>NW_028145612.1:155000-777500 GCF_977016875.1 Pavona decussata
GTTTGTATACCTTTAGAAGCGAAAAAAACCTACTTCGTTTTTACGCGAGTGCGCTTCCTTTAAAGCAATTTATACGATACAAGGATTTGACGGATTACCTTGAAATTTGGCCCCGAAGATTCCCAAGACACCGAGCAAAAAAACTGTGTGGGGGATTTCCGTTTTGTAAAATTGATCTCCCGCAATGGCCTTCGTGGTAAAACGTATCGGTGAATTTTTGATCGTCAAAATTGACAGTAAAATTGCGAAGCAACCAATAGGAATATCGAAAAAGCCTCACACAGTTTTGAAGATTAATGGCTTGTGATTGATATGATGCAGTAGTTTTGATTCTGCGGTCGAATTCCATACCCGATAAATTCGCTCAAAGAGACATCGGTCGTTTTGGGCTTTTGGGACGCACTCTCCTTACGGCTAGAAAAAATCAAAGCGAAATAATTTTTACCGGATAGTACATTTCATTAGCTTTGTACTGATATATAGTTTATGGTTGTTGCATTTAAGACAGCACGCAAATATTTTTTATCGCGAAGGACACATGCGAAGGTATCCGGTAACCTTTATATGATAGTTTCTTTGTTTATTAACCTTACAGAAAACTGAAGATAGCGACATTGAGATGATTGAGTGTCCAGCTGAGCCTGAGCCTGAGTTTGACAGTGGACACCTTAACAAGTTGCAGGTAAATAGAAGATATAAGGTACAGCACGAGTAGTCACAGACCAGACATCCTGATCCTTCTGCATTTCCACTATAGTTCAGTCTGTCTTATAAAGCTGCAGTTCATAAGGGTGTATTAGGTACATGTATGAATTCATAACAGCTTTTATAGTTGAAAGCAGTTCATCATGATTAACAAACAGGTTGATCAAATCAGGGACTGTCGGCATCCCTTACGGACAGTGCTTACTTTTGTTACTGCGCATACATTCTTATAAGCATGTTGAGATACACATGCTTCCTATAGGTGGTGCCTACTAATACAAGGATATTTTTGCGCTGTTTAAAACTACACGCAGAAAGCAGAACTCAGCATTAGTACTCTTGGTATCCAAAATGACAATTTATTGGAGGTTAAGTGAAAGCACGCATTTTTTAGTGAATAAACAAAGCTTCAATTTGGAAAAAAATGCCATACATTCAACTTTGTATTTTATGATTTTTTGCAATAAGTTATAAGGATATGACTGCACAACGGTAATAGTCTGGAGAAAGCAGCCAGTGGGACAGCTTATTAATGAGCAGCTGAGTGTTAAATCACAAAAAGTTGGGACAACATTTTTGTAATAATCTGCACGATTTATATATTGTAATGCTTCTTTAGGAAATGTTTGCCGCGTCAATGAAAGGGATACATGAACGCTTTGACTCCGTGGACCAAGCATTAGAGGAGTTGTTGGCAGCTAAACCTTCTGGAAAATCAAAGGTGATTGAGATGAATCTCTTAATGAAAGGTCGTTAAAAGGCTTTTAAACATTTTGCATCATGGTCAGTTGTTGCAGAGTTAAACAACCCAAGTGGCTTCATAAGGAGTGTGTGTTTTAAACAAGTTTGTCCTTCATCTGTTTTAAGGTTTCCAGACCCCTTAACCTTGTGGTAAGCCATTCACCACTGAATACGTGTGTGAGAAAAGTGAATAGTGAAAGTCAAAGTGAAAGCCCTCGAAGTCAAGGAATTCAAGGATCTCAACTCACTCACTCAGCAGCTGAAAAAGAAACAACAGGTTTGTGCATTTGTGTAAATTAATATATTGTTAGTAGTTAGCAGCTCAAGTCTCTCAAGAATGGCAGGACTCATTGTAACATAGTGGAGCTTAACATCATTAGGAGTTGGCAGCATTAGCTATTATGAAGGTCGATTAACAGTTCGAAAATGAATCAAAGAAAACAACAAGATTGGTTTACATTTCTACAAGTTGAGTTCCTGTTGGAGCCCACTTGTCCATATCGGTAATGTTCTATGTTCCAAAAGACAATTTTGTCATTGTCAAGGTATGAGAATTTTTATTTTTAAAAGGACATGTACAAAAGTAGTTTGTTAATACCAGGATTTTTTGGGGTGTCTACAAACCGAAGACCGAAAACTACAAAACGAAGACCCTTGCTAAAACGCTTTATTTGACACGAAAACATTGACTTCATTTTGTAGTTTTGTCCGCCTCAAACTACAAAACGAAGACCTTCGCTAAAACGCTTTATTTTACTCTAAAACATTGAATTCAATGAGTCTTCAATGGGGTCTTCGTTTTGTTGTTTTGCCCGCCTCAAACTACAAAACGAAGACCCTCGCTAAAGTGCTTTGTTTTACGCTAAAACATTAAATTCAATGGGGTCTTAAATCGCTAGTTTTGCCCGCCTCAAACTACAAAACGAAGACCCTCGCTTAAACGCTTTATTTGACCCTAAAGCATGCGTGGAATTTCCTGCGCGGTATTTAATTGCGATAAACAAGTTTATCACTCACGTAAATTCCGGCTAAATTCTCCGGACAAAAAATGCAAGAACGTGATCGAATAAAGCGTTTTAGAGACTGTCTTCGTTTTGTAGTTTGAGGCGGGCAAAACTACAAAACGGGAAGACCCCATTGAATTCAATGTTTTAGCGTAAAATAAAGCGTTTTAGCGAGGGTCTTCGTTTTGTAGTTTGAGGCGGGCAAAACAACAAAACGAAGACCCCATTGAAGACTCATTGAATTCAATGTTTTAGAGTAAAATAAAGCGTTTTAGCGAGGGTCTTCGTTTTGTAGTTTGAGGCGGCCAAAACTACAAAACGAAGACCCCATTGAATTCAATGTTTTAGTGTCAAATAAAGCGTTTTAGCGAGGGTCTTTGTCTTGTAGTCTTCGGTCTTCGGTCTTCAGTCTTCGGTTTGTAGACACCCGGATTTTTTGTTTTCACATTGTTTAGGGTACATTGGACACAGGAAGTTTGAGATAAAAGTATCTCCTGAAGTGATCAAGAGGGCAGAGGAGCAGGCTAGGGGTATTCCCAAATCCCTGGCATTTAACCTACTCAATATCTTGGTTGATGTGAAAGTACAGGCCGAATCTAATTTTTCTGGCCAAAATGGGAAAAAGCCTTTGGACAAAAACATCATTGGAGCAATTAAATGTAAGTCTGCAACTGGTGATTATAAATGCTTAAAATCGATTAAAAGTAGATGTTTAAAACTGATACCAACAAGGAGGAGGCATCACTGTGCATAATATTGTACACGGTAAAATTGTCATTGGCATTAAGTAAATTCTATAAAGGTCACAGATTCTTGTTGTTGTTGTTGTCGTTGTTGTTTTCTGATTGGCTGTTACTTCTCTATGGCAGTGGGATAAATAGTATTATTATATATTAACACCAATGAAATTAACCAAGTGAGCTTTCACATGAAGCTACATGAATTAAACATGATTTTTTCACTCGTGAAGATAACACGATATCTAAACACGTGAAAAGATCACCATTGCTATGGTTACATAATAAATTGCACCTTTAAATGCAATGATTTGGTATTTTATTGGTGTTTATATATTAAACAGAACATTAGATGGCTGCTTGGACCACATTTATCTTGTCGTGTTGAAAAACATTTCACTTGTTCGCTGCGCTCATGCACTAATGTGAAGTGTTTTTGGCAACACTCGAAGATAAATTTCGTATCTCTGCACGGTCATGCAACATCCTCTGTTACGCATGCATCCATTGCACTAGTCGCATTGTGAATTGTCTCTAATGTATTTAACAACAACTTCCCTCTAGAGTACTCAAATAACAACAAGACACTGGTCTGGCAGTAAATGGGACTTAACAAACCCCAATGCACGAACTTGGGTGGTTGGCGGACACACCCAGAGATAATGAATGGGAACAGAAACCCTTGGACGGTAGCAGACACCCAGTGAATGATTTGGGGTGGCAGCAAACTCATCCGGAGAACAAAACCCCCTGACTCAGAGTACTTGTAGGTAGGTTAAATAATAAGGTGGGATAACGGACCCACCCAGACTGCCATACAGGCAATAGCTAAGTGGAGAGTGTTCTGTCCCAGACCAGTAGTCCAAGTTGAAAAAAAGGCGGGGGAGGGAAAGAAGAGCAAACTTACAATGGAAAATAGATAGCGACTAGTGTGCGCTATTCATACAAGGACTGGCATAAATATTGCTGTCCTTTGAGACCTTATGCCACAGATGGCTTTAAAAACTGATAACATTCGGATAAGCACAAATTGCATGCAAATGTAAGCGATCTAGGAACAATAACATGGGCATGTCAGTGCTGATATAAATAGCAATTTTTAATGTCGCTAACATCATCCATTGCTCCGATAACAAGTTCCTTGGAATGTTCGTAATGGCGCCACTATGTCAACAAAATGGCAACTCTGTGGTCAAGCCATAGTGAAAGGCAACAGAGTTAACCTCTTTGTAGTTAATCGTACTTTACCAGTAAAGTGAGCATTAACTTTTGGGAAAATTTTTTGTTTTATTATACAATCAAATACATCGGTATTTTTCATTTCAGTTTCACTCATGTGTGCATAAATTTTGTGATTTACAGCAATGTATTGGCTTTCTGCAATATTTAACCAATTAGATTCAAATGCATGCTGAGTGTTATTAAAGTTTTTTAATGTATCCATTGCGATGCAATATAAAATAATTTAGTTAACTTTGTGTGGATTACTGGATATAATGTCAATATTTGGTTGAAGTTTTTAAGTTGCTAAATATTTATTCTTTGCAATAAAATGTCTGAGATATCTCATCTGAATGATCATTTGACTGGTTTGTGTAATCTGACAAAGATCTTTTAAAATACTTGCAGGAACTTCACTTGGCAATTAATTCAGGTCTCGGTCTCTCAAAGAGGACACTGTTGCAGATCTGACTGAGTAACTCGGAACCGGCGACAACCACCCGGGATCTAACCTGGGATCCCACCTTGGAAATTGTGGCAAGGGCTTGTTTTGGAATCCCACTCGGGATTCCAGATGGGATTCTAATATCCCACCTGGGATCCCCCTATGAACCAAACATATATAGAAAATGTTTGGAGAGTTAAAATCCCACCTGGGATCCTCCCTATCCCACCTGGGATCCCACTTGGGATCCCAGCTGGGATTCTAATCCCACTTGGGATCCCGCTGTGAACCAAACATATATAGGAAATGTTTGGAGAGATAAAATCCCACCTGGGATCCTCCCTATCCCACCCGGGATCCCACTTGGGATCCTGTTTCAAAATCCCTAGTGGGATCCCACCTGGGATCCCTAGTGGGATCCCACCTGGGATCCCTGTTGGGATCCCAACAAATATTTTACACGGGTAATAAGCTATTTTCTTTTGGCCTGAACAGAAGCTCAGTCAGTCATTTTCTTATTAAAGAACTGTGTTAACATGGTCAGATTTTTGTGGTCCACTGGTGGCCAGATTAACGGAATTCCATTGTGCTTGATTGAAACACGAAATGAAACTTATTCCTTGTTTTTATTCCACAAAAGATGAGCAACTAAGCAAAAAACAAAAGTCTACTGAGACAAAAACAAGGGATCCCCGGCGTCAGGTTGACCATGGTACCATGGTTTTTCCTTGCCAACCATGTTTGACCATGGTTGACAGTGTTGTAACCATGATTGCTGACCATGGTGTATGATCACCTCACGACCATGGTTCACTGCCAACTATGGTCAAAAACTAAATTATAAGGTTTTTTCTGGAAAATTAATAGCAAATAACAAATCAGTGATTGTTGTGACTCTCTGACATTTAAAACACTGCATTTAATTCTTATTAATTATTTTTTAGAAAATTTATATCAAACTGATTTGAGACCATGGTCAACCATGGTCAACCATGGACAACTATGGTTTGCTAAAAATTGTAAAGAGTATTGTAATTTTTAGCATTTATAGGCTACATGATAATATTTCAAAATCAATAAATTACTTGTTTCCATCGACAGTGAAAAGCAGAATTATGCCTGAATGAAGTTCTCTGTGTGAAATTTATTTTTCTTGTATCACCATGTTTTACCATGTTAGACCATGTTGGAGATCTTGTGTTACCACAAAATTTTCAATGACTGCATGATTTGGGAGAAGTTTGGTGTTTTCCCAATTATGGTATGGTAATACATGATATACTGGAATGGGATCCAAAAAAGGTCCTTATTTTTATTTCAGCTTTGGAACAGCTGTGATTCAGACGCCCAACTTTTCATGAGTCGAACCTAATGCATAAATTATTATAGTAAATCAAGTTCGGCTAATTAAGTTTGGCATCTAAATCAAAAGGGGGGATTTTCTTGATTTGGGATGACATTTATTTGAATTAAGTTTGAAAAAAAAAATATGTGATTTATTGGGCATTTAAATAGCCCTTTCTAAGAATTCTGTCTTCCCCAAATACCGGTTAAGTCATGAACCGCACAAAAATACTTCCTCATTAGTAGGCACCATCCTTACAGTTATGTAATAAAATTTTTTTGCTTGCTCTACATTGTAGTTCTCATTATTTCAATCGTTTAGGTGCTACATGCACCTTACAGAGCCTAAAGTTTTTTTTTTAACTTATCTGTTGATTTCATTCTTTCTTTATCAGACAAAAGTGCTAAGGGAAATGCAGCTTCTGGTTCACAGGATGATGATATTGATCAACCTCAACCTGTAAGTATAATTTACTTGCACAAATAACAACAAAAATTGTTACCAGCAATAATATTGATGTTAAATCACTGAATGAACCTCGAAGAAAGAAGAATAATAATCAACAGTAATCAGGTACTGCCGCTGATCAAACAAGAACAGATCTGTGCCAACCTTTTGCCAAGGCCTTGATGGAATTTCATGTGGCATTAGTGGTTCTCGAGGCTGTGCTGGCTTGTACAAGTTGCAGATATCACACTTGAGAATGAAATCTTTTAACTCGGCATTCAAGCGCGGCCAGTAGAACACTTCTCTGGCTCGTCTAAGGCAGCCCTCAATACCAAGATGGGACGAATGGACCTTTTCCATCATTTCCTTTCTTAACTTGGCAGGTACAATGAGGCGCTCGCCCTTGAACAGCAAACCATTTTGGGCTGTGATTTCATCTCGAACTTGGAAGTATGGCTTGACCTCAGCTGGAACTTCATCTAGGGTTTTAGGCCAACCTTCTAGGACATTGGACATGAGGATCTGAAGGATGTCATCCGAGGCGGTGCCCTCTTTGAATTCCTTCAGTCGTGCTTCTGAAATAGGGAGATCCTCCACAAGTACTATCTCCTCGAGCTCATTGCAAAACTCGGTCTGTGAAGGAGGTTCGTCGAGATAGGCTCGAGACAGGGGATCAGACATTACCATCAAGCTTCCTTTTTGATACTTGACATCAAGGTTGTAATGCTGTAAGCAAAGCAACATCCTTTGAAGACGCTTGGGAGCAAAACCAAGGTCCTTCTTAAAGATGGCTTCAAGGGGTTGATGATCTGTTTTAACATGCACCACATCTCGACCATACAGGTACGTATCAAACCTCTCACATGCAAAAACCACGGAGAGAAGTTCCTTCTCAATCTGAGCATAACGACTTTCCGTTGGAGTTAGAGCTCTTGAGGCAAATGCAACTGGCTGTCCCTTCTGAAGTAAGGAGGCGCCAAGTCCACTGAGAGACGCATCACTTTCAATTGTGCCTTCACGATTAACATCATAAAACTTCAACACTGGAGCTTCACAAACAAGACTCTTGATACTTTGGACAGCTTCATCATGAACAGGCAGCCAACACCATTCAGCATCCTTAAGCTCCAGTCGCCTTAATGGCTTGCAGAAACTTGACAGATTTGGTAAGAGCTTTGCTAGGTAAGTAACCATGCCAAGAAATTTTTCAAGGATTTGACATCTGTCGGGACAGGCATGTCACGTATGGCACGAACTTTGTTTGGGTCAGTCACAACACCATCCGCTGAGAGTAAATGGCCCATGAATGGTACACGTGATAGGCGAAGCTTAATCTTCTGAAAATTAAGTGTTAGATTCAACTCACGGCATCTTTGTAGAAAGGCGGTTAAATTCTGATCATGATTCTTCACTGCTTCATCTACCGTGTCTCCAAATCCACAAACAAGGAAAACATCAGCAATTACTTCAACTCCTTGCAGACCCTCAATGGCTTCATGCATCTTCCGCTGCCATATCTCAGGCGCAGAACTAATGCCGAATGGCATCCTCAGCCAACGGAAACGGCCAAAAGGGGTATTAAATGTGGTAAGGTAACTGGAGTTCTCAGTCAGTTTAACTTGCCAAACACCACTTTTGGCATCCAAAACACTGAAAACCTTGGCATTGGTGAGACGAGAGGTGACATCTTCCACTGTCGGTAAGGGATAGTGAGAGCGCTTAATTGCAGTGTTCAAATCTTTAGGATCCAAACAGGTGCGAACTGATCCATCCTTCTTGGGCACTGCTAGGACACTGGATACCCGATCAGTTGGCTCAGTAACAGGAGTAACTATCTTGTCAGCAACCATCCTGTCAAGCTCTGCCTTCATTGCTTCCTTCTTAGGAACAGGCACTCTTCGTGGGGGGTGAACTACAGGTTGCACATCCTTGCTGAGCTCAATGCTGTATTCTCCAGGTAAACAGCCAATACCTTGAAACACATCAGCAAAAAGGATTAGTAGAGGATCCTTTGTGACATTCTCAGAAACTGCTGACTCTTTCTTTGGAGCTGCAACTACATTATTGACAGAGGTATCAACACCAGGTACCATAATCTTCACAAGACCCATGCCTTGGGATGACTTCAAACCAAGCAAAGGAGTAACATCTTGATCAACAATAACAAAGTTAAGTTCATGCTTGCTACCTTTATGTGCCACTTTCAGCCTTGCAAAACCAAGAGCCTTTCGCTTTGAGCGATCGTGCATAACTAGTGTGATGTCTTTAGGAACAATGTTAGCTTTACTGTAATCTTTTGTTGCCCTGATGTAATCCTGTAGTGGCAAGATATTTGCAGAAGAACCAGTGTCAATTTGAAAGGTTACTGATGCTGAACCATTCAAAGTAAGCGAAACAAGAGCTTGATCTTTACCACTGACACTATGAACGTAAAAGACTTCTTCTTGTTCGACCATGTGAACTTTTGCATCTTCAGACTTGCTTCGGCACTTGACTGCAAAATGGCCTTCTTTACCACACTTCTTGCATTTCTGACCTGAAGCTGGACACAATTTCCTTTCCAGTGCATGTGTACCACCACAAAACAAACACTCTTTAATCTTGGGAGGGTCCTTGCTGGGAGGTTTGCGGCGCGGAACTTTCCCGCGCTTGGGTTTCGACCTTTGCCCCACTGCATTAATATCTTCGTTAGCTGAAAATTCTTCTGAGATTTCTGTCGCTCGCGAGTGAGTAACTTGACTTGCTTTGATAGTTTCGATGGCTTTATCTAGGTCGAGGTCTCGCTTTCCAAGAAGCTTTTCACGAACTCTGTCATCCTTCACACCAAGAATTAGCCGGTCGCGAACGAGCGATTCACGAAGTGCGCCAAAACCACATGATTCTGAAAGCTTCATCAATGCAGTTATGTAACTATCAAGCGATTCATTTGACCATTGCTCACGTTTGAAGAAAACATATCTTTCGTAGGTTTCGTTGCGTGCAGGGACACAACGCTCCTCGAACTTTTCCTAGACCTTGTCAATTTTTAGAGGGTCCGAATTTGAAAGGTTTCGTACATGTCCATTCCTTCTTTGCCGATCACATTTAACAACGAAGCCACCCGAACTTCCTATGCTTTCTTGTGAATGCCAGCCGCTAGCTCGTAAAACTTCCATTCACGACGAAATGATTTCCAATTTTCTCCTTGATGCAAACGGTCGGAAAGATTCAACGGCGAGGGGATTTTAGCGGTAGTACTAACAGCAGCCATGTAAAACGTGCGACGATCCAAACACACTCGAACGAAAACTATAGACTTCAGTGAGCCTACCAATAACGGACGAAGCGTTGGACTTGAAGACTTCCAAGCTAGGAAGTGAACCTTGATAATTTGGTCTAGATCCCGCTCTCTGACACCATGTTACGATCAACGTAAGGACACCGAGCATCAATACAACTCAATAACTTTAATGGCGGCGAGCAAATGACCACGAGGTTAGATTACATAACAATAAATCACGTGATACAGAAATGCATGCTAATTTATGCAGTATCACAACAAATGTATGTAATGAAATAATAATTTTTGTATTATCTAACTGACAATTATGTATCTAATCAACACTACATTGTTTTTTTTCTCTTTTGCAGGCAAGCTTGGTTTCTAAATCTGCAGCAGAAAGGGTGAGAGGCAGTTTGAAAACATTTACCATTTGGATGGTTTAATTTGGTGCCAAATATTAGTGAGCTGCATAGCCATATATAAAAGTACAAGATGAAGCATGAACAAAAAGCATCATCTTGCTGAACAAATTAAAATATGAAAATATGGTTCGGTACATCAAAATGTAATTAAAATCTGCGAAGGCTTAATTTTGGCTTTATCTGCAAGTACGTATTGATGCTAAATTGTGTTTTTTATCTTGTAATCGAAAATGTTCGATAGCTGATAATAGCGAAACTTAGTTACTTGTTCAAATAAATTTGTGTTTGTTAGCAACTTCCTCAAAGAAGGTTTGGGTAGAATTAAGGGGGACTTACTTTAACTCAAGTAGTGTAGATAGACTTGTTACTAGACACTATTTCATTGATAGCCTGCGAACAGGCTTCCCGGCACACTCAGACCGGGAAGCCTATTCGCAGGCTATGTCATTGATGGCATATTTCTCATAAATATGTGATTGAACATGTAAGCATCAAAATTTTGTATACTTAGAAATTTATGATCAAATCAAATTCCAAATTGACTCTTGAGCACCACCCTAACTGTAATCTCAAGTTAACTTGGTTCTACCTTCCCTAAATATTGTCATTATTACTTTAATCCGACAAAATGATGTTCGTAATGATGTGCAATTATTGTAGACCAATTTTCATCATACTGTACGTTTTTTGTACACTAAAGTTCGCAGAGTGAGCTTTGTTTTTACCTGCACAGATAATGCAAAATTTTGAAAATGTCATGTTTCCTTTGACACTGCCTATAGTGAAAGTCTCCCCCCGTGTAACTTTTGTTCAGATAATTCCAAGTCCCTACCCATTGTCTTGATAAAGCCAGGTCATTAAAGTATTTACTTTTTTTACTTTATTTCAGCTGTTGCATTCATAGTGCCAACATGAAAGTTTCAAAATATCACATTGTTTGGTGCAAGCGCACAATGCTCATGTTGCCATATTGTTTCTAACCTTTATATTTTATTGCTATGATGTCTTAAAATGAAATCGTTATTTTCATTATCCTTTATTGTTTATATATTTTAGTTTATTTGTACTTTTGTGACCCCTTTGCTGGTCAAAATGGGACATCATCACATCTAAACTGATTTGACTTTGCAAAAGTACAGATTAGCATAAGAAAATAATAAAGGGTCAAATTTCACCGGAAATTTTCTGCCGTGAGAAAAAATTCATACATTTTTAATAGTTTTTGAAAATCTCCATTTTCCGGCATTGAATTTGACTTTATATTGAGATTTATTGTTACTCATGTTTTGAAGCAAGTGCATATATTTTATAAGTGCAAGGAAGATTATTTATAATATAATAAACTCTTAGCATGACACGAACAGGATGACTGAGTTTAAGAACTTAAAAGGAACAAGAGCTTTTAAGTCCTCATTGCCTTAAACAAGAGAAAACAAGGGGATAGAGAGGGAAACGAGATAAGTGAATTTCACTTAACTTATGACCTAAACGGAAGTCTTTTTCCTGAGTCTTCCGCAAAGGGTCAAATGTGACGTCACGGAAGTCATCGGAGCATGCCAATGTCGCATTGTATAATATGGAAACTGTTTAATATTCACATCTCCCAAGGGCTCTTCCTCTCTGTCCCCTTATTTTCTCTTGACTCAGTGGGTGTTTGCTTCAGGTTGGAGGCAATATTTTTCTCGAGTATTTTTTAATAAGGAAATTGGTGTAAATATGACATATTTTTCTGAATTTAATTAAATACCATCGTTAAGAATTTTCTCATGAACATGAGGTTAATGTTTATGTCAGGTAACTCAAAAAAGTGTTGTGGTAATGGCAAATGCCATATTTTGCTATTACTGTATTGCGCTTTATAGTGTAGAGTCGTTAACTTAGTTAATGCTATAATAAACATTTACTCTATAATTCTTTTCCTTTCTCTTTTCTGTACGTGCTCTTCTTTTCACGATGAGTTGCAAACCCCATTTTTTTTCAGAGGATACATTTCGTAATTTTTAAGTAAAGTAAGGCACATGGACGGATTTTTCTTCCCAAAATTAAGAATTAGTTGCGTTAAAACGAGCTTTAGTAATGTGCGTGCACAAGCTCAAGCAAAACAGCGAACATTGCAAGAAGGACATTCTCTGTAATAGTTTTGTAAACCGAAATATTGTTGTTGCTGTCTTCAAAGATAAGGGTGTAAATTCCATCCAATTTTATAGTTCGCCTCAATTTTTTTGCAAACAACGGGTTCCCTGCTCTAAAGTTCACGCAGACCCAAAAAGCGATCTTGGCGAATTACTATTCTAAAACGTGAACCGGAGACTAGTGCACATGTATTTTGTTATCAAGAAGATAAGAACCTGTTTATGAACCTATATAGCCTACATTTCTGTTAAGCACCAAATGTATAAGAACCTATTGAGGCTTAACTTGAAAAATTCAGGTTCTTATTCGTGGGTTTTTTTACTTTAATCCATGAGTTGTTGTGTTTACGAATGGAACAACAAGTTTGTTGGTTTTTCATTTGAAACAGACCACTAAAATTTTGGCATCATGTCCAAATGGATTGCCTTGAAAACTGTAATCATCATGTCTTAATGGTTTGTGATCTCGGCTGTACAAATCAGAAGACTTCATCCAGTACAGAGATTTCTCATTGAAAACAATCCTGAGCACCCTTTTGTTAGGAGTCTCTAACTTGTCTCTATTTCGGGCCCCACAAAAATGCCAAACTGTTGAACAATATCTATTTTGTGGAATTCTGAAAGCCTTATAACAGTTACATTTTACAGCTGTTGGTACTATTTTTCGAAAGCGGGAAATTACATTAACCAGCTGATTATTGACCTTAGTATACAAGTATTCTTTATATGGCTCAGAGATCCGCAGACTCTCAGTCGCCTGGAAATTGATCGATGTTCACAGTTCAGGATTATTTCCGTGGTTCCAAAGTTCCGGGAAAGCCATTTGATATTAACGATCTCATTGTTTTAGCCGTTCCAAATAGAATACGAGGGTCTGAATGGGGTTAACTGACAACTGACAAATAGCCAAAATTTCTACTGACAACTGACAAATAGCATAAAATTTACCGACAACTGACATTTATACTCGCTGGTACTGATAACTGACGAAAGACCTGCTGCTACGTTTTTCGGCTAACAATTGATATATTTTATACCAAATCACCAAACAAACGTGTACAATAAACAGCAGCAGAGTAGGGCGTCATATTTTATACTAACAATTCATATTAGTTAATAGTTTATTTCTAACATGACCCAAATTTACGTGGAACGCGCTCTAGCAATATACCGAATCTATACCATGTCCGCTCGTTCCGGCGTAATAAGTCTAATAAAGGCGATTGTTGGCTTTTGCCACGTTGATCCGGATACGGCATTCGAACGACACCGAAGCCGTATTCCAATCAATTGCAATGAGCTAGAGACAGTTCAGTCTCTAAAGAAGCGTCTGTTGTCATTTCTTGGGCTGAAATAACTGGCAATAAAATTCGGCCTTGGAGAGTTTGATTTAAAACTTTACCACATGGCACCGAAGCAGGGAGGAAGAAGCGAAAATTTTGCGATAATCACAGATGGTCAGTGGAAAATGGAGCTGCCAAGCTTGCTGGAGGAAACAGGCAGCGAACTAACGCTTCTGGAAGAAGGAATGCGCCGGCTGCATGACAGCATAGCTGCAGCTAACAAGGAATACCCTGAAGAGGTTGAGATGTGCACGTTACTCACAACAGTTGTGGAGAACATTCACGCCGTCTCCCATTTTAAACATGAGACGTTCACCGCCTTACAGTATTCCCAAGACTTTGAAACCATCACAAAGGAGACTTTACAAAAGACCACCATGGCTTTTGAAAGTATCAAATTCATGCTACCGCTTCCGTCAGCAGAGATAAGCGCTGAAACGGAGACTGCCATGAAAGAATTGGTAGAGAAGTATCGTCCAGTAAGACAAAGAACAGTCAGGGGTGAGACTACAAAGGACAAAGCAGGGGCTCTACCACCAGCGGAGTATACGAAGCCACCAGATTGCAGTAAAGTAAACTTTATGCCAGACGAAGAGAGCAATTCCATCACGGAAGATCCAGAACGACTCAACAGAGATGTTGAAGATGAATCAGCCCTGAGGTGCCATCTAATGATGTTACAGAGGTCACATTTGTAAATGACTGTCTCATTGATGTGGTCGTTGGTGCTGTGCGACCTCCACAAGAGGACGAGTACGATACAACTTCAGACAACGATATCTCTGACACTGAGGAGGAAATTTCACCTGTCGCAGTGTCAAGGTCTGGCCGACCAATACGCGTCCATTTTCGCTTGGATTCGTAAGGTATGTTCTTAGTAGATTGGCCATGGGATGATTTGTATAAAGGCCAAAGAAACGATTGTTGTTGCAAAACTGTAAACATAAAATTAAACATAATCAGAAACAAGTTTTTACAATACTTTTTCGGTTATCAGGGTACGCTCCTGGTCCTCAAGAAATTATTAAAATCTGCAGTTAATTATTAACAGCCATTTAACTGACAACTGACAAATGGCCCAAAATTTAACTGACAACCGACAAATAGCCTAAAATTTAACTGACAACTGACATTTGTACCCCCCCATCCAGACCCTCGAATACGTGGGGTTAGGTTTGAAAGCGGGTTTAGAAAAATGAGGAAGTTTGTACTAAAATAGCGTCAGGATTTGATAACTGGCTGGCACACTCCGGGCCAAACATTGCGTCGAATCCGCCAAGGGCTCAAGATTTATTAGCATAACTATTTCTATATCCATTCAGTCAAAATTTTCGGTTAAAAATTTCGGAAACATTCGGTGCCACATGGAAAGGCTATTTTCCATACGTTCCAAATTGGCGCTCTCCTTAGTAGATCAAAAAACTTATGTGATGGTGCAACTGATTGGATTGCGCAAAAATACAACACAATGGAAATTTTGCAAATGGAGTGGTAATTTCCGTCCCAACATGCATGTTTGCATTTCAACCGCCTAAATCGAAAAATTTGACTAAGTGGAAAACGCCCAGGGTCTTATTGCACCCCATAATCCTACATACATGATCTTCGTAAGGTATCTAGCTAAGTTTCAACGTTTTCCGAAGACATTTTGTATTTCTGACATGAAAATCAAAGATCAAGAAGTGACGTTTGCAGTTGCAGCATTGCTTCTGCGTGCTCGAGCGCTTCTGTCTTTTCCTTTAGCAAAGGTTGCGTGTCTCCAAGTTCCCCTTTAAGTCGATGAATAGTGGCATCAAGATTCTCCATCTTTTGAGCTCTCTTATTCGTCTTCATTTCCATCTGATTTTCTCGAACACACAAGCTACGCTGCGGCTTCATTGGTCACACGTTTGTAGTCATCATCGCCAGCAACAGAAGCGTTCTATTCCACACTCATTTCCACCTTTAGTGACCCATGACCATCTCCATTAAAGGACATTTTCTTTGTCTGAATACTAGTACTGTTATCGTCAGAATGAACTTAAGTCCTCTGTTATCTCATGTTCAATGTCTTTCGACGTCCCGAGAGTTTCCGTTGCTGCTAACTTCTTAGCTTTTATTTTCTTAAGTTTGCGTTCAATTCTTCTTTGCGTTCAATTCCTGTAGAGCAACATAGGTTAAGCTTTGCGTCCTAGTATGTGGTCAATTTTATATGCATCCATACGTCATACACCGCACATCATCATAACAATAATAATAATAATAATAATAATAATAATAATTATTATAATAATTATAATAATAATAATAATAATTATAATTATAATAATAATAAAAACTATAAAAATATTGAGGGGCCTTAACCAGGATGAAACATAGTTAAAAAAGCGATCTCTGGCTAAAATGATTAAAAAACTACGAGCTTTAATAGTCATAGTAATAATAATAATAATTATAATAATAATAAAGAACACCCCAGAACCTGATGTCATAGTAGCGAATAGTAGTTGTTCACTTGTTTTGGTATTTCATTTTTTTATGTATAAATGTTAGGCCTGTATTAATCTTGTGGGGGGAGGGTGGGGGGGGGGGGGGCTTGTAGGACATTGTCAACTTTTTTAGTGTTAATTTCCTGTAGAGCAACATTCGATAGGATAACTTTATTCATTAAAAACTCAATCATTGTATAATGCAATTCGAGGGATTTGATTGGCTTAGCGGCCATGGTATATGAGCCATTATACCACGGCCAAGTAATGGCACCCATCAAACTGTCTGCTGCTTATTCTTACGCAGCGAAATCAGTAAGATCTAGGAATATTTCTTGATTGTTTTTAATAAAACAATTATTCCACTTGCGCTTGTTGGATATGAGATGATTATAGCCAACTCGGCGCTACGCGCCTCGTTGGCTATCTATCATCTCATATCCAACGCGCGCTCGTGGAATAATTGTTAATTATACACGTTATTTCCATCAGCTACTTTATTATCATTATCAACTAACTATCTATCTACCTAACTAGGATTATCAAAAGTTAAAAAGATTATAAAAAGTTAAAAAGTTTGGTTACGCCTTGCGTCCTAGTATGTGCTTAATTTTATATGTATCCATACGTCGTGCACTGCGCATAATAATAATAATAATAATAATAATAATAATAATAATAATAACAATAACAATAATAATAATAATAATAATAATAATAATAATAATAATAATAATAATAATAATAATAATACCGTCTCAGGCATATTAAGGCATGGCCAAAAGCCTAGTTTGCTTAAAAGCAGAAAACAATCATAACATTTCGTATATTAAACAAATAAATGTCAAACTTGGCAGTTACATAAAACTTGACGAGTATTTGGGTCACGTGACCTGTGAATGATCATAAAGATCTTAAAGATTATCTTAAAGATCTTCTAAGCCAAATGGGGTATATAAAATGAAATAGAATTAAATCTTCTTTGGTCTCATACGTTTACATGTCAAGGGGTTGAAATGAATTAGCCTTGTTTGCGTGACCACATTAAATAGCATTTCTGTAATTAAGGGAAATAGGTCACGTGACATTAGAAATGACTTAATAACTCCTAATAGGAATGATAGGTACTACCATACAAGGCTAATTAATGATGAACTTTCATAGCGTAATAGTATGAAGCCCAAAAGGTTTGATAATAGTTTGTTTTATATAACTCAAATTTCTGCAAAGCTGATCGGACTGCGTAGAAAACTTGACACGACAGCGACATGATAGAGATCAAACCGAGAATCAACAGAATGCGGCAACCGTGGACAGCTGTTTCGAGCTGGTTGGCTCTTGTCAGCATGGTGTAGTACAGCAAAAAGTAGAACAACCAGCGCGAGTCGAGTGGTCTACCTAATGCACTTGGTAGCCGATTTCGGATGGGCCCAAATTCAGACATCCGTCCACCTCATAGCGCGTGACTACGAACAATGAGCAAAAGAACTGAAATATCATGTCGCTTTCGCAATAAGTTAAATGAGAAAAGCAAAACTTTCCTTTATATACCTCGTTTTAATTTAAAGATTTTAGACGTTAATCTTAATTTATTGGTCACGTGACCAAAATGTTCCATACTTTAAAGCAAGAGTCAGTTAAGGTCATCAAGTTTTATCTGACTGTCAAGTTTGACATTTCTTTGTCCAATCTACGAAATGTTATGATTGTTTTCTGATTTTATGCAAATTAGGCTTTTGGCCATGCCTTACACGTGATATGCCCGAGGTATTACAGTGAAACGAACTCAACCGGGGCCACCGAAATAACCGCTAGACTCCTTTGTTGGTAACGTGACCTGTGATTGGCTGATCAATGTTGGGTGGCCCTGGTTGAGTTCGTTGCACTGTAATACCTGTTCTTCTCCCCATTTACCTAACAAAACCCCGCTCTTTTCTAGGGGACCCTTGCACTCCCCTCTTTTCTCACACCCCCGCCCCCCTCTCTTTTCTAACAGGAACCTTCTCTAACACCCGTTCTCTGACACGACCCTGTTCTCTAACACACCCATGCTGTTTAACACACTCCTATTTTCTAACACATCCCTGTAAGTTTCATTTCGTATTCGCTACACGAGGTAGTCATTACCGCTGACTAAGAATGAGTAGGTGTATTGACTGTATTTCTTCTCGCCATGTGAGCATACAGATTTACCGCGATCGTCGGAATGTAGGCACTATAACTTGTAAGTATGGCTGCCGTTCGGTTATTTTGCTTGTATTTCTGTATTGTGCGCAAAGTTTGTAAGCTAGTGTATCGTTCTTTATTGCAGTGAATCGCTCAGACGAACAGATGCTCTAATGTTTCAGTTTGGTAAATTAAATGTGTGTTTACCTGAATGAATACGAGTTTATTGGCCTGTCCCAGCGTAGTTGGCCGTTACAATCCCTTCTTTAACACACCCCTCTTTTCTAACACACCCTTTCTCTAATACATACCTCAGCTCTCACAGGACCCCTTCTCTGATACCTCCCTATATTTAGCAAACCCCGCCTATGAAACCACCTAACAGAACTCAACTGTAAGCAGCCCTTTTTTCCAACAGTTGTCTCTCAAGTGCGTCCCCGTTCACAGCCCGCTACCTCTCTTATCGATCCCTTCCCCTTACATCCCCGTTCTTAATAAGCCCTTTTCCTTGCTAGCTTCACCCCACCCATTGTGTATCAAATTTTACTTAAGTTTAAGCTGTTTTGCTTCTCTGAATCAAATACCAAATTTTTTTTATCTAACTGCTGTTTATCCAATACCAGAAGAAAAAATTTTAAAATACCTGAGTCTTTTTCCCCTGACGATTTTTGGTCTTTTAAAGGCTTTGTATTCTTGGCAAGTTCTTTCTTCTCCCCTCTTGTCTGTTTGCACTCTGTCTTGATTGGAATTCTTGATCAGTGGTGGCTTGTTTCCAGGCTCCCTCGACAGATGCTTCTTTGTCACCGTAGTGCTTCCTGACGATAATTTTCCGCCGCTGTTGCTGCTCAGTCGGGTTGTTCTAATTGGTATTTTGGATTTTTTCTGCCCTGGAGGCATGCCATTTCTGTTGGCACCTCCGATCTCTCTGCTCGCAAGCTGCGAAGACATCGGGTTTCGTCCGCGGATTTTACAAGGGAAACGACGACTTCGAACAAAAAACTGTAGATCTATGTTGTTGTTTTCGTGCTTGCTTTACTCTGATTTGTTGTTTTTAACACTTTTTCTTTTAAATTGACTTCGTAAATCCCGCTCCGAAAATAGGTACTTGCCGCACCGAAATCTCAAGCGAAATGATCGTTTTCTGTGTACCTCCATGGTAACCTTGCTTCATCATCACGTCACAAACAGTGATCTCAAGACGTTCTTGTTCGAACGCTCGCGCAAAATAAAACGTGCAATTATTTTTGCCAAGAGGAAATTTAATTTGTAGCTCTCTGAAGTAAACGACTTTGCCAAAAAGTTCAGTGTTAAGAAAGAAAATCGATCGCAGCTTATAAAAATGTCACTGAAGGAATCAATATGATACATTTTGGTTTGCAAACGTCAAGAACAAACGATATTTGTGAAATAAACATTTTTGTTGTTGTTGTTGTTGTTCAATGAGGGGAAAATTCACAGCATTAAAGATTTATTATAGTCTAGAAAAGCGGCGGAACAACTAAGCTTATATCGGGTTAAAAAAATGGAAGACAATGAAGTAAAACAGCAGAGCTGGTACAAATACGAACTTAAGTTAATTTAACTTAATTCGCTGGGGAAAAAAAATGAGAAGTCATTCAGTCGGTAACGTCGTGTACAATGCTGAGAAGCCAAAAAGAATAATTGAAATTGAAAACACAAATTGTTTGAGAAAAAAGTTTAGTTTCCATCTGTTGTGAAGCTAGCTGCTTAGCAATGAGATTCCGCATAGCAAATACCGAACCCAAATCGTATGAAATGGTTCCTTGATTTGATTGTCTCTTTTTCTCTGGCTGTTGTGAGCCATCAAATCTTGAAAAGAAGTAGCGCGCAGGAACTTCTTTGCCTCCAAACTTCAAACTTAGGTTCATTTACCCTGCTACCAGCCCGGGCATTCTCTAGTGTCGTTTCTGTTTTCTTCTTAAATTTTTGTCAGTTCTTTTCAATCAAGGAATCAAAGTCGTCAGCATAGCCCAAATTCGTTTAGCGACAAATTCAACGTGAGATATCCTTTTGTTGGCTCAGCATAAAATCCCCACACACTGGCTCAGCTTTTGTTTATAAACTGAAAGCCAATTGTGATCCATCATTTCTAGAAAAATTAAAGCTACATTTTATATAATATACCGACAAACGAGAAATTTAGAGTCAGTTTCAACTTTCCAGTGTACTCAAAAACACCGATCAGGAACAAGAGCAACCAGAAGCCAATCAGAAGCAAGCTATTTTGACAGTTTGACAGCCAATTTTGACAGCCGGCTTTTGAACTTATTCCAAACTTTACTGAAAGAAGAAAATTTCTACTTGAACATAAAACTTTTGCGATTTCCTTGTATCCTCGAAAAAAGTAGCGTGCGAGAGTAGACGCCTTTTTGCGGCGGGTGAAGCAAAAAAGGCTACGAAAAAGCAGATGATGCAAAAAAAAAAAATTCACCCCCAAATTCACTGTTGAAAAATCTGTTGAAATAATTATGCGAACGAGTTACCATCTTCCTTTTCACGTGAAAAGAAGCTCTGCTAGGTAAAGCCAGCGACACACCTGGCGATTTTATACGCTGATCGCGGCGAATTTGATCACCACCGATTGATGCGGACACACTTGGCGATTTTTTTCGCCGATCGCGGCGATGTGGCAGTTTTGAAAAGTCATGTGATAAAATCTCCCAACCTGATGGGTTTGCTTTAATGGCGATCAACAGCAATGACCGTAGAAAATCGCGGGAACGAGCACACCTAGGCGAACGCTAGCCTGCAGTGCAGGCGTTTTTCATGGGCGAGCGCTGAATAATAAATTTTGTTCGCGTATTTGAAGGAGGCTGAGGGGGAGGTGGGGGGGAAAAAGCCCTCCTCTCCCCTCTCCCCTCCTTTATTTCTCAGCCAGTCGTCCTCTCCCTTAGGGTCACTTTTGACTCGCTCCAGCCCTCTCGCGCTTCCGCGCCCAAGATGACAGCAACGAAGGATTATTCAGCGCTCCCGCTCCAAAAATACGCCTGCATTGCAGGCTAGGCGAATGCCGGCGAATTTAATGGCCGATATCTGGCATGTCAGATATCGGTAATTTTATACGCCGATCGCCGCGATCGGCGAATAAAATCGCCATGTGTGTCGCTGGCTTATTAAGGTAAGCTTGGATATGTTATGACAGTATAATTCCACATTTTCGAGTAGAATACAGAAAAATATTGGTAACAGACATGAAAAGAGTTGATAGAAAAAAAGAAAACTAATAATAAATTCAAAACAAATCCAATTTTTTCGCCTTGCCATTAACAACAAAATTTTCCAGTTTCTCTCAGCTGTTTACATAGCATGTCGAAAGGCAGTCGCTTGTCAGTTCTGAGCTACGTATGCAACACTGGTCAAAAATGGCTGAAAGCCTCTCGTCCCTCGTGTGTGCTTTTCGAGTGCCGTGTGGTTTTAACGCGCTCACAGCGTCATACATCTCTTGTTTGACCATTTCTAAGACAAAAACAGGGGCGTTACTAAAGTTGGGGCTTGAATTTGAGAAATGTGGGAAGGAAATGTTATTGTCAAACACAATAATTTCTCAAGTCAAGCTGTTGCATTTTTTAATTAAAGCAAAACCTATATATCTATTTCAACATTAAGAATTAATCCAGCTAGCCTTTGTTTTCACTACTCTTAATCCTAATCAGTTTTTTCAAACGTGTTCTTTAGTTGAGTTTCGTGTTAAATTGTAGTAAATATAAACCCTTCGCTTTAAACCGTTTCAGTCTTCACTTTGATGCTAGAAAACATCCGGCCGATCGACTCAAAGCAAGGATCACAAAACGCCTTGATGCAGTAACCAAAAATCTTTCCAATGCACTCAATTTCAATCAGCCACGCTCGAGTACAAGGCATTACACACCAGATGTACCCAAAACCAAGGCAGGCAAAATAACAACCAAAAAACAGCGCCAGCGGACCCCCACACAGCAACGACAGGAATGCATAGCAGCATTTCTTGGCGCAGTTGTACGTGTCAAAAGCGCATTCATACACGCCATCATCGGAATAAAGACCTCTAGGTTCAGCAAACACATCAGTGAAATCCACCTGTGAGAAAGAAATATCAGCTTGTGAATGAAGGATTTTCTTGCGTGTTTATCGAAAAACAAAAGCTGCAACTTTGACAACAATCGTAAGTAACACAACGAATCCTCAGGGGTCAAAACTAATACACAGTGAGTGAACCACCACTTCCTGATAAACGTCACGGAGGGCCTCAAGTCATGGGCGACCCAATACAACACATCGTAAAGGGAGCATTGGGAACCTGTCAATCAAATTAAATTAAGCATTAAGCAGCAAAGGTATTGCTCACATGGATGCGTTTTTAATGTACCCTACGTACTTTGTAAAGCTTGGTAAACTCTCTTTACGATAAATTCGCATCACGCTTTATCAGAACGCTAAACGAATGGTGACTCTGGTTACGCAAGTTTTTCCACCGGGGAAAATGAGTTAAGGCCAAGTCACAATTGAGGCTTATTTTTCTTCTGTTCTTTTGGCTAAACAATGTTACACCCGTATCAAATGACTCAGCATATGTAAAATTCATCACATGCGGCAGATACACTCCATTTAATACCTCTTCAGATTGTCATGCTGATGTTTTGCATTCATGACCATTCATGACCAAAACCGGAAAATCGCTCACTTCGCGGGGAAAGAAATAGTGGAAAAAGTAAACTACAGTTTAGTCAGGCTATTAAAGTTTCTTTTCACTATCCGATCAAGATTCGTTCAGTCGCCTTGCAAACACGTTTCCGCTGTACACCTGCATTTGAGGGGTACAATTAACATGAAGCTTGTATTTGGACAGACTAACGTGTTCAACTTGACAAATCATCAATAAAATGTATTTAGTCTTTAGCTTGATTAACAATAAATTCAACTAAAGCATGAGTGATGGAATACACTAATGGATAAAGCTGGAAAATTCTAGTGTCGAAGCAAAACACTGGCATTATTATGTACAAATGGACAAAATGTTTAATGCTTCCGCTTTGTGTTGGAAACATAACAGAGAGTAGAAAGTAAAGGTTCACTACTTCGCTGTTGTCAAACAAATATTGAAGCTATAAAGAAGAACCAGAACTTTGGTAAAGAACATGGGAATGTTGCTAGAGTTACGCAAACTTGAGAATATAAGCGATTTCATCAGATCCATACCTTCAAGAACGAATTCATGTCTGAAGGATCTCGGTTTACCATGTCGATGACCACTCTCCCAAACTCACGATAAGCATATGGGTCACGATTTTCCATGACTTGGGGTTCCACATTTTGTGCCATAGTGTGATCCAAGCCTGAGGAAAAATTTTCTTCAGGATTTGGAGCCTCTAGCTCTGTCTGCATCATATAGCTCGGTGAAACCAGAAGCAACACGCGACTTTTATTCCCGGTCACGCTGGAAACCTCAGTTTAAATTGGTGTTCGCTTACATGACATAAATATCTTTCCCGAGAATGTCGATAAATTTGGCCTTGCAAACACGTTTTCTCAAAGGATAATTACTGTATACCTGTATTTGAGCGCCAGAATTAACATAGTTTGTATTTGGGCTCTACACCACTGAACGACACTTACGCATTTCATTTGACAAATCATAAAAAAATGTATTCACTTTTTAGCTTAACAATAATTTCAACTAAAACACCAGTAATACACTAATGGATAAAACTGGAAAATTCTACTGTCGAAATAAAAAACTGATATTATTATTATTATTATGTACAAATGGACAAAATGTTTAATGCTTCCGCTTTGTGTTGGAAACATGACACAGGTTCACTACTTCGCTGTTGCCAAACAAATATTGAAGATAAAGAAAAACCAGAACTTTGATAAAGAACATGGGAATGTTGCTAGAGTTACGCACACTGGCGATTTCATCAGATCCATACCTTCAAGAAAGAATTCACGTCTGAAGGACCTCGGTTTTTCTAGGTTGAAGACGGAGTCTCACGGACTCGCGAGCGACATATGGGTCACGATCAGTTCCATGATTTGAGGAACCACACTTCCCAGTATAGTGCAGCTTGTGACAAATTTTTGTAAAGATTGGGGGAGCTCTGCATGCATATGGCTTGTCTAAATAACAGCAATTTATGATATGTTACAATTTTAAAATTTTAGGGGCAAGCATAAAAATGTCAGTTTGTGTGTGCTTACATGATGAACATAACGCAACCTGTAAAAGTATTAAATCTGGCGAGTTTCACTATGACGTTAGTACTATAACTACCAGAACCCTCTTCGTTTTTTTTGTTTTGTTTTGTTGTTTTATTTTTGTTGTTGTTTTTTTTTTTGTTTTTGTTTTGTTTACATGATGAACATAACGCAATCTGTAAAAGTCTTAATTTTCCGGGTTTGGATCTGGCGAGTTTCACTATGACGTTAGTACTACAACTACCAGAACCCTCTTCGTTTTTTTGTTTTGTTTTTCCTTTTGTAATCCCAGTGAGGTTTAGATAGCAACATCCGTAATTTGCAAGAGAAAAAAACAAACTGAAGTATTCTCATCGTAAAAAGGTCTATTCCGGACGATCTTAAAAAAAAACAAAATGCCGCTTATCAACTAGGTGGGTAAAGTTGTTCTATATTCCATTGAAACTCGTACAGAAATTGAGAACAGTACAAACATTCCACCATAAAAATATAACTTTACCACCAAAGACACATATCAAGACCAAAAATTTCCAAAAAAGACTACAGAATCGTATCGCACCCGGAATCGCACCCATCAGCCCCTCAGCACACTGAAATGATTTACGTCGAACGAGCATGTGCGATAACTTGGCTTGAGATGATGTCGATTTTCTACATTTTCTTCGTTTTTCCTCAAAGGAAGATTGTTGACAGTTTTTCTTTTGCGGTGGTCGAGAGATGCGAAACGGGTGATCATGTGCAAAAGTTTCCATTCGCGTCCGCCGAGTTTTTGCGCTCATGCGACTTTAGCGCATGCGCCTCCATCTTCAGCTTCTCCTTTGACAATCTCTGGCACGAATCAACATTTCTTGGAGGCGTTTTTATTCCTACCTTTGGTGCTCTATAATTGACATATTTGAAGGAAACTTACAAATATGTTCAAACTCCAATCAAAGCATTTCCATCGTACTTTTAACTGTTCAGGTCTTGTTATTTCCCTTTATGGTCTTTATGATAAAAAACAAGTAAACAATCATTTTAATGTAACAATAAGAAAAACTCCAGGCCCTGTTATCACTACTTAATCATAGTAAGTTTTGTTTAACATGTTCTTTAGTTGCTGTGAGCTTGGTGTCATGTTAGCAAATATAAACGCTTCGCTTTAAACCGTTTCAGTCTTCACTTTGATGCCAGAAAACATCCGGCCGATCGACTCAAAGCAAGGATCACAAAACGCCTTGATGCAGTTACCAAAAATCTTTCCAATGCACTCAATTTCAATCAGCCACGCTCGAGTACAGGGCATTACACACCAGATGTACTCAAAACCAAGGCAGGCAAAGTAGCAACCAAAACACAGCGCTAGGGGTCCCCCACACAGGAACGACAGGAATAAATAGCAGCAGTTCTTGGCGCAGTTGTAGGTCTTGTAGGCGCATCCGTACATACAGTCGTGTGAGTGGAGCCCGTCAGGTTCAGCTATTACGTCTGTGAATTCCACCTGTGAGAAAGAAACAGTTCATATGACATGGCGGGTTCTTCTAATGACTAAATTGGTGCTAGAATTTGACAAGGGCTGAAAAGAGAAGAAACATGGCGAGTCAAAGTAGACACAACAAACCCCACAAACGGTTGTAAAACAGTCTGCAAACGAAACAAAATCGTGCAATCTTCTCTGTCCGGAAAAATGTTTCAGTACCATGACATCGAGTTCTTTAATATATGACAATATTATCTAAATTCAGGAGCACCCAACGAGGAACGTCAAAGAAAAATACAACTTCAAATGTTGTCTTCTGTGTTCCCAGATTTTTTGGCGGCCTTTTTTTCTTAGTTTTCTTTTATAAACAAGAGTTATTTCAACATTTGCTCTAAGAGCACAAAGGCATCATCTAGAGAGCTTATGCTGTTTATAATGCATATTTAAAAAAATACGTTTACACGTCACGATCGAAAAAAACACACAAAGTATTGGAAGTTAGCGGAAACGGTTGGACAAAGAAATACACGATTGGGCATACTGAAACAACCTAACGTTAGCTTGAAAATGAGCATTAGAAATACCATTTAAAAACCAATCAATTTTTTTCTTATCGGAGTCAAAATTCCATCTATTTTCAAGTAATTGTGCAGCGCAGGAAAACCACTTTTCACGCAGAGCAGCAAAACTTGGGCAGCCCTACAGGTTATAATGTTTCGCGTCTTAAACAGGTGCATCGCAAAGAGCACAGGCTGGTTAAGGACAGCAATTTTGCTGAAGAATGTGATAATTAAAGGCACTAAAATTAAGTCTCAAACGAGTGTGGTGGCCTTTTAAAGCATAGTTAAACAGTAGCATAGCATTTTACGAAACGAAATCTTATTTTTTTAACCGGGCGAACAACAAATGTTTGCCCAAGTTGGCTCAGACGGATAATGCGTCCATTGATTGCTTTCAAAGGAATGGCAAACGTAAGATTATATTCCGAACATAGTTCCAGTTCTTCCTTAAGCTTCTCTAAGGCTTTAGTGTTTTTTAAGAGATCGTTTACGTGGTTTCTTAGACACAAAAAGACGTTTGTAACAGTTCCAATTACTTTTATAACGTTCTGTTCAAGTGGGTTCATTGATTGTTTTACTCTATTAACCTGGATATGGATTTGGAAGATTATATGATTCACAGAGCGTTGTATCAATGAAACGAACACAAATGTTTGTATCAAAATAATTTAAAATATTTTCCATGTTCGGTTGGAGGGAAATGGCAGATTTAACGGTTGGCAGAATGAATGAATGAAACGATCAAGAGAAATGTTAAAGAGGTGCTACAGTTGAGGCAGTGTAATGTACTTCAATACACGAATAAAACTCTTTGTTTTTGAAATTACCGTTTTTCAACTTTGGAAGAAAACGTATTTCATGTTTCACATTAAAAATAAGCACTTAATGGAGACCTGCTCACTGTAGTGTGACATTGTTTTGGTGAAGGCATCACGCAACGCATGTGCTTGTTTAATATGTAAAAGATATGTCACTGCGCATAAACGCATCAGCTAGAAACAAACAAATACGCATGCTATCGCAGTACAAGAAAATGAACGCATTGGGTCTGAGTTTTCGAGACATGCAGAGGGTCTGAGTTTTTTCAGGACTGTGGTCTGAGTTTTCGTCACACCCGTTTGACCAATGAACATTAAGTATACAAGCGTTATTGTTTATTTTATACTTGGCGTTTCATATCAGCCCCAGACTGTTTATATACCCCATAGCCTTAAAACAATTAACAGGGCTTAAAGTATCTGTATTTCAACTTTTGTAATGACTGTCAAATTTCCTCTTTATTCCCGTCCAATGATGCCTCGCTTTTGCAATGCACTTGAAAGTGCTTGGAATGTTATTAAAGTGATGGTGTTGACTAGCGTTAGGAATGAAATGACTTTAAGCAAGTGAAGGTGTAAAGTTGAGAGTTAGTAGTTTGCAAAGTTAAGAAGCTCAAGTTGTCTTTTAGAAAAAATTACGTGAATCGATTTAGAGTGGGCGTAGAAGGGACCTATAATAACTCAAGCTAGCTTACGGGTTGATCCATCAGGCGATTTTCGCGAGTATAAACTAATTCAGTTGTGACTTGCTGTTATTGCCTGCGACCATACATGACCAAAGGCTATTGCTGTTTCAAGTTGACATTATCGAAAGAATGATAATTTAGATAACGTGACTTTGGTTATATAAAGAACAACATTTCATTAGATCATCTGAAACGTGTCTAACTGCGGCATAGCGTTAATCGCACACGCTAACAACAAACTGCTGCGAATAGTACTTTAGACACCAGTTAACTTGGACAATAGATGAAAGCTGGCAAGGAAATGTGGAAATCTTTGCAAGAAATACTTTATAGCTTAAACTGACTAGAAGAAGACAAAGAAAGAGTAGAGTGAAAAAACAATACCTTCAAAAATGAATTCATGTCCATAGGGTCTCGATTTTCCATGTCGAGTGACTCAACGTTTACCAGCATTTTGAGTTAAAAATTTTAACAATCTCATATACAATGCGTAAAAGAGACGAGTAAAATGAGTTTACAACTTGTATATGTGTATCCGACAGCGCAAGAGCGAAAGAGGTCGCAAGTGTAACTGTTTATTTTATGCTTAGCGTTTCCACGCAACCTTCAAATCTAACCGCAGGTTTACACATCTCACTACTCAAGAACAATAAATTAGCAAACTTGTGCATATGATTAATATTTTTCCGGTTACTTCTGTGAATCTTCCATTTTTTTTGTGCCTTGATAAATGCACTCAGTTCAGCTTAAACAAAGTTGAAAGTACTCGAAATGTAACTGACAGTTCAATTGCTTTGGAGTCATAGCTGACTTTTATATGCACCTGAGTGACGCCGATTAATTATTGTTTAACGAGCGGGCCTCGAAATCAAGCTATCCACAAGTCACTACGCAACTGAAAAGTACAGTGAATCAGCTCGGGAAAAGAACGGATGACTCCCCTTTAGAGATCTTCACTTATTAGTTGAATATTATTTCACGGAAAAAAAAAACAGCCGAGCAGCACCATGTAGTAAATTGTCACCAAACACAATTAAAACCTTAAGGCTAGATATTATAATACAACGAATAGAAAGCAGGGCAGATTTAATGCAGGCCAATATTTCGACCAGTTGTAGCAATACACCGATCGCTCGGGAGACTTCAACACCCATCCCCCGCCTCCCTCCCCTTCCCCCCCCCCCCCCCCCCGAGTTAACCTTGGGCATTTGAACGTTTGAAGACCCACCTCCCGGCCGGGCCAAGAAAACTACCCTAAAGTGTTCCAAAACCTCACCTTGAGGCTTGAATCAATCACCGGTTCACGAGGTACTTTTGTTTTAGTGAGCCCATTGCTCACAACGGCGAAATCCTGTCCTTGAAAAAAACTATTTAACTCACCAAAACCAAGAAAATTCACGCGCGAATTCCACTAGACCAAACGATAATTCAAATTTCCTCCCCTCCCACCCCCTCCCCCCAATCGAATTCCCTACTCCCTGCCCGGAGATACGAATTGACAGGTACATAATTTGCGTTTTAGACATTTCCGTTTTAAAATTTCATGTGACATTTACCCTCTCTGACCACATGTCGGTTTTCAGCTATAAATTACACTTTTTGCAGTGCATGCAGTCTTCGTCATATTCAATGAACAGGAAGCCAAATTAACTGTGAGATTTTAGTGCGACATGCACAACCTAAAGTGTTACAAAGTGTAGTTTTCCTTAGTGCGCTTTATTTAGTCCCTCTGTGAAAGAATCCTAAGTTGTAAGTAATCCCATGGAGTCTCCTGGAGTGTAGCTTCAGGCATTCTGGAGTTTTATGATCGAACAATGAATTATGAACCTCTATGCCGAACTCTCAACAGCCATGACAACGACAGCAGCAACAAAACCTTAATTTGAACACGGTATTATTGTCTTCAAAATGAGACCCCCCACAACTATTTGCCATACTGAACTCCCACACTGCAAATATGTCATCTATTTCAGAAATAAGCATTTTCTTATTTTATTTCAAGTTGTTCATTGTAAACTAGAGCATTGACGTCTTGTGCTCATTCAGTAACGTTCGTTTTGAGCTTCCAAACTCGTTCCCAGTGTCTCTCTTCTTCCCGCCCACTCTCTAGCTTCAGGAGTCGCGCAGAAGAGACTGGGAACGAAGTTGGTGAGTTGAGTCTATCAGTTAGATTAGTGCTGCTTATTTCATGCCTTGACTCATACGAGTGGTTTTCACTTCGAAGAGAAAAGTGAGACCACTGAAATGAAAGCTGTTAGCGCTCCATCCACACCAACGCCCTGTTTTCGTTTTATGGAAAACGCCTCAAAGGCTTTGCTTTCTACAATCGTCTGTCGTTTTCGCAGCGTTTTCCTCCATCCACACTTAAACGCTTGAATGCACCGGTACGCTACGAGGGCGTTACAACAGTCATTTGCCTTTGCGATTGTAATTACGTTCCCGTTTTCGAAAACCTCCGGTTTTTGCTGTCCACATTTACACGACAGGGTTAAGTTTAACAATGTCTCTTCTCTGAAGGGCATTTTCGCCTCGTTTTAGTTGGAATGCATCGAAATGTATCCGTTTCAAATGAAAACGCATTAGCGTCGACGCGGCCTTAGGATTGCTTTGCTGTGGGGAGGACAATATGGTTTCATGACGATTCTTATGGTTTGAGTCTGTGGACGGAATCCTAATTCAAATAAAAGGATTAATAGGCCATTTTCAAGTTGCTTTGAAATCATTACGAAAGCGAGAATAAGTGCAAAACTTTTCATGGAAAAATTAGATTTGTTTGCATATGAATGGAAACTAATTTTCATAATAAAAACGATGCACGAAGCCCCGATTTCATGATAAAGTTCAAAGTAGCTCGGAATGGTCTATTCCTTTGGGTGTTTTTCCTGTATTACGCAATGCAAGGTTAAAAAGAACAATAAACTACACAGACGCTAAAAGAAGTGATTTATTAACTACATATCGATTTCTTGTTTACCACAACAAATAATTACAAACATCCAAAGGCTTCCTGACAGTTTCACCAATTTTAGATTATAAAACAGATTTACGATAGACCATATTCGTATTCTCGGTATTGAACTGGATCGAGCTTGGAATGGAGGCTCTTGCGGGGGAATATATTGGAAACTATTTGCATGTGAAAAAATTTCCCCGCATAAGCCTCGTGTGCAAGCTAGTTTCAGTTCAATACCGAGAATACGAATACGGTCTATTGTGCTTTGTTCGCATAAAACGGTTAGCAATAATTATTTACTGAACCGGAGGTGGAGCAGTGAAACGACAAGGTAAATATCTAACTCTATTCAGCGGCATATACCAACAATGGATAACCAGCCTCAGTCACCTTATTTCTTATGAATTGGTAAAAAGCCTCACGTGCAAAATGCAGGTCAATGTCGGGAGGTGAATAATTGTTAACTATACGGAGTTTGAAGACCTAATAAGAGCGTGCGAAATTTACTGTCCACTGGTTTGCTAGGTATGTTCTGAATATTACATAAATTATTTTGCAGATTTTAAATTTCTCCATGACAATAAATTACACATTAAATAGAATCATATGAGAATAATTTCTTTCCAGTTCTTTTCTCAACAAAAACCCTTATATCGTCGCAAGCAGACATTTTCTTATTACCTTATTGCACCTAATAAAACTAAAGTAACAACTGTAAAACTGAAGGAAAACTCCTCGCAACACTCGGGACAGGAGGAGGACTTTCAAATCAGTTTATGTCACTTTCTAACCAGACAACCGCAACGTGAATTTCACTAGATTCTAGAACTTAAAGTTACACTTTTCATGAACATTCTTGGCATAAAACGTTTTCGCTCCCGAAATGTTTTAAAGAGTTTTCAGAAACGCACTTAACGTTTAATAATCATGGTTGTGTGTGTGTTGTATGTTGTTTTTAGACCAGTTTGGAGATTTTTCACTATCAAGCCGCTTATTCTGATCAGTGGCATCTGACACACAGAGGGACATCGTCAGCTTCGTCCCCAGTCATCCATGGCACGCGGTCAAATGTGACGTCACCTGTTAAAAGCGCCTTGAGGCCTGGGAATGAGGCTGGGGCATCTCATCTGCAACATGCATGCAGCACGTCTCTGCCGTTTGGTGTCTCGATGATTGAGTTGACAATTCACACATGGTAGGAATCAGCACAAGGCTGCAAAGAAAAAGATAAAGCACAGTAAAACGCGCCGCAATATTCCCCTTCAGTAAAATTGTTCTCATCTTTTCTCGTCATCTCTATGCTGGTTTTGCACTGAGCCAGTCAAAGGAAGACCATTTGTAAGCGTTTATTGGCCAGTTACTCTGCATTTCAAGCTGTCTTTATAACAAGCGATCTAGCAACGACAACAAAAATTAAGATGATCGATCTCTTGCAGCAGAAAAGATGGAGCATACCTGTAAAATCCTCCGGTATTCTTGGAGAACTAAATATAAAAAAGAAACGAAAAAATGGTTAGTGGGAAGAATTATGAAATAGTGCAGAAAACTGAAGCCTATAACTCGTTTATCGCCTTGTGTTAAGGCTTATTACATGGTGTACCTACACTTACGCTGGCGTTTAAATACCTCACAAGTGGGCAACGAGCGCGCGGTTTTTGGACGACTGGAGCAAGCGAGCGAGAAGAAAAGTCATACAAGGCGTGTGAGGCTGACGGGTGAGAATCTAAGATTTCGGTGCTTTGGGTTTCGCGACATCTGACGGCTATCTTTGTTTCTCACTCTCACTTTCTCAGAGCTTTATTTTTTCTTTTTTTACAAATACAGAGCAAAAGGATCCATTATATAACTTAGGCTCTACTTCTCACCTTACAACTTTTTTCACCTGTTCAGATTTATCTTCGGTTTCTTGCATTTTTCCGTTGAGCATAGCTTGGAAAGAAATCAAATAATGAAAATAATCACAAGAAAAGAGCATTGTTTTCGGCTAAAAAAAATTGCTTGCTGAATTATCAAAATAAAATACAATTGGAAACGTTCCTTTCCTTCCCCAAAATTATCTTTATAAAAATAAAATCTACTTTGGAGTTGGTATAAGTAACCAAGAAAGTTCGCTAACCGAAATAAAATTGCAATTTCTTTTTAAAACTAATCTTCACTTTTAAACACAAACAACAAGAGAACACTGATCTGCGTCCACCTCTAACGCGATATCTGGTCTGCAGTCAAACCAGACGTCATCAATTTAAGCCAGAAGCATATCAGGTGATGCGCGTCTAGTTTAGATGACTGAACATTGATTTACTCACCTCCAATCTTGAGTGAATTCCAATACTTGCTGTGCTCCCCGATAACATTACTTATTGTCTCAAAGCAGCTATAAAAAGAAACGACTGTTAAAGTTAAATATTTTATTTTATTTTATCAGCTTCGTCAACTTAATGTAGGTTACATAAACAAAACAAAAAATGTAAATGATACAATACAGGCAGGGACTCCGCAATTACTGCGGGCACGGGTACAATGTCTTTTTTTTAATCAATCAATCAATCAATCAATCAATCAATCAATCAATCAATCAATCAATCAATCAATCAATCAACCTTTAGCTGTAGTTTGCCACAATTATATTATGATTTTCCTTTGTTAAATTCACAACAGCGTTCGAATACAGCCATGTCGAATCATGCCGCTTGTAATAACTTATGTATAAACTTTAGGAGATAAAAAACAGAATCAAAGACGCCATGTTACCTATCACAAGGTGTCATAGAGCCATCCAGACGAGGGCACGAATCGCCAAGAAGAGAAGAAGTACAAGCGCACATGGATTCCTCCACAGAACTGAGATTATACCCTCCCTACAACGAACAAAGGAACAGAAATATGTAAGGTGTACACCGTTCAGTTTTCCATTTTCCAGTGTAGTGGGTAATCTTGATTGTTGAGTTTTTAATTCATACTATTTTTGTTAACAAGGAAAACGGATTCTGAAAAAGTAAAAAAAGGGGTGGGGGGGTGGGGGTGGGGTTGGAGGGGAGAGGGAGTGAAGTATTCCGCCCCAACCCCCTCCCCACCCTGAGAGAGATGATTAAATATCTCTCCCACTTTCCGTTGTCTCCCATTGCCAGAAACTTACCCACTGAACTCGATTAAACAACGATTACTACAGTTCTTCTTGGACTTTTTTAAAGCTGCATTCATTGTTACCTCAAGAACAATAACTACTTTGCCATTTGCTAAATTCATAAGTAGTCTTGTCAGATGGTGAAATCCCTCTGGTGTCACATCACAAAGTCCCTAAAATAGAAAACGTTTCAAAAATATGAAAAAAAAAACCTTCCTACCGTGTGAACTTTGGATGTGATGCTGTTTATAAGGAATAGTGCTTAACGCGTTGGATTTTCGAGCTGGCGGTCAGTAGCTTGAACCAAGAGGTTTTCTACAAGGACGATGCCTCCTTCCCGGCAAAGTACTTATGCGCATGACTGTGCGGGAAATGCAGGGGGCAAGGGATATTGAAATTCAAAAAGAAAATTGGGCTAAAACAATAATTGTAAAAAGCTTTAAATTTAAAACAATGTATGCACACTTTGGCAAATGCGTGGTTACCCCAATTATCGTTTTGGATTTCAACAACACTTGCTAAGGTCTCCTTTTTCCGCATAGTCATACACCGTCCTTAAGTAAGAAACTTTGCTTCACGTTGTATCTCTTCACTGAGGTGTATAAATCAGATAGATAGATACCAGAGAACTGTTAAGAAGCCGTAAAAAAAGTGGGCGATCACCCAGGGACGGACTAGCATCTTTTTTTTTTTATAAGAAATATTTATAACATAGCGCGCGCGCATCCTAATCTAATTCCTATTGGCGTCATCATGGTACATTTCTCAACATACGCACGGCCGTGCGTCCATCCGATGACGTGTGCAAGTCAGGTGAAGGAAGCATGCGCGCGCTATGTTATAAAAAACTTTTTACAGAGAGACAACACCATAAAAAATGTATATTTATAAGAGCTTGTCGAAGTTTAATGAAACGTTAAGATAAAACCGATATGCGAAACCACTTTCACCTTTCTTTTTGTACAGAGAATTTTGTAATTTATCAGGAACAAAACCTGTTTTCCATGAACCATTTACTTTATTTTCACTATGTTATAAAAGAATTGGTTCATGCTTTTAGCCGTGCGTATATCGAGTTATGGATGCACTTGGGAAGTTTGGAGAGCACTCAAGAAGCTAGAGTTGCTCTCGGCTACGCCTCGAGCAACTCTTACGCTTTTCTCGTGCTCTCCAAACTTCCCGCGTGCATCCATAACTCGATATACGCACGCTAAGCATGAACCAATTAGATTAGGATGCACGCGCGCTATGTTATAGTATAACATAGCGCGCGCATCCTAGTCTAATTCGTATTGGCGTCACCATGGTACATTTCTCAACATACGCACGGCCGTGCGTCCATCCGATGACGTGTGCAAGTCAGGTGAAGGAAGCATGCGCGCGCTATGTTATAAAAAAGAATTGATTCATGCTTTTAGCTGTGCGTATGGACTTGGAAAGTTTGGGAGCACTCAAGAAGCTAGAGTTGCTCTCGGCTACGCCTCGAGCAACTCTTACGCTTCTCTCGTGCTCTCCAAACTTTCCGCGTGCATCCACAACTCGACATATGCACGCTAAGCATGAACCATTTCTTAAGTGATTAACGCGTTGGATTTTCAAGCTGGCGGTCAGTAGCTTGAACCAAGAGGTTTTCTACAAGGACGATGCCCCCTCCCCGGCAAGGTACTTATGCGCATGGATTAAATTTAATAGGATTTTTCAATTGTTTGTTAATTTTTATGCCTTAGCTTTTTAGCACTAGGTTTAATGCGCACGGCTCTTTAGAAGACGACTTTTTAGTGATAAGGATTCCGTGGATAAATAAAGTTGTTATTTTTATTATTATTATTATTATTATTATTATTATTATTATTATTATTATTATTATTATTATTATTATTATTATTATTATTATTATTATTATTATTTTTAAGGCAGCAAATGTATAGTTTAACCTCATGCACAGAGAAAACATCGGTTCACCTTTGGGTCTCCACGAGCGGAGTCAAATCCTGCTGACACCAGAACAAGATCAGGATCAAACTGAAAAGAACACAATTGAATACAAAGAGTAAAAGTCTAAAAAATAGTACCAGCGCCAAGAGTTTGCAGAAAAACGTTATATCAGAAATTTTTAACTAAACAAAAGGAAGATCTTACTTTTTTAAATACGTTGTTGTAATTATAGATTTAAGATTTTAAACTGAGATTGCATGTTATGTATGATGACTGATTGTGTTTGTTTATTTCATTTGTGACATGTTAATGGTGAATAGCTTAATAATGCGAGGGCCACAAGTTTGTCAGTGACATTTGTTACTGACACCTGTCACCCTAAATAAATAAAGTCGCTATTCTATTTTATTCCATATACGGTAAAACAAGTCAGTTTAAAGCAAATTCCTAACGACCGTAGCAATCTTAAACCGGAGTAAAAAAGATTTTTAAAATGGTTTTAAATGGGGAAAGAATGTTAGCGGAAGGACTGAAGTAAACTTATATATTACAATTTGAAGTAACTATTTTACTGGCTGACTAATTTGGCTGAGTTAGAGGCATCTTCCCATTTCAAGTACTCACTAACAATCATCTCGGTTAAAGAAGGATTGGCTCTATAAGAAGCAAGATCTGACTGGCTTTTCACAGCATTGGCGATAAGTGCTGAGATTGCTGTCGTTGGTGTTACTGTGCTGTTGGTCAAGTCAGTTAGCTCTTTATATCAAACCAGGTACAAATTACTTTAAGCACTCCTTTACACAGTCTTGCTACTAGACACCAATATTATACCTCATATGCAATAGGAAGAAGAACGTGATGGAACACGGCAAGATAATCAGCATCTCCCATATGTTTCTAATGAGACAAAGAAAACGGAATTAACAACAACAAAAACTGAACATAAGAGTGTAACGAAACCACCCCGTAGACCCGACCCAGGGACCGATCGGGGCTGCGGGAATTGGGGCGGGGGGGGGGGGGGGATATTCAAAACGGGCGGTGAAAAATTTGGTTAAGAAAACTCGGAAAAAAAGTGGAAACGAGAAGAAAATAATAACTTGTCATTGTATTCACCATCAGTGAAGCGCATTGCAGACAAAAAAAATCCGAGATGAATAGAATGCACCACAGACTTCACAACACCAGTGCTCAATTATATATCCCAGTAATGAATAACAGTGCTTGAACGTGTACCAATAAATTCTCAGGTCAATGTTGCCTGATAACACAGCCTTCAAACTCTCCAGTAGATTCGTTTACAAAAGTCACAGTAGCAATCAAACTGAAAAACTTTCCAACTGATAACTTTGCACTTCTCCAATTTCGACACCGCCTCCTATTGACCAGTCGACTACCGAAACGATTTTAAACAATTGTGAACTTGCACTTTTAGGATCTGGCTTGTGATCGTTTTATGCAAGTGTTTTCACTACGAAAGCATATTACTAATGCCAATACTGTTGAGTACATTTTTATATTGGTGATTTGTAAAACGCATTGGTGCTAACCTTGTTCCAGGGCACATTTACTGTATATCCCTTCCCAGGCCCGCAACCAACAACATCATAATTTGCACTTGTGGAAAACGGAAAAAACTGGGCGTTATCGTAGCGATGTATGGAGAAGTACAGAACACTAGAAAAAAGAGAGAAAAAATCATTAAGCACACAAAATGCAACAAAAATATGTAACAAACCTTGGACTAAAGAATCGAGGTTGACTAAATGATCCCAAAAGAGTTTTCTATCCCAGCGGGTTTAAGACCATTTCAAGTTCTTTTTCCCAGGTTTCAAGACCTAGTTTCTAGCGCCAAGGTCTTATTCTGCGAAGCTTACTTAGAGTGAGGTGTCCAGTCATTTCATATTCGTTTTATTATACTTTATTGGTATCCTGCCAAGAACTACTACTTACAGAGTTGTGCTACGATTTGCTAGGTTATTAATTTGTCTGTACGTTTTACTACGATATGCGTGTCTAATATACGCTTGTTTTACCAAATTTGAACGAATTATCACCATTAAGGGCTCAACGGCGTTAGCGAAGACTGTGAAACGGTTACTCGAATGTGAATTCTTTTTGTTACAAAATCTTGTTGTCTTAAACGTCTCAACTAACGTGACAATTGAGGTCTGGAATAGCAAAAAGCCTAGATTTCTCACTTGTTTGCACTTTTTAATACGATATGCGTGGCTCAAATACGCAAGTGTAAACATATTTGCTATGCGTTGCTCAAATACGCTGGCGTGACCAAATTTGGAACGAAATAGCAAATTCAAAACCTCAACTGCGTTAACGAAGACTGTCAAACCGTTACTCGAATTCAGTTAGAAATCTTTTTGGCACAAAATCTTGTCTTAAACGTGTTAGCCAACGTTACGATTGAGGTCTTCAAGGGCAAAAAGTCTAGAGTTGTCAATAGTCTTTACGCTTTAATACGATATGCGTGGTACAAATACGCAAGTGTAAGCAGATTTGCTATGCGTGGCTCAAATACGCGTGTGACCAAATTTTGAACGAATTGGCAACTTCAAGACCTCAACTGCGTTAGCAAAGACTGTCAGACCGTTACTCAGAATGGAAATATTTTTTGCACACCCTAATGTCACAAAATGTTAAGCCTGCAAGTTAATGTTCCGTAGAGTTCAAATGTTTGTTCCCGCAACTTTAACACTTATATCCCTCAGGGCCCGGTTGTTCGAAAGCCGATTAACGCTAACCCCTGATTAAAAATTAACCGAGGTTTTCATCTCGCTTATTTTAAGCTAATGATAAAGAAAAGTCAAAGTCCAAATTAAAGGATAAAAAGCTTTCGGAAGTATCTTTATTGGTAAGTTATTAAACTAGAATTGAAGTTTATGTTAACCCAGGATTAGGTTAACCTGGCTTGGAACAACTGGGCCCAGATGTTCATTTTCAATGTTCCGTAGAGTTCAAAGGTTTGTTCCCGCAACTTTAAAAATTATCTTTTTCAGCTGTTTATGTTCCATCCTGTGTAGCCGAAACTTTGCCTCTAGAGTCAATGTTGTAAAGTGCAGTCTAGTTAAGGAAAGCCGTAACTTTGACTTGTAACTTTGTCACTATGACTTGTTCTTTCCTTTCTTGCAGAAGCCCAAGGACGCCCACACGTCCTTCTCCTCTTGTACAGCTGGCACGTTTTTTGACTTTTGTTTAGCAGCAGGTGATTTTCCTTTCTTGGGTTTGGGCTTACTGTTTCCGTCTGTCGTTGGCGTGCTTTGTTGTGTGTGCTGTTGCTGCTCCGTCGACTTTTTGCCAGTCATTTTGTCACCTTCCTGGTTTTTGTTACTACTGGTTTGGGCAGACGACTGTTGCTTCGTCCCATCAGCCCTCTTCGTCTTGGGTGGCTGTTCGTCCTCAGAGGAATCAGAGGACGAGGAGGAGGTGGACTGCTCATCATCGTCGTCATCTTGCTGGTCCCAGATGGACAAATGTCTGGGGACAGGCCTGCGGCGCTGGGTAATTGAATCGAAGATAAAGACTTGAGTCTTCCTTGAACGCTTGGGTAGTCACGTTTCTTCGGGCTTTTTGTGCAAACTCTTCAGGATTCCGCATAAGCGTCTGAGGCACCAGCAAATGAACGCACATCATTAACAAGGGTCCCGCAGCATTGAAGCTGTCAACGATTGCTTCGTTAAGTTCGACATCCCTGTCGACTGTTCTTAACAGAGATATCACGTCATCACACGTGGGTGGCTCTGTTGTTGGCGGACTTGTCCTTGTTATCAAGTCTGGACAAGGCGCCCCTGAGGGACTCTCACGGTTGTAACAGGTCCTGTACAAATTCTGGGACAAACATTGTGCCACTGTACTAGCGGATTAACGGGATATTTTCCCTTAAAGTCTGTGCCATTTCCGATATGGCAATGTTCGGGCGTTGTAACCATTCAAAATTAAAATTGTGCACACGGGGATAAGATTGCTTCTTCCTTCGGGTCTTGAATGGCAGCTCCATAGTTCACAAAAAACTCATCGGGAAGGATTTGTTGTAGTTTGTTTTGGGCGTTGCATAGGCTCGATTTCCAGCCGCTGTTCGGGAAACGAGCCCGCGTTCCAGCGGCGGAAATCGAGCCTAGGCGTTGCAGAGCTCGCTGAAGATGACTGCGACATCTGCAGAGAGAAAATAGGTTGAGTGGAATGTTTGAATGGTACTGTCACATTTTCAGTTTACTGCATCGAGTGTGGACAGGCAGTTCTCGCAGACACAAAGGAAGACATGGTTGGAGGTTGAAGAAGTCACCGTTTTAGTAGGAGAGAAGATAATATGATAGGAAGTTCAGGAAGTCACGGGTTTCAGCTGAGTTACTTGCATTGGCTGCATGATTGAGAGGTCAGACTTTCTTCGTACCCGGGACAGGGCGACGTACACAAAACCAGGTGGTACCGTAGGACAATCCAGCCACACCAGGAGATGCTTCAGATTCTGTCCCTGAGATTTGCAGATCGTTCTGGCGTATGCTGGAGTGAATGGATATCGAGTGACATCTCCCTGTCCCTCCACTGTATGAGTTACAGGATAGACAAAGGCACGCTACCCGTCTGCAAACTGAATTATGATCGTCTGCCCATGATTTGACACAATGATGGCATCCTGGCTGTTGACTATCCTTAATGTTTTGTCCATGTTCTCTGTGATAACTATCTTCATCCCACGGTAGGGTAGGATGTCTGGCCCACCAGCTACTGCTGCACAAGGTACGTTCGTGAGTGGCTGCTGCTCTGCAAATAGCCTCTGGGACACTATGTTGTTGATCCTTTGGGCGGCCGCTCTTGATACTGTCATAATGACTGTGTCGCTCGCGTGTGTTCGCAAATGCGCCATACAGCTGGTCGTCATCTAGGAATCCCGGCGGACAAAGAACAACCGACTGTTGGAAGTCATCCAACTGGTCCTGAGTGGGTTGGAGGTAGCGCAAGAGGTCCTCAAAAGCTGCATAATCTCTGTCAACTATTCTGAATTGCTGATACAGGGCATGTTTCACTGAGTTTTGCTCTGAGAAGGTAGTGTCGTTTAAGATGGAGATAGTGCTGGACACCATGCCGTCTACAGTCTGGAGAGGCTGTTGCTGACATTTGTCGCCTGCGATGACCACGACTGGACGACAGTTCAGGCGATTGAAGGTGCCCGCCACGATGTGAAAAGATTGTGGAGAGACCAGAGACGCCTCATCAATGACTACTTAATCAAATCTGTTCAAAGAGAAGTTGACATCCATGCTTTCGTTAGGGTCTACTGGGATGTGGAAGGCTGCGTCAGTGGAGGGTCTCACACTCCAAGTCTGATCCGAAAATGGCTCGGTAGCACTGTGCAAGAAGTGCCACTGGAACTGCAAGAAGAACGGATGCTTCGTGCTGCAGAGCATGGTGTATGGCCCTGATAACCACCTTGAATTTAATTCAAAGTAACCCTTTTCAACAGTTTGAGCCTGGTCAAATCACATTTACCGACAACAAATTCAGATTTACACTCTTGTTTGGTTAACAAATCTTTATGGCTCTTTTCTGGTTGAAAGTACAGTGGGACCCCTTCACACATTAATGGTTATTAGTCAGGGAACTACGATTTGTCTCATGCGACACGCTTACGCCATGTCTACAACACGAATCGCGTCGTGTAAATCAACCTACAAAATCCTTACGACAGACGCACACAACACGAAAAATGTCGTAGGATTTTAAAACATGTTTTAAAATCCTACGACAATCGTAGGTACAGGCAATGTTGAGTGGCGAGAGTTGTGTACGATTTTTACATGACGCAAGCAGCGCGCGCTCTAAAAATCGCATGCGACAGTCGTAAGAGAAAATCGTACCGTCTAAATCGCCCTTAATGTTTAAAGAATGAGCAGCAGTGTTTTATTGGGATTTAAAACCACGAGGCGCAGCCGAGTGGTTTTATACCAGTGGAAAATCAGTTACTTTATGTGATTTTTAATTAGATTAGAACTCTTCAAAGTATAATCACCCAGCTGTATCTAAGTGGGGTCCTAAGAAGGAGTGTTGTTCGTGAAAGTAAATGTATAACCAACAGTTCTTCTCAGAACTGAAATCACCTGGGCCCAGTTGCTCATAGCCCGATTAAACTAATCCTGGATTAACGTGAGCTTTGGTTCGAGTTTAATTACTAATCAATAACGATTCTTCCAAAAAAAGTTTGGCCCTCAGTTTTGACTTAGAGTTTTCTTTACCTTGAGCTTGAAATTAGCCTTTAAAACTATTTTTAACGAGCAAAATGAAAACCTTGATTAACTTTTAATCGTAGATTAGCCCTAATCGGCTTTCAAACAACCCGGCCCTGGATGATTCATTGATTAGATAAGGCCCAGTTCAGACGCCGAACTTTTCATGAGCCGAACTTAATTTACTTGAAGCAAAACCAATCGCAATGTTAGCTTTTTTTTTTATTTTCTATTTTTTTATTTGAAATGTGTTATAATAATTAATGCATTAGGTTTGGCTCATGAAAAGTTCGGCGTCTGAATCAAAGCCGTTCCAATGCCGAAATTCCCGGCTGGACCAGGCGGGAAGAACGGCTGAGCCGTTCCAAATTGAAACAGCCGTTCTCAACTGATTCAGACGCCGAACTTTTCATGTACTTAATTCAAGGTACTAGGTTTGGCTCATGAAAAGTTTGGCGTCTGAACCGGGCCTTAGAATTCCTAATGACAGTTTCTGTAAGTATTCATAATAAATTTGCCATACCTTGGATCTGATTCAAAAAGATGCTGAGTTCCATTGCCATGGTGAATGTCCCAGTCCACAATTAGAACCCTGATAATAAACCAAGTGTATAAGGCATAGAATTAAGAATTGAGGATCACTGCTTATGCCAGACATTCACTCCAACTAAAATGGCTATAATTCGATATGTGATGTTAAATCACTTATGCATGGCATAGCTTATTTATACGTAAATGAACCCAGTTGTATATTGGTAAAATTATACCGTAAATAACCACCTAGCAACGTCTTTTTGTGTGAAACAAAAGCGGAAAAGGTGTCTGCTCTTGCAGGATGATAACCACCGAACAACTGATATGGTACATCTAAATCTGAACACTCAACAGCAATCAGCAATGATCACTTCTTTTGATTAATAATAATGCACCATTATGGACTTGAGAACCGCCGACTGGTTAGCTCAGTTGATTGAGCATCGGACTACCGTGTGGGAGGTCGATGGTTCAAACCCCGGCCGGACCAACACTCGGGGTCTTTAAATAACTGAGGAGAAAGTGCTGCCTTTGTAATGACATCTGAAAATGGTTAGACTTTCTAGTCTTCTCGGATAAGGACGATAAACCGTACGTCCCGTCTTACAACACTTCAATGTTCATAACCCTGTGGGACGTTAAAGAACCCAGACACTAATCGTAAAGAGTAGGGCATGGAGTTCCCGGTGTGCTGGTCTGGTCTTTGTTCTGTTTCATGATTTCATGGGTTGGGAGGGTAGGATGAGGTCGCTAATGGACATATGCTGATGTAAACCACATTTGAATATACATGAAAAGAAAATGCGGTATATAAATGTATTACCATTACCATATTTTTCTGTTTTATTAAATTACCTCTGAACATTCCATCTGGTCTGAGCTATTCTAGCTGCAATAGCTACATTGTTGAAAAAACAGTAGCCCATGGCAAACTCAATATCAGCATGGTGACCAGGTGGCCTATTGACAAATGGCAGAAACAAAAATACAAAAGATCAGGACCAGGTGATGGTATATATCAAACAATTTATTAATAATTCATCAATAAATAATTTATTATTAATTAAAACAGACTGGATGGATGAAAACCTGGGGTGGGGGGACTCTCATATTTAAGTGACAGGGGTGCTCATTGGAAATTTGAACCTCTGAAAGGTACCAGTCAGAATTCTATTTTGTGGGCGTGACCAGTCCAAACAGCTTTTCACCCCTAAGAGGTACATGTACCAAATCAGCTGACGGACATTACTTCCTCTCATATTGTTTGACTCAATACCCTTAAAGGTACCACCATACCTCTGAGCACCCTTGGGGGTACCAAACCATGAATTTTAACCCGTCGCTTTTATATGGGAGTCTCCCCCCCCCCCTCCCCCTGGGAAACCCAGGTCTGTGGCTTTCAGGGTCTCTTCAGAATGGATCAACCAATTAACAGCCAGGAAGTCACAGAATTAGGTACTGAGTAGGCACATGCTCACGTCTAATTATGTCCTCATTGTGACAGTCAAGCATTTTTAACAATCATGAGCCCCTGGCTCGGGAGACTGGGGGACCACTCCCCATGTTTCGACTTTAAATAAAATTATAGCTTTATACCTTTATCTATCTGAGAAGTCAACAGTTATAAGTGTAATGTTGGCTAGAGCAGTTTTCAATTTTATCTTTACCACACTCTGCAACTTGTTAGCAAACTTTGCGCCTCAAACCACAAGAAACAAAACAAAAACAAATTGTTACGTGTTCACAAGCTTTTCCCATGCTTGGGGCCAGTTACAGGTATTTGCATAGAGTTCTAATTGGTTTATTATGTCGATTATAATATTATAACCAATGGACCATTTTTCTGAAAGGAAAATGTAATCCTTGCTTTGACTTCTCTGCTTCTTCTTTGACTTCTCTGACAGTATTACTAGTGCTGTAATAAATATATGTCATTAAACAAGTGTGAGGTCCGTATCAGGAAATATTTGTTGATTGAGTGCTTTTTTTTTTATTTTTTGCAAGTTTATGGACCAAGCCGAAGACGAAGTCCGTAACCTTGCAAAAAAAAAAAAAACAAAAAAACAAAACATTACAAAAAAAAAAATCAACAACGCACCGCATTGTAATGCAACCTCCATGTCCATCTTAGCGAAAAATTTGGACCACTCAGGGAGCCAATCAGAATGTTCCTTTTTAAAGCAGACCAGTTCAGCTATGTTCTATGTTATAGCATATACATACCATTATTGTAGTGTATTACTATAGCATACGTACCTGACTATGGCTACTGCATTTTGGACCTGGAAGAAAGAAAAAAAATTATCTCACAGACCTCATCAAATGTTCATGTTTTCACAATTTTGTTTTCAAATATTTGCTAGAAAAAAGGATGCTGTAAAGAGAAAAGTTGCTTGTTTGATATTTGTTAGAAAAGCACTTCAAAGTCCTCTCTCACTTATTTATTGCTGCAAAATACTGCAATTCCTACAAAAGTAATGAAAGTAATTTAAATGATTTATAATTTGCAGTAAATGGTACTATAAATTTTTAAAGTAAAAAGAGTTTTTTGTACCTTATTTGTTACAACAGCTTCCACTGCAGCTATAGTGCAACCACAGGCAAGACAAGCACATTCACAAGCATGCTGATAAACAGAGAAGAAAACTTCATATTTAAGACACTGACCTTTATGATGGTGGGTGAGGTGGGGGGGATAATAAATCAAACTGGGTGGAAGATTTCAAAACAATTTCCATAGTCAATGCTGTTCATTGTATCATGTGCGCAGATAATCCATGAGAGAATGCTTAAATAAATAGTGTGCAAAGTTATCCAACCATGGTCAGATAAAAGTTAAACTTAATAATACTGATAATTGACAACAAAAAACATGATAAAACAGTAAAGCTTCACTTATATGCTAAAAATGACCTGAATGATATCTTGTCTGTCATTAATGTGATATGCATGCACCAAGAGAATTATCTGTTCTGCAGTAGTTACCTGACTATAGTAAAAGTCAGGTTCAAAGGTTACTTCTTTTCCTTTGGCATACAGTTTTTCATACGGCATTGTCTGAGTTGCTGCCATGTCCATGAGATGTTGCTGACTGGCAATAATGAAAACAAACCGCTAACTTTTATTCCAATAAAATATTTTCAATTATCGACAACCAGAGTGAGACTACAGAGAACAGAGCATGGCTTCTGGGTAAAATAATTTCCAGTATATTCACCCTTGAAATATACAAGGTCAATAAGCATTTTATTCAGATACTATGGTAGCCTAAAGTAGCCTCAATAAGCTGGTTGACTGTGCATTTTGAATATCCCGCAAGACTGGGGAAAAAATAATACTGAGGTGGATTATATTCAGCAAAGTAAAGCTGGAATTGTCCACACATTTACGCTCTTTATTCACAAGAGTAGTCCTCACCTCACTCATGTAGACAGAATCATAATCACATGCTCCTATGTTAAACAGTTCCTCTTTTGACATGGTCTGCGTTGACTTCATCTTGTTAACATGAGCTTCACTGTTAATTATTGCATTATGAAAAAATTAATATTATTGCAGACTTAATGTAGCACATTACGAAATCACCGATATTTCATTTTTAGGTCAGATGACTTATTTTTTGGTTGTATTATTATTAATAAGTATAAAAACATTTAATATCCAACATTATCATTGGAGAAAGTTAATGTTAAGGTTATGGGTTTTAAAAAGCATTAAAGGACATGTAACATGCGCTGCAATTTAATCCACGCCCAACAACTAATCAAAGGCATTCAACTCAACATACAGCACATGTAGCTTTGCAGGCTGTGAAAACAGTGAGGTTGTCAAAAACTATTTTCTTTGGGACTGAAGGGATGGGGTGGGGGGTCATGAGAGGAGGGGGAAGGCTAGCTCAATAATTACAGAATTTAAATAAGGCTACTATTATCATAAAAATAATAATTTGTTACTTTAAAACAGTAGTCAGTATTGAAGCACATGCATGGGTGAACTAAAAGGACTCATCCAAAAATCATACTGTTCCTGTTCTTATGTACTGTATTTAGTCTTGATATAACTATGTTAACGTTTGCTATGATTTTTACTCTCAGCTTTAAATCAGCTAATTTAATACCACAAGGAAGCACAGTGTCTCTACCAAGTAAGGCTGATGTCTTCCCAGTTAAGCCTGCCGCACACTTGAGGAAACAGCTGAGCAAACTCCCTTGCAGGGCATCGTGAGGCAATCAGCTGAGCTCTTTCCTCAAGTGTGAGGTTGAGTTTTCGTGAGAATTTCACCTCGCGAGATGAAATCTCAGATATCAAACACGACAGATATTTTCCTCACGGACTCGCAAGGCGAAAAACTCACGAAAACAAAACCGCACACATGATGAAACAGCTGAGCGATATTCGCCTCGTGAGGCAGTTTGCTCAGCTCTTTCCTCAAGTGTGCGGCAGGCTTTAGCTATGCAGTCCTGACTCTCTTGACTATCCAAGATGAGGGAAGTTTGCTGGGCAATAAATTCAATGTTTAGGTTGAATCATTGAATAATAATTATTGTATTAACATAAGGCCATCCGAAGTTCTAAGAAAATTTTAATTCAATAAAATTGATAATTAATTTTTTATTCATGAGCTAATACCTGTGTTGACTCAGTAGCTCTTCATCAGTAGCAAACCGAGACTATAAAACATGGGAAATATTCAAAAAATATTTACAGTAAGCTAATGCCATTTTAAACTAAAGAAGGATGTTCATTTTCATTTGAAAACATAAGGAGCTCTAAAATACCAAAAAGAATAACTTTTATTGTAATAGCAACTGGTGCAAAGACTGTCAGTGTTAATTAATTACCATAACTAAAAAAAAACAGTTTGTCACACTGCACAAGGTACTAATTAATTTAATTTTCAAACAAACAAACAAACAAAAAATATTGTAATTGCAAACTGTTCCTATTAATATAAAAAAAATCCTATGTGTTGTCTTTACGTATAATTTGATGATATAATGTAGAATGTAGCTCCATAAAAAAAAAAAACTAAAACTTACTGGAATTTCCTGGCATCTTTCAAGGAGACCATACTCTTTGTGTTTGTGATATGGCCGTTGAATTCTGTCAGGGACTTCTGGATGAGTACTAATAAAAATAATAATGTAAGAAACGATTTAGAGAAACATTTCAACAAGAAAATTAACGATAGTGAAACAGCATGACGTTTCGTTTCCTTTCGTCATTTGACAATGACGATATGAAGACGTCGAAACGTCATGCTGTTTTACTATCGTTAATTTTCTTGTTGAAATAATGTAATAAATTAAATCCTGAACTAAGTTTCTTACAAGTTTATTTGGAGTAATTTAATGGATTTTAACCCAGAAAATCCTACTTAAGGCAACAATTTGTTACAAATGTTGTGCATGATGTCAGGTAAAATGTCATGGAATGCTGAAACATAATTATGTTAAAACCCTATGACAATCACTGGTGCAGACTAATGAGTGTTGCATTTTGTGTCGATATAACAATAGGAGCCTCAGAAGTCTGAAGTGACAGTCCTAAAGTGACGTGTTAAAGTTTTGCTGTTTACATTGATATATCATATCAGTATTCTTATATCAGTCAGACTTACCTGTCCCATACATTAAAATGCTTTTTCATCCTTTCGTCAAAGACAATTCCAGTCCTAAAATTTCCAGAAGAAAACTATTAATTATTTTCTTCAAATTTGATCCTTTAAAAAACAATACACATATATAGCATGTTCTTAATAGCATGCTTGGGCAAATACTTTTGACTTGTTTCCATATTCATTACTTCTGTTCTTTCTAAGTCAATGTTTTCTCTTCTACACCAAATGTATAAATTTCTCTCCACATCATTTCATTTTATATCATCTATTACAAAAATCCAACTAAACAATTTCTTCAAATTTAAACACTTTTATTAGCTCATCCATTTTCCTATTAATAACCTTTCATTATTTACAGTGGTACCTTTTCATCTTTTCTACAGTTTCACTGACAACCTGAATTTTAAACGGTAAAAGAAAAAATATTACATTTAATTTAGGTAACCCCCTCATGTTTATTTCTATATCATCACTGTCATTGAAAACAAGGATAATGGCTGAAGTCAACAATTAAAGCCTTTCAAACTTATACATCATAAAAGGAAATTGATCAGGCTTGTGATAAGTGCACAGTCACCTTGGTTTTCTATGCACTTATAAGAAGAAGGACAGCAGATTGTCACACCAGAAGTCGTTTTAAATGTAGAGCCCCTTGAGTCACATAATGGATGCTCAGGGCCGGCCTCAGGTGTACATGTAGTGGTATCACAACATTGTGGGTTCAAGTCTGCTTCAAGCTTTAATTTAACCCTTTCCCGTCCGAGGGAAATGGCAAATTTTTCTAAATCACTAACTATGAACTGGGAGACTACATGTGATATACCATTTAAAAGGTATTTTCTGGAGTGTGCTATAAATCACACCAACAGAGATGGAGGAGGTCACATATTAGAGTGAGAAAAGTCCAAAACGAAAGAAGAAAAACTTTGAAAATTTTCTTATTCGTTGTACATACTGAGTATCCCCCTAAACTAAAGCTTTATGTACAGCTCTCAGTGCACTGCTTGTTGTAAGATATCAACTGGACCCTTAACGTACAAAGGAAAAAAAATCCAAAAGTTTGAGGGGTGGTAAATCAAGTCTCATATAGGAGGGGGGCACGATTTTATGCCTTCAATTTATAGATCTTTCAAAGATTTTTGGTTGTGCAAATTTCACACAAATTGACCAAATACTGAGCTCATAATTGCGTCTTGTGCCATATGGCACTCTTGCGTTAATTGGTCGGGAAAGGGTTAAAATGTAGCTAAATGTAATTTAGGCAATGTTAAAGTCAGCTCAATGCCGGTAAGCGGTGGCCTCTTGTCACGGCTCAGGGGCGACCTTTGTATTCTCTGCAGGGGGGCGCCCCACGGCTCGCATCGCATTTGCTTGCTTGCTGGCCTGCGAGATAGGTCATTTTTGCCTGCCGTATTGTCAAGCTCCCCCCCCCATCTCCACCCTCCGTTTGGTAAGTATCGGGTATGGTAAGTATTCCACTGACTGGGTTCAGTGTAAGGGTGCTATTGGTGGTGGTCGCTTGCAGGGTTGCCATGGATACCTCCTACCCGTGCCTGATTGCTCCCTGGCTCTGGACACCAACCTTATAGGCACCAGCTCCCAAGCTCATCTATTGTTGATGAGTTTAAATAATAAATAAATAACCTTCATTTACCTTTGGCAGTGTTTATAGCACAAGTGATGGTAAGGCCGAGTATTAAACTTCACAAAGAAATAGTTATGTATTTAAAATGAAAATGACCTGGTTAAAAATCCCTACTGGCAGGAGTTAGACCAGCTGGTTATTACATTTTACAATAAATTGTGGTTGAAGAGTTTCAACTTGGGGCTACTGAGAAACAACTTCTATATTGTATTACCAAGTTTTTAATCCCATTTGTATTCAAATATTCATCACCAGAAGACATTCTGCAAAAAAAAAGATGATACAAGAAATATTGATAAAACTCTCTCTCTCTTTCATTTATAAGGGAAAAGTTTAATTTAAATAATGTAGTTAAATGCAATTTACGGGAGTTAACAACAAAGAGCACAAGTGTTGCTCCATGACCAGCGGTGTCTTTTTGGGCGCATGGGTCTGGAGTCCACATGCTCACAGAATATATGACCTTCTTGCTGCGTAGGCCTAGCCAGCATTTGGCTTTTTTTGGTGCCAGGAAGCTTCTGTTTTCCCCCCTCCCTTCGGCCCCCTCTGTCTTTTCCACTGTTTTAGCAGTGTGATGGGTGCCTGTCTTCCCTCGAGGGCCTGGGGGCTACAGCTGGTTTGCCAGGATTTGCCAGCTATGGGAGCAGTCTCAATCTAGGAGCTGGTTGCCATAGGGGAAGCTCCTGGATATCACAGGCATCCAACTTCCACTTAGCAATGCAGTTGTTAAAGGTGGCTAGCCCTAGTTTACAGCACTTAAACTTTGACAGATTAATACTACTAGTCACTCTTTATCTGCAGTATCAACCAAATGCCTTTCAATTATTATTGGTGAACAAGTTATTGTTGTTTTCTTGACTTAGGTTACCATAGTCCATTAAAGTTAGTTTAGTAAACTATGGTGTTAATTAGTTTTATTAAAGTGATAAATTATAACTCCAAAAGGAGCTTAGTGATCCCCACTTTTTTGCTATATTTGATGGATTCAGAGCAACCATAAATTTTCAAAAATTTAAGGTGGCTCTGAATCCCTCCCTACAAATTTTTTTAAACTTTGCAAAATGTTGCAGCTTGACATGCTGATTTGGAACTGTATAGTACAACATGGGAGTCACCAAGCTCAGTTTTGAGTTAAACTCACCAAAAGCTGAAATTTATAGGGCTGTTTTCAACAGGTTATAACATTGCTATGGTAATCTATAAAGTTGAAAATATGACCATAACTGGTTTAGAAATGGTTACTTTGTTTGATACCATCGGGTCTCCTATGGGTGGTGCCTACTAATACAGGAATATTTTTGCTCAGTTTAAATTATGCAGAGAAAGCAGAACTTAGCAAGTGGTCATGGTACCCGTAAAGAAAAGAAATGGGGGTGACCATATCATACATTTTTCAGAGATAATAAAGCTTCAATTTGGGAAAAAATGCCATATATTGCTCTGTATTTTACAGTTTTTAGAATTATTGTTGGATTCCAATAGCCCTTGCTAAGATCTGCTTTGTCCACATAGTCATAAGCCGCACAAAAATACTTTTGTATATGTAGGCACTGTCCTTAAGAGTGGTAATAATGATCATTCAAATTTTAACTGAAGGGAATTAAGAGCTGGAAACTGTTATGTGGCTCCTTAAATACAATTTAAATTTTACCTCAGCCAAGTTAGAACAGATCTAGGAAAGTGATAAAAGTATCAGCAGATGTAGTTACCAAATTTGAAAAATATGCCATCACGCATACCAGCTGATTGGCAATAATATTCACTGATTTTGTTAGAGGTGACTAACTCCAAGCAAGTCACAGGTGGGGACCTTGACTCTATGTTTACCATATTATTATATGGAAGGTGTCATTAATTTACTTAACTGCTGCCCGGAAGATGTTCAAAAAGTTGGGGTTTTCTAGACTTGCTGCAACCTTGTAGAGGGTGTCCCATATGTGGATGTACCTCCTTAATTAAATAAGGAATACCCCCTGAACTAGCCTGCAGAACAGGCGTGATTTTTTTGTTTTTCAGGCAGGCTCGAGGGGAGTGCTTGCCTCTGCTTGTCTGAAAAAGACAAAAAATCACGCCTGTTCTGCAGGCTACCCCTGAACTACATCACCTGCACTTGGTAATACATACCAATGGCCAGCTACTTCAGACTAACACAGACAAATTAGAAGTCTTCTGTCTCATGGTAACTCATCCTCGACCAAGGAGGTTTCATTTCATTTGGAGACTCAGAGATTTGAAGTTTGATAATTTACCAAAAAAGTAGGGAAACAGTTGCAAACATTTGATCAAGAATTATTTCTGCATTACTGTCCATATATAATGCTCATCATCAAATGATTGGTGAACTTAACAAGCTTATCCCTAAACACAAATTTCAATATCGCACCTGCTCAAAATTGAGGGTTTCGACAAAATGCTGACTCCCGGGACAGCTGACCCCCTACTGACCCCCTACTGACCCCCAACTGACCCCCTAACTGACCCCCTCAAAAAATCACAGCGAAAAACAAAAACATGCCATGCGAAATCAAAGTTATAAAGTTAACCTGCAAGATGAAACAGCGCAAATGACGAGTGAGTTACCACTCTGTTTAACGTTTGACTGTTGACTGTTGTCATGAAACAAAATCTGGAAACAATTCCCATGGTAAAATACAGCAGAAATACATTCCAGGTCCCGCTCTAGTTCGCTATTCCCGCCGCCGCTGACGGATTCCTTCGCTGGCGATGTCGGGTGAGTACTGTAGTTTATTTTGACACAAATACAGGAAGCGTTTAATTTTACAGCCCTCATTTTCCTGCTTTTTTAGGGAACTAATTGATCTCACTGCTGCGAATGGAAATCGAGAGAGAGCCCTGAGCATGCAAGGCTGCTGTTAGCCGTTTCTTACTGTGCATTTTCCTGTTATTTAGCGTTTACATATGCACATTTGTGGTCAAATGATGCATAAACTAAAAGTATTAGAAATGGCCTATAACAAAAAACCTCACAAAATTACCCAATGCATTTTCCTGAAATCATGTGTTACAGCTAGTCTATAACCCCTTTCCCGTAACGACGGATTGTTTGACCTTGTTGTACTTTTGTCCGACTGCCACAGTTCGCCTTGCCTCCTTGTAATGCAATTAAGATACGAAAACAATTCGCTCCTGTCAGAGAGTTGACTTTCGAACATGCTTTGGTCAGATCGGCTCTTGAAGCATACTGAAGTTTTTTGAAAAGTTACCTAGTGGAACTGGGATTTTTTTTTTTCGAACAGACGCTCGATTCTTTGTTTGATAAATTCAAAAATCTTCTGTCTAGAGGCGATTTTGGCAACTTGAATGGTTGTCAACTTCATGATGATGAAGCCCTTTCAAACTATTTTGTTCAGAATGAGAACTGGGTGCATCGGAACATTGGTTTATGGTGAGAAACAGGTGTATCCGTTCCTCGTGATTTGTGTGGCATTCCGTCATCTTGGAAATGAAAGGCTGGTTTATAACTTTAATTTAACATTTTTTGTTTTCCCTGAGATTTTTTGAGGGGGTCAGATAGGGGGTCAGCTGACCCGGGGGTCAGCGTTTTCTCGAAACCCCGAAGTTGATGGTTTGCATGTGATGTCATGGCAGCCATGTTGGTGGACAGGAACAATAAGATATTTCTCCTCTGGGAGTTAACTGCCATTTTCATGCAAATTTTGTTCTGTTTTGTCCACTAACATGGCGGCAATGCAAATAGTTTAATAATAATAATAAGAAACCACCTATTGTTTTTCTCGCCCTTACAAAACAACCATTCATTCCCCTGGTGCCGGGTTTTCTGTCCTCTTCTTTCAAGCGGACAAGTTTTGTTTAAGAAAAATCAAAGAAGAAAGAAAACCTGTGAGTCCAGAAGTAAAGAAAGAACCCATTCCATGTACATTCATTTGTTCGTTATTTGGAGCGGAAAACATTTCCCTTACGGTAAGCTTACTGCCTGGAACCAGAATGAACCAGCCAGAACGTGGCATGCATGTGAACCTCCCGATCGACTAGTATTTGACTACTTTTCCTGACTAGCCGCAGGGCTAACTTCTCACCTGACCAATCACGCTACTTTGATGAAACCTTGTTGTGTCCAAACAGAACTCAAAAGAACAGAAACCCTACAGTGACTTGACCAGAACTTTGAACCGCGGATGTGAGGCATGCAAATCATGAGATGTGACTGGGACAAGGTCAAAAAATCTCCTGTGTAGGGCTGGGGTCAGTGCATATGGCCTTTCTTAAAAACTTAAAGGAAAAAATGGCCCAGAGGCAAAAATAATTCCACATAAAATAGAAGTTATTGTCTTCACATTTTCTATCTTTTATTCAAGAAACATTCCACTGGTCGGTTTCAGTGCGGATGATTTGGAATCAGTAGGGTGGGGTCAATAGGCTTGCGTTGGTCACGAGGGAAGGGGAGAGAAGGGTGAAACTTTGGAAGGAGAAAAATGGCGGAAAAGCGAGCAAAAGTTGAAGAAGACTCATCCGTTACAGTTTTCAGGGAATACTTGAGGATAAAAACCGTGCAGCCAAATCCAGATTATGGTAAGTACGATGGTCTTTTTAATGTCCTAAAATTACTAGGATTTAAGCCGTTTAATAAATTTAGCACGCATCCATGAGTATGGCTTCATTTACCTCGGTCTTGAAGAAAAACTCGCAACTGACGTAAAACAAAGTAAACAAAAACAACAAAACAATGCAGGGAAGGAGAACAATAACCAACAATACAAAGAAAATCTGCAGGCGGGTTCTTACACCGAGGTAAAGCCATGAGTATAATATAAAATAATTTGATGACCATGCCATGCCAAGCAGCAACACCGTACAGCCTCATGATTTAAGATTAAGAAAATTGGGGGTAGCGGGGTATTTTTAAGCAACAATTGTTCTAATAAGCAGCAAAATACAAAGCAATGTTTGGCGGTTATTTTTCCAAATTGAAGCTTTATTATTATCGAAAAATGTGCAGTTACCCTAATTTTCTTTTTGGACACCAAGAGCGCTTGCTAAGTTCTACTTTCTCTGTATAGTTTTGAACTGTGCAAAAATATCACTGTATTATTAGGCACCACCCATAGAACACCCGAGTATCTTGAGATGCGCAGAAGATATGCATAATAGCAAAAGACTAGGTACTGTCCTTAAATCATTTTCAATTGGTTAAATTCTCCCGTAATTCATATCAAACAGTACTTGGCAACACCCTGCCTGGGGCATTGATTCAAGTAATTATTACATGGAATTCAGAAAGATTTCCACACAGTCCCCCACATTTGTTATGCATGTGTTTTGGTTTAAATTTTAACATCCATGGTTTACTTTGTAATTGCTTGATTAAGGCCATTTTCACCAGCCATCTACTTATTATTATTATTATTATTATTATTATTATTATTATTATTATTATTATTATTATTATTATTATTATTATTATTGAGGTTGATTACTGTTTCCTTTTCAGAAAGTGCTATAGTTTTTCTTGAGAGGATAGCAGGAGAACTTGACCTTCAGTTTAAATGTATTAGGGTAAGATAATTTATGGATTAATGTGAAAGGGAAAATTGTGTGGACTAATTGGTTCCATAGGCTTTTTCCCTGAGTTTAAAAAAATCATATAATAAATAATGTGCAGAACAGTGTCAAGTTGATAATCAAGCTTTGGGATATTATAGATTAAGTGAATTCAAAACAAAATGTTACTGTTAGTTATCTCTTAAATTTGTTTGGATTGAGGTTTGAATGATTCTTGTGTCATATTTTATACATGTTTTTTTTTTTCATAGCCACAAATGATTGTAATTTTGAGAGTGTATATAACACTGAATGTTCTCTTTTGTAGAATGACTGTGGCAGAGTTACAGTAGTTATTATAACCTGGGAAGGAAGCGATCCTAGCTTGCCGTCCATAATGTTAAACAGTCACATAGATGTTGTTCCAGTGTTTCCAGTAAGTTCATTGGGTTGAAGAAGGAACCACCCCTTATCCAATAACCTCTCATCCTCGGAGATCCAGGGGCAGATTGAGGCTGAAGACAAAATCAAAACGGGCGGGAAAAAATTTGACGAACAAAAGTATGGAAGAAAAATAAGAGCTTTTGTAGTTTGGCTCGTCAAATTTTTTCCCGCCCACTTGACTTTGTCTTCAGCCTCACTATCTGCCCCTGGGTCTCCGAGGATGATAACGTCTGAAAATTCCTCATGACATCAGTCTAGAACACTAGCATAATTGCAGATTGCTGATGGCAGATTGCTGATGACTTGAGATCGGCATGAAATTGGAGACTAAATTTTAATTACTTTCACATTGATTTGCAGGAACATTGGACATATGAGCCATTTTCTGCTCACAAGACTGAAAATGGAAACATATATGCCCGTGGAACTCAGGTAATTTTTTAGTTTGTTCTAGTATAGCGCCCGCAGAGCTAAGATATTTTTTCTCTGCATTGTACGAACTCCCATTTCCTTACTGGGGCTAACACTCAGTGGGAAATTTATGGGTTCAAGCTATTTCGACAAAGGTTGACCAAAAAAAATAATAAAAGCGTACGTGACAATGCCGAAAGGTAGTCTGGGAAATACCCAGTAAATTTCAATAAAAGCTCAGAATCCATATTGCCCGCCATCTCAAGTCTTCACTGTAAGGTCAAGGCATTATGGATTTTGGACAACCTTTGTCGAAACACTGATTGCTTAAATTCTAGTTAGCGACTTTTACATAATAATTTCAAATCTGAATTTATTTATTAAACAAATTCAATTTTGATGATGATGATGATGATTGTTCATTTAATTTAATTATTATTTGTCTCAAAGATAGATTTTTAATTAATTATCAACTTTTAATTATATTATTTTTCATAATTTTCAGGATATGAAGTGTGTTGGCATTCAGTAGGTCAAAATTTTAATATTTAAATATTTATTTTTAAATTTTTATATTTAAAAAGTAATATTTTATAATTAACTTTCATTGTCTTCAGATGAGTGGGTCAATTATTGAAAATATAACTTTGTTTAAACTAATGTATACATTGCTTCAGTAAAGATCATGGTGAATTTATTAGAATTTTTTTTTTGACAATTTTGTATATTTTTTTACTTCAAGGTACATTGAGGCTATTAGAAAGTTGCGATACCAAGGAATAACCTTTCTTAGAACTGTCCATGTGACCTTTGTGCCAGGTATGTTACTACTATTCTGGTCTAATGCCCACTACTACTACTATGAGAATGGAAACACATAGCTTTTTTTAAGATGGCAGTCAATGCTAGAAAAACCCTGAGGATTACTTGGAATAATATCCATTTTCATATCATTTTTAAATTATTAACAACAGGATCATTGTATAATGCAATTCCACGGATTTGATTGGCTTAAGGGCCATGGTTTATGAGCCATTATACCATGCCCCAAAAAGAGTGACCATTAAATTGTCTTCTTGTTGTTCTTGCAAAGTGAAATCAGCAAGATCTAGCAATATTTCTTGATTAAAACCATTATCCCCACTCACACTTGTTGGATATGAGATGATTATAGCCAACTCTGTGCTACGCACCTCTTTCAGGCTATCTATCATCTCATATCCAACACATGTTCATGGAAAATTGTTCAATATGACATGTACATTTATTTACACAGTTTATCTTCAATTTCACCCGCTGAGCAATTTAAAGAAGAAAAAGGAATATCTGAATTTGTGAAGATGGATAAGTGGAAATCTAGAGTACCTATTTTTAAAATGTGGATGAATACCAGATACATCCTAAAGGTTACCTAGAGAATATTCTTGATTAGTATATACCACACAAGTGAATAGTACTTTTCACGGGCGCTGATTGGCTAGCTCAGAGGTGATTAGCCAAGTACTATTAACCTCCGAGAAGCCAAAGAGAAACAAGATGGCTTCCCGTTTCGCCAGGGTTACTTAAGAGGAAATTATTTCGGTAAACAAGGCGGCTGTTGAAAAAAAATACATAAATGGCAACAAAGTTTGGTTTGATGGCATCAAATGGTAACTTATTTAATCTTTTCAACCTCATATTCTAAAGCGAAAAATGAAAATACAATCCCTTGTTTACGAAAACTGCCGAGCACTAAAATTACAATGAAAACAATGAAACATCTAGTAATATTTTTCAGCATGGTTTCAACAACGAGAGGAATTTCACAGAAAAATTGAAGAAATGACACCGTAGGAACTAAACAAGTGTCTCCAAAAGTTTTATTTGTCTGCAAGAAAGCAAGACGGAAAAATCGCTTACAGCGTGGCATGCGAGATTTTAAAATTTCACACCATTTGTCGGTATATTGTCAGAAGTAAAATATTATTTTTTGTGCACTAGTTATTCAGCTTGTGTGGTATATACTAAAACAATTATTCACCTCAGTGTTGGTGAAAGTGATCGATATTTACCTTGCCTCTTCGTGGCTCGGTAAATATCCATCACTTTTCACCTCCGCTTAGGCGAATAATTGTTAACTAGTAACCATACTTATAAAATAACATTTGTATCTTTTGTTTTGTATTTCACTAGATGAAGAAATTGGAGGAAAAAAAGGGATGGGTGAATTTGTGAAAATGGATGATTTCAAGTCAATGAATGTTGGTTTTGCTCTGGATGAAGGTACACACATTTCATTTTTTTAATAATCAACTGGTGAGCAGGACGAAGTAACTATAACATTGCTAGCTTTCAGTATTCCCTGATCAGTGTCATCTGACTATACAGATTTCATCAAAGGGTTTAACACATAAAGATAAACCTTGAAAGGACCTAGTTTTATGTCTAACCTTTGCAGTGCAAATCACATTCAACTTAGGGTGATGCATGAACATCAAGACCACCAAAATCCTGTGTATCAGTTTTTACATACAATTCATACACATACATGATCTTTATTTAAACACGATGGTTTCGTGTGACAGGCTGGACCGTTTAAAGTTTCTGGTCATGCATCTACATTTGGCGTCCAAAATGCTTAAATATAATATTTTAATTGCTTTGCATTGCATTGAGGTTGTGAACTTCCAGAGTTCACATGTAATTAAAAGGCACTGATACTGCAACCTGTAACCTGTGTTAAGGGCGATTTACACGGTAAGACTTTGCCGCATGCGACAAGCTTACGTCAGGCCTACGACATGAATTCTTTTGTGTAAATCAAACCTACAACTTGCTTACGACTGTCGTTTATGCACAAAAAATGTCATAGGATTTTAAAATCCTACGACAATCATAGGTATAGGCAATGTTGAGTGACAAGAGTTGCATGCGATTTTTTGCATGACGCAAGCAGCACGAGCTCTGGAAATTGCATGCGACAGTCGTAAGCAAAACTTGTACCGTCTAAATCGGCCTTTAGAATGTAGGGCTCAGAGCATAATGGACCTATGTCACATTTCAGGAGTTTTTGTATGTAGCCTGTTTTTGTATGTTTCATCTGCTGAATCAAGATTTTAGTTTTTATCACCAAACAAAGTGCAGATAAAACAATGGAGCAACATTTCCTGAAGGAATTCAAGGCCATACTGAAAACCTCTGGTAAATCTTAGCTAAAACAACAAAAAAGCAATCTGAAATGCAGTATAGGTCAGTTAAGCTCTGAGGCCTTCAATTGTACTCAGTCATTTTGTGAATATCACCAGGCCTTGCCAACCCAACAGAGGCATTTACAATATTTTATGGAGAGAGAATTGTATGGTGTAAGTAGATGGCTTTATTTAAAGCTTAGAATCAATGTACGTTATTTGTGTTCAATTAAGTCTGGCTTATGTCTTGTCTCCTGTTTGATTGACGTGTACATAGCCTAAGCCAATAAGCTATTTAAGGCATGGGGACATTTGTACATGTACAAGTCACAGCAATTGTACACGCATAGTGAGCAGTTTAGCGTGGATTGCTTACCCACCATCCCTCTCCCATGGGAACATTATTGCCATTTTGCAGGCTTGTGTATCTTGGTTAATAAAGCCCTTTACCCCCCATAACACGTGTGTTGTGTGAATGTTTTAGTTGTGATTCTACCAGAAGTAAAGAGATCATAAACTGCAGATCCAATTGACCATCGATGTCCAGAGGTCATAAGATGTGTGACAACACTCATCAGGGACCTGGACAGGCCAGGTGTAAATGTAGTTTGTATTGCATGCATGGTTTCATGAGAATTGACTGCATGCAGTTTAAGCCGCTGCTATCGATTTAACTGCTCCTTGTAGTATACAGGCTGGCAGTTTTCTATTAAAAGGACCAACCTTTAAGTCTGTATGATTTCTTTAAATGTGCAAGAGTTGCCTACATCCTCTGTATCTTATTGTCTGAGGAGACAATAATTTAATATAATTATAACAGGAGAATCCATGGGTGAAAGTCTAATCAGACCAGTTTTAATAATAATAATAATAATAATAATAATAATAATGATGATGATGATGATAATGATGATGATAATAATAATAAAAATAAAAATAATAATAATGAAAATAATAATAATAATAATAACAGCTTTATTTCTATAGCGCTCTTAACCTATGTTCAAGGCACTTTACAGTCATGTAAACAACATCAAGTTTTAAGACCAATGTGTGCGGCCTCACAATATAATTTGGTGATTAAAAAAAAAAAACATTTTTAGGGCTGAAAGTAATATGCAAAGGTCCCCCTGGTCATGGATCCAGATTCATAGAAGAAACTGCAGGTGAAAAGATGGTCAGTATATAATGTGAATGAGTGTGTCAATTTATTGTAATATTTGGCAGGAGCATTTATCAACTACAATAACTGTTACAATATATTTATTAGAATCACATTTATGGTAAATGGCAAACGTACTGCAAACGTGAGATTAGCACAAGTTGGATGAAGACATGTACGTAGATGAGAATAGTGCAAAGTAATTATCGCCTTTGATGCTAACATAAAACTACTCATATGAAGAAACTCAAAACAATGAGCAGCAGCAAATGTAGGATAAACAGGGTCACTTGGTTATTTCTGTCAACAACAACAGCAACAACAACATTAACTTTATTTTTACAAACTGAAAAAAGGCTAATAGGCTAATAAGCCCGCACACACACACCTACCCACACAAAATTAAATAACTAAATGAGCGAATAAATAAGATTAAATAATAGATCTGTCGTTTACTTAAACAAATCCTAACTCTCTAATGTGAATTGTACAGTAACATAATGCAACATTTCATTAAAAAATTAACTAATGTGTTGAAGTTATGGATGTCACCAACCAAATAATATTTATTTATAAATTATAATTATTATTGTTGTTTGTTGTACAAATCTCACCAGCAATTTTAATCTTGTTGATAATATTCTTCTGTGACTTAATGTAATCAAAGTACAAAATTGATAAACATTGTTAGCATGATTACATCATCAGATTTGAATAAAAACAAAGACTTTCAGGGCTGTCATTAAGAGGCGGTGGCCGGGGATTTCCCCGGTTACTAAGAACGTGGCCCCCGGCTATTTTCATAGGAAAATAGAAGAAAAGTGGAACCAAAAGAAATTCCTAGCTGTTTGATTTCCTGCCTACTTGTTGTATTTATCCAGCAACTTGAAATCTTAGTGACAGCCCTAAAAGATTATTTTGTATAGAAATAAAATTCATGTATTTTGAACTGTGGGTGAAAGAATGGGTAATTAAGTCACCTCTGCAGTTCTTGAGTTATGAACACAAAGATAGCCAATGATCACATTTATTTTAAGATATTTATTTGGATAAATTAAGGACAGTGCCTACTATTGTACTATTGCGCATACGCTCTGCGCATCTTGAGATACTCGGGTTTCCTATGGATGGTGCCTACTAGTACAGGAATATGTTTGCGCTGTTTTAAAACTATTTGGAGAAAGTAGAGCTTAGCAAACGCTTTTGGTATCTCAAAAGAAAATTGGGGGTAACATGCATTTTTCAGAGATAATTAAGCTTCAATTTAGGAAAAAATCCCATACATTGGTTTATATTTTGGCGCTTTTTCGAGATATGATTGCTTAGTTATCTCTGAAAAATGCATAGTTACCCCCAATTTTCTTTTTGGATTTCAATAGCCCTTGCTAAGATCTGCCTTTCCCGCATAGTCATAAACCGCACAAAAATGCTTCGGTATTAGTAGGCACCGTCCTTAAAGCTGTTTGGTAATTTTTTTGTCTTTCAGTGTAAAGTGCTTCAATCATTTTTTGCCTTCAGAGATGAACAGAAGAAGAGGTTTGATTAAGTTGTTCCTAAAAGTTGATCATTAAGCATTAAGATTTGTTGTTTCAAATTGTGAAACTATAATAATTGTTTTGCTGAATAACTTCACAGAACTTTCAGTTCAGGTTTTGAGTTGACTATCCATAGTAGTAAAGTTGAAAACATCTGATTATTATATAAACACCAATGAAATACCAGGTGAGCTTTCATGCAAAAACATGATAAATTGTTATCTTCACACATGAAAAGATCACCATTGCTATGGTTACATAATAAATTGCACCTTTTCCAATGATTTGGTATTTCATTACATAGCCACTTGGAGATACAAATTTTCTCTTCTCGTCTCACTTGAAGAGACATCTCTGGGCGGTCATGTAATATCCTCTATATATTTCATAACCACTTTGGCTTTTATTAATGTTCTAATGTTTTTCTATAGAAACAAATGTTGTCAGAGATATATACTCCCTGTATAATGTATAATTTTAGGTTGGATTCTAATCCTGACTTAAGATTGGGAGATGTGACAACGCTAAACTGGACAGTTGTAGAGGTACAAGTTTCACAACTTTTTTCTATAGTGTCCTTTTTGCTAGTCTGTTATTCAGGGCTTAAGTCTGCATTGTGTCATTTTTTTCCCTTATAAAAGAAATCATACCCTGCATAATTTCTCCATTTCTACCCTAGTGTAAAAAATTTAGTTTTAAATTCTCTGCCAGGTGGACAGCTGTCTCTGCCCAGTTCTTTCCGTTACATTGTACCTCATACAGTAGTGTCCACTTTGAGAGAGTTGACTTAAGATGGGTACAAACACATACTGTAAAGGAAACCTGACAAAATAAAATGGGGGGGGGGGGACCCTGCAATGAGTTACTAGTGACTTGTCTGAATTCTTCTGACCTTATGATTTAGCTTGGGAGTACTTAAACTTTCACCTCATCTTTGCTAACTTGTTTAAAAAATCTTGAAGTGTGAAATTCACATAGTCATAAGTAAACAGAAGTCATAGCTAGATGAGGGAACGTGCAGGATTCTACTTTACATTAATATATTATTTTAATTGAATCCCAGGGTGGAGTGCAACCCAATGTGATTCCATCTGAAATGTCATCAGGTATTGTTGTTAATAAGTTTGTAGTAAGTGACCGGTATGTTGGATTGTTCTGTACTCTACCTCCTAGTACATAAACAAGAAAATAAGCTGGGTAAGCGGTGTATATCAGCAAATCATATCAAGTCAGTTTTTCACTCTCACCTCTACATGTAGAGTCACAGGCTCCTCACAAGTCCCAAACAATGCTTTATGTTGATCTGTTGAACCACATAACCAGTTGAACAATAAAAGTCCCGTTCGCCGATTTGAATTTGCGAACAGGACTTTGGGCGTGATGTTCAACGAGTTTGCCTATAAATTCAGAAGGTCACTGAATAGTCTCTTGGCTGAGACGAAACGCCGCATCAGACTAGCCACAAACATTTCAACAGGAACGTCATGCTAGCTCACATGTAAGGCACTAATAATATATACAACGGAGCCCTTGGCTACTAACCTTACAAGATGGCGGGGATTTCGCGGCGGAATGTGTGTTTGTGCCTGTCCCTTGAAGGACTGCCTGCTGAAAACAAACTGGAGGCCTGTACTTGAACCCTTGAATGAGTTCTGTTGAAGACTAAAAGTAACAGTAAAAGTATTTCATTTGCATAAATGTTGGTTTATCAGCCACAGCTCCCCCCGGTTTTGACTGATCAAAGCCAAATTTGAAATGTAGCCATTTTAGGTGAAGACCTAACTAAAGTGCAAAATCTGGAGACCGGTTGGTCAAAACCAGGGGGATTTCTCCTGAAGGCCTAAAAATGGGGTATGAACGACTGAGATAGGGTTTTTACTGGACCATAAGTCACGAAGTCACGTGATATTTGACAGCACCAGGTGTTAAAACCTCATGAATTGCGAGACATGAGAAAAAGCCATCTCGGCCATTTTGGATGTTTCAGAATAGTTACTATATATATATGACATAACAATAGTGAAAACTTGTTTTTAAGCTGATTTCTTATAGTGAAACGCTACTCTTTACGGACTTTCGATAGACTTGAGTGTTGGCGAATTACCTCAGCGAGTCTAGTTTAGGCAGCGAGTAAGGCACTTTGGAAAACGCCCCTATGAACCCATGGCAGAGAAGAGCTGCGTGCGCCATTAATCAGTATTCAGGCACACTTCGCCGTGAGCAGGATGTCAGGAGTCAGGCCAGCAGGCAAAGCTAGTTTGAAAATCGTAGAGTGGAGTTCCTCGGACAGTATGACTTGCAGGATGCAAATGAGGCATCAATAATTAATACATAAGAAGCCCGCGACCTCAGAGATTAGTGTCTTCACAAGACCTGGTCATTCTGTTCAAAATGTAGGAAACTTGCCTCTCAGAAGCTACTGCCGTCATTCCGTACGCTAAATCCAGTGCCCATAGACAGGAGTTGCAAGTGCGGGGAAGGTACATACTTGGTGCTGCAAGTAGATGACTTCCCCTTGCAGCTCCGGAATCTCTCTTTGGACGACATCCATGTGCTGTGCCCATTTGACATCCACTGTGGTGACTATCATTGAATGGTACACGGTTACAGGCAGATGACTGGGTCATTCTGCGTCACCTGGTCTGCCTTGACGGTGGAAGAAAAGGTTACTGCTATTGGAGAACTGGACAGGAGAAGGAAACTTCAGATGATATTCAACTTCCTGATGGAGAAGCGCGATAGTGCCTACGCTAAGTTTGTGATCATGCAGTGGCGAGGCATTAGCCAACCTTTTACTTATTAGATCTTCAGTGGTCCAGAGTATGAGGGCATCGAGTGCGCATTGTGGCCCAGTCTGCATCATTCCACAGCCTTGTGCGAAAGCTTAATCCGAGGGCACAGCTACTGAGCCAGTGGGAAAATCAGCTTCATTCATAAGGTGCTTTCACCCATAGTGGACTTCAGCCTGGACTTCCGAGATCCTCCAGTACCAGTATGATCAGAAGCTCTTCAAGACCATCACCGGCGCCATAAATTCTTCTAAGGCATCTGGGTGTAGCCCAAACTCCGGTCTTCAGGAAAAATATTTTTCTGTTACTGACTGGCAGTGGCAGCACCTTTGCCTCATGGATGCAGTACACCAGTACGGGTTTCCATCATTTTCTCTCACCATCAGCCCATATGAGTGGACTTTTCTTTGGCCTGGCTTCATTCAGGACATCCGGGGTAGTCACTGCCTGGAACCTACCGATCTGCCTTGGAGACTCTCCATGTGGCCCATAACCCCTGAGGAGGTCGCCAGGGGCTATCTCACTGGTGCAAACTGCAACCGCTGGCGCCAGCACGTCTTTGGCCATACACAGAATCCAAAGGACAGTAATGTCATCACGTATTTCTACTGCTTTGAGTTTCAGTCGCGGGGAACCTTGCACCTCCACATGTTGGTCTGGGTTAAGGACTTGTCTTTAATATGGCGAACCTCTTTCGCATTTCCATTCCTCGGGGGAACGCAAACGACACCCTCCTCGTTGCTGACACCCAGAAATCGTCTTCTTCCTGTTTGACACTGTCGAATGCACCTGACTCCTTCATTGTACGGCCTGACAGAACAACACATGAGGATGCCGACAGCAACCTTCGTGCATACTTCACGACACTCCTGGGTGCACTGCATTGTCGTACGAATGGCAGATGGCAAGGGCAACCTCTTAAAGTATGTCTTCCTATGTTACAAAAATGCACGAGTCAGCTATCAGTGAGGGCCTGTATTGCAGCGACGTTACTGGCTATCAGGCAGCAAATTCCTTTCTCCGAACAGTGCGTCTGTTGATATTCCAATTGACCAGCATTGAGGCAGCATGGACGGATAAGCTGACCAAACACTTGACACCCCCCTAGCGTGGCCAGGAGAGCACCAATGTGGCCTATTAGTTATACCTCCAAAGAGATAGGCAGGACGAAGACCTCTCCTTTCTTCAATGGCTGCGTAGCCATACCATAGTGGCTAAGAAGAGCAAGTGCCTCAGGCAGGACAAGTACCTCGTTGCAGTGAAGTTTGTCTCTGTCTACAATCCAGTATGCTTTTTTCAACACCTGCTGGTCCACCATCCCCACCGTGATCCGGTTCACCTTAGACACCTGGAGGAGTCCTCCATGCCTTCTGCCATTCAATTCTTCTCTCAGGCTGTTACTCTTTGTCCACAGAACTGGACCATGATGTACCAAATCCTCCATCAGTTTAAGCATGAAGGCCATCGCAGCAGCTTCCTGACTACGCTGGTGACCTACGTAATTGCTCTTCATGACATCCTGTATCTCTGGCGGCGAAGAGTGCTGGACGGGCATATTGGATGCCTGCAGACCAGGTCCATTGAGTGCCTGTTTCTTTTGTCTCTGTTCCAGATGGCCATCTTCCGTGACATTGTTGACAGCCTGGCTCAACGCCAAAGAATTTTTGCAGCAGGGTGCAGGCGAATGTTCTTTCTTCTTCTTCCAACTCTGGCTGGGCCAAGTACAGTATTCTCTTGGGAAAACCTGGGACAGGAAAATCTCAGGTAGTCATCAGGGCCATTCACCATGCTCTGCAGCACGAAACATCTGTTCTTTAACTTTTAGCAGCTCCGTTGGTGCTTCTGGCACAGAGTTACTGAGCCATTTTCGGATTGGACTTGGAATGTGAAACTCTGCACGCCGCCTTCCACATCCCAGTGGACCCAAACCACAGCATGGATGTTAACTTTTCCTTGAACAAGTTTGACTTGGTTTTGATCGACAAGGCGTCTATGGTGTTTGCCTAGTCCTTTAATATCATTGCGGGCACGTTCAATCGACTCAACTGTCGTCCAGTTGTAGTGTTCGCAGGCGCCAAATGTCAACAACAGCCTCTTCAGACTGTAAACGGCAGGATCTCTACCACTGCCTCCATATTAAATGACAACACGTTCACCCACGGAAACTCAGTGAAACATGCGCTTTATCAGCAGTTCCGCATCGTTGACAGAGATTATGCAGCTTTTGTGGACCTTCTTCGTTACATGCAACCAACTCAGGAACAGTTGGATGACTTCCAGCAGTCGGTTGTTCTTTGTCTGCCCGGATGCATAGATGACAAGCAGCTCTATTGCACCTTTGCAAACATTTCAGATACAGTAATCATGACAGTATCCAGAGCAGCCGCGCAAAGGGTCAACAACATTGTGGTGCAGAAGCTGTTTGCAAACCGACAATCTCTGTTCAATGTCCCCTGTGCGGCAGTAGCTGATGGGCCAGACATCTTCCCCTACTGTGGCATGAAAATAGTAATCAACGAGAACAGGGACAAGACATCAAGAATTGTAAACAGCCAGGATGGCACAGTGGTCTCAAATCATGGGCACACCATCATAATTCAGTTTGCAGATGGGGAGCGCGCCTTTGTCTATCCTGTGACCCATGCAATGGAGGGACAGGGAGATGTCCTTTCACTCCAGCCTATGCCAGGATGATGCAAGTCCCAGGGACAAAACCTCAAGCATCTCCTGGTGTGGCTGGATTGTCCCACCGTACCACCTGGTCTCGCGTACGTCACCCTGTCCTGGGTCCGAAGAAAGTCAGACCTCTCTGTCATGCAGCGTATGGAAGCAAAACAGCTCAAGCGAGTCAATTGCTGATCTTCCAATCATCTTGTCTTCCCTCGTGTCAAAACAGTGACTTCTTCAAGCTTCAACCATATTGTCTTCCTTTGTGTCTGCGAGTACTGCCTGTCCCAGTCAATTCTTGAACTTGCAATCATATTGACAATTTTTCAATTTCTTTATTGTATTAACACAGTGGTTAAAATAAAACAGTTTTTGATGGTTATTAATACTGTTTTTGGTGTTTATTAATACGGTGGTTAAAATAAAACAGTTTTTGATGGTTATTAATACGGTGGTTAAAATAAAACAGTTTTTGCTGGTTATTAACACGGTGCTTAAAAAAAAACCAGTTTTTGATGGTTATTAACACGGTGGTTAAAATAAAACAGTTTTTGGTGGTTATTAATTTGGTGGTTAAAATAAAACAGTTTTTGATGGTTATTATTATTATTATTAATTATTATTATTACTATTATTATTATTATTATTATTATTAACACGGTGGTTAAAATAAAACAGTTTTTGATTGCTATTAATACAGTGGTTAAAATAAAACAGTTTTTGGTGGTTATTAATACGGTGGTTAAAATAAAACAGTTTTTGGTGGTTATTAACACCGTGATTAAAATAAAACAGTTTTTGATGGCTATTAATACGGTGGTTAAAATAAAACAGTTTTAGGTGGTTATTAATACAGTGGTTAAAATAAAACAGTTTTTGGTGGTTATTAACGCCGTGGTTAAAATAAAACAGTTTTTGGTTATTAACGCCGTGGCTAGAACATGAATATGCCCTATCCTGATGTGAAGATCAGTTATATTGTAGAGCATTCCATTCCTGCTTTGGACGTGTGGTTTGCTGTGTCACTATTGTTTGTAGGCTAGCATTCTTACTCGGAAGTAATATGTGACAAGACCAAAAGTGGTCACGAGTGCTAAGTAACTGAATACTTTGAAATTGGTCTCATTTTAGTACTTGGAAGGAACCTTCCTTGAGATGGACTTCAGAGTCTGCTATTTGCTGTCACAATTTGATTGGGTACTTTAGAAAGTTTTGATGCTTTCGCAAAACCTCTTCCACGAGTTATTATTTTGTTTTTTTTTTCATACAGCATGAATACACAGATTAATTCTTTGAGACCACCACATTCTAGTGACTCGAAATTTCAATCTTTTGTCGCCTGACCTCTCACAAGAGACTACCTTCAGCCTAGACAGCGAGCAGCCTCTTTCTTCTCCTAAGTACTGTCATGCGTGCGAGTGATCTGAGGAAAAAAATAGGACTGCTCGCAGTCTACCTACAGCTAGCCCCTGTAGTTTAAATGATATGTCTGTTCTTTCAGTGTTTGACATGAGGATTACTCCAACTATGGACCTTGAGGTATTTAATAATAATAATAATAATAATAATAATAATAATAATAATAATAATAATAGAAATGATAATAATAATAATAATAATGATGATAATGATAATGATTATTATTATTATTATTATTATTTTTTTTTTTTTTTATTCATTTGATACAATACATATCAAACGTTACATGAATAACGTTAATCAATTAGTCAAGGCGCTTACAATAAGAAATTAATGTTTGACTGTTGGCTTCTCTTGAATTTGCAAAAATTTAAGGTGGCTCGGAACCTCTCTATCATAAAGTTTTTTTCTTTACTTTCAAAAAGGTGTATCTGAACATGCTGATTACAGTTCCACAATAAATAATGTGTCACAGAGCTCGTTTCTTAGTTATGACCACCTTAAGGTTTAATAAATGGTGTTTTTAACAGGTTATACTATTGCTTATGTTGAGAAAATTACCATAACTTGTTCATCAATTTTTAGGCATCCTTTCGATGCCATTATTGTTGTATCAACTAATAAAGTGTGGTTGTATTGATTCGTCAAAGTATAAGTGCTAGAATTAGAAAGTGATCGAAGCCGGTTTAAGGACGTTGCCTACTAATACCAAAGTTTTTTTGCGCAGTTTATGGCTATTCGAGAAAAGCAGATCTTAGCAAGGGCTATTGGAATCCAAAAAGGAAATTGGGGGTAACCACGCATTTTTTAAGAGATAATTAAGCAACAATAATTATTCTTATTCTTATTATATAAAAATATATTTTATATATTATTATTCTTATTTATTATTCTTATCATGCTTTCTCCGCATAGTTTTAAACCGCGCGCAAAAATATTCCTGTATTAGTAGGCACCACCCATAGGAAACCTGAGTATCTCGAAATGCGCAGAACGTGTGCGCAGTAACAAAAGTAGGCACCGTCCTTAAAGGCCATTAATGAAGATCAGTAAAAATAACGATTTAGAGATGAATCGTTTCGTTTAAAGATGTTGAACTGGATGACTCCATCTTTTTTTTTTCTTTATTCGTCCAATTTCTAGCATTAAGGCGGAGAATGTTTGATATTTTCAAAATCTTTTTACCTTTTTGTATTTCCATTTTTTGCAAGCAATAAATTTTTCGTCTTTTTGCAGGAATTGGAGAACAAGGTCAAGCAGTGGTGTCATGAGGCCGGGGAGGATGTCTCATATGAATTTGTACAGGTATCAACTGTAATTTGTGCATGATGTACTTCAACTGTGTCCTTCAAAATATTGGAAATCAGTGTGGTTTTCGTGACTTTCTGGATAGTTCTGCTCGTTGTTTTTCTGCTTGGGATTCCATTTCGCTATTTTTTTGTTTTTGTTTTTTTTTTTTTTTGTTTTTTGTTGTTCACAGAGAAGTGCAAATGCAGGGTTAACGTCAACCGCTGATGATGACCCCTGGTGGAGTGCCTTCAGCTCGGCCTGCAACAAAATGTAAGTAACCCAACGTGTTTGCCTTTTTGTTGAGTTTCATGACTGGTTAACGGTCCCCTCCACGCTTATGTGTTTTCGCCTATCGTTTACAGTATTTACATTAAAACGATTGAAAGACTTGCGTAAAACATTTTCAAAAGTGGAGACTTATTAGATTCATTTATTGTGCATTTGGAGCAGCACTGCGAACCAACTGCATTGTTACTGAGTAAGCGATCTCGCGGAGGGGCTACATGATCGCCTTCCTTCCATTCCAAACATCGTTCAAGTTAAAGCTATACGTAAGTATACCAATCCTAGGAAAGCCACAGGTGCTAAAGGCATTCCTGCGCGACTTCTTGAACACTTTCACAAGGAGTTGACGCCAGTGGTGCATGACATTATCTGTGTAAGTATTCTGACGTGTAAATACCCAACTGCATGGTTAATAAACACGCTCTGGTCAGCCCAGTACCAAAGGATAGGAATCCAATCGACATTAAAAACATTGCAGGCAGATCTCAGTGCTACCCCATGTTGCCAAAGTGCTTCAGAACACCCAGTTATGCTCAACCGAATTCAATTCAAGTTTTCGGGCTTAACATTGTTGTGTGTCTTTGTTTTGTTCCCCTGCGTTGCTTGGACCACGCCAATTGTGATTAACAACTGCTGTGATTACTGTGGTGTTGGTTTATTTTACTAATTTCAGTGAAAAGTAGGTCGCGCTATTAAATGACTTGCCGAGTTTTCTCGTTGTTTTTTCAGGGAAATGAAAATCGAGAAAGAGATCTTTCCTGCGGGGACAGACAGTCGTTTTCTACGCGAGGTAACTCAGCTTTTCACCATCCAGCTAGAGAAGATTTGGCGCATGTTTACCCTCGGAAGTAACTTTTTTTCAGCGGGGCTTGTGAGTGAAAGCGTGGCGGTTGTAAATTCTGGGTTCTTTTGTATGGTTGTGTTGCTTCCTCTGCTTCAAGTCACATGATCGACCTCTTTCCCAGGGTCTCTCGGTCTCATGTTGTTTCAGTCGCGCCAACGTTCATTTGGAAACAGTTGCTCTAAGATCGTTTTTCAACTCCCTTCTTCCTCTATCTAGATTTATCAGGATCTAACTTTAATACAGTCTTTCGTGACTCGCCATTATCTAGGGAAGATCAAGCGTTGATTTAACGAAGTCACAAGTGACAGGTTATTCATTCTTTTTTCAGCTTGGTTATCCTGCCATTGGGTTTTCACCGATGAACAACACTCCGATCCTTCTTCATGACCACGATGAGTTCCTCAACGAAAAAGTGTTTCTGCGAGGAATTGAAATTTACTGTGAAATAATACCTGCTTTAGCAAACCTGGCGCCTTTCTAGGTATGGAATGAGCTCAAGATGGAAGGAGGCAATATCAAACCAAGCCAAGCTCGGTTACTGATGACGGAATTTTATATATTTATCACTATTTAAACAACAGAAGCAGAGTTTATTTAAATTCTATAAATGATTGGTTTTATACTAGAATTAATAAAGAAATCTATTTCATTTTACCTAGGACAAAAGTTTATTTTTATAAAAACAGGATCAAAGTTCATTAGGGGTATCACGAGTGTCTTCAGTGGTGTTAAAATAAAATGATTGAACTTGCACAGTCCTTTTCACTGTTTCGCTCTCATTTCCTGACAGATTCGAAACGTCGCGTTCTTGCGGTGTCGCACTTAGTTCCATAAAAATTAAATTTTATTACCTCGGATAAAGACCAAGCGTTCACAGTCTAGGGGTGAAGCCTGAACCCGCCAGTTCTCGATTCACCGGATTAAGCCAGTAATTGCCACAAAGGAAATTGTCGGTCACGGTTATTGGTACAGTCGAACCTCTTTATTACGGACACCAAGGGGACGGGAATAAGTGTCCGCATTATAGAGGTGTCCATTTTAGAGAGGTAGGCTTTATTTGGAGTTCGGTCTCAGGGACCAAGTGAACTGTCCGTAATGGAGAGGTGTCCATATTAAAGAGGCGTTCGTAAGGAGAGGTTCCACTGTACTGCATACATTATTACGTATATTTTGGGAGAAACATTTCAGTTTTGTTAAAGGAATCTTTGAAACATTGTAATCTACGATGGTCTGATAAAAACTGTACACCTTTCCATTTATGAATCAAAGGTTCTTAAGGATCTATACATTACTTTATTATAGGATATTAAAGCTTCATGAAATTAACGCCGATTTTAAAAATTCGCATTAATGGGGTCCTTTCGAAATATTAAAATTCAGCTTGAATGCGAAGCCCAGAGGACACAAACAACAGAAATGAATAAACATGATTATTCAGTTTCCTTTGTTTGTGTCCTCTAATCCTCAGTATAAAGTTGATTTTTAATGAAAGAAGCCTATTTAAGTCGCGTCAATTTTTCTTAACGTTATTTTTCGCGTCATTAATTAAGTTGCGCATCAATTTTCGCGATCTCAATTTCCATTATTTTCGCCCTAAATTCTCGATACACTCCTGAAAGGAAAAAGCTGCCTTGTTTTATCAGGGTGCAGATCCGTCGGTATCGTGGACACTGTGAAGAACGCTGGAAGTGGCCCGATTCCTTTGCCTAACCCCTATGTTTACGGACAATTTCGGGCACTTATAAATTTGTTCCCGTTGTCTCAACAAATTCTGTTTCTTTGTGGAAGTCGCGTTAATTTCCTTCATTTAGAAGGTTTAGCACCTCTTAAAGTAATTTTCGTTCAATTCGGGTTAATTTCGAATACTTTAATTAACACGAGCGTTAACTTCCTATAATAAGGTAATACTTATCCTATCCAATTATCGCCTCTATTATCTCCATTATGAAAGAGACAAAACAAACCAATAACAGAATTACAGGGGCACACGATGTTCAGAATGAGACCAATACAAAAATTCGTACCGGAAATCAACTTATACAAAAGTTTTTGAGGGTTCTTAGCATTCGACATTCCCCTTCATAAGCCGGAGCCTGCACACACCGCTCAGAGGCGGTTTGCGCCTCGAAAATCCATCTGAGCAGCGATTTCGTCATGAACAGTCGAAGCCCCATTGGGGGTGGGGAAGAAATTGGAGGGTACCGCGATACTCCTTTAGTGGCAAAATGTCTCAAAAAAGGACGTAAACTATGCAACAGTGTACGTAGCCCCAGCATTTTGGCGAAATCAAGAAGCATGAATCAATGTTTTATTTCGTATTGCAATTTCTTGAATATAGATGATAATTTAAAATGCTATTGAGATCTCAAAATAAACGCCAACACCGTTGGAACTCTAGTTCTATAAATAGAGCATTGCATGATTTAACGTTCCTGGGGAAAAAATACCCGCTCTTCACTGCCAGCGAGCAAGACTTTTAAGAAATGAAAATCATAGCCAGCTTTTAGTGTGATGTCTGTCAACTAGGCAGCAAAGTTGAAAATAGCAAAAGGGAGACAATGCCAGCCAGTGCAAGAGAAATTTTTCCAGCTTGCTAGCAAGCGATAGCGTACACTAGTTTTTAGCCAGCCAGAGAAGTTTGCTGAAAAAACTACACTTGTGATTTCAATTGAAATTACAATTGTTCTGTAGGTCCCTTGACGCCTTCAGTCCCGAGTTCAGATTGCGCGTACGATGTTTAATCATTAAGGCCTCTTTAAAAGTAGCACATTCCAATAATTTGCTCGAGCAATTACAGTGGTTTTATTTTGTACTGTTTGTATATCGAATGATCTTTTGCCTAGAGAGTGTGGGGAATCAAGCTGGATTTCGGAATTTCAAATCACAAGTGTTTTTTTTTTCGTAGCCTTTTCTATTTTTAATCATTGCCTGATTATTTTGTTGAAATAAACAACGAAATATTGCTCTGTTAAATCCCGCATCCTTGTAATCTAAATCTTAGATTTGTGAGATGCAGTTCTTCGGACTCACGTTTATAGAATGGTCGGATGGCAAAGAACAATTTTTAACCATCCTATACAGAGGCATTGTCAACAATCCATCAAAGGAGCAGTCGTTTTCGGGAAAACGGCAATAAAAATTGTAAGAATTAAATGAGGTAAAAGGAGTCCATTAGCGGTACCTCCAAGACTTCAGGTCATCCTTTTGTCGTTATATGAGTTTTAACACGTGCGCATGTTCAAACCTCTCGACGTACCACATGGAAGACAAAATGACTACATGTTCATATATATATGTGGGTGAATCTCAGTTCAAGTCTGTAGAGGTGGAAGTGCTAGTACGAAAGTAATCTGTCTCATACATCCGGTCTAGGGGCCGACTTTTCCCTCCCTCACTGTCTTGTCGTGGCAACCATCTCCGGCTGGCATAAGCGATCCGCGGGCCGAAATCTCGTGGTGCATCGTCATGGTACAACGCTCAGGCAAAGTGTCCAGAGGTGGCGCTGTCAGCTGTTTATTTTATTTTATTTTTGTCTCACTCTCTCTTTATCAGCTATTTTGTCTTAAATGTGCCATGTGGAAGACAGTAACTACGTTTTTAGTAACAGAATGATCACACTGACTCGAAGACTGGCAAGTCGCCCGAGCACATCGTAGGGAAAGAAGCTTTTCATTCATGTCCCTTGTCATGTCCTTATCAAATTGTCGACGGGTATTGTGTACAATTCATAGCCTTTAAACCAATTCTGCACATTAAACACGTTCCCTTGAAAATATAACATCGATAAATAGATTTACGGGCCGGGGGGATTGCAACCCTTTGCCAGTACAAGATCAAGGGCCTGTTTCACAGGAAATTCCTTCGCGAATCTGGAGAGATCATGTTCGGAAAAATGTCATGGAAACATGAAATTATTACGGTACAGCAGGATTTGAAAACTCGGGAAATTCGAAATCGTTTCCGTGATTGTCACCGAAAAATTGGGAGGATATTCTAAATTTCCGGAAGAGGGTAATTTTATTGGACAGAAATGCATGGAGAGGCCCATGTGTATTTTACGGCCTTTTCGAGTGGAAGAAAAGCGCTAGTCATGTTCTGTGAAAAACAGTTAGCGAGTATTATGATTTCTTTTTTGCTAAGATATAATAATAATAATAATAATAATAATAATAATAATAATAATAATAATAATAATGATGATGATGATGATGATGATGATGATGATGATGATAATAATAATAATCATAATAATCATAATAATAATGATATGATATAATATGAGCTTTGGTGAATAGCGTAGTGAAACGTAACAATTTGCTCACCTTTTCGTTGTCTTCAGAGCCGATTTGAGCGATTTCTGTCTTTACTTTGGTCGCCTTTAAGCTGACTGTAGTCCTCGGACATCACTCACAGTACGCCTAGCTCAGTGGGCCCTTGCTTGCTCCACGTATTAAAATAAACCTAATCTGACGCAAGGACAATCACAAACCACTAATCCTAATGTGAATAACTCCTGACTCGCTGGATTTCAGACGACTTCTAACAAAAGAGACACGTTCGTTATCACTTCTTGGCAGCTGACATACACAGCGTGATATAAAGAGAGAAAGAACAACACATGATGGAAAACAGTGGAGCCGCCGTTATTTCCAGGCGCGCTACTTGCCTTCAAATTTCATTGGTAAAGATGGTGTTAGAGCGAAAAGTCAAATACGATTTTTTACAAGCCTAACAGGGGCCCTAACAGGCAGAAAAAACAAACGAGACATTTTTTTACCCAGCAATTCCCAGCAAGCTAGATATTTAGAAACGTTTCAGTCAGTATTCAGTTCCCAGCCAGCTCTATTCCAGCCTCCAGAGCGGGTTTTTAGTCGAGCGGCCCCATCAGGTACTCCTGGCAAAAGGATTAGGTCTCATATGTAAATTACCCGAAATTTAGACCCCCTGTGGTCTGACCTCTGGTAAGCGACCACCTATCCTTGACATTATGGGTTCGAATGGGTGGTCGCTTACGGGAGGTTCGACTGTTTTAATATCCTAGAATCTAAAGACTTACATGACGATTTTGAATCTCTAGTAACAAAAGTCAAATCACAACTGACATAGTTGTATATTACCATTTTGTCATTCCTTTCCATCCTACCCGATTTCATGTTTTCCTTGTATTTTCTCCTGTCTTGCCTTTAAAGAAGCTCAAAAAAGTTCTTCACTATTTTAGTCCTCCCAAAAACCTTTCCTTATTCTTGTATCTTTGATTTTAAGGCTCAGTCTGCCTTCTTACTTAGCAGGTAAAGTCAATCTTTCTTTTTGTCATCCTGGCCAACCTAGATTAACTTTATACCTGCTGCGCCAAGAAATTGTACATGTAAATAAATATTACTTATACAAATACCTTATAACGTTGAAGTTGAAGGGTGTCCGCAGGAGAAAATTGTTCATCCGGGTGGGGTTCATACTATACTGAGCCCAGAGCCCACGGTGGTAAACAGGTTATCAGCGGTAAATCAAGATGGCGGTTTCGTTGGCTCCTCTTCGCTCTCTTCAAGACTTCCTCACTGATGCTCAATTTACAGCTCCAACTTTAAATGACAAGGATAGAATGGATAACAGGATGGTCAACAACCTTATTTATTACCAAACTAATTACTTTCTTACTGCGATCGCTATTTTCATTTTGGTTGGGTAAGTGTCTGACGTGGATATCGATTAGACTTCTCATTTGAATCGATGGGATAAAAATATGAGTTTCATAGATCGATACCCTGCTAATAGGACGATAGTTTAGGGCTAAACTCCCTAAATAAAGTGGATACGCAGATACACAGTCAAAAAAGGAAATGAAAAATATATAATTTCTTGTTCTTAAAGCGTGCTGTACGATCAAAAGGCAGTGCAATCAGCAAAATGTATCATTTCTGGTGTTACGACGTTCCATTTATTATCGGTACAACCCTCCCCCCTCCCCATTCCTTATGGAAGGTCGGATTCCTAAGCCCGTTTTTCTGCTGTCGGCACCTTTGAAGATTGCATCCAAGGGGTCCAAAATTTTGTCATCTTCTTTGAAAACGTATTCCTACAGCCCCTATGACAGAAACTACAATCCAAATGAAGTGCAAAATATATAATTTCTGCCTCACTTCGTATCCGTGTATCCACTGTGATATATACCTACTATATTGAAAGGGGTAGGAAAGTCTAGCTCACCTGGTATCATTGGCGTATGCACTTCGATGTATATCCATGTAAATGGCTGATTCAGGCATGTACCTTCCAAATGGCAGGGTATTCCTTAGTTAGCACAAAAGTTAGAAGTATATAAAACAGCTGGCACCATTAATCAATCAATGTTAATCTGCATTTAATGATTGAAGAACCAGCTCCATGATCCATGTGTAGTCTTTGAGAACTTATTTATTAATAAGCTAATATAAGTATTAATACATTAGCTAATAAATTATTTTCTGCCCTGCAGTACCCTGTATCCAAAGGATTTGATAATTGGTACTGTTTCACTAGTCTTAACCTTCATGTTGTTTGGAGTCGCACAAAGCTGTGAACCAAGACTTGCATGGATGAAGCAGCAGTATCCTTCTTTGGTGCCTGGTGCCACGCTTGGTCTTGCTCTGCTGATTATTTCTGCCCTGGGATCCGTCCTTGTTTTTGTTTGGGGAGTCACATTACCACTAGGAGGTACATTTATCACAAAATATAGTACTCTACAATTTTTGGAATTTGGACTACCTCCATTTGTCGGTCCCATAAGTAATTATAACTATACAGAAAGGTGTTTTAATAATTTTTCTGCATGTTTTATATCTACCCTGATTTTTGAAAAGGTGGTTGAGAAGAGAGAGAGAAAACAAGACTGCAACCTCTTGTAAATTTGGGCAGTTTTCTGAGGATTTGGAGAAATCAAGAAATCCAAGATGGCAGCTATAAGAATCAATGTTGTAATCACACACGTCATATGAACTCATTTTCACACTCTCCAGACGCCAAAGAAGACAGTTTTGGACATAGTTTTACCCCTCCATGTTATATTGTCATTATGTCTTGGAAAAGATTTAAGGAGAAGATAAATACAAGAAAATTAAGCAAGAAAACAACTAGAAAATATGTGCTCAGTGACAAAAGTAGCCATCAGCTTTCAGGCTACAGTGGCAAATTGTTTCATAAAATTTCCTTTTTCACTTTTCTTTTCAGTTATTCTTCTTCATGCTGCTACTCGCAAGAGAAATGTTAAAAACAAGTTTGCTAATATGGTGGAGCTGTTTAAGGAAGATGTCTCCCTTATGACGATTATTCTGTCAAAGATTTGCTCAAATGAAGAAGAAAACTCTGAACACAGATAAATAATTTGCATAAAAATGAGCAAAGAAATTTATATTGCCTAGCTTTTAGTTTTACAGATGATAAAAATAGATGTGTATTTACATAAAAAGGCACTTTTAGCTGAAAAAAATATCAAAAAGGCAAAAATTTTGATGGAGGTAGGCCAGGGACTAGCCTGCACCACAGATGGAATCAACAGTACCATCTGGGACTTAGGATCCAACCAGCATACTAGGATCTGAGTACACTTTGTGATTGGTCTTTACACAAGCTGGTCATTATTTGATTCATGTGGTTATAGCCAGTTAGATTGAAGGGGATTTCGAAAGTGCCTTCTGGTATTTCGTTGCGTTCGTTGGGGGTCTAGAGCATGGATTTGGGCACTTGATTCCATCTTCGGCACAGGCAATCCAGGGGCAGGAAGCGAAGAGAAGTGTGTGAGATTGTGGGAAGTATTACACGCAAGACCAGATTTCAAAAGATCAGGGCTGTGGAATATTGTAACAATTAGAGATAGCACTTTGCACGGACTTGAAATGCGCCAATACAAGGCACTTAATGTTTTGTTGCAATGATTTTTGCATTATCTTAACGTATGTTCACTTTTCAACAAGTGTTTAGCTTTATAGAGGCAATAAAATTACGTTGACTGCCATTTCTACCCAATTTACATTGTACCTCTATTAAACGGCCAACCTCTATAAAGCGGCCAGTTTTCAAAGTCCCCGCTTAATAGAGGTCCGATGTAGTTGTTCAAGGTACAGTAAATATGCAGTTTGTTGTAAGAGTTTGTACATTTCCAAATCAACTTGAAGTAAACACTAAGACTTTAATTCTCCAATCATGAAGGTGTTCTCAAGTGTTTACCTGAGGAACGCATGAAACGTATGAGCAACAAAAACACATTAAAACAAGGCGTTACAAGCTAGCTAGTGCGGAGAAAAATATTGTGCTGCGTTTTTCTCCAAATAACGGACAGTTTTGACACCGCATTAGAGTTAACGGAACTTAATTTACATCCCCTTACCGAGTTTTCAGTTGGATTGATTTTCATTGTTCTTTTAGTGGGAATATATGTATAACCCCTGATAATCCTGAGAAGCTGGTGGCGGCCTTGATTTTACAGGAGAGAGCGGGACTGAAAATAACAGCTGATAACAATATCAAATCCCGCCCCCCCCCACCATTATACCCCAACTCGGGAAATTTAGAGGTGTTTCGAAAAAGCACAATACACCCGATATGTTTTCGGGCCCACACCTCAATAACCCTTGTATAAATCTGCATTTAGGAATCGCGCGAGGACAACTTGCCTCTCGTCACCACTCGTTCCGCACGCTTTACGTGTCCTCTTATACAGGGACGCAGCAAGTGTCAAATTTAGTGTCCGAACAAAGGTCAATAAAAATCCCTTGCATCCCAACCTGAGATTAGCCTGTGTTATTTTCGTTTTGCTCCATCGACTACCCTTCGAGAACCACACTCCGAACTTTCCTGATTGTTTCACCTGTGCACCTGGAGCTCGTCTCAGTTCAATGGACCACAGGCTACATACCTTATTCTCGTTTATTTTCGCAGGACTTAAATTTCGCGAAAATTTTCTCGGCACATTTCGCGAGTCAAATTGCGTTTGCAGGGATTTTATTTTCGCGAAATTGACGATTAAGTGATTATTTTTTTCTTTTCTACAAAAATTGTACGTTAATCAACAAGCGAAACAAAACCAATATGCTGTCCCTTAGCGGCAGCTGTGTTCCTCTTAAAGTCAGTCTAACAGTAATAAAAAAGGTCTTCTTGTTCTTCCGAGTCATTATCGAGTATTGAGAAAATCGTTACATGTCCTTTCTAGGAGATCTCAATAGAACCTTCAATCTCTTCAAATGGATCCTCAGGGGGAGGACTAAACGATTCATCTAACAGTTGGGCGATGCCAGCCTTTTCCCATCCTTTAGCGATGTGGCGCCTACCAATATCACTGCTGAGATATCTTGACACTGATTAACATCTAAAGTTGATAGATGATAGCTCCTTGTACTAACACCTTGTGTTAAAAATTGTTTAGGACCCTTGAAAACACAAATACATGATTTTTCTATGTCCATTAAATTTTGCGAGATCAAAGTTCACGGTCGTTATTTTTCGCGGGTCTTTAAGTTCAAGAATTTCTTAAAATCGCGAAATTAAGAACCCGCGAAAATTAAGGAGAGTACATGAAGCTCTTCCAAGTTGACATGTATCCGAACATTGTTTTCTGGTAAGTCTATTATTGAACTAACAATACAATACTCAAGATAGATCCTAACTAAGGAAGGCTTCTTGAATGTCTACCCGAAGGCCAACTCAAATGGACTGTGACCCGTTTGTCGAAAGTTCCGACCGGCCTCGAAAAGTTTTTATGTCGACAATGTTCCTGGACAGAAATTTCGTTTTCATTTCTTTCAAATCATCCCCATTCGGTTTTGTGTGCATCTGTGTTCCTGGTTGAACTTACAGCAATTCACGCGACAAATGGTATGAAAAACCCTCGCAAACAACGTCAGTCAGAAAGATTGATTTTATTCAGATGAGTTAGAAAATAATTAATGACCAATAATTTTGAACTTCCATTTTATTTGGAAAGCAGTAAACTAAGCGTGTTGTGTTGGAGGTAAGGGGACATTCACATTACAGATACAGAACAACACAGTGCTTTTCCTACAACTTCCGGCATGACAAACCGTTTTGGACGAATTTGACTTAAATGCATGGCATCCAAGTTTTTTCCACTTTTGAAAGCTAACACAACCCATAGATGAGTAACTATGACGGCTGCCCCATATTGTCAATGCAGCTTTGCTTTTTTAAAAACTAAACTCTGTTGTTAGAATTTCAAATATTGTCTTATAAACTTCTGTCGACCAATTTATCGTCTTGGAGCGAAACTCAGCCCCTGGATTTTTCACAATTACTCAGAACAAAAGATCACGTAAAATAGATAGTTTTGAGTAACCGTGAAAGGCAATGGAGGAAATTTAAGCGTCCTTTTTAATTTCGTTTTTTTTTCTGCAGCCTTCCCGATAAAATTTCTTGCTGTTCGTTGGGTCAGTTCATCAAGCTCCTGATCTCCTTGTGCATTTGGCAAAGGAAGTCTACATAACTACTCGCGGCTGGATTGATGCCTTTGTCCTCAACAAGGAAGTGCTTAAACCACCCTTCAAGTTTGTCCCGCTGTCGTACAACGGTTAACTGAAAAGAAAGAAATAGAATTCAAATAAAAAAATATGATACTTTTAGGTTAATCGATCGATCAGAATGGCAAAAAGAATCACTTATCGTTCAAGCATATTTACAACGTAACGACTTCAACAGTTGCCGACATGAGGCCAGGCTGGATCGATTCCTTTTTACGGTACAAGTATATTCGTTATAAAGCTGAAGTTTTTCCTGCCAAAGCGCATGCATTCATTGGCTAGTTTATGGTCACATAGCATCTAACAATGGAATTGTTTTCCGCCAAAAGCCCATGAGCTCGTAACACTGCGAAAACTATGACGTCAGAGGGTAACAGTGAACTCTTCAACTTCGTTCTGGGAACGAGGTTGTGAACTGTGAATCTAATGTATCAACTGCCTTCATGTAACATTCCAATTTACCAGTAACATCTGTGCGATTGCTTTAACAAATTGTATCCAACCAATTGCCATTTGCATTCCATTTCATTTCTTAAATCAATGAGACAAAAGTTTTCAAGAGAGTAGCGTTGTACCTTGAGATAATGCTGTCTCTGTCCCTGGATCTGCCGAATAACATCGTTAAGTCGGGCATTCAGAGAATTCTCAAGGACTGGCAGAGAGGTCTGATAACAGAAACAACAGGTTAACGTCACATCTACACATGGAATTGAATTAACTATGAAAACAATTAATTGTTCCTATCATGAAATACAAACATTTGAACAGTGCTGTAACTGTAGAATGGGTTAATATGCTGTACCAAGTGCTTGTCAGCACAGTTAATTCTGTAAATAAAATCTTCATTTGAGTGCATACTCAAATACGACCATTGAATAGCACTTTTTTGAGGCATCGTTTATTATATCACAACGTGTGGGTCTAACTCTTGACCCAGTAAAAGTTGCCTGTAGCCAAATCTCACCATTTCAATGTCCACTTGGCCAATAGTTTGGACTCCAAACACTTCATGGAGCCAGTTGGGATCAACTTGAAGACCAATCCACATGAACAGGGAAATTCCATTCTCTGTTAAATAGATAAAATTGAAGTGAGAAATCTTAACATAGAATGCATGCGGTTGACTGGATAGAACGATTTTCAATTGAGAGTTGAAAGAAGTTTCGCATTTGCTTTGTTTCGACTTCGCTAATCCTCTCATTGACTATCAAGTATCAACACAACCCATAACTCCTTGATTCGCTCTGAGGAAAAGCTAGCACTCCAATCGTCAGCTCTCGACTCTCTTTGTGATGGCTACCTTATAAAACTAACAATTCATTGTCAAGACTTGCACCATGTCAAACAATAGCACAATTTGTAGCAAATTATAGGATCAATGGGGAGATTTAAACCGGAAACTTCACATTTTTTTTAGTAATTCTTTAAAAATGTCATGCAAACTTGTATTGGAAAGCACTCAAGCCAAGTTCAAAGATAAGGACTCATACGACGCTGCATCAGTCAACCAAACTTCAAAGTTAAGCCATGTCAAGACCCGTTTTGGTTATCAGGGAACTAAGCAGCGACAGCAGCGCCAACATAAACGTCACCTGAAAATATAACTTCATTTCATTTGTCCTAGTTCGAAATTATTTCAACTCGTTCAATTTTTACAGAAACGGCGAACTATTATACCCAGGAACCAAATTGGTAGGAGTGGCATTCAAGTCAAGAAAGAAATTGAAACATTCACCGTCGTGTTTTCACGTTCTCCACAAAACCTCGAATTTGGTCATTTCACGCTGTTGTTTTGCAGGACGGCAAAGAAATGTACCAAAATTTGAAATACATGTGTGTTGTCACACAACACTTTTTCAGTTTGCATGATGAGTGACAGCCCAACTGAAACTTCACTCACCCAATAGGTAAACACCATTCTCTGACATTCGATCAGCTGAACATCTGATGACTGATGGAAGACCCGATGAATCCACATCCAAATCATGCTAAGGGCAAAAAACATTAACAACAACAGAAATTAAACTGTTTCGTTACTGAAACAAAAAAAAATATATATCAAGATTTGATACTACCAGAAAAGAAAAACAGTGGGCCTGCAATCTTGGACAGAACAGGACAAACATTTGTTCATGAACACCAAATTCCATACAAATGTTTCTAATTCTGAGATTGCGTCCTCCAAATCCATTCAAAGTCTCTAACTTTTCCGATTTTGACAGCCTTCCGCATGTTTGCAATCTAACCACAGAACCTAAAACTTGGTAAACTGACAAATTTTAATGTGATCTTTTTTGTGTTGGACTCCAGTTTCTGATTAAATAAAAATTTAAAAACTCATCCATAGTCCCCATTTAAACTCCGGAACAAGCAATATGCTTTTCTCCTTTAAAAAGACAGGGTTATGTAACCCAGGTTCATAATCTTAAAGTCACATCAGTCTGACGCAAAGTGTAACTACCTGGGTGATCATGTAGCATTATGGATGCCTGCACTACCACAAACAACTCAAGGTCGCACAGGTTTATTATAATGCAACACTAGCTCTAGAGTGTTATGTCGAGCAATAATCTGAAAGTGTCCAGAACATATCTGATACATACCAAGGGGAACAGCCTTGGATAGAAATACGGCACAGAAGCCGCCTGATCCATTGACATCACAGATCTCATGAGCCAACTGCGGTCATCAGAACTCATCTCTGAACCTTGGATTTAAGACAACAGCTGATGATTAACAATTTATATCTTTTAAGATTTACTGGGAAGTACTATTTAGAAGGTTTAGTACCCGTGAACAAACAGTTGACAGTTGTCTGTTCTGTCCTTTAGCCTTTTTAACCTTCTACAAACGCTACGCTGTACATGCTGAGGTTTAGACATATAGTGTCAAATCAGCATCCTTAGGTCACACCAAGTGTGATCTGTAGCTGGCTGTGCCACTCTTTTTGTTTTCTACCAACACACTTCAAATCCTTTATCTTTTATTTTGAATGTGCAAAAATCAGAAATTACGAAGCATCAGGAGCTATTTTTAAATTACAATCCTAGATGCATTTGTTGGAACACTCCGTCCTCTTCTTCCCAATAATGTTGGCAGCTCAACATTGAGAGGAGCGGGGGACTTTTCACATACCCTAGGTAAATTCTAATCTGTAGCCAAGTGTGTGTTCCAAGTACTTGTGACAAGAACTGTAGCAGTTTGTTGGCACAAGTTTTTTTGGAGGTAGACAATGCCCTGAAGTGAAACATAATCACCTAAAAAAGTATGAGACTCACCTCCTAAAAGAATGTCATTCTTTAAAATACAATTCGAGTAGAGAGGCAGGAGTTTCATGCACTCAGGAAGGATCAACTGCAGAAACAACCCCAAAGTCAAAAATGAGTAATGTCTACTGGATGTACCACCATTCAGATTTAACCTGACTATCAGAATCTTAAGTGTAATGGTGTGAATGGCTCATGAGAACAATGCAAGTGTCTTTTACCTGGCCAGCAGACGATGGAGAGGCACAGTTCCGTCTGTAGCAGGCTAAGATCTGTGCACATTGGTTCATAAGGTTTTCTCTGATAGCTTTAGGAGTTGATGTGTATACCTGTCTGATAGCTGAAAAACATAAAAACAAACATATTATTGAAACATGCAGGTTTTAAAACTCCAATTAAGGGAAGTATGATAGAGACAATATTTTACTGGTCGGGTTCCAACAACTACAGAACTAAAATGGATGGCAGCCGCACCAATGTTGCAGCATTTGAGCAAACTTTGAGATAACTTCAACAGAAAAGCACCAGAAGGATAAGAATAGTAATGCCCATTGTGCTTGAACAAAAATGTAGTAAAATTGGCTCACCTTGTTTTGAAACAACATTTACAAAGGTGTCCATTTCACAACAACGGAACAAGTCAGACAACTGGCTACAGGTGGAGAAAGCCAGATTGTGGACTCTTAGACGTCGCTGCCCAGTGATTGACGTATAAAGCAACGCACACTGGAAATAAGCTTGACTGTCCTCTGGTAACTTGTCATCATGTTTGATTTCAATAGCAATTGCCTAAAATGCAAAAAGAAGTTATATGTTTGTTGAGTGGAAACACACCAAAAGAGGATGCTTAATATGCATGAGAAAAATTCTGGACTAAACAAAAGATAATACACAATGGCTTTGAGAATGGTAGATGGGAAACGGTTACCTTGTGTGGATCAACCACCGCAAGTTCCACATCTGTAGTGTTGCTCATGTAACAATTTCCCCAGAAGTCAACTGGCCGCAATCCTGTTTGTATGGAATGAACAATCTTGTCAGTTGCTTAAGAAGGACTAAAGTATTTGAACCTACAAATAACTTAAGTCTTCACAGACTAACTGAATTATATTTTTATACAGTCAAAAGCAAGACCAGAAAACTATTTTGATCACAGAATTCAATATAAACATGACCAGAGCCAGTACATGTCACTGTGCAGAGCAAAACAAACTAGAGATGGATGTATGGACAGCTATCTCAAACAAGTTATGACAACAGCTGAACTTTAACTTATATAATTGACCTGTCTAACTGATCAAGCACAAAAAAAATCAAAGCACCAATACATATTTAATACCTGTACTGCATCTGAGTCTCATCACAGCATCAAAGCCAACGTTGCGCTGTAGATTTCGTTTGAGGTCTCCACGTAACTGATCTCCATGTGTGGCTTCCTAAAGTCATTTAAATAGTTAATTAATTTATTATTATGCTGTCAGTAACAAGCTGGACTTGAGGTTAAAAGGTCGTGATCCCGATAATGAAGATGTAGTTACGTCATTACAGCAAGCAGTGTTCAAGGATACATTTCCAGCATTCAGCCACTAGGGACTTATCCTAGGTAGCCTGGTAGGCAAATGTCTCCTCAAAATAATCCTACAGCTACAGACTATTAACAGCCATGAACAGGTGTGATCCATCTCATTTCTCAATCAACAGAAAAGCATGTTCATTCTGTTAACGGCTAGGGTTTTGTACCTCTTGAACGAGGTTATGTTCACTTTATGGAGCCAAGTAAAGATTTTTTTCAGGATATAAATAGTAACAAATTTCAAGTACTAATGTATTGTGCATACACAACATAACACAATCTCGTAAGTGAAGAGCAAAATTATTACTAAATAAGTTACATTTTGTCAAACTTGGAAAGATATATAAACTAGACAGCTGAGCACAGTGCACCTTGAAGTATGAATATCTGTAGATTTGTCCTCCAGTCAGAGTGGCTACCGAGCCAATGGTGGCTACATCAATGTAAGCATTCGGGAATAGAAACAGATCCACTGTAACACCACTTTCTACACAGTCCTTTGCAAGCTTTTCATAGAAGGAGTTCTGTGGTGTGAGTATTGTCTGAGGAAAAACAGAAACACATTACTTACAAGTTCTATTTACCATAAACATTAACCAAGAAGAGCTCAAAAGCTGACCACCTTTTCATTAACCAGGTTAGCAACTGATTCATCAATACAATTCAAGGTTTAGATAAATGCAAGAAGCCCTTACAAAATTTAGGGATGTTTCTAAGTTCGCTTTTTTGACAAAGACTTATGACATCTTCAGTTGATAAAAGAGATTGTTAAATTTCAGTTTGTAAAGTTTACATGAGACAAATATTGTCACTCTGGATTACTCTTCTGTGTATATTGTACAACATACCTTTTCTTTCTCAGAACCAAGCAGTTTTCGGTCTTCTCTGTTCTTTAATTTGCCAGGTGCTTCTGCTATGGGTAGAGACGAGTGGAACACAAACAGCTTCCCTGAAATACCTGCCGCCTGTGCAAACACAATGCTGATCAGTTGCAAACTGGATGTGTCTGCAGTACTATCAACTACAAAGTAATTTAACACAATACAATAATATAGAAGAAAGCCAAGGATCAATGATCTTGTTTATCAGTTACTAGAAAGCCTTCATCAACACCCACAGAGTTATGTTTAGTGGGTCAATCCAGTGGTTCAACTTTGGAAAGACCTTAAATTTGATAGTAGGACAAAGTAACACAGGAAGAAGGCAAAACCAAAAAGAAGCAAAGACAAATTTGGTTATGGACCAGATGCGCACCTGGGCAAACAGTGGATGTCTGGATTTAGGAGAAATAAATAGAAATCACAGCAGTGATTTTCTAGTTTTGAACATGTCTCCAGAGTAAACACTTTACAATTTCTTGTAAAGGAAATGATTGTTCACCTTAAGTGCCTCCATTCCAGCTTGGATAACAGGACCAAGGACTGTTTCTGTTTCTCTTGTTTCTCCAAACATTGTGGGAATTTGTTCCAAAAGGCTGTCAACAAGATCCAAAAGAATTTGCATTTGCCAATGCAATTACAAAACAAACAAAATCCAAAAAGGTAAGGCTGTTTTCTGAAAGGAGCACAGAGCTAACAAAATATCTGACACAGGAGCCTAACTTCTGGCCCCTAACATCCTGGCTACTACAACTTCTCCTCAGGCAACAGCCTAAAAAATTGACAACATTGACAATAAAAACAGGCAAAAGAGGGACATACCTATCTACAACACTTCTGGCTTCCTGAAGATTTACTAAAAAGCCATCTACAAGAGGCACAAAGACATCTTCAATATCTGAAACCACCATCATCTGGGGCTGAGCAAGATTACTCTGCCAAAAACAAACAAACATAAAAATTAGCTTGCTTGAACTATTGTTATTTTCCCAAAATTTTGGAACTTTTTCCATATCTGTAGAGTAATCTTATTGTTTTCATGAATTTCAACATTTCACACAAACGTAAATACTGCAGCTAAGCTCAGTGAAGTAATACCTTGACATTGTAGAAATGCAGACGATTGTTGTATGTTACAAATCCAACTCTGATGGAAGAGTGTTCTTGGCCGTGCTCTCTATAAGATAACAAAACAATTGAAAATCATCTCCCTTTAATTGACAGGCACTCATTTCTATTACTCTAGACTAAAGCCAGTGACACACTAAGTGATTTTCTATGCTTGTCATGGCAAATGGATAAAAGCCTCACATCTACCTTCTACTGCAACAACAATTTTGCCCAGCAATTTTGATGACCTCAATAAGCAATAAAATCATCAATATCCGTCATGTTGGATAATGCTAATACCTGTTCACAGTCATAAGTCACTTTGGTGTAATAAGTTTGTTTTATAAGAGCCTTTTGATGAGAACGCTTAGTTTGGGTCTTTACCATATTAAGGACAAATTATACAAAGGCTGAGATCTTAAAATCAAAACATTCTAACTTCCAGTCCTCATCGTCTGACAACTCTGTGTTCAATGGGTCAGCCTTCTGCTGAGTCATCATTAATTTGCGACGTTAGCCTCATTTATTTGAATTGTTTCAAAGAGTGTCACTAGCCTAACTTTTCAAATCAATTTTGAAACAAACCCCTTAACTGTCAAATCACACAGGCTTACTTGGGAAGGACATCTAAGAGTTCTTTGAGTTCCTTCATGAGCATTCTAACCATTCCACACTGCATGCTCTGGTACGACACATCGATCATAAATATATAGGCAGGAGGCCCTGGCAACTTTTGATCCTGTTTATGATGAGGAGACAAAATGGACAGTTTCTTTACAACATACACAATAAATCATTACTTCATACACAAACAAAATTAATTTCAAGGGTCACATGTGGTACCTGAGATCGTGGATTGTTTACAGTGTACTACCAGAAAATGTTTCAAAAAACGAAAAATCAAACAAGAAATTGTTGAAATACAGTGTTTTAATACTATTCTTTGCAGATGTCTTTCGTTATTCTAAGAATTTGGTGACAGATTTTGCCATTGATCCCCACACATAACCGACAATCTTCTACATTCTCATTACATGCCATGATGACTTAAATGGAACCTGTAGCTGTGAAGTGTAGGTTACCTTGCAATAATCCTTTGTGGCTACAAATTCATATGATCCAAGGTGAAGCTCTGGTCTTTCATACGTATCAAGCCTCAGACCTTGGTGGTCTAAATGGCAGAAGTATTCTCCAGGAACTGAAACAAAACAATGCAATGTAATTTAATTTAACAATGTTATTGGGAAAAGTAAACAAAGAGCAAGAAGTGGCAATCAAATAAATTTAAATAAAGTAGTAAATTATTGAATTTTATGATGGACAGTGAAATAATTTACAAAGAATGAAGTTGATAAAAAACAGAGGCACACTAAAGTTTGACCACTATCACTCAAACATAATTTTAGTCAGAACAAAGAATCAAGCTCATAGAATCCATCCACATTCACTCTGTGCAAGATCCTCTCTGTAAACTGCAGGAGTGAAAATAATTGCAACCCATTCTAATTTACACTGTGTAGTTTTATACAGATATGTTCAAACACACTTTCTAATATATCTCATAGATACAGCACCTACAGACAAAAGGTACAAAAATGCACATCAAAGGGGATGAGTATATCATTCTAAATAACTACCATGATTTAATGAAGCACAGTGAGAGAGAGGAAGGAGGGATCATCTTACTTAACTCATATAGATTTACCTTCTGAAGAGTAGGCGCAAATATTACATATGAATCTTCGACCACCATCAACAAACTGTACAAAGGGATTCATGTACGCCTTGCAACGATTACATCTCACTGGCCCGGTGGGATTGTAGTCCATGATGCGTAGAGGAGGCTGTACAAGATTAACAAGACTGACATGAGTACTTGTGAAGTAAGTAAGAAACTTCACTTAGGCAGGGTGGCCCAGTCAGGACCGAGATTGATATTCAGTGGGTTCCAGCAAATCATCAGTTATTACAAACCATCCAACATGATAATATCCACAAAATACTATTAGTCCTAAGATCACAATTTGTTGTTAAGAGCCGATTTCTGAAATTATCAAAAATCGGGCGTCAGTCGTGAAATTTCGAATTCCTTCATATTTTGCCCATATAATCTCTATAGTGGAGTATTTTCAAAAATAACGTTAAAAGTTTCATCAGCGTGTTATTTTTTTCGAAATCGGGCAAAGTTTGAAATACGGCAAATTAGCGTCCTTACGGTCACGAAACTTACTAAAAATTACCCATTTTCATCTCGCTCGTAGAAAGAAACGCGATGTCCTCCATTAATGAAATGTTTACAAAATATAAACACATCCCTCTTCTTCATAATGCACTAGTTAAATTTGGATAAGCTTGAAAATTGGAAATGCTTCGGCCGTTAGAAGAAACCCCATTTCGGCAGTTTAAAAATTTAGCAAATTTCATCCAATTTCAACACAAAAGAAACCCAATTGGTACGTCCAGTTTGAATTTAAAATGAAGATATTGTTAAAGCACAACCTTTGTAGTTTACTGTGTTAAAATATTTCTGGCGGCAATGCAAAAGTACCCCGTCGAGAGACCAAAATGTGAAGGGTACTTTGACACGAGGAGAGCCTGTGAAACGAACAACGGCCGTCACGCTACAAATCAAGTCCTTCGTTAAATTGTCACTTGCGACAAAGAATATGTTTTCTATAAGCTGTACAGAAATTGCTAAAAGTAGTTTATTCTCTGTTGAACTTAGTAGGATAACATTTTGTATGATTTTGTCAACTCATGTATTTTTACACATGTAGAAGTCACTGGGGATTAGGCACATTTTGCCGTTAGTTGTGTAATTGGAAACTGTTTACATTATTCTGCTTCGGCTACTTTCAAAAATACAACAGTCAGGAAATACCAAAAGTCAGAGTATTTCTAAGCCTTAAGTCATCTATTGCTTGAGTTTTTAAGACAGGAAAGGCAATTACATTAGAATTATCAAGCAAAGATGGTATAAATTCACTAAGAAGAGGTCAAGTTAACAGCAGAGATCAGCTATGTGATTGTCGCATCGCAGAATAAATATTTATGAAGTTGCCATAAACAAGCAGTTTATTCTGGCCCTGAATTTGAAAAAACTCGCTAAGGAGAACTTACCACAGTGATCTGATCTGCAGCGCCAGTAACTCTTTTTAAACGGAAAAAGTTGAAATCCTTGTAACTGCGCGACTAACTAAAGCGTGATCAAAACTGCGTGGGACCTGGTAACCGAACTATCTTCCCAAGCCGGCTACAAAGGCGAACAAGTTACAAACGACAAACAATTCCGTATTTTACCTCAGTAAATATGCAGTTCTTCAAGTTCCTAAGCCAGCCGTCTAGCCAAATATACACTCCTCGTGCTTGAAAACGTTTTTTTTTCTTGGCGGGGAGGAGGGGGGGGGGGGGGTAGGGGAGGGGGAGGGAGGTTTCTTATGTGTGAGATCTCGCGGACGTTTAGAACTCAGCTTAGTGCCTTTTTTTCAACAGTCACTTTATATTTTCTACTGTATGGCACTTATCTTTGCGAATATCAAGAACGAAGTGGACAGTTACTATAGTGTTAATTTTCCTAACTACAGCAAAAGGCTAACATTATTGGCTGGAGGTTCCATCTATGATACAGTAGCAAGTAGACTAGACATTTTCCTACAAGAAACGACCGCACATGGTCCTACGACGGACCAGCGCACAAAAAGACTGTTTTGCAGCCTCGTCTGTTCAAAGCTCCAGAATAGTGAGAACCGCAAAACATGAACCCGAATTTTAAAAGCGCTCTCTCTCTACGCAATTCCACTCATTTTGCTTCTTCGGGTTTGGTTTGAAATTTGGGCGTTCTCACTAACTGAGGGCTTTGAACTGGCTAATGTTCAACAAGCTAGTGTCTATGCATAATTTTAATTATGCCACATGAACATTAGCCAGTAGGAAAAGAGAACTCGAATGACATTCCAGGCTTTTTGTGCTTCTCGAGTATCTTATCTACACTTGAAAGACAAAAATTTGACTGCTTTGCAGTCAAGGAAGATGCTACGTGTAGACATAAAATGCAGGTGTGGCCTCATACAGTTTGCAATGTCTACTCTACTTGCTACTGTATCATAGATGGAACCTCCGACCATTAATGTGAGCCTTTTTCTGTAGTTAGGAAACACTATAGTGACTGTCCACTTCGTTCTTGATATTTGCAAAGGTCCCCCCCATTCGTTCCCACCCCGCCAAAGAAAAAAAATGTTTTCAAGCACAGGGAGTGTATATCTGGCTAGACGGCTGGTTTAGGAACTTGAAGAACTGCATTTTTACAGAGGTAAAATACGGAATTGTTTGTCGTTTGCTACTTGTTCGCCTTCGTAGCCGGCTTGGGAAGATAGTTCGCTTACCAGGTCCCACGCGGTTTTGATCACGCCTTAGTTTGTCAGAGTCACGCAGTTACAAGGATTTTAACTTTTTCCGTTTAAAAAGAGTTACTGGCGCTGCAGATCAGATCACTGTGGTAAGTTCTCCTTAGCGAGTTTTTTCGAATTCAGGGCTAGAATAAACTGCTAGTTTATAGCAATTTCATAAATATTTATACTGCGATGCGACAATCACATAGCTGATCTCTGCTGTTAACTTTGACCTCTTCTAAGTGAATTTATACCATCTTTGCTTGATAATTCTAAAGTAATTGCCTTTCCTGCCTTAAAAACTTAAGCAAAAGATGAATTAAAGCTTAGAAATACTCTGACTTTTGGTATTTCCTGACTGTTGTATTTTTGAAAGTAGCCGAACTAGAATAATGTAAACAGTTTCCTATTAAACAACTAACGGCAAAAACACTGGCAAAATGTGCCTAATCCCCAGTGACTTCTACATGTGTGAAAATACATGAGTTGACAAAATCATACAAAATGCTATCCTACTAAGTTCAACAGAGAATAAACTACTTTTAGCAATTTCTGTACAGCTTATAGAAAACATATTCTTTGTCGCAAGTGACAATTTAACGAAGGACTTGATTTGTAGCGTGACGGCCGTTGTTCGTTTCACAGGCTCTCCTCGTGTCAAAGTACCCTTCACATTTTGGTCTCTCGACGGGGTACTTTTGCATTGCCGCCAGAAATATTTTAACACAGTAAACTACAAAGGTTGTGCTTTAACAATATCTTCATTTTAAATTCAAACTGGACGTACCAATTGGGTTTCTTTTGTGTTGAAATTGGATGAAATTTGCTAAATTTTTAAACTGCCGAAATGGGGTTTCTTCTAACGGCCGAAGCATTTCCAATTTTCAAGCTTATCCAAATTTAACTAGTGCATTATGAAGAAGAGGGATGTGTTTATATTTTGTAAACATTTCATTAATGGAGGACATCGCGTTTCTTTCTACGAGCGAGATGAAAATGGGTAATTTTTAGTAAGTTTCGTGACCGAAAGGACGCTAATTTGCCGTATTTCAAACTTTGCCCGATTTCGAAAAAAATAACACGCTGATGAAACTTTTAACGTTATTTTTGAAAATACTCCACTATAGAGATTATATGGGCAAAATATGAAGGAATTCGAAATTTCACGACTGACGCCCGATTTTTGATAATTTCAGAAATCGGCTCTTAAGTAAGGTAACGTACTGCACCTTTCAATAACATATGGACTCTGAAGTTTAAGATTCAACCAACCGTTGCGCTTTTCACTGCCGTTAATCACTGCAGCGGACCCTTGACAAAACAAAAATGTTTGGCTCAGTTGGTCAAAAGGTCATGTTTCTGAGCTGTAATTGGTGGATTTTGATCCACTCTGTCAGTTTCTGTATTTTTGCACTGAGCCATTTGTCACTGTAATTGTGATTGACAGCAGTAAAACATGCAAATAATTTGGGATTGGAGTCAAGAGTCTGTATTTTATTGAAAGGTGCAGTGAGAAAGTAACATGTAACAGTAACTAAATTACTGATAAACTTGTGGTCCTCTAAAAAGCAAAAATACAAATTAAATAAAATCAAAAACCTACACTTATTATATAGCCTTTCGTTCTCTTCTAGAGTTATATAATGACTATTGCAGTAGGTGGTTCTAACTCTTGCGCCTGTGGATGATATTCTAACGTGCAACCATTCAAACAAGCCAACTGAGCAGTTCTATCCTGTAAGTGGTGTTTATTATCATACAGTACAAGGTTCTTCTAACCTTTGAGTCTGTGCATGAAATCCTAAAGTGTGATCACTCAATTGAAAGCCATTGAGCAGTACTTTCCTGTGCTTGATAACATATTAGATAGTTTATAAAGTACTATAACATTCTTCAAAGGTAACGGATTGATATTCATAATGATAAGAACACTAACCTCTGAGGGGCCTGGTTCAGCAAATGGTGTTATGACTGTTGCTAGAGGTATGCTGGATGCTTGAAGTAAGTCTTTGTTACATGGTATATTGTACATCGTACATCTCATGAAGCGAGGGCTGCAGTTACCTGAATCATAAAAAGTGTATAATTCAACAAATAACAGCAAAGTAATGGCTTACACCTTTTCTTTGAATTAAACTCATTGCCAATAGATGAGCTTGGGGAAGGTGCCTAAGAGAAGGTGGTACCAGGCGACATAGGAGCAACGAGCGGAGCACACAGGTATCCATGGCAACCCTGAGAGCAGCAACCAACACCGATGGAAAAAATTAGCAGAGATACTTACCAACCCACATACTTACCAAGGCCAACAGAAAGGAGGGAGGGGGAGGGGGAGCAAATGCAGGCCACAAGCAGATTTAATGCTCAAACAAACTACACTTCCTCACAGAGCTGGAACATGACACATGTCACCCCAACATGAGCAGCCCCTGCAAAACCCCACATGAGACCCCATATGTGCACGACTGCCCGAACACCGCAGGCTATCATTGGCTCAAGTCTAACTTAGTGTAACTTACATTTAGCCACATTGAACTCTGTCTAAATTCACTGGCAAATAAGTCCTCCTGTGGACTGTATGACTGTGGTTTGAGAATAAAGAAGATGTCTGAATGTAACAAAAGCTTCCCACATACCATCATCTTGTACAACAAAGTTGCTTGTAACAAGAGGAGGTGTCCGTCCTCTTGTGCTTGTGAGGTATGGCGACCCTTTGAATGCTTCATTATCATCTTTCATAACTTGGATCTGTTTAAGAAAACGAACAGTATATCTCAAGCCAAAAAAACCACATGCCACATGCCATGGTTGGTCAAAGATAATTCATATGATGATATTATTGAAGACAAATTCTAACAAAGTAGGTAAAATATATCTTAAGTAGCACATTATTCTAGCAACATTTTTCTCCCTGTTTTGTTGCCAGCCTGTGCAACATCATTGGGATCCATTGATCACATGATACTAGAAATAAAGTTCTTTGGAAGAAACCATACTATGCATGACTGCCAGTAAAATTTTCAGCCAAATGGACATGCAACACCATCAACAGGATAAGAAACGAATCAGCTATGGTTACAAAGGAGGGTACTTAAATAAAAGAAAGCCTTATCTTTTACTAATAAACTCTAAGTTGTCTATCCATTCATTGCAGTTGATAGTCATTAAAGTTGAATGTGCTCCATGCACAGAGAAGATACATTATTAGAAAGTGTAGGGTGGTACTTACTGGGCTGGGCATCTGATCAGGATCAATTCTTCTCTGTTGCTGCATTGGAGAGTTCATAGGTGCGTGAGGTCCCATGCCATGTTGACCAGGTGCACTCGGGGGCATTCCTCCCATAGGTGCAGTACCAGGATACATGGACTGACCCTGAAACCAACAAACATAACATTCCACATACAATCTTGATACGTTCATCTTTGAACACAGTACCAAACAAGCTATGTGTTGTTCATGTGACAGCACAATCACTTTTTTTTTTCAACAATGTAAAATTCTTCCATGACAAGGAACTAAAAACCAATTCAAGAGGTGTCCAGTAACACAGGACTTAAAATCTGCAAAGTGTTCTTCAGAACTGAACTGAACCAGAAGTCAGAAATTCATGCAAGTTTATTCGTTCCATGCACATTCAGAGACGATCTGCATGCACAACACTGAGGCTGCTGCCAAGACTCACGGTATGTGATGGTGGCATTCCCATTGGTCCAGTTGAAGGCTTATTCTCCACAGGGCTTGGAGGTGCATGTCCTGGGTACATGCGCCGACCACCAGGTAAGCCACTATGCGACATCCCAGCACCAGTAGCCCCACTATGTGGTACCGCCTGGCCGAATGCTGGACCTGACAGGCTTGTCGCTCCAGCACTAGCAGGCCCACCAAAAGAAGGACCAGACATACTAACCTGCGGACCAGGGAAAGAGCCTGGCATTGTCTGCATTTGCGTGGCATTGGGTCTACCCATTGGAGATTGGGTCATACCCCCCATAGGAGGTGCAACTGAGTTAGTAGGAGGGGGAAAACCAGGCTGGTGCATTGGAGGTAAGCTGGGCATCGTTGGAGGACCTGGAGGTCGACTTGTGGGTGGTGCCATCTGTGGCCCCAGGGGTGCTGTTGGTGCTCCTCTGTATTGCCCTGGCTGCAAAAAAAAAAAAGAAGGCAAAATTGACTATTATAATGATGATAATATAATTTTAAAGAAACAACAAAGGAATTTCTTGTATCCAAAGAAATGGAAATCCCTGATAACTGACAAAGAAAACCAATACCTTAATGCTAAATTTAGCTTTAAGAAACATTTTCAATGAGCTACAACTGCAGTCATAATTTGTTGAAACATTTCTCCAGATAATCACATCTTGTCCAAACTTTAAATAAGGGATTAGGGTTAATCGTCATTTGGACATCTAAACAAGGCTATAAGGCAGAAAGGGAAAATTGGGCATGCAAAAAGCACATCAACCATAATATTTTCAATGATTAGATGGATTTCCAATGACCTTGCAGAAATAGAACAACAAAGAAATGTTATTTACCACTTAGAAAGAGAACATAAATAATGATCACCTGGGTGACAATGACTGACTTTTCAACAACCTGAGCAGAAACCATCATCACAGTCAAGGGCCATAATTTTCATATTTATGGCATGACCCCTGGGTTCCAACCATTTACAGCGGTTACCAATAACACGCGACCTACGGCATTCAAAAGAGTCGGATAAAGTTGCGTTTTGGTGGACGTCAATCAAACAAAAGCCGTTGAGATTATTTTGAATTCTGACAAGATTCCAAGGTAACCCGGCATGACACTAAGAATTTTACCTCGCTAAGAGAAGGTAAACTTTATTTAAATTGATTCTTGAGCCAGATCAAGCACAAATAAAAGGTATTTTTGAATTAAAAATTTCAATTTTCACTGCACGTGATAATTTACTCACTTGCACACTTTGCTGATTTATTATCAGGTGTAGCGATTTCAAATGTTTCATTAAAAAAATACGGCTTCGTCTAAACAATGCCCATTTTTTTAGATAATCTGGCTTGGAAATCAACTTTCCTAAAGTTTACCATCCGTCAGTGGATAAAACTGTCAATTTCTTGGTTCTGTTGCCTTGAAATGTTCTCAGAATTCAAAATAATTTCAATGGCTTTTCTATGATTGACGTCCACCAAAACGCAACTTTATCGGAGTCTTTTGAAGGCAATAGGTCGCGTGTTATTGGTAACCGCTGTAAGGACTTAGAAAGAGGTTTGATGGAGAGAATTTGAAAGCAGATGAGCAGGACAGTGAAACATGTCGAACTAATGACAAAATGTGACTGTTTACCGTTGTGTTTGAGCTTGGCTGTGTAGGCCATCCGGGGACCTGTTGTTGGGATGATGGGGGCTGACTTGCTGAGCTACTGATATTTATATTGCTCATCTGTTGAACCATCTGTCAATCAACACACACATCTAATCAGAGGCTGTTATGTAAATTATAAAATGTCACAACTAGAAGTAAAATTTATTCCAAATTTTTAGAGCAAAGAGCTAGACATGTGGGGCTAGACATGTGAGTGGTGTGAAGGTGGCCATTGGTCCAATTGCCTTTGGGGACTCTGAGTTTATCTTTGTAATTCCTCTGTTATGAATGCAGATTGCAAATGGAAGGGTAACCAGGATTCAGATACATTTTGAAAAGACTGTTCCTTGGTCAAAAGAAGCAAGCGTTTGGTTTCCAGTCTGAAACCATATTTTTAACCAGAAACCACTGCAATTTAGAAGGAATACAGATCACTTATTACATTACTAAGGTGTGCATGTATCATCTTTCCCTTCATCAAACATATCCTGGTGAGACTGTCATTAGTATCTCAGCGGTACTTAGCCAGCTAAATATAATGGTCTGCAACTATAATGAAGACAGCTGACTACTCAGAGTTTGAAAATTACTAAAACAAAATAAGAATGTAAGACTATTTTTGTTTGGGACCAGTTAAACTCTTCTTGACAAGGCTCAATAACAGCACTGAGTAGGAAACTTTGAGTTTTAGTAATTACATAATGCTTGCTTTAAACCTCGCCCAATTGGAGAAGCAAGTCTACAGAATTCTAGAAAATCCAACTGGTATGTACACTACAGACTCATGGTGGGTGTATCTAACCTGTTGGTGCTGATGGGAAGGATGGGATCCCTCTGAAGAGTGAGGAACCCCCGACTGCTGTGGGCTACCTCCTGGTGGAGGTGGATATTGCGGCAATGAATGAGGCCCTCCAGGTCTAGATCCCTGCTGTAAATGGGAAGGTGCTCCTGGTCTGGAAGGATGTTGGTGCGGTGGAGGCATCCCTGGTCTCTGGGGTTGCTGTTGGGGTGGCATTCCTGGTCTCTGTGGTTGCTGTTGAGGAGGCATTCCTGGTCTGTGGGGCTGCTGGTGCTGGGAGGATTGATGCTGGGGTGGCATCCCAGGTCTTTGTGACTGCTGCTGCTGTTGAGAGTCTAACCCTGGACTGGTTGACTGTGGCTGTTGAGGAAATCCTCCCAGTCTGGAGGGTTGTGGTGGGGTTGGACTTGAGTTTGGAGGGAACTGTTGCTTCTGTAGATCAGATGGCGAAGAGGAAGCATTACGAGGCTGATGAGGTGAGGGTGAAAGTCGCTGAGTTGGCTGTTGAGCAGATGGCCCTTGAAACTGGTTTCCAACCTAAGCAGAAAAAGGAACTTGATATTGGTTGGTTTCAAAAGCTGGTTTTGCCAAGATTGTAAATTAAATCAAAGTATCACCTATTTATTGGGGAATTTTTGCTGAAGCCATTGTTTACACTTTGCCTCATTAGCCTATATCAAGCAACAAGCTACAAACAAATGGACACCATAAGCTAAGAGAGAAAGTCACTATTGGTAATCAGTTTCAACATTAGTGTGATATGTTGAATATTCTGAGAGATGTACATAAGCTTTCAAAAGCTGAGAAATTTACAAAGAATGTATGGCTGGGTGGTAAGAGTTGCCACTTAGCCACACATTCTTTGTAAAATCTTGACACTTTAAACACTTGTTTCGTAGAAACTATTAACCACATGCCACCCTCAAATTTTCAGAAAATAAGTTAAGTTTCCCAAGCTCTTTCAATTTATATGGCTCAAAGTGTAAACAAAGACCCATCTACAAGACCTCAAATTATTGAGGACCAGAAACAGCCCTGTGATGACAGCACTTGTCTGGCATCAAGGTCAGGGGTTCAATTCCCAGCATTAGCAGACTCAGGCTTCTTACTCATTTGACTATTTAAGTGCCACCCTCATTACAATAAAGACAATTATTTATCATTTATTTATCACATGATACTGCCATTCCTGAACACTGCAGCAATATTTGTTAAAGATTGATTACTTTGTAAGGAAACTCTCTGCCTTTGAGATAAATAATTCTCAACGACTATTTTTTGTGTACAGCTGGAAGAGGCTTAGAGTAAAACCAAAAAAAATTGCTGGAAATACCTATCAGTCATTAGACTTTGTCCAGCCATATTTCTAAATTGTTGTTGTTGTTGTTGTTGTTTAGTGGGAAATCCAACCAATCCTAAAATTTGACCAGACAATGTAATCTGGAAAGGACAACCCATAATATTATTTGTGTTCAAAAACTTGTTAAGGACGGTGCCTACTAATATCGAAGTATTTTTGTGCGGTTTGCGACTATGCGGGAAAAGCAGATCTTAGGAAGGCCTATTGGAATCCAAAACGAAAATTGGGGGTAGCCACGCATTTTTCAGAGATAATTAAGCAATAATATCTCTAAAAAGCGCCAAAATATGAAGCAATGTATGGGATTTTTTCCTAAATTGAAGCTTAATTATCTCTGAAAAATGCATGGTTACCCCCAATTTTCTTTCGAGATACCAAAAGCGTTTGCTAAGTTCTGCTTTCTCCACATAGTTTTAAACCGCGCAAAAATATTCTTGTATTAGCAGGCACCACCCATAGGAAACCCGAGTATCTCGAGATGCGCAGAACGTATGCGCAGTAACAATAGTAGGCACCGTCCTTAAACGGTCATTTTTCCTATAATAAATTCAAAATGTGAAGCGCACATGTTCATCTTTGCAATGTTGTATATGCCACTGTATTTTGTCTTGCATAAAAACTTAAGAATTCAAGATGGCAGATGTGCAGACATACATCAGATCAAAATAAAGGTTTTAAGGACACATGTCCTGCTAAGTTAGAAAAATTATTTTGAGCAATGAAAACTATTCTGTCTTTCTAGAAATTATGTATTTGTTATATGTTGCTCCAGAGCCATATTAAAGAAAAAAATTATAGTTCTGACAACTTTAACATTAATTCAATCAAAAATAACGACAAAATACAAACTAAACATAAATTTAAATAAGCTTAAACTGCGATAATTAGATCAGCCATGTACAAGAATGAAACATGCATGTTTGAGGGCTGTCAATAGCTGCCAGCGGTCGGCTATTTAATACTCAGGAATGAAAATAACTTAAAGACAACAAGGCTATGAGAATGTATTTATGACAAGCAACTTTCTCCTGAAGCCGGCAAAGAAGCTCTGTACACAAAGGGATATAAATTATGACAAATACTTGACGTGAGAAACGCGAATTAATTCATGGCGAAACTAAATACTTTTACACTCGTATGAGACCAAAAATTTCATCATTTACAGAGAAGGACACCTCAGTACCATGTAAATTATTTGTTTAAAAGACAACGGCTTGTCAGAATCTCGACAGTTGAGGAACTTGTTTACGTGTATACAAGCCCCATATCGCCGGCGTCATGTAAGCTTATCGGAAACGAAACGTCTGATTCGCTTCGCGAGATTTCGTTTCATGGTGAATTTTTAGCATTAACATCAAAGGACCTCAGCCATTACATTTACCTTTGAAGGAAGTGGCTGTTTTGGCTGTTGATAAAAACCGGGATGACGACTTGGGTCCTCTTGGGAACTGACACCGTTCATGTGTTGCGGACCGTTCGCCATTGCACCACTGTTCGAAGGGAACTGTTGGGAAGGAAACCCGCCAGGATTTGACAAAAAATTCTCCATTCCGCCCTTGACTGGTCCATCAAATGGCGAGTTCCTGTGTTCAGTGTAACCGTAGTTAGCGATCGGCTTTCAAAACGAATATTTAAACCTCAAAACATTCGTCATACCTTTGCCCAGTCATCGGAGGACGTTGATTCATCATCTTTCACACGCCTTGTAAAACGTTGTACGGGAAAACAAACACCAAACCGATAGGACAGGCCTCTTAGAGGCAGTAAAGGCAATAAATTTCACAGTATACTCAAAAGATTTTTTTTCTCAAGCCCAAAACGATCCACTACTTTCTAATCAGAAGTAAGACATCTTATGCCACGTAGAAGAACTTGAATACCCAGCAGGCAACTTCCCGGATGACCAGCCGGCGCGTTGTCATCTGGGTAAATAAAAGCGCCAACTCAAATTTTTCACGTGGCTTTCACATACGAAAGCACTTTAAAAAACTTTGCAATTGTACTATTCAGTTAGTACCTTTTTCATGACGACGTTCCTTAATTTTTCTCTTTACAGAAGGAGCAGCATTTTTTTTGCTTTAATTCAATCTACGGTACAGTCGAGTGAGCGTATGAATGAAAAGAAAAAATGCATGAAATAGGCCTTACTGTATCACGGCTCTCGTCGCCATAAACACGTCTTGAAATAAATAAACAGTGTTTGTATTGAAATCTGATGTCAAATAATTTTCATAAAACATCGCTTCTGAAGAATTAAAGAAAAAATTGGAGGGATGTAGCTGTGCCAGAAAGCGTCCAGTCGTGTTTTGAACTTTCCATACATTTCCTTGAAATTTTTTTCCCGCGAACTAGTTTAATAGTAGCAGTTCACGGCTGGACAAATGTATGGGAAGTTCAAAACACGACTGGACGTTTTCTGGCACAGCTACATCCCTCCAATTTTTCGTTTTTCTTAAAATCCTTTCCCTAGTGCCAAAAGTTTCCATGAATTTTTCAGAAGCGATGTTTTATGAAATTTAGCGTGGCATGACATCGGATTTCCATACAAACACTGTTATTTCAAAACATGTTTGTCTACTCGTCAAAATGTGGTCGAAAACCGTGATAAGACCTATTTTTTTTATTCAGTTTTAGAAAGTTATATGGAAAATTATTCAAGATATAGGACAATTTATACTCGAACTGTTATATTTCTTATAGTGTGCCAAAGTAAATGACTGAGTTTAGTTTTCAGATCCTCTATAAAAGGAGGGGGGCTGGAAGCAAATTCTGCGATTTTAATATCCCCACCCTTCAAAATTAAATTTCCGTTGTCGTAAATGAACGACTTTTTTCCTGTTAACAGACTGTAAGGTATGAAGGTAACTAGATCTTGAACGCAGTTTTGTGTTTTTTTTCGTCTACTTTTCTTGAATTGTTCATTGTAATTTGTAAAATAAATTATTGTGGATTAAAAAAGTAAGTACTGTTAGTGAGTAAAGTAAGCATTGTTAAATGTCCAAGTATAGTGAGTGTCAGTCAGTATTGTAAGTAGTTATTTCTTAGTAGTATCTGGTATTGTAAATATTTACTTTGTGTCCTGTAAGGCAAATAAAGAAAACGTAAAATCAAATGCTAGGCTGATCGGACAGCTAAAAGGGATAATTTTATTGCAATATTTCGGTTAGACAAAACTAACCTTCTTCAGGGGCTGCAACAGGCTAAGTGCATTATTTACATGTAAAGAATTAAATAATAATAATAATAATAATAATAATAATAATAATAATAATAATGATAATGATAATGATAATGATAATGATAATGATAATGATAATGATAATAATGATAATAATAGAAAAACGTTTGTTATAACACGAAAAAAAAAAAAGAAAAGAAAAAAGAAAGGAAAACATGAATAGCGTAGCAAAGGAAAAATCATCTTGTAACTTAGTAGGGAAAAAAAAAGAAGCCATTCAAGGCTTATGACTCTTATAGACCCCAACCCCCCCTTCCCTCCCCCCCCTTACCTTCGCCCCTAAAGGCCTTAAAAATATAACTCCTTGAATGTCGCCTTTCGGGTGTGTAATATAAGAGCAAACATCAAGCATCACAAAATGGAATTGGGAAGCACCGCACTGTCTATCACATGACATAGGCTGACGTGCGATTCTTGCTCTCCCGCCAGTTTCTCGAAGAGACTGCGAGACAACATATAGCGAGAAGAGGGAGAGGTAACTTTATCGTCAGGGGGTCTGAACCGACGCAGTGAACGTTAATCATGTATCTTCCGTTGCTAAGCTTTTTTTACCGTATATAGTCCTGAAAGCCATAAAAACACTGTCGTGTATGCAAGCTAAAAAATTAACTTCTCATGGTTATAATGGTAATTTTAGGCTGTTATTTTCTCTCATTGTTGCTCTAGACCTTAAGACTTGCTGTACTAGTTGAAATATTGACCCAATTAAAATTACCCTTTGCCGTAGCGTCAGCCTTTCAGTTTGGTGTAAAAGTGACGTCACAGGGAGGGGAAGTAGGTCTGACATCTGACGCGTGCGTCTCTACAAAAGATCCGACAGCAGTAATAATTTGTGCATCGAGTGGTCATCTACATTAGAAAGTTTCATAACTAAATGAAACTGCCACGAAGCCGTCTAAGAATCTGCCAGCCTGCATCTCAACATTCTTGTCTTGTTGCTGCTTTTGTGTTCTCAATTTTTGCCCGTGCTAAAACCGGAAAACTGGGTTTGCTTTACCGACGACTGTACAAGGAGGAAGGAGTAGGTCAAATTAATCTGAAAGTTCCTTCTTTGGACCAACCGTTTGCTATTTTTATCAATCTGCTTTCGTGTGATTTTCAAGCAGTAGAAAGCTTCACAGCGCAGGTGAATCAATTAATTGATGCCTAACATTTTAATCGTTGTTAGTTGGTTCCTGAATTAAACTTGCACTTTTTCTCAATTACATGTAAGCTTATATAACAATGAACTTTTCTGGTCAGTTTTGTACGCTAAGAAATCAACATTTCAATGAGCGCATTACTTTATTTATTAGACCAAATGTGTGTTCACATGACAAGTCTTCTTTCCACCAGTCTCAAATAAAAGCACATTAAATCTATAGTACCTATGGTGAGTTGATTCAACACTGTTTGTAATGGAGTTACTGTGAATTGCCTCTGAAAGGACCATCTGGGACGAGCTCCAATGGATCACACCTTTCCGTGGGGGGTTTCCTCAGAAAATACTTGGACTGAAGTATTTTGGTGTGACCACACCTACATCTATACACTAACACTGGATGATAGTTCTTCCCGAATGCCCAAGGGATGCAATCCATTGGAATTCTTTGGATAAAGTTGTGTTTACGGTACAGAGATGTCCCTTACAGAGAAATCCTTATGGTTCTGTTGCAAATCAGTCAGCAAGCATAGCTCAAAAGAAGTGCATTTGAGAATCATTATTTTCATGGTAACTTCAGGCTTTTTGTATTATAATAACTACATAATTTCAGTGGTTCCTTTGAGCTAGGCTTAAGAATCTATTAAGACTGACCGTTAAAGTTTTAACTGTATAGTGTGGGTGATAATAATAATTATTGGAACGATAATACGGTCCAGGGGAAAAGAAGTAAATTCACACTGCAATATTTAGGAAACGGCTAAAAATACTGGGCAAACTATTTTAATCTTGAGGTTTTAAATTAGGGAAACTGCAAAACAACCTGTCTTCACTAATGGCAGCAAAGTAGCGCACAACGAAAGAAACAAGAGGAAGGAAAACTGGGAACTGTTCAAGGGTCTTGAATTTAAATAACGGAGAGTTTTGTATGTTACAAAGAAAACTACAAGGTTAATAAATTGCAGCTGCATACAATGCACTTCCCTTGTTTACTTGTTGTTGTTGATGTTGTTGTTGTTTCTGCTGCTACCTAACAGTAGGCCAAGGTAAAAACAAGGAAGTATTTCTTTAATTATGATATTGTTGCACTAAGACAGTAAAAAGTTGTCCAGCTTTCTTGAAAGTTTATTGCAGTTTTTTTTTTTGGTAGTTGAATCAGCATCAGTTAGTCTGGTTAAAACAAGAGGGTTCCCATTCCTCCCATTTCACTCTGCTCTTTGACAAAGATCTCAAAATACTGATAAATGATGGTTACAGCCAATAGGATACCAGTTCCCGAGCCAATAGCACCTGTGAAAAAAAAAAAAAAAAAAGCCAAGAGAAAACAAGGTCAACTTGTGAAAAACAGCATCTCAATTCATTGTAAGGTTGAACTGGTCCAAGTTGGAAAGAGTCACTCTGAAATGCTTCCTTTTGAGTGGTTCAAATCTTTGTCAAAAGGATGGTTAAAATGTACAGTCGACTCCCGATAACTTGAACCTTCAAGGGAAATTGAAAAACGTTTGAGTTATTGGGAGTTCGAGCTATCGAGGGTAAAATTATATAGAAAATGACCTGAAAGGAAAGGAAAATTGGTTCGAGTTAGCACGATATTCGAGTTATCGGGAGTCGACTGTGCAACTATTGTATTCTCAAATTTGATTGACTTTCTCAAATTCTGGCTTTATTGAAAAAGTTTTTGATTACCTTGGATGTCCTTAAAATATTATATAGAAAATAATAAGATTGTTTATGGGTGTACAGAGTCATGAAATTTCTCTTTGAAGTGTCAACTATGTTGGAACAATATTATGGAGGATAAGCTAACTTCAATTGACTTAATTTTAATTAAATTTATATCTCAAATAACTTACAGCAAACAATCAAGATAGGATTGATATATTCTCAGTCAGACAAATCTTGGTAATTCACTGGTTTAGATAGCACTAGATCACTGATATTTGAAAACATACCCATAAAATCGGCCAAGACTGACAGAGCTCCAATGCAAAGACCGCCAAAGGCTGCGGCAGTAGGGATATACCTGGCAAAAAACAAAAGGCAAAACAATCTAAGGTCGAATTATCACAAATGTGAAAAAAAAAACGTTATAATTTATGACTAAGTACCCTGAATACCAGAAAGTCTTAACAATCCTTAGGTTGGGCCTTGCATCTCACAAAGGAGATGGGTCATACATAAACTTAATGTTGGCACAAAAATGTCCTGTAATAAGCTACCCAATATATAAGAAGGGACAAATCTCCTCATCTGCTTTATCAGCCTAACTGTTTCTGCCAATGCATACCTGTTGAGTTCATGGACCATAGACTTGTCTCGGTGGCCTCGCATCACCATTTGTTGTTCCTTGAGCTGTTTGGCAACCTGGAAAAAACAGATAAACTGTCATTATTTGAAGGAAATCCTTACTGGGAAATGAATTCAGTTGCCTGATAGTGAAAAAAAATAACTAAACATTATTTGCAACTAGGAATAAAAACAAAAAACACCAGAAAATGAACCAGGAACTTTCTCGCAACAATGCTGGAGGATAAGTGACTACAGCGGGGGCAGAGTTGTTGCCTGTTATGATGTGGGACATGTTCAACATGAAAAGTTATTTACAACACACCATTTTTTAGCTGAGGAAAGACAACTGGTTATGGGGTAAACAGGTTAAGTAAGCATACAGCAACAGTTGAAATGAAAACTTAAGAACATGACTGTTTTCATATCATCTAAGACAAAAAACACCAAGGTCACTTAACCAATAGTCAATAAAGTGTTCAGATAAAAGAGGGGTCTGAGGGAGAAATCTGGCTTCCTGGCCTGACAAATTGAAAGGTAACTTAAGACGATTTGGAAAGACCAATGCCTATTGCCTCCTCAAAATTCTTCACTGATCCCCTGACTTTGAAAGTTACCTGGAACACTGCATTGGCTCAGAAAATCTGTACAAGTGCATCAAACATTAGCACACAAATTAAACTGAAGAAGGCTTTGTTACTGTTACTGAGAGGTTTGTCATCCAATTAGAATCTTAACTTTAAAAGTTATCTGGAACACAGCAACAAAGCAAAATAACATACGTCTTTAGCTGAAGAGCCAGACACATCAATCCAAGTCTTGGAGAAGAATGCACAGGATCCCAGCATGAAGATGATGTACATGACGGCATGTATAGGGTCCTCTATTATATGGCCTACCGTCTCAGGAGGAGACATGTAATAACACAGACCACCAATGGGGTAGGACCTTGCTGGGCCACCTCCAGCTTCCTAAAACAGATAACAATCCAAATACACTCAAATTTATTGGAATGAAACAACCACAGATAGCAAAAGGGATGTGACTTTTGTGTCACATTATTTTTGTATGTTGTACTGACTCAGTGATAGGCGAATTGCTACAAATAATAATGATAATTTTATTTATTTAACACAGCAGTGCTAACTGGGGACACTACAAACAAGAGAAATGAAAATTAAACATTTTGAAAAATCCTTAACATTTTATGAAACATACCTCCCAGGTACCTAGAAGACTAACAAAGAAATTTCCACCAAACTTTGCCGACAGCATTTGAGAGATCACATAGATGTTGGACACAAGGGCACTCTGAGAATCAAACAGAAAAACACTGGCAAGTTAAAATATGTGAGTTCTACTGTGCTTTTCTTTTAATTCTGAACTCCTTAATGTATAGTTGAGTTTTGAGCTCACCTGCAAGATAATGGGAATGTTTGATGTGTAGAACAGCTTGATTGGGTATGAGCTGTACTGGCCTCTGTAGCGAGCAGACTTGATTGGTAGATCCACACGAAAACCCTGTAAAGACATGAATGACATTTGGTCATTTTAAGCATGGAAACTTGGATTGATTAACATGCATCAAACAAGAATAATATGTACAAAAAATACTTTACCTGGAAGTAAATGACAATACCAAACACAAAGATTGTGGCAATCAAGTTGGTGAGATTTGGCAGATTTTGACGATAAAAGGCTTCACGCAGACCACGCACTTTATCTGTTCTGGTGGCCAACAAATGGAATAAAGCAATGATTGCTCCTTCAAATTCAGTTCCTGGAAAAAAGATGTGAACATTTTAATGCAAACAGACCATAACTAGTGACAAGTATTGTGTAGATTTTGGTCAGTACCTTATCAGGATGTTCCTTTTTTTCATTTCCATAAAATTCCTTCACCAAATTTATTAAAATAAAGTTCTGTTTTGGCATTTTGCGGTACTGCACACAACAACAGCCAGTTTTTAGAGTTAGTCTTTTACAAGCACTGTATACAAGACAAATCCAACAAAAAGTTTCTGTGATGCCACTAAAATTGGTGCCCTGGAGCCATTAATACTTTCACTTTTGCATGCCAGTTGTTGTCAGTTACTGCCACTCACCTCTGCCCGTGTTAATGGTTGCTGGACTGAAGGCTTTCCAAACAATAGTCTCACAGATGTTGGTGGCAATAAACAATGAGATTCTAGAGAAAACAAGACCACAAGGTGAAATACAGGAAAAACTTGCTTGGGCAAAACACTGACAATGATGTCATATACTTTTCTGCACACAATTTCTTGGAGCCAAATATTCCAGCATTAAAATAAGCACTAAGAGAAAGTAATCAATTACATTAATATTATTAAAGTATTTGTTACAGACTTCCCACACAAAACCAGTCACAAACACAAATTACCCACAGTCATTTAAGAGTTGTAAACAGGAATGGTACCACTTACCCAGATCCCAGACCATAACCCTTCTGGAGGAGTTCATCAAGCAGAAGTACAATGAGACCAGCACAGAACAGCTGTAAACGTAACAAAATAATATTACAATCTGTTTTCACATATACAGGCGATACACACACGACAGATTGCATAAACGGCAGGGTTTTAACCAAACACCTTTAAGTCATCCTAAAATCTTTTGACAATTTGTTCCAATTTATGGAAAGGCAAAGTTGAAATAGAAAAAAAACTAATTTTTTTTATAAAGTTAGAGAAACCAGGTAGAAGTTGAGGAATTGTGAAAAAATACTACAGATACAAATCCCTTTAACAGACAAGCTTTTCAATGACTGTTTTAACTTCTCTACATGTCATGGAAAGTTTCAGTCTATTCATTTTGTCGCTCAACAAAATGGTTTTTATTTGCTTTTGGAAATAGACAAAAGAAACTGAACCATGCTTTTAGTGAGATCAAAAGATGGCTTCCAAAAATAGCACACACTTAACAAAATATGATGATTATTTAAATGAATGAATGAATGAATGAATGAATGAATGAATGAATGAATGAATGAATGAATGAATGAATGAATTTCTTATATACCGCACATATTTGATAGAAACATGCATTCACACTATACCTGAATAATGATCAAAAGGCAGATCCCAGGCCCAAGATCTGAAGGGTCACCATACATTCCAGTCATGACATAAACCACAGCTTGTCCAATGGTGATTATCATGCCAAACACTATCAAACAAAAGTAGTGTATCAGAATAGACAGAACACAAAAGCCTACTTTGAGAGACCAAAAATTCTGAATGTAAGGCCAGCTAAGCATCATCCATGTCTGTAATGCGGCCATGATGTCGTCAATAAATGAAATTTTGCATTGCCTCTTTCCAGTTTAGAGCTAACATTTATTAAAGATGCCCAGAATCATCCAAAATACCATGAAAAAGTCCCTTGAAAGTAAAAACATAGTGTGCTCTTTTGGGACTATTTTGGAATGGGAATATATAGAAGAGACAGTATTCACATTCTTTTGGTTCTTAGAAAGACTAGGCTTGGCAAAACACTTACGTTTCTGAGAGCCATTAAAGAGAGCTCTGTCTTTAGGACTGTCACCTACTTCAATGATTTTAGAGCCTGCCAGAAGCTGGGAAAAAGAAAGAAAGAAACAAGTTAGACTTCATAACAACCACAATCATTTACTATAGTGATGTACTGAATAATAATATTATGAACTCATTAATTCTGTTACCTGCATAATGAGTCCAGATGTAACTATAGGAGAGATTCCAAGTTCCATGAGAGTTCCTAAAACAGCAAACAGTAAAACAAACTGTTTTAAAGAACCTATTGAGGAAGGAATTGGTTGGAAAAGTGTTCTATTGAGGCCTGATTGGGACCTTGAACCATTTCATCCAAAACCAGTTTAGATTGAAATGGCTGATCCCAGTAGAACATGACCGAAGGTTTTTATATCCTAATTGCAAATTTCCTCAGTCTGTCCGGAAGATAAATCATGTAACCACTTAGAGTTGAAACTTGCTACTTAAAAATACAGTTACTTGTTGCTTACAGAATCTATGCTGCAACAGACCAGTGGTTTTTATATTTTTCCTTTGTTCAAAAGATTTAGTTGTGTTTGGATTGCTTTTGGTTATAAACCATTCTGTTGAAAATGGTACAGCTTACAACTAATACCATTAGTCTGGTTGAAAATATTCAACAAATAATGAATGTATAAATAAGCTTATGTTTTGTATGTCCGACTGATATTCCACCCGTCGATTACTTTATATCAAATATGAATTATCAATTAATGAACAAGTTGGACCCATACAAAAGTATCTCAAACTACAAACAAGTTTATTCATGTATTAGGTCTGGCTAGCAGTAGGCAACTTAGAAGTTCAACAGAAATGACTCGTAATTGTACTTTACGATTTAAGGGTGCGTTCAATTGACCCTATTCCGGGATAGGAATACATACAACGATGACAAGATATTACTCACGAATATGAAGTTTTTGGAGGGTTTTTTTTAAGGGACGGCTCTTGAATGGTTGTGTGTCAGTGAAACTTTGCACAAAAAGCTTCCCATATTACTTTAAAAGAGAAATCTAACAGCTATTCCGCTTATTCTTATTCCAGAATACAGTCAATTGAACACAACCTAACACTAAGATGACAGAAGAGCTTTGGAAACGTCTTTAAAGAAAAATAAAAAAAAAATTAAGAAAGAAATAAACAAAACCTTCCAACCAAGTAATAGTCAAAATGGTCTTTAAAAACAGGTTTTTTGGTAAAAAAAAATTATCAATTTACGTAATGAAAAGTACATTAAATCGTTTCATAGATCAGTTACTTCTTTTAAAATTATATCACAAGGTATTCAAATGAACAACAACAAAAAAATATTCAAACATATGTTGGATAGATACAAAATGTCTTATATATGTAACATCATATGTAATCTAAATTTCTTGTTCTCTACAGATGAAACATATTAAAAGCTTCTCAGGAAACAGCAATTTATTACAATGTGAATCACGCTTTGTACCGGTACAACATGATCTCGCATAAGATTATTTGACTGGGTATAAAGCTCATCTAAAACCAATTTGGACTGGTACAAAGTGAATAGCCTACCTCTGTTGGAAGCTAAAATCACTCTCATCCAATAGAACGGATCTGCAGAATCCGAGGACATGATTCCAAACAAAGGAATCTAAAACATAAAAAACATCAGTGAACACAAAAAAGAGGATAATTCCACTCTTGAATACGAAATCCTTCTGAGAAGAATAGCGACTGTAAAATGCCGGTTGAACGAAAGGGCCAATAAGATCAAGAATATCAATGATTCTAATTCATAAATATATCAAAAACTCATTTCACTTACCTGGCAGCAGACAAGGAAAATGAACAGTGTGATTGCAGTCCATAGTACTTTTTCTCTAAACTGGATCTAAAAGATGAAAGGGAAGAATGTTTAGAGAAACTCGAGAATCACGACCCATCTACTTTCCATTCCCTATTTGACCACACGCGTTTGTCCACGTACGCTTACTGTTAGCCAAACATCACTCGATTTCTACCAGACAAATACGAGGTAAAAACGCAACTACTCGACATTTGTGAACAAAAACAGGCCTTAGATGGCTTCGGTAACCATAAACAACGAAACTTACCTTTCTTTCGGGCTTTGAGACTTCGGGCAAAACGGAAATGAATGGTCGTAACACCTCGAGAAATTTTACTATGCACCAGAAAGAAAGAGATGGTTATTTCTACATTAAAACGCCATGATATTTGTTAGATAATGATACAACAATAATCGACAAAGTTTCAAATACCTACCACCCATTTTTTATAATTTTTTGGGTAGCCAAAAGTTGGCGACCTTGATGAAATGAATTATAAAATTGAACTGTGGTCAGACAATGGCCACAGCAAGGGAAGAGAGGACACGACACGCAACGCGCAGGCTCTTTACGTCACTCAAACCCAGACCCTCGGAGAAGATACATAAAAAGATACGCTCGCAAGGCGTACAAACTATCTTTTTCAACAGCGGAAACAAAAACATTTTTAATGACAAGAGAAAACAAAGGGGAAAACCGGTCCTTGACAACAATTGCGTCTCATTAGAATAGGGAAATAATACAAAAGGTCAATAATATTGAATCGATTTGGAGCAAAAGTGTGGGTGCTGAAAGTATTGACCGATATTGAGGGCACCAAGTTATCTCGAAGTAGATCATTACGTCAAAAAATTGTTCAATATAGATGGGAAGATGTTTTATTTTTAGTTTTCTCTTACGTAGCTGTCAATCGGGTTATCACGCAAACGTTCTCGCTAAATTACGAAAACCTGAATTAAGGATTACACAGAAAATAGTCGTTTTGTAACCGCGGACAGGAAGCTGGAGAGGACGGCACAGGTCTGGAGGAGTTCTTTTAAACTTTTTGGAGTTAACTTTTGCTGTTGAGTCGGAGCTTACTATCAAGTTTGGTCTTCCACATGTATCTGGACGATACCAACACTTTTGCAGTAGCGGCCACTCCTCATTAAGTTATAAGATCTTTTAGATTCGATTTTCAACTTGTATTATCGTTCGTTTTCAAGTTCAGATCCCGGTAAAACAGGGTTTTCGTAAAGTAGTGGCAGTCGTTTTTACCGGGATTAAAACTGGGACACAGCTAAATTGAATTGAGCAAGTTACTTTCACCTCGAACAAACATGTATTGTATGCACCTCTAACGAGAAAGAGAAGTGCAACGAACTCTTCACCTGCGCCTCACTGCGTCAGGCGAAGCGAGGCAGCAATTTCTTCCTTACAGTACAATGGCGATGTAATATTATGCCAGAGTACGGCGGAAGTTTATACTCAGTTTTATATTTCTTGCTGCGCGGTTTGCATAGACTTTTTAAAAGGTCGTTTTCGTGGAGTTCAGTCAGGTGGAAAACGTCCGAGCGACTCGTCACCCATCGCTCGTGTTTGCCGACCTAAGAAGTCGACTATTGGCAAGTCTTTGGTTTACAAGGTCAGCACTGCAGCGCTCAATTTTCCTCAATTTTATTTCACGCAATGACCGGGATGCAAGATTCAGCGTCAACAATCCACCGTAGCGAAAAAGATGGCGACTGGTACTTTTACCCATCATAGAAACGCAGGGAAAAGTTCCAAAAACTTCAACCCTAGAGACACAATGTGTTATTTCTCAAAAAATATGGCTTTCTATGTGCCTATTGGCTGTGTTAGCCTCCATCTTTTCCTTTACGGTCTATCAGCCGTGGAGGGGTTTTGTTAAGTCTCTTATTTGGATTTTTTTAATGGTCCTGCTTTTTAAAATTATCAGCCAAACTCAAAGCCGCAGTTGTCTCATTTTATATTTCATGTAGAATAACTAGTTACGTACCAGCTTTTACAGAAATAGAAAGAAAAAAAGAACGAGAAAGCAAACTGATGCTTGGTTTTCACCTAATAAAAATAAAATATCGTTCAAATTATGGGGTAACGTGAAAATATCTAAAGAAACTACATTTCAATCCCCTTCACTCGCAGTGGATTGTCTTCCAGGATCCTGTTTCTAGTTCCTGTCATTTTACATCCAAAAGCTTTTGTATAGGAGGGGCAAAAACAGCAGCAAGTCGAGGACTACCAGATAACCTCATCAAAACATTGGGTAGATAGACCTGCTTACCAAATGTACATTCATATACGATTTTTTATCCTCCGGGTGCCTCGGGTCGGGACGTTTGAGTACATCAGGGCCTCCCAGCCATCAATAAACCCTTCTCCCCGACCCTCGGCCAGGTATGGGAGCTGATGGTTAGGATGCGGATATTTGCCAGTCATGGGGGGAGGGGGGGGAGGTATTCTATCTAGGGCTGACTGGCCAGACGGGAAATCCCTGGCACCCACCTTCCACTTTAAACGAGGCAGCTGGTTAACACCGATGTTTGCTTAACTTAGTAACATCGCTTGTAAGTTTCCGATAAACTCTGTAGCCGTTTAACACTCAGCCCGTTGACTTGCTTATACAAAGGATTAAAAATATCAAAAGTCATACTAAACGGAACTTGATAAACGTTCACTTTTAATTAAATATTTCTTGTACATAATAAAACTGAAGCCATGGTTTGGCATTAAAATTAAATGGCACATTCAAAATGATACGTATTTTGTATTCCATATTTACATGATGATATAATTGTAAGAATGACAGTTATTTGCCATTGAAAAAGAACCATTTAGAAACTGACCATGTTTCAGACACCGTACCTATAGACGCAGCAAGAAACATAACTATGAAATACTACCCTCCCCACCGTGGCCAATATTCTAAACATTTAGCGTAAAAAACTCAATAATTAGAATTCTGTTTTTCACTTTGTCTAATAATAATCAAAGTACCCGAGATTTTCCGACTCTAATCGTCCAATAAGGGACGATCAATTATGTCATCATCAGGGTAAGTCATGTTGCCTAGCAACCACTATGCTCAAATCGCGGGCTTTCTTCGCTTGAGTACTAGATCCGTTTTGTGAAAAAGAGCGACATAACGAAACTGAACGATGAAGCAAGCATTCGATTGAAAATGAAACTAATTCTTTAGAATTCTCTGTGATAGTGAAATAATTTTGTATAAATATATCACTGTAAACAATACACCTTTGAAGTCAAATGTGCAAATTAAATTACGTTCCACTGGTTCTTTCCGAAATACAGTGTATTAGGCGCCAATGACGCCATAACTTCCATTCCTCACAAAGATAAAAGGTCAAGGCTCGCGATATGTGCTGGAGATTATCCCGGCTTTTGCAGCACGAAGCGGCTAGGGGGGTGTTGCTACTCGCCTTAGCTCACAGTACTAAGTCAATTTATATTCATGGCTGGAGAGAGGCAATGTGAGATTAAGTGTCCTGCCCGAGAACACAACAAAATGACCCCAGGATGGCCTCGAACCCGAACATTTGGGCACCGAGGCGCTCAGGAAGAAAGCGCTCGTTTGTTTAAAATTATAAGGTTTTGAAATAAAAACTACCGCTAAAACGGCGACTGTGGAATAGCTGATGTACGAGACACCATGAAATATACTTTCCAAAAAATATCTTAGCTAATTAATATCAACTTGTACAAAATACTATCACCTTAAGAAATTACAGGCGTAAACCAAGTAAATTATATTTCTAGTTGAATCTTTATCACCACTTTTCCTACACAAGCCTTTGCTGCGTTCTCGTTACATAACGCTAACTTACGCCTAGCGTTGCGTGACGAGATAACCGAAAAGACTAACATTTTCGACTTTTTTTTAAAATTTTATACACAACCACTCTATATACATACTAAAAATCAAACTATAAAATAATAGTCTTCTTTTGCTACGTCCTCAGTTAACTATACGGCGACGCAACAAGTTATAGACTATTACCTCTTGATATTTACGGTACGATTGACAGTTTTTCTTCTGATAATGCACTGCTTTAACTTTCCTTAGCAAGATATTGATTAATTCCAATGTAACCTTATTCGTTAATCCAGTTTCACGACCTCTAACGCAGTTAAGTGAAGGTCTGACAGGATTCCGTCGATCGCTTGTTATTATACCAGTGTAGCCTCGGATTCATCGTTTGCCCTCCATTCGAGCAAGTCCTCTTCAAAAATTGACGACGGTGATGGTTGATTAGTCCGATAGTATCCAGGATTTGTCATGTAAGGTACGGACATGTTTACCTGAGATACAGCTGTTCTAAGATTCGTGTTCGACTTCACGGGTGGTCTATCGATTGTGGAGAGGGATCTACACATGTAGGTATTGCGGGAAAGATCAGGAGCCATCCGAGTATTCTGATTTACCGAATAACTCCCAGCTGCACCTGAACTGCTCATTATTGCTAAGTCACTAGCGTTCAAGTACTTCACATTTGGGAGTTTTAAGTTCGACGGGCGAGCGTCAAACGAAAAGGACCGTTGATTCCGTACGGGGCTATACGGCGAGCTGCTTCCATCCTGATCACTATCTAGACTCTCATAACTCTGCCCTGCCGACCGACTGACAGTAAATCGTGGATTGGAGCCCCGGAAATGAGTCTCATCCAGACTCTCACACGAGTTTCCCATCCTTCGGTTATGCCAGTAAGATTCAGGATTTTCTCCGAAGTCTTCCGAGTTCGCGTACGAACTAGCCGACGATGGTTTCGTAGACGAGTCTTCGCTGTCCGAATACTGAAACGCGGGCACTGCTCGTGACTTTTCGCCACGTGGTGATAATCTCCCTGCACGAGGACCATTAGCGAGCGGACTATGCTGACGTCTTGTCCCTGAGAACCCATGGTAAGATTTAGCCGAGGGGCTTGGGGGTGCTTTACTATACGGTGATATGACCGGGGATGGGGGCCCACTGTAAGACCCCCGATCATCCGGGAGGCTTTCCGAACTGATGGTGCTTGATTTCCTTGAACCAAGACTTAAGGTAACACTGGTTCGATAGTGATGAGAGTTTAGCCGCTCAGTTTGAGAGTAGTTACCCATGTTGGATGACGAATGAGGTCGATAGAAACCTGTTGATAAAGCAAAAGAAAGTCTGGTCACTTTAAGGTAGAAATCAGTCGTAAGACTGCTTACAGACGAGCCAGCTAATATTCAATTCGATCTGGAATTTGCCAATGCCAGTTGTTGACCAGCCAATCTGGTGCAGGTCTCGCCTGACATGCAGTTGTATGATTGACACTTTGGTGTATTCAAATGTTATGATTACAAGTCATTACCTTCTCCTGAGTTTCCATCTCTTACATCTGTTAGAAAGAAAATCAAGATAAGTCAGATAAACATTTGATTACATTACATGAAAAACTGTGTCAAATTAAACAAAGAGAATTGGAAACGCGGTGGCAAATATTAGAGTCGTCTCGCACGCAGTTTGATAACAAGGCAGGTGAACAAAAGTACCAAATAATACTTAAGACTCGTCCAGCACAACAAATACCTTTTCAGATACACATGGCGCATGGAGAACAAGTGATGATAACACAAGAGCGAAGACAGTCTCGCAACAGATGTAAAGAAAACCCAGGCTTCTTCGCACATATTGCGTGACTTGCATGACTGTCATAAGTATACGTCACGCGCGTAATGCAACACACCAACAGATTAGTCACTGTTCAGTAAATGAAAGTGCACTAACTTCTCAGTGAAATAACGAACTCAGTTAATTTATGTCCCTCCCATTACCGTGGTTAGACGTCACAGCCGAGTGAGATTCCTTGACTTTTCTGAGGTTCTCCTCCATGTCCTTGAGCTACAAACACAGAGTTGAAAGGTTAAAGGTGGAATGTAGGATCACAGCAGCAAAAGGTCTGATGTCAACTATTTTAGTGTCGCTTTGAATAGCTTGAAAAGAACAATTTTTGTTAACGGGGGAAATGAAATAATGATCCAGTTTTGTTAACAATTTCCCTGCCAATGCACAGAAAAGGTTTTTATCGTTTATTTTTACTTGAGAATGCACAGAAACGAGCAAAAATTATCATTGTCGGCTGTGAGTGGCGCAAGAAAGAAAATAGAAAACGGTGTAAAATAAACTGGAGCTCTTCCCATGTGTACAGTGTACAACTGGTTATCGCTTCTTCTGCATTCGACAAATCCCTCGATAGTTTCCTATCAATGCTTTAACAGTAATTTTGTGTTTGAGCAAAGGCACTTTATTAAATATTTTGTTCATTTTTGACCGAAACACAGCAAAATTAGGTGATAAAGCCTTTTTAAAACGTAAGGATTAACGCAAAATACAATTCTTACTCTTCTTAGCGACTTCTGGTATGTTAACTTCCTCGATTTCTTGACATTCTTGCTAACGCTACGATCCTCTGCAAGTTTCTGGAACAACAAAGATAAAAACAAATTACTCAAAACTGAGCCATAAAGAGGATAAAATTCCTTATCTTTTCATCTAATACACGATAATTTTACATGTAAAACTCCCACAAGTTTGATGATGCTAACTAACGATCCGTAAGCTAAAAGATAAGGCTCAGTATACCTGTGCAGCAGTGGTGATCTGTGACTGAATTTCAACTTCTCTTGCCATTTTCTTGATCTCCTCATCCTAAAAAGAGCATTTTCAAAGTTCATTATTTTATTTACACTTGGTGATTTGTACTAGGTTTACGCACTGGCATCATCAGTGATGTTGCATGGCTCAAAAATGAATGGAACACTTTGCCCAAGAGGTAAAGGTATAGTGCACTGCGAACTACAAACAAAATTACACACAGACTTTTTTGAAATCTCCAATCACAGACTGAGCAATATTTGTTTGTTTAGGAGTATGATAATCCAAAGACTAAAACCTGGTCTCAATATCTTGCTACAGTAATTACCTTATCATTTTCTCCACCGATAATGAACTCAGAGAATTCAAAGGCAGTTCGTACTCTCCGTCTGATTGGCGGCAATTGGCTTCCAGGAGTGTAGGGTGTTTCTGGGGGATACTCGCCAGTTAACTCCTGGGTATAGTCAACAACAATGATGTTAAGTAAGATCTTTAGGTTCACAGGCATCTTAATTTTGCTGTAGCTGTTATTCATGCAGGGTGACTGCAATACTCTGTGATTACTATAACAGAAACTACAATGAGAAATCATGAGATGCTTCACAGTGCCAAATTTGGTTCCTCCATGTCATTTTGGGGAGAACCAGTGGTGGCACCGAGAAAGGTTGTTTGTTTTCTCAAGCTAGACAGAAACAAGGATCTTTTTTTTTTTCTTTTAAGAAAAGTATCCAGCTAAGGCCAAAAAAAGTGTTGACAAGGTGAATAATTTCTTAGTTAGACCAACCGCAGGCTCAGTCAAGAAAACTGTGTCTCAGGGGCTAGTTGGGTTGATGGGGCATAAACAAATTAATTTGGTGTTAACTACTGTACCCCCACAACTTGTGATTCTTGGTTCCTTGTAGTTTGTTCTGTCCCAAATTTAAACTTACCGCTTCTTGCATACACACTGTTTTCAGTTCATCCATCTTTTCCTTCAGTTTGTCCAGTAGAGCCTCTTTTCTTGCTGCTAGAGCTGTTAACATCTCACGTTCAGCAGCTTTGGGAAGTGATGACAAGTTGTCACCTGAGAAAATACTTTGTATCAGTATGATAGCCTTGGGAAAGCAGTGCAATCTGTTTGATCAAAATTTGGTAAACTTAACCCTTTAATGTTTTTCCTTTAATTTATTGTTCGCCAGTGAATGGTTATTTTACTTCCATGGTACAAGAAGAGAATAGCCTATATCGAAAAACAAACAACGCCAAAAACAACTTTCAATAAAGCCATCTCCTGGCAGCAGCCAGTTGAAAGAAGTAGTTTTAACATTCTTTGGCAATTTCTACTAAACTTTGTACTCTCAAGGTACTAAAAACATTTATTATTTTAATTTTCCTCGTGATAAATGAGCTTTGAGCATTGATACTCCAAAAAAATTGGGTAGGGGTGTGCGGCCTGCTTCCCAAAACCCTTACCCTATTTATGACCAAAATCTGCGATTTTCCCTACCCTATTTATGACCTGAAGTAGCTTCTTTAAAAAAAAAAAAAAACGAACCCAGGACTAGAGTGCAAAAATCTATACCCTATTTATTACCAAAATGGCGGCAAAATGGCTAAAATCTATACCCTATTTATGACCAAAACAGCCAAAAAACCATACCCTTTGGCGCCGTACATACCTATATAGCCCATATAGCCCATATAAGGGAGTACCCCCCCCCCCCTGGTTGAATGTGACCTCTAGACCCCACTGAGCCAAACAAATTTGTTTTTGTAACAGTTAGCATGTTATTGAAAGGCACAATAAAACTCTATTTGAATAGATCCCAGCTCAAAGCAACTCAGTTTTTGATAAACAACAACATAAAATATTTTCTTGTACAATGTCAAGTTGTCTCAGACTTTTTTCTGAAAAGTTTTACCAGACACTTCAAATAACGACAATAACGTAAACATGAGAAAATCTCATTCGGGGGTTTTAAATCTACTGGTAAACAGGCAGCATATACACCATGATAGTTTATACCTCCATTTACGCTGAGGCTGGAAACACTGTGGGAGTTATCACTCTTGGTACTCAAGCTGTCAGATGTGGATGACGGAAGAGACCCTGTAGACTGGCACAACTCACGTGCCATGTCTCTGAGAGTTCTACGTAATGTAATCTTTGCCTACAACACAAGCATAAAGAAACAAAAGTTGTAAAATTTTGGTCAAAAAATATGCGACAGACAAATAACAGAGTTCGAACACATCTGCATAAACACAATTTCCTAATTTTTCCCTGATGTTTAGTCAAAGTCAGGGAGTCAATGAAGAATTTTGAGGGGTTAATAGGTGTAGTTCTCTCCAAATCTTCTTAGTTTCCCATTCAATTTATCAGGTCAAGAAGCAAGCTTTCTTGGGTTTTTGACCTGAGATCTCTGGCTTCTTTGGAACACTACATTGACCGCAAACCAATTTTCAGTGGGCATGCATCATTTAAATCATTTTGCAGTAAGATCACAAAGGAAAAATGCTTTTAAGAGATTTATGAAAAGGCAATGTCTTGCCAATGAGAAAAAAACTATCAAACCAGACTGAAGCAACCTTGTTTGAGAATTCCCTCTCCTACATTACACCTTGCTGTTGTCAAGCCATGAATCTGTCAAATTCCATAATCCAATTTTTAAATTTATTTCTTACCTCCACCTGCTTTTTGTCAAGGTAAAACTGATGTTGGCTTATTGCCATTGTCCACATTGTCTTAGCTAATGCTGCTGTACTTGAGAACCATGCATGTACCATCATGTTTCCTGCACCTGGCTTGCGACTTATTGTGTTTGCCCTGGACAAAAACAAATACAGACAACATTATCTCAGCACAACAAGCCAGATGCCTGACTGCAATGATTAAATAAGCTTTTTTACAGTATAGTTTAGGCAATTAGCCAAATTTAAAGGTTAAGAGGTGCTGGAACATCAATTTTCACAGCATTAAATTATTCAGATTTTCTGAATTCAGTTTACAGTGGAACTTCAATTTGACAAAGTGCTAAGGTACTACGGAAATTGGTTCGTTATGTCGAGGTTCTGTTCAATACATTTTACAAGGCCGGGCTGAAGAATATCATTTATTATACCAAGGACGTAGTTATTCAGAGGTTAGTTAAATCAAGGTTCCACTGTATAGATTTTCAGTGGAGGTATTGGTAAAGAAGAAATGTCAGTTACATCTGCACAATTGATGGGATGTTATTTTAGCTATTTAATTGTTTATTAAACATCTATAAATATTAGTTTATTTCAAAATAATGTATATTTAACAATTTAAGAGTGCGTCCCCGTAGGAACCACTCACTCAAATTTCGGTAGAAAATAGATTTCCTTTATATTTTTTGCACGAGACAAGCCACATATAAAATGAACATATAAAATGAACAAAAATGGTGTTTATTTGGGCTGATTTGCTTGTTTTTTTGGGGGGAATTTTTTTTATAGCTGCCTCAAAAAGCACAAAAAATCAAAAATTAAAACACAAGATTTGGGGGTCACTCCAAAGTCGCTTAAAAATTACACAGCTTAATTCTTTCAGGATTACTAGATTATTGTTTCCTCTTTTCCAATAACTAAAAAACTGTTTGCCTTTATTAAAAGGAAGCAAAGGTTTGTTTTTTTGTCTCAATCCCTTAAAAACGCCTTCTCCATTTTTGCCAATGGAGCCTTTAAATAAATCGATTTTTCTCAAACCTCAGCTTGAACAATGACTTTCATCATTCTCTAGTACTAAGGATAAACAGCAAATATAGAAACTGAAAGTTGTGGGCACTCTTCAGTTTGAAGTGCAAAAAATTTGAGTAAGTTGCCGAAAATTCAACTTTATTTATTTTATTATACTAACATTAAATTAACATTGTACTAACATTAAATTAATTATTTTAAAGATCTTCAAATATTTCATTTACGAAGGTTGTTAACAAGATGTAACATACCAAATTTTATTGTCCTTAAATTCATATCTGGAATATGGAAAATTATAGAAAGCTGTTTAGAGGTTTACCAAAGCATGCAAAATGAAACATGTTTAAAGACGTGTGGAACGAACATTCAACAAGGAACAAAATTGATATGAAATTTAAGTTTCTTTATCAAAATTTACACCAACAGTTTAACAAAGTAACCTGCCATTTGTTTTAAGGACAAAAATTAATAGCTAGTCTCAAATTATAAACTTTTATTTCGTTCAGCAGTTACAAAACACTTCGTATGAAGGGCCCCTGTGATCACAACACAATAAATGCTAAAACTAAAATAAAACTATTGTAGTCACAAGTCAACAAACATGTTTATTCCTCCAGTAGAAAGCATGGATTAGATTCAGTTGTTACTATCTCAATATCTGGTTATTAATGCAAATCATCATCAGCAACAGTTTTATCATTAAATGTCTGACATACTGTACATACAGCAGTAGCTGCCTTATTTCATTTCAAAAAATATTAGCTAACCTGTAGGAATCCCTTATCTCAATGGAAAATTTCCTGTCTCGAAAGTAAATGTTCTCAATTTGGCTCCACATGAAAATCTGTAGGAAAAAGACCCTGTTAGATCATAATAAAGTACTCTGTTGAGGGACCAACAGCTGACAATGTTATACATACTGCGTCTCTTTAATACTAATGCACTGAAGGCTATTAGCGCTCATATCCTGTATAAAAATGTGTCACTTCAAGAATGATTTAATTGCGTTAGACGTAGAAAGAATGCACTCCTAATACGGATTGGAGTCAAGATTGTATGGGATAACCAATGTTGATTGCCTTGAATGAATGGATTTGGGACACGTATCTGGCATCCCCCGCAGATTTTGCAGGGGTGAATGACATCATCACCAACTTGGCAAAGGAGAGAAAGCCTGGAATTGAGATCATCCAATGCACTCCCTAATCTTTGATTATTACTAGATTATTTTCATGCAGTAATGTTTTAAGCATGTGCAAGCTGTTTCAAAATAGCAAATGTAGCCTTAAGTCATGCTCCCTTTTTCTGAAGATTTTTACACTATTTTTTAGACTTTGGGCAGTTGACTTGTAAAAGACAGCTTGTAAGAAGACTTCAATTATGTCTGCCTGTATCCATCCAGTTTATTTTTTCATTATTCTCCTCAGCACAGACCATTCAATCTTTGGGAACAGCATAAAAAACTGAGAATGGATAATAATTTTTCTTACTGACTAAATATGACCCAGCATAGTGGAATGGCAACTTGTTTTATGTGTTACTCAATACACTACCTTTCTGGGTTTGATTTTATCCCCATGGTCATAAACACCAATTCCTTTAGGACTGAGTCCCAGCCACCAGGGTATATTGCTCTTGTCCTACAACAACAAATATAAAATTATTTAAAAGGTAAGAAATCAGCATTCCAGATGAAAGGGAAACTGGAAACAAGAATAATGCATAAACTCCATTGAATCTAAGCTGAAACAACAAGGGATCTGAAATGCACCATAGGTCGGTAATGCAGTGAGCCCTTCAATAATTACTTGTACAAGTTGTACGAATATCTACAAGCTAATGACAACCTTAATTACCATTCAGGTACAGGTGAAGTAACAATTTAAAACCGTTAATCTCAATATCTGATCAGGAGGGATTTGCTGAAGTAAAGGAAAAAAAAACCAGGAATATCAACAACCAAATCCTCCTAAATGTTCTCTATATATTTCTCATGGTATAAGTTGGGAGAATTTGTTTAACCATCAAGACATTTCATCTTTGGTTATCATCTCCTCTCTTCTCATGACCTGTACAGTGTGTTTGATCATGTGTGGTGAAGTAAGGAGAAATCAGATTGTGATCATTACTGGGGGGTTGAGAGGGTAATCATGTGATCTACACAGCACACTCCTTGTGCCATTAAAAAGCAACAATATTAACTTTCTGTATTTTTTTACCTTAACTTCATAGTAATGCACACCATAGGTGGGTAGACTTTGAAATATGCACAGATACCTAAGGGAAAAAAATATCATAAAGAATCAACTACATATTTTATAGCTACACAAGGACCCATGCACTTATGAAACAAATCATATACATGATGCTATTTTTATCTATTGGTAATCATTTCTTTGGAGAGAATTTGTAGTTCACACTTGAAACTGGAGACGTTATATAATGATATACGTTATATAATAAGTTTAGGTAATATTACATAAACTTGAACAATTTTAAAATTTTTAATTCATATGCACATGGATTTCCTATAATAACTATAAATTTTTCGTTGTCATTTTTATGTGACAGCCAGTATATATTTATTAACATGTAACACAGCTTACCTAACCATAGTTTCCCCTCTTGTCTGACCAGCAGACTTCTTGTAGTATCCCAAAACTTTATTTTCACTACAAAAAAAGAACATTACCTTGTCTATTAATTTCAATGAAACCAAAGGAAAGGTTACTGCTGTGCGTTAAATGTGGTGTAGCTGCAGAAAGAACCTCACTCTGCTTACAGTAGATACTTAGGTTTATTGATTTTTTTTTAAGTCAAAAGTCCGCTGGTCTATTGTTAATAAAATTGTCCATTGTTTGACTGTTTTGTTGATGTTATCAATGAGTCAATAAAGGTAATGTGCACTCAGGTAGTTGTAGGCAATGGTTGAGAGGTGTTTGTGTTAAGTTATTTAATAGTACACCAGCTTTCCAGAGTGTGTTGTTGATAGTAATTTATACTGTAGGTAATGTACTTGGCAGAGCCCTGGTCAATTCTGTGGTTCATTTGTAAATGGCGTTCAGCAATGTGATTGCTTACCACCTTTTCTAGTTGCTTGTTTGTGTTCAGTCAGTTGTATGTTCAAATTTCTGACCGTCTCACCAATATAAGTGGCCTGGCAGTTGCAGCATTGGATCACCTTTCACAATCTTCACAGCCACCCGCATGATCATAATTTACGCATTTATAATGTCAACACTGTCCATCATATCTTAAACACAACATTAACAAGAGCCAATTTAACTCACCAGAAAGTTATTGATGGGTGCTCTCTGAGCGTCCTTGTTGGAAGCACAGTAAGCTTTCTAAGATCTGCTCTTGCCGTTTCATCGCTAAAAAAATGCACAAAACACTCACTCTTTGCATGTATTTCATACATTTACTAAGAATTAAAGAAAGGACTGTTTATTTTGTTATGTGAACAAAAACATTTTGTTGGAAAATCTGAGAGCAAGCAAGCCCACATTGGAGTCATGTATTTACCAGAGCTGACCATGTCCTTGGACATTATTAAACATGCTTCACAGACTTGTTCAAGTTGGCTTTTGATTTATAAACTGTAGTTTAATGTGATATTTTAATTGTCGTTTTATTATCACATACATGTAGTGTAATGCACAGCTGATCATCTACTTAATGAAACCTGCATGATAAAAAATTTATATCTATTAGGAATCATTACTTTTCAATTTCTGGCTAAAGTTCAACAGTGACCAACCTTGTGAAGTCTCCATTAGTTGCATGAAGTGCAAGAGCAGCCAATTCAAAAACAGTTTCACTGTCGCACTGAATTGTACCCTACAGGAGGAACCAAAAGTGGTAAGTCGTCCCTGTCCCAAGAGGTCTGAATTACTAAGGCTAACTAGTAAGTACTGTGTATCTCATGAAGGATGAAGATGAACAGATGAATGTTCAGTTCATCTAAAGTTCATCTAGGAGTATTGCTACTCCACTTGAAAGGAACACTAATGTGACACAGGGTGATATCACTAGTTACCATTTAAATACCTGGGCCCAGTTACTCAAAAGCTTATTAAAGCTAGTGCAGCTTGTCACCTTGGTCTTAAAAAATGTTTTTGAAAGCAAACTTTACACTACATGTAACGGAGAGAAAATTCTGAGTCAAAACTAAGGGACAAATATTACTTTGAAGCATCTCTATTGATTTGTAATTGAACTCAAATGGAAGTTGACATTAACCCAGGATAAGCTTAATCTAGCTTTGAACAACTGGGCCCTGGTTGTGGACTGACGTTTCTTGTCTAAAACAAGAAATGACACAATGGTAGAGCCTGGGCCTTGAACCACCAAACTTCTGATCTGATGTCCGACACTAAATTCTTAACCACCGTACCTCAACACTGAGCCACAACAAGGATGTAAATATGTTCCAAAAGGATGTACACAAAACTACCAAAGCTTCTGTTTATGCATATTTTTTACTATGTTCATTTCGTACCTTAAAGATAAGAATTCGTGCTTGGAGGAAGAAAAGTTCAACAGTACTTGTTTCCTTCAAGATTAAAATATTTGGGACAAAATACCTGGAAAAAAGGAAAATGAAAATATTGATTTGCTATTTACATAATTGTGGATAAAAGTCTGGGATTGCTTCCAAAACAAGACTAACGCATTGGAAAGCCAAGCTCACTATCTGATAACATGAACGTGAAATTGATGTATAGACTTCATATTTTTTTTAGTTTTTGTGAGAAAAGAACCATGTTGAAAGGCTTGGGCAGATTGAGATTATGGTCCAAGTAAGCAGGGATTTTGCGTGACATGGAAGGAGAAAAATTATGATAGAGAAATGTGCAAGGGTGTTCCGAGCTTGTTCACATATCATTTTGGGCAGTTGTTTGGCTATTAAAATCACTGTTGTGTGAGCACTGGATGATAAGGCAATCACGAGGCCATTCATCAGGTCAAAGTAAGTCGGATCTGTGTGGCTTAATTGGTAAAGCACGGTGCTCTCATGCCGGCAGTGTTGGGTTGAAATTTTTTGTTTTTCGCCAACAACTCGAAAGGCTAAAACCTAGCAAACCCCTTAAAGTAACAAATCAAATGGTCAAACGAAACACTTTTTCCTACCTGACACAAAATACCAACAACACAGGGTCCTTATATCTTGGAAGATCATGATCTAGTACTCGTTTGTCAAGCCGTAACCAGTTCTGGTGACTCCTAGAGAAAATGAAGCCATGAATTTGATTAAATGTCTCTGACCAGAGGGGTCCTGGAATATATGATTGTATATCCAAGCTCTAACTGATGAACTTATGAAACGTGACTTAAATAAAGACCCAGTTCAGATGTTGAACTTTTCACTTGCCAGACCTAATACATTTTCAGGCCAAACTAACAGTTAATACGTTGAACTCAATTCTTCAAACTAGTAAAAGCATTGGTTGTCCACAGCCATGAAACCAAGATATTTTATGTCCTTTTCTACTGACATATTTGATATTGAGTTCTGTCGTGGGGTGAATAAAGTATTGTTGTTGTTGTTGTTGAGAAAAAAACATAATTTACACTAATTACCATAATAAAAATTCAGCTCCGGAACATTTCATACATGCTGGTCATGTGACGGACTATACATACACCGATCACAGCTGTTTATAATACATGTACATTATCATAATTTTTTCATTATCAGTGTCTAACTTTTGCTATTCAAATCAACTAATGCAGATGAATAGAACAGCGGGTTGACCCAAATAGAAATCTGTCAAACATTCATACATCAAACTCTTCAGAAATACAGTGTAGGTTTCGCACATGAAAAGTTCAAAATTATGTTTGAACCAGGCCTAAGGAGTTTTTCCTGTGTACATCCTCAAACAATGGAATTGTCAACCACCCATGAAAAACTAATTGATAACATCACTCAAATTTAGAGTCATGCAATATTGTTTATGGAAATATTTTGTTTATGAAAATAAACAAAATATGAAGCTGTTTCAGCCAATCATCTTCACTTACCTCCTAATCAGTGTGATAAACACTGAAATTAACGCCTACGCATTTCACATCCCAAACATTTTATCAGGAAGTTACCAAAATATTTGCCTAAAAACACCATTCAGAGTTTTAAAGTTATACTATAGCACTGGGCTTCTTGCTGTATTTCAAGGTAACTACACGTGAGACAGAAATAAAATGGGGTTAAGCTAACTATAAATTTTTTGCAACATGATATAATCAAGTCCTTTGTTTCCACGACTGTCTGGCATCTGCTTCGGCACCAAAGAATTACAACTGATGTCTAAATTTTAGTCACAAAAGTAAAAATTTTATTCACAAATGCACCTGATATGGGCACAATTTCGAGCCCTGGAAAGGTGCATCTCTCACACTAAATCTGACCATTTGATGGATGTGTGATCAACAAATATTTATGACAGAATACCTTAAGTTAGTTGTATTTTGTATGATTCTTATAACTTACAAGCTCACTTCTTGTATGCATCCATTATTAGTTTATCAATTATAGGTTACTTGTTTTTTAAACACCAATGTGAAGGAGGAACAACTATAAATAGATGAAACGGTTTTCTTGATTTTGTCCACCAAAATTTTATTGACCTTTATTGTTCTTTAGAAATCTGTAACCAAATTCTAAAGAATAAACAAAATTTGGAACTGCTACGTCAAAAGACCAGTGAAACATTTTTAATCCCGTTAGGAACTTCCCACATAACACCCAAGCAATCATCACTTCCAGGCGACAAGAACGTTCCTATTTTTACGCAGTTTCCTCCTTAAAAAACCACCAGACTTGACCCAGGAAATGCTTGAAATTATTACATTTTTTGCGGAAAACCGTAACTTACGTGCGCTATCTTCAGCGAAACTACAAGTTCGATCAGCTGATTAAGCATTATCTTTTATCAATAAATGCACCGAAAGATAGTGTTGTGTTGTTGTTCCCGCACTGCACTGAGAAAGAAACATTGGCAAGACTTTGGAATGTGACAAATAACATGCCGATTACACTTGTTTAGTTGTTAATGCTTCGGCAGACAAAGTTCTGAATGATATTAACGTAATTTGGCTTGCTTCTCTTGCTGACATGTAATCTATTTGATGAGTGATTGGCTTCATTCGTTAAGCTATGTTAAGCTAAAAACCAGGGAGAAAAACAACCACGGTACAAGAGAAAATATCAAAGCCTCGCTATTTAGGAGCTTATGGACAGCAAAAACTTGATGCCTGTAAGTTACTTACGAACGTGATCGACGAGCGGCTAAAATTGATGAAATAATTGAAGCAAAAAGGAACGTCAATTTTGCTTTTTGAAATTCAGGAATTAACGCGATTAAGAACATTATACATCAGTGTTAACACGATAATAAAAGCGAAAATATGGGTATCAGCTTATTGCACGTTCCACCAGAGCTAAAATCACATTGGAGAGTATTTCAGACTTCACTAGAAGGAACCCCTTACAAAAACAACGGGTTTACAACTGTTGTTTTAAATTGAAGATCGGTAAAAACACATGTTTTCACTAAAGAGTATTAAAAAACATAGAAAATCGATACATTTACAAAGCTTAAAGTAAAATTGAGTGAGGTCGTAGAGGTCTAACAACTTCTCTTCAGGGGCACACATATGACAAATGACAGACTCATGTTTACATCGGTTTACTCCAGATTTTAAACATGTCTGCAGTAACCAATACAAACCATTTAGCCCTTCAAAATCGCTGTACAAATATCAAACATTCAACTTACGTGTCATCGTTGTAGGATAAGCCAAAATATTCTTTCTCGTGAAGTCCGACTTGTGAGGCCACCATGTCTAGCAGATCGCAAGCCATCAAACGCGGCTGCAAGCGGGAAAATATACACGCCATTGATATCTGCTTCACTGTAACACATCATCTCCGTTTTACGGCTTTCTAAATTCCTACACAAGTAAAGACAAACATTTACACTACCTGAACCAAAAGATCTAAGCGCCGGTCGTCCAGCATAATGATCTGGCATCTCCGCGGCTTGCGAGCATCGGTCATTCTACGTACAGCTGAAACCGCGTTCGGTTTTCCACTCGAAACTATGGCTACGGGAACAATCTAAAACCCAATGCATAGCTTCTGGACTATGCTTTTTCTCACTTCCATCACCTTAACGTCCGTTTAACAGTGAGCCGGCTTTCAGGTGCCCTAAAATAAAGACTTTCTTTCATATAAATTGCACTCATGCATGTAGCTTTACTTTGCGAACCGCTTTGCTGGAAGAATGAGAAGAATTCATTACGCATGCTCTAACGCACTCACCTGCCAATCAAACGCCACCATTCTTATGAAGTTGCCGCTAAGGGTACAAGCCCCGGAACCTGGTGGGAAAGACTCCCTTTTATTGTAAAATATTGAAAATAAACTCATCCATTTAGTACCTGAATGAAATATATGTAAAAGCAGAGAAAAGAATAACGCACTTTGAGGATTACAAGAAATGGCCGCGGGAAAACACGAGGCGCGCGGCGCGTTGATTCCGCGCGCCGTCGCGCGTGATTCCCCTCTCACAGAATACACTTGAAAAGAGAGAGACACTCAGAAGACAATGAAATATTTATGTTTCTCTGATTAATTTCTTTCAAAAACACGCCTCAAACCCCCTCTAATGTTAACAAATGGAATTGATTTGGAAAAGTTGAGTTCCCGGGTTCCTGAGTTGGGAGCATGAAATTGAAGAAACATGCGGAAGCAAGCTTCAATCCGAGAGAAAAACAAAGACTTGAAACATTTTCTGGAATTCATAAATTGCTGAAGTATTTATATTTACACAAGTCATTCTGTTTGTTCTTAGGGTCCCTAATTCCCAGGCTGTTTATGCCACCGTGTTGCTATGTTTTGGCCGTGACGTCACGTATTCCCGCAACGAAGAACATTATGGCGGACTGATTCGTGAATTCAAGTGAATTGTGCTAAATTCCTGTGTTACGCGAAGAAAACTAAAATGGTAACTGGATGTTTTGTGTAGTCTCTATAATATTACCCTAATTCAAAGTTTTAACTCCTGTTTTTCTTTCATGAAGACTTCTGGAGGATCAAATGTGCGGGTTGCAGCCCGTTGCAGACCCTTCAATGGTAAGATTCGAAATTCCTTGACCTTCTAATTCCCGGTTTTGTTGCGCCATTAGATTACTGAGTAGGGACCCCGATCTATGTGGCGCGTAGCATTGCTAGAAATCAAAACTGTTAACCTGTACCATGTGTCTTCTTGTAGTGGTGATATATTAAGCTTCGATCCAGATACTAATAAAGCTTTTTAAAGTAGAGTTAAGGAAATTGTTGTGCATTAAAATTCAAACTTCAAGTTACTTGTAATAAACTTAATATCTAGTTTTTTATTTGATCGCACGAGATCAAATTCTGAAGCTACATTTTGGTAGCTTCCTGGTGACATTTGGTCAGACAGATTAATGTCCGCCAATGAGCTCTTACACTATAGGTCTGCATAATGTCAACTGTTACTGTTATAAAAATAAGGCAAATATTTTTAAAGACATGTATTTTTAGTATCATTGAGTACTGATCTCAGGCAGATTCAAGCTCTTTCAGTGTTATACTGTTAAATGTAATAATTTGTAGTCTGATACAGGGTCTAATAATGTCAACATACTTGAGATAAAGTAGACTGAAATAGAATATCACTGAATGATGCCTTTAGTGATTACACCAGCTGATATCAGTTATTAGGAAAACAGGGTGAAAATATAGTTAGGTGTAACCCAACCTGGTATTAGGCTCAGTTTTCATTTTGCTTGGTAAACCATTGCCAGAGGATGATACACGAAACAAAAATAAAGCCCTGACGTCCCGCTGTGGTGTATAATTATCCCAGGAACATGATGCTCCTTTATGTTTGGCAATTGAGTAACTCTGAGGTCCTGTTGTTTGTGAGTATGTAGCTAGGACTGAAAATAACAAGTACACATTTTTTGTATTCAGTCCTTGATATGTAAGTGCAGTCATCGATATTGTCCTGCCAAAGTTCTGGAATGTCTTTTCTACTACTACAAATCTACTACTACAAATGGGAGGGGTGGGGGGAGGAGGAGGGGGGTGATTGGAAAATTTCCAGCTGTGACAAAATAAACAGGGATCAACATAAAACAGTAATGATATTGGTACTTCCTTTTTTTTTTACCCTCAGGGAGTCATCCTAATATATGATTCTGAGGCAGGGGGTGGGGGATGCCATAAAAATGATTCTGCATTGAAAGCATTCCATCACCCTTTGCTTAAAAGGTTAAGAACAGTCCTGTTTGTTCTGTCAAAAATAACTCTGTTCACTGTAAGATGATGTTTACCTTCTCTCCGTTTTCTAGAGTGAAAGTGACCATCATTTTAATTCTGGTGATATTTATACAATATTATTTGAGTGACTATGTTAATTATGATGATTCCATACTTAAACAAGTTATAAACAAGTTCTATATATGTATGCATGAATGACTGAATGGATGGATGAAATAAGCAGTTACTACTGCTACTTCTACTACTACTACTACTACTACTACTACTACTACTACTACTTCTACTATTACTACTACTACTACTACTTCTAATAATAATAATAATAATAATAATAATAATAATAATAATAATAATAATAATAATAATGTACTGTGCCGAGTGTTCAAGCCAAAGGTTGTGATTCACACCCTTTTTAATTAAAGTACATTCATTTCTTTTTTTCGAAAATAACAACTTATGGTGTAATTATGTAATGTTATTACTTACTTACTCATGGAAATTAAATTTACCTTTTTTCCCTTATTTAATGTGATCAGAGGCCCAGCTGTATATTGTGAGAGAGTGGTTTTCATTATTGTGATTCATTCCATTAAAATAATGGTCTCATTACACAGACAGTGAAAAGGGACGAGCTGCAACAAGAGTGATTAAAATGAGTGCTGAAAAAACAGTGATACACAATCCTCACCCTGGAACAAACACTAAGGTGAGAATTAAATAACTAGAAAAAGAAAGAAAAAAGTCAAGCTTTTGTGACCCCGAAAAAAATAGTATAAGTTAAATAATTATTATTTCTTTGTGTTATTTATTTAATATTTATTTTTACTTTACAGGAGCATACTTTTAGTCTTGATCACAGTTACTTTTGGGACACAAAAACTGTGAGTATTGTTCTGTATGTTGGTATTCAATGACAAAGGTGAATCTCTGAGTTTCATGCCCATGGCTGACTACCTCCCATCAGCAACCATCTTTGTAAAGTTCTGTTTGAACTACAGTTGACTTCCGATAACTCGAACCTTCAAGGGAAATTGAAAAAAGTTTGAGTTATCGGGAGTTTGAGTTATTGAGGGTAAAATTATATAGAAAATGACCTGAAGGGAAGAGAAAATTAGTTCAAGTTGGTACAAGGTTTGAGTTAGCGAGGGTTTGAGTTATCGGGAGTCGACTGTAGTTTATATATCATTAGTGCTTATTAGCAAAAACTGAAAGAACAATAAATTATTATTATTATATTCTCAACTTGTGTTGCAAAATACAGATATTTTTGCTGCTTGAAAGTTAGCCTGCGTAGCAGTCGTTTCCGTTTCCTTCGAGCCAAGCACGAGCGGGGTAAGCGCAGGAGGGCATTGGGCAAAAAGGAGCAAAAAAGTAGGAGCGGGGGAGAGGGGCGGGGAAGGAAAGAAAACGCCTGCCGCTGAGCCCAGGCATTTTACCGAACGCCGTTCGTCAGCGAACGGGAGGCAATGATGTTTTACCATTGGTCAATCGTCTGTCAATCAAACTCATAGACTAGAACAACATCCGGTTAACCGTTTATCAAAGATGAAAATACTGGCCAAGGCGGAAAAGAACTCTCGAGTGTCCTTTCGATTTCTAGTTGGCTTTGCTTTGGAAACGACTGAACTACTTTCGCAGAGAGACACGTTAATTCAGTTGAAACCGGAGCAAAGGACTGCTTTAAGAGTGAATTGCCATTAACATCAAGCAAAATCAAGAATTCCCAGTCATGCTCAAAATATAGCTCGATATAGTTTTCATTGCGCTTTGGTTTGTTGGTAGGTATTATCGTCTCAACAAACATGGTGTCATTTGTTTTTTGAAATCCCGCCGGAATTTTTAAAAATTTAAGATAATTTTGTTCTGGCTGTTGGCGGTCTCAAAGACACGACTATCTTAAAGCTTGTTTCGCATGCGAACAAACTTGATTGAGGAGGCCTCAGGTAAATACTTTGCAGGAAAATGTTAGTTCTAACCACGGTCTGAAAAGGAAGTTTTCAATATTAAGAACGACTTTGTATTTCATGCTACGCGAAATATAATTAATTTTATCCTGGAAACGCGAGGAAGTATTTAGCCATGTGGGACAAGCTCTCTCTGTCTGTAATTCCAGCAAATGAGTTGATATTCTAAAACATTTATTTAGTAAACTTTGTCTTGGGTCATTTTATCTACGCTTTGTTCGAGCGACATAAAGTTCGAGAAAATCTTCTAAAATACTGCAACTTGAAGGAAACAAGTTGCCCGCCGCGATTCTGTTTTCGCTGATTGGTTCTTATGTGACATTTGACGAGACAGTGTAGGGCCCAAGGGAGCGAAGCCATTTGGGGGCGTTCGGTAAAATGTCTGGGCTCAGCGGCAGGTGTTTCCTTTCCTTCCCCGCCCCTCACCCCCGCTCCTACTTTTTTGCTCCTTTTTATCCCAATGCCCTCGCGCGCCTACCCCGCTTGGCTTGAAGGAAACGAAACGACTGCTACGCAGGCTACTTGAAAGTTTGAGAAAGTTGTGCATAAAAACTATCCATACCCCTGTAACTGGCCATCTCTTATTACCATGAGGGTGTCCACTATGGGCAACTGTAAAACCGTGATTATACATGTAATAGACCCATTCGGCTAACGCAATGTTGTACCCAATTCAGATCTCCCGGGGTTAAGATTCTTTGTTTATTGCATTTGCATTCTAATGTAGCATTCACATTTAAATGATATGGAAATACTTAGAACAAAACATTTTATGCCCAAAGGATTTGAATTGGGTACAACATTGCGTTAGCCGAATGGGTCTATTATACCAGATTGGTACAATTACCATATTTTTCCTCCAAAAATAACCCCTGCAAATATCACATGCAAATTTATCTGTCTTTAGAAGAAAATTCTAGTTAGCTGTCTTCAGGCTGTTAGCATAGCATTTCAAATTGTTTTTATTCACAGTCTAGCCAAGTTCATCTTGATATGAAAAATTTCCCTCCAATAATAAGTTCCAAAAAAGCCCATCTCCCCAAATTTTAGCTTGTTAAAACTTGTTTGAATGGTATTGAACTGTAACACTAACAGTGTAGTTATATGGTTGGTTTTATGAACTGAGTTGATAGCTAAACGTAATTTGGCCACCATAAAACCAAAATTAATGTTGTTTCCACTTCCTTACCGATGTGGCACCACAGTTTCTTTAGAAACTAACCCCCTTATCCAACTCATAAAAAAATCTAATCACAGTATTTACGACTATCATGAAAGGTTAACATCCTCAATTTGGTGTTATTGGTTTATATTTCTTTAATTCAGGAGCAAATTTTTCATGATCTTGGTGCACCATTGTTGAAAAAAGCTCTAGAAGGTTTCAATGTAACCATGTATGCCTATGGCCAGGTAAGATGTCATTTGATTCATAGATTCTTTTTAACTTCAAATCATACATCAGTGATAAATACATGCAAATGGTTATTTGCAATAACATACATGTACATGTCACTCACAGATCCAGTATTTTCTTGATAAAACACTGGGCCCCAAATAAAGATGGGTTCAAATTAACGCTGGATCTACGAGGCTGAGTCCTAATTAAACACCCCCAGCATTTATTTGGGGTCCTGTGTTTACTTGAGATGGGTATACAGTATTGTGCTAAATCATTACTACATGTGTCCTAGCTGTAAACTAGCTTAGTACTCTTCCTACAGTTTTATTTGCATTTATTGCATTTATTTAATGAGAGTCAGAAGTAAAGTTCTAAAACTAGATACTGTGCAGTTCCAACTTCTAACTGAAACAGATGGTAAAAAATGGTGCAAGCAAGCTTTCTTTCTAGTGTTGTAAAGTCAGTATTGTCTTTTTCATCTCAAGGGTCTCTCCAGCATTTCTTCAGTAATTCCTTGGGATGTTTCATAATTTTGTTTTTCTCAAAACTAATGGTGAAAAACTCACTAATAAACACCAGTCCCCAAATAAACATGGGGTTCAATTAAACACTGGATCTTAAAGGCCAAGTTTGAAATAAATGCCCTCAGCATTTAATATTTGAGAAAAGTATGGTACACTGACTTAGAGACCTGTTGGATGCTTAACATGTGCATTATTTTAATTGGGTTTTCATTTTCATTCATTATGCCCATTTAATGGTGATGGTGAAAGTTGTGGTGGTAATGACATAGTGATGATGATGATGATGATGATGATGATGATGATGATGACAACGACGACGAATGAAAATTTTATCTTTGTAGACAGGCACTGGTAAAACTCACACCATGATAGGAACAGAAGAGGAACCTGGCATCATTCCCTTGGTAAGATGTACTGTTGGCTGCAAAAAGACTTGGAATAGAATGGGGAGGGGGTACACAGTTAATATAAACACAATCAAATGAGCTATCATTTCAAACCACGATGACTAGTTCACACTGCGTAATAATTGAAATTACTGGTTACTTTTCAGCTAAATCAAGGTCTTTTCAAGCTCATTGATGAAGCTCCACCAAACAAACAGTTCTTTGTCACCGTCTCATTTTATGAGGTAAGACATCATTGAATTCTTTGAGCTGCTGCTGCCAGGTCATTTGGTTTTTTGCACCAACAGCGGTACAAACTTTTCTGGAAAGGAAGGAAAACGGATAAGAATAAATATGCAGATCTACAACCACACCCCAGGAAGGGAGAGAAGAGTTGAGGGGGGGGGGGGGGTACTCTCATTCAGAAATGAGAGTGGCATGGCTAAACCTAAGGGGTACCTAATACGTAAGTTGACTAGTTATGAGACAGTAGGTTCTGTAGCTGTTATAGTGGTCAGTTTAGATTATTGCACCCCTAAAGTTGAACCAATCCACAAATGTTCCCTGGCCCATATCATTCATATATGCCCCCTCTCCCCTCCCGGGAACACATCTACTGCCCTTATGCATTATACAGTCAACTTTCTGTTGGAAAATAACTTCATCCCAAAATTTAGGCTTTAATATATACTATTATTATAGTGCAGAACTGTTCACTCATTCACTCTGTAGTAAACTTGTCTATAGTGTTTAATATAATGCCCTATAAAAAGATGTTAGTAAATATTATTGAATTATTGTCATGTAATTACAGATCTTTCAAGAAATGATCCATGACTTACTGAATCCAACTGGTCAAGATCTTCGAGTCAGGCAGCATCCCCAACTAGGAATGTAAGGGCTGATACAGTAAAAGTGATTACCGTGTTTCAACCTTCAAAACATGCTATCTTCTGGGAAGACTCAAACTCAAATCTTATGAGATAAAGAAGTAGATAGTGTTTAAAGTGTATGAACTCAGGTGAACTGATTGTGAGGTAAAACAGCAGGACGTTAAAGTGGAATATGTCCATAAGGTGATGTAAAGCAAAGTGAAGTGAGATGATTTACTGAAACTAAAGTCCTGAAATACTATATACCTTTAATCATTTGGATTGTTAGCTTATGAACTCAAAAGTTAGTGACACATTCATTCATTAAAGGTTTAACTGTTGGAGTTAAAGTTTTATTCTCTCTTTCCACAGCTTTATTGAGGGGCTTGCTGAGCTTGTTGTCCAAAACAGCGAAGACATTGCTCGTCTCTTTGAGCAAGGAAACAGAGTCAGAAAAATGGCCTCTGTTGACAAAAACACGGGAGGTGCAAGGTGTGGTTTGATGTTGTTCATACCTGAAATAAAAACTAAGTGCATGAAATTTACCATTCTCACTGTGTTGCTGATCTGCAATGAGTGAGACTTGACCTTGTGATTTTTTTCTGTGTATTTACAATCAATTGTAGCATGCTTTAATTTGTGTTATGATGCCAAATCAGCAAGATAAAGAACTGAAAAAGTTTCAACTGAATGGAAAAAATAGTTGACCTTGCAACTGTTTGCAAATGTTATTTTGTAAAAATATCCAACTATTCCACTCTTGTGCTATGTTGTCATCAGTAAGGCAAAGAACAAATTGTAACTCAAAGAGTCATAAAATATCAATGAGAAAAATAGTTTTCCTTGTGATAATTTCTTCACAATCCCATAAAAATCCTAAGGTCTCTAGTTGGCATTCAATTCTGGACATACATGTAAGTGACACTCAGTGACTAGGTAGTCAGAGAGTGGGTAGTCAGTTATATTCACACAGTGTAGTGGCCTTAACAACTGTTAAAGTTTAAACTGGTTTCTGTACCATGAAGTGAGTAATTTAAAGCATTACTACGTGGGAACATAATTACTTCCCCGAGATGGGATGCCAGTGCACTGCTGGGTTAGATTGCCTATTTATTTTATGTTTTCCTAGGAGCTCAGTGGAACCCTCCTGTTCTCAGGGCTTCTGGTATTTCGCGCGGTCGCGGAGCCGCGAAATTCAGGTATATCCGCGGAATCCCGCGAAATTCACAAAAAAACGCGTAATACCGCGAAATTCGTTAAAAATCCTACCAAATACATGTCGGTACAACATATTTGAGACTTATCTTGGCTACTGGGGCTGTTTACTTTCCATAAATGCAAATTTATCTTGAAATTTCGTCACTGCCACGAGTAAACATAACGTACCATAACTAGCAGGCGTTCTTAGATTAATGTTGCGAAAAACTGGGCACAAGAAATGAGAAGACTTTTCGGTGACACTATATGGGTTTTGAAAGGAAACTGCTGTCTGTAGTAATGCAGGCACATGTTTAATCGTACGTGCAGGACACGATCGAAGACACAACAATGTTTTGACTTCACAAATGGATTTGAACCTTCGATCACGAACAATCTTGCCTTGTAATTTGCAAAGCAACACAAGAGACCAAGGAGAGAAAAGAAATTTATTGCGTTGCTGTGTTCGGCTCTAAATTGCAGCTGAAAATGGAGGTTAAATGGCCGGGCGTTTCGGTAACGCTTATGTTTTTCTTGTAGCTCGAGAACTGTGTTGGATGAACTTTTGTGTTTTCTTTCTTGTCCTCAATTTGACATCCTTCCAATATATCCTTTTTTTCGGGAATCTTTCTTCTTGGCTTTCTTCTTTGTTTTTTCGGCGAAATTTGCCCCGAAAATTTCCGCGAAATTCCCGCAAAATCGGCCGTTTTCTCCGCGAATTTGTCTCCAAAAATCCCGCGAAATTTGACTTTTTTTCCCGCGAATTATCAGAAGCCCTGTGTTCTAATACAAACTCCAAGCTTACTTGTCCCAATCAAATAGCACTGTGCCTCCCCACAGCTCAGGAGGTTGTTTGATAATCATGGCATTTTTTTAACTTTGTGCAGATCTGATTGTGTGTTTACCATCCATGTGGAGCAGAAGAGTAATGGTGGATCAACGGAAAATGGAATAAGATCTAAGATAAGCTTGATTGACATGGCAGGTATGAAACTGGAGATGTATAAATGAGCCAGATTAGAGTGACAGAGAGAAAGCAGATGTTTGATCTTTTAGTTTTGTTGTTCCCACTATCAGAAGCCTGGAGTTTGATGCTTTTGTGAGAGAGTGGAATTTAAAACCAACAAGGAGCAAGCAAATGTGTGTTCATCTAGGTAGTTTTCTTGCTTCCACTTTGTAAGAGGGTGGAGAACTGGCTGCAGCCTGTAGGCTGGCTTTTCCTTTCAATTCCTGTTTTTTATTGTTGTCGTTGTTGTTGTTTAGGGTCTGAGAGGATGGAGGGCATAGATCTTAACATTCAGAGTGAGGGAGGTTACCTAAACAAGGGGTATGTGTTAATATCAGGCTGCTAACCTGTTATACCTAAATCTGATAATAAAATTAGTGATAAATATTAGAAATATTTAATTAGGATAAAGTACATTAATCTGTGGAAAGGAAGTTTGACAGGGATCTCTGTAGATCACAAGATGTCAACACATCACAGTTAATTTATTTGAAGATGTTTCGCTGAAGACAAGAAGGGAAAGGAAAATCCCTTCCCATCTTGTGCAACTCCTGTGACTCACTCTTAATAAAATGTACCCAACATGCTGCACCGACACCAGGAATCACACAACTGCTTAAAAAGGTCTTGCAGGCTAACTTCATAAGTAGATTAGACTAAAGGTTTTTGATTAGCATAGTTGCATTGATCAATATGTATTCTGAAGGTTGGGGCTGCAAAAATGTTACTCGTTTAAGGGAATGTTTATAGAAATAGCTTTGAATGAATAAGTGAATGACCATCGTAGTTATGTGACTGTAAGTGGTTGCAAAGAGAAAGCCTGAAAATAATTTAGGCTTGAAATGGGATTTGAACCCATCACCCCTGTGATACTGGTGCAGTGCTCTACCTTTTTTAAGTTGCACAGTCACATGACCGCAATGGTTATTCACTTATTTATTCTTTCATTGGCAGTTAAATGTATGTACAGTGAAACCCCTCCTTACGGACACCTCTTTAATACAGACACCTCTCTATTACGAACAGTTCACTTGGTCCCTGAGAGTCCAAAATCCATATAAAGCCTACCTCTCTAAAATGGACACCTCTATAATGCGGACACTTATCCCTGTCCCCTTGGTGTCCATAATAAAGGGGTTCGACTGTATTTCATATGTTAGACCTCCAGAAATTTATAGCTTTATTGTTAATGAAGTTATTTAAACTTTTAAAGCAAATTATCTTTTCTGGTTTGTAGTATCAGTGCTCTTAATGCAGTGGTGAGTGCCTTAGCAGATCCCAAGAAAAAGGAAGGCCACATACCCTACAGAGACTCCAAACTAACAAGGATATTACAGGTATGAATGGTTCGGTTATTAATGCCTCAAATCACAGTGTGTAAAAATTCCTATGAATTCATCTGTTAAGTGTTTCCATACTAAACCAGTTTGATTGTTTTAGGATTCTCTTGGTGGTAGTGCATACACTGCAATGATCACAACAGTATCGCCTGCAGGTAAGGAAAATGCCTTGAATTTTGAGAAATACATGTCTTGTGTAAACATTTGGTAATCAGCATTTATTTGTCTCAATGCTTCAATGGGAAAAAGTTAAGAAATTTTTTGAAAACTTATGAATACTGATGAAATTGTGACAGTGGAAGTCATTATTCAGTTACAGGGTTTTTGCTCGATATTTTTTCCTTTCTACAGATTCTGATTATGAGGAGACTTTGGCCGCCATGCAGTGTGGGAACAGGGCAAAAATGATTGAAAATGTTGCCAAGAAAAATGAGGTAGTACATGTACATCAGATACATGTGCTGATCAGTAATAGTTTTTGTACTCAAGTACAGATTATCTTTTCTCCTTAAAAAGGAAAAATTGTACGTCCTCTTTTACATGCAACCTATTTGCGTTGTGGAAGAACATAATTTGCGTAGTCAATAAGGGAAAATTTCCAGGGCATTTAAATCGTCCAAGGCTCTAGGTTTTGTCTTGCAAGCTAATCATGAATTGTCTTGTAATACTTGTCAAATCAGCTACAATTACCGGTACTTTTACTTCGAGCTCTGAGTAGTTTTTTATACGCTTCTTGTGTTCAAACAGGCGTCTTTCATTGACTGGTAAAATTCAACTACATGTAATACTAAATCCCATCTGTCAAATCGGGCAAAGCAATCGCACCCGAAGGGTTGAGGGCCACTTACACGACCGGTAGAAATGGTGCGGACCCGTTAAAAAGTGCTACGGTACCCATCATTTTTTTGTGAAATACCCGTGCTCTTTTGAGTCTACCGAACCATTAGAAGATGACACCACGTCTTGATTACATCCAGGGTCCATTTTCAAGTTTATAGTATATAAAAAGTGTAAAATAATTTCATGTATACAAGGACAGCAAAATAAGCTAGATACAAAGTGTTTCAGTTGCAGTTCAGAATAATACTAAGTAGCCATAGCGTAATTAAACTGCGGACTAAACGTTGTTTTTTATACACCTGAAAATAGTGCCGATTTCTATTCCCAAATTTGTGTGTATCTAAACTATCCCAAATAACAATAATTATAAGAGCTAAATTTACTAATTGAAGACAATTCTCTAAACATCAGATGGAGAACACAAAAATAATTCAGGATTTGAGGGACGAAATATCACGATTACGAGAAAAATTGGCGACTACTGGAAGAGCAGGAGGAGCAAGCAAGGATGACGTGCTACAGATGGAGGTAAATAATGGCGCTTATTTAGACGTACGATTAATGCGGCTGATTTAGTGCGTGGAAGAAAATCGGGCAGTGTTATACAGACGGGCTAAACCAACAGAAAAAAACGGCCGAGAAATTTGAACGGTAAATGGGTCCATCGGACTGAACTACCAATCGGGCCGTTAAACCTTTATATGAAAAAGGTGGAAGCTTGCTGTCTGCGGTGGCGTAGTGGTTTACAACGCGTCGGACTTTCGTTCTGGCGGCCGGAAGATCAGGTGGTCTCTGCATTACTGTTTTGTTTCCTTAGACGAGGAACTTTACTCCACATTGTCTCTCTTCACCCAGGAGTATAAATGGGTACTAGGGACATACTACTGGGGGTAATCGTGCGATGGACTAGTATCCCATCCAGGGGGGAGTAACAATACTCCTAGGTGCTTCATGCTGCAGTAATATACGTGGGCCTAAATATGAGATTCGAGTGCGACTTTGCCTACCTTAAGTGTATAAAAAGGTTAAACCTTGCAGTGCTGCTAGGCATTTCTTAACTTAAAGGTTATAAAGAAGAAATTGTGCGATGAAACTGTATTCATTTTGTCATGAGTTTGGCACCGCCGAAAAAAATCTGAGTCGAACCTACGGCCTTTCGCACACTGATCCGGCAGATGCTCTTACTGCGAATATCCCTGTTTTCCAGATGACAGACTGTACGCTGAATCCCGGGCGAGTGCAGTGCGCCAGGTGTTTGCTTGAGGACTCAGATTTTTTTCTGTGCTTAGTGAATACCGTTAATTTACGCGGTGAAGCTAAATTGCATTTTTTTCCAGGAGCTTATAAAAGATCTACAGACAGCTAAGAGGCAAACCTGGGAAGAACGAGAAAGGTTATCAGAACATTATGATGAAGAACGGAGAATAACCTTAGCTAACAAGGTGAATCAGTTACATTTTTGTACAGAGGAGTTGAAGTTTTCACTCTCGATGAATTACTGAAATTGAACTGTAAGTTTTTTTTTTTTTCGTTTGTTTTGTTTTCTTTTTGTTTTCTTTTTGTGTGTGTGTGTGTGTGTGTGGCCGAGACTGCAACAACAAGCGAGAGAGCAATGTAATGGCTTTTCATGAGCTTTATATGTTAATAACATACTATATTCATGTGAGATAAGGGCCGTTCTTCCTTACACCATAGACGCGGTCTGTTTGTTATTTTCAGGGAATTTTGGACTGGGTAATGGATAGCACGAAAAGAGACAACAAAGAAGTACAGGAAAAGCTGATGGCCCTTCAGAAAGAGAAAGACCAGGTAAAACAGCTTATAGCAACACGGAGAAACGGCGAAGTCAGCCCTTATTCTCTTGCTCGCCTTTTTGTGGATCTGTTGGTCGTTTTATTGCATAAAAGACCCTCCTCTTTTCCCGCCCATTCTTGTAAGCTGTTAGTCCTGTTGAAACTAGTAATTGTAGAGCAATAGATTCCTGCTTCTTTTTCCGCCCTTTCTGTGTCTCCGGCGTTTGCCACCCAACTACAGCAAGAAAGACAATCGGGAATACTCGTCAAAGAGCTGCCCAATTGCCCATCATTCGAAAGGTGCCCGCTTTCTGCATTGGCAACCAGTTGTCGCTGAAATCTGTTATAAATACAGTGAGTGATTTTTGACAAATGTATTTTTGCCAAGTTTTAATCTAAGCTAGACCCCATATGTACCCCCATTTGAAACTACCCAAAAAGTAGACCCTCATAAACAGCAACGGCAAAAAGGCATTAGTCTGCTTTCTGATTCGCGCCATTTTCTTTTTAGCTGACTGCCGAGTTCAAAGAGAAGCGAAAACTTGTTGATGAACTCAAAGATGATTTACAATCAAAGATCTCTGATTACTCCAAGATGGCGGAATCAGGTAAGGCTAAAAACTGAAACAATTAATTAGTACAACGGAAGGTAGCCACCCTTATAATGAAATTATACGGTTAAACGCCCGTAAAATCCCGCGGAAATCGGCTGTATGACGTCAATAGTGACATTACGGAAAGGATAAAGAGCTTACCTTTGTAGTGGTGGATGGGCAATGAAACGAGCGGTCCACAAGACCATTCGCGGAAACCACAGCGTTGCAAAAAATAAATTAATAATAAGTAAACCGGGAGAGGTGCTCAGGAAATTGGAAGAGGTTTGGCGAGATTTTGTTTTCCCACGCAGATGTTCTTTAGCCACAAGCTAATGAACGTCTTTCTGCGTAGGAGGCAAGCCGAGGCGAGAAGCAGTTTTTCATCTGCTATTTCTGGAAAACACTTTCTTGTGTTACTTTTCTTAGTTTCAACGAAATGAAATTTCATTTTTATACTATAAAATTTTAACCTTGGTACTCTTTGTAGTGAATGAACTAAACTCTCTAACTTAGTGTGTTATGTTTTAAGGGAAGAGCAGCGAAGAGGAAAACAAGACTAGAGTGTCTGCAATACACGACTTGAAGGAGAAACTGAAGAGCGAGAATGAAGAGTTGAAGAAAATTAAACACAAACTGAAAGAAGTGCAGGAGAAGCAGAAAGCCGAGAAAGAGGTTAGAGTGACAGGAAATAGGAGGATAATCCTGCTGTTAATGTTTCTAAATCTGAGAATCGGAAAACATCAGGTCGTCTAGGCGGGTGAAAATTCTCTCGTGTCCAGACGCGGGCTTGACAGTGTCTCAATCACGGAAAAGAGCACTTCTAATCAGTGAATGATGCAAAACTGAGACAAAATTAGTAAGCAACAAAGAACTTATCCCTTGGGTCCTAAGTGCATGGCATAGCCTAGCAAACAAACCAGACAATACTAACAAAATACATGTATAGATGCATGGTTCTTTTTTTATGCTGGGCTTGTTAGAGGGATATTGATCGCATATTTCATATGAGGTGTTGACGAATATTTTTCTTTGAACGATGTTTTATTTGAATTTCAGGAAGCGAAAACTCAAACCACATTTTTGAAAGGAAACGCCGAATTACGTTACAGGATAGAGGTATGCATTTAACAGTTTGCTAAGAGATTTTCAATTAATCTGGCTTAATTTATTTTCTGTTGTTCTGCCCTTTATCTTGCGTGGTGGGGTGTTGCTTTGGATTGGATAGTAAATTACGACAACGGAATGTGGCGTTGGGGAAATCTTTTAGGCGGGAGATTGTTGGCGCCCTTTCGTTCGATCGAACAGAACTGATTACCAGTTAGTTTTCAGGTCACCTCCGTTTTCCGAAAATCTGTGCTGTTAGTAACTGTTGGAGTGGCTACAATAGTCTCAAAAGAATACATTCTTCGTTTTTTGTTTGTTGTTGTTGTTTTGAGGAGGGGGGGGGGGGGGGGTCTTGTTCTGTTTTTATGTGATATTCAGTACGTAAGCTCGTTTGCACCTAGGTTATAACACTCGCATAACGAAGTCTAGGTTACGTATGACGGCTTTAACTGATCTTAGTGATCGTCGCGATACTATTAAAAAATCCATTCTTAATAAACCAATTCTAAGCTCAATTCTATATCTCAGTCATCCTAGCCGATTCCCACACATTTTGTTCCGTGTCAGGTGCGGGAATTTGGTGGAGCATCAACACAGTATCCACTTGGACAACTTGATGTTTTTTTTTTGTAATGTTTTTTTTTTTCAGAGTGAGCGACGCCAGAAACATGAGAAAGAAAATGAAGCAACATTGGCAGACGAGGTGGACAGGGTTAAAATGGAGGTCGAGCAGGAGAAGGCGGAGCTGCAGGTAAAACCTTAATATCTCAAGAGGGGCGAAATTTTAACTTTGAGAAAAAAAAAACTTTAAAACTTTTCAGTTGCAAAAAACAGAAACGCGCACTACAGCGCAAGAAATTAAATGATAATCCTATTGAGACGATCGACCTTACTCATCCCAGTCCCTAGCGTCCACGGCTCTTGTTGGCTTAAGTGCGGTGACGTCACCGTGTAACTGCGTTTCAGGCCTCACAGTCCCGCGGACCCCGCGGATAATGAAGTAAGCTAAGAGTCAAGAAGAGGCTCTAGACTTTAGACTCTTGGCTGCCTTCTTTATGACCATAATTAACCGTTATTATGCTGTCATTACAGTTGAAGGCAGCAGAGGGAGCACAGTACAGCACAGAACAGGCCATCAAGCTTGAAATGGAGTTGGTTGAGTTGAAGGCTGAACGAACGGTCATGTCTCTGAGGGTAAGACCTGAGAGAGTTCTTCATAAAAATCACGTTCAATTCACTTTGGAGGTGCACTTGTTGTAGCCTTGTTTGTCAAATAGTCCAACATTTCTTGCCGGCATCTGACAGAGCACAGACAATCTCGGCTCGGGCGTTTAGTTAGTCAGCCTACTGTGACTACTGTTGTTCACGCGCATCCTCCTTCGCTTACGTTCTTAGTTTGGATTTGTCACTTCGTCTCCTCGCAGAGAAAAATTGCGTGACGAGCTCTAAGTAACGTCATCCTTTTGAAATACAAGTTGTCACGTGAGGAGTGTACTCCCTGCAGACTTTGAGAGCGTATAACGAACCGCATTTTCCATTTTGCACTTTTTGACCAGTTTTATCCTCAGTATTAGAAGAGTAAGATAAACGAGCTCATGTTTCATCGTGACGTCAATTTATAAGAAAGCCTTTTTGTGAATGGCAGGCAAGGAGTTGCAGCAGTTTTCTTGGCGGCTATGAATAGCATGTGCATAGAGCTACATCGAGAGAGAGGGCAACTGAATGCATCTGTTTTTGTATTTTTGTTGCAGATTCAATCGATGACAGAGGAGAAAAAGCGCTTAAAGGCTGACTTAGAAGAAGCGTACAAAAGACATAAAGAAGAACTGGAAATTCAACAGCTGCAGCACTTCCAGACATTCCGTAACTACCGAGAAGTGTTTGAAGAGCAGAAGGCCGCCATTGAACAGCGGTACCGAACGCTGCTGGAAGAGGCCATACAAGACGCTGTGTTTCTCTCCACCAGAAATCAGGAACTTATGCACGAAAACCAAGCATTGAAACAAGGTAATACGGGATGAAACAGAATGGGAGCTCAAGTTCGAAGCACAGGCTTTGGATGAGCGATAGTGCTGCGAGCACATAAGTTTGGAGGGAAAGTTAGTTTGACACTTACAGTGGCGACAAAATTTTAAGACAAAGTTAAAAGAGTTGGACAGTTTTTTGCTAAATTTGCTGCTCACAACTTTTGCTCGGGATAAAGGGAACGTCCCTAAGCGAGAGGTAAAGAAAGCCAAACTATGCTTACGGGAACACTATCCGCAAAACTCTCATACGACTAGTGACTTGGTCAAACTAAGGTAGTTTCGACGAGGGTCAGGAATTTGGTATACAACATTATGTACAATCAAAGCTCTGTTGCTGAAAAATTGTGATTGGCTAGAGCAGTGTGCTCCAATCAATCACTCTTAAGCCAATCACAAGCAACAATGCCAAAGACTAGTCGACGTTACTTGGTTTGCGCGCGTTTTTCACGTACGATGTCTGATTAGTTCATTGTTATGTTTTACGCATCAGTGTTGTGATCGCTAGATGTCATACCAAACCGCGTGTTCTATGATTACTCTAGTATTTATAATTTACTGCCAAGGTGTTTATTCGCCATGTTTATTTTATTTTCTTCAGAAATTGCTGAGCTGAAAGATCAAGTGTCGCTTGGAGGAGCCAAAGTCGACAACTCATAGTGCACAAAAAACTGCCGGAAATATTTTTTGGGCAATTATTGTTATAATTATTTTTAGCTTTAGTTAAAGTTTCTTGTTTTCAAACACTTTTTGTAAACGGTTCGTTTTATTTATTTGCCCAGATTTTACTTACTAGCTGTCTTATTTATAATTGTTCCCAGTAAAACTGTATCATACTAATTTTCCTGTACAAATTTTATTACCTATCTTAATTAGCATTGCATTTGTTGGGTTGAACCATCTTACTCAGAAATTTAGATAGGGAAAAGTCCCTCAATGCCCACAGACTATCCACACGGCCAATTTTCAAGCCACATGTAGTTCACAGCCGGGATTGCAATTTGTCTTGCTTGAAGCGACTAGGAGGTTAGGAGCAGAACTACTTCTGCCTGGATATGATCTATAGTTCATCGCCATGTTTTCCCCTTCATTTCGTTGATTTTCCCTCATAGTCAATCGGACCTGTTTATTCCCCTGGGTGGAAAGGTGTGGGTGGAGCCTTGTCTTGTCCAAGGAAAAACACGATGGCCGTTCGGCAGTGCCCCCTCCCCCGATAAAGTTAAGGTACAAACAGGCCCGCTTTTCTTTTCAAGATTGGTATAGTAGCGACAGAGGCAAGAATTTCCTGAGGGATAGGCAGGAGTGCCCGTATTTTACGTCACAACGTGATATTTTGTTTGTAACAGAATCTGTGCGAAGCAGTAACATTGTTCATGTAAAGCTTGATAATAGAGTCTATATTTTCATTATAACGGTGGAGAAGTTGTTTGTACTGACTTCTTAATTAAACAAATTTCACTTGGCGGGGGGGGGGGGGGGGGGATAAAATTAGAGGAAAAATTGCTTGTTCCTCTCGCTAAGATAATGTGAAACCCCGATATAAGGAAGTGCCAAGAGACTGAAGAAGTGTTCGTTATATCAGTATTCAGTTAGATGCATTGTACTGTAACTGGGGTGAAAAATATCGCTCGTTGTACCTGGGTTCCACTGTACCTGAGTACCAAGATATGGGTCAAATTAAATGATGTACCCATTTGATTTCATGTAAGGTATTCCTAGTTTTGTATTACCATAAAATCCCCAAATTTTTTACCGAGGCATGCTATGCGCCAAACAATGTGCACTTCAGGGAAGTGGTACTATACTAACAATTAAGACCCACCAAACCACAAGAAAGATGGTGGCCTCTGCCTACACCCCTCTTCCTCAACCTCAAAAGATGGTGTCTTTATTGCATAGCCACCCCTCTATCCGGCAGTAAAAAATGACAGTGAGATTCAAACCTCACTTTTCTTATTCATCTAACAATGATGACTCATGCTAGCTGAATATTTTTGTGTCAACTCAAATTTTAAAGCCAATAAAATTTTGTCAGTAATGTGATAGGTGGTGTCTTCGATAACACCCCTACCCCAGACAAGGTGGGTCCTCTTCGAACAAACTTGTTATGACCAGTTCCCTTATAGTAGTAGATCGTGGTACAAGCCTGAATTACGACCCGTTATCTCGAATATGATGGGACTGTCGAGAATCAATCTACCGTACGGAAAAAGATAGCGACTGGTACATTTACCCACAATTCTTAGAGTACGAAAATCCCTAAGAGCACTCATAAAAGCGCGCAGAAAAGTTGAAAAACTTCAAACCTAGCAAGTACAGGGACAGTAATTTCGAAGAATATATGGCTTTCTTTGTGCCTATTGGCTGTGTTAGGTTCTCAAGGTATTGTGGTAAAATGTACACCCGCCATCTTTTCCCGGTATGGAGGGTTGGATTGCTTCAAAATACTGGTGACAACAAACGCAATTCATGCAAGTGCTCAGTTTGCACTGGTATATGACGTATGGCATGCGTACTTAAATAGGATTTGACAACCACGATGATTGGCGATGGCCGAAATCCGTATATATATTTTAAAGTCATCTAAGTGTTAGTCTTTATTTAACTAAATCCCACGTGCTTTGAATGCCTTGAACTAAGACATTTTTTCGAGGCAGCTGCCTCGGCCCCAGAGATTGTAACCGGCATCGGTTACGGTATCCGCCGGCTCATTGGTTCAGGAAAATTTATTATTTATTTTCATTTGAAAGAAATAACTGACGAGTTTCTTCGTGACCGGTTTTGAACAAGAATAAAGTTTAAAGAAAAAATAAAGTTAAACTCTCAACTAAATTGGTTACCGGTACTTGGTGTTTTTTCGTTTTCCCAAACTTCCGCGCAACAAATGGACACTGTTCCTTTTTCTGCCTTTATTAATGTGTCATTAACATCTAGTATACAAATAATTCAGATTTTTTTTTGTTTTTGACACTGTAAGATGCCCACCATTGAGTTTCTCCACAAATAGAAATGAATTTTTTCTCGTTATTTTAGAATTTTCGTTCGTTAAGAATTTCACCTTTTCGGACGGAATCACAGATTTTCATTTTTGGCTCACGCGGTAATCTGACATCGGTTTAGCCGTCCTTCCGCCCTAAATGAGAATGAAAATCAGTCCGAGTTACACTGGAGCAGATTTTTTGTTTCAAATTACTGTAGGTCCAACTCTCGTAAGTAAACTTGTTTAGTTTTGTTGTAAAAGAAAAAAAATGTATCGTAATCGATTCAGGCCTCGGTTGTTCAAAGAGCGAATTGCGAATTGCTTTATCCAGTGGAGAAGTCGCTATACATCGGATAAATTGTATTGGTTGGAGTAAATTTTATCCGCTGGATTGCGATTTACCCGCCAGTTGTTCAAAGAGCGGACGATACGGCAGATGGAATGTGTGCAAGATTTTCGCGATAGCCCTATTAATTTTGGATAGAGTAGAAGCAGATGCCAAATTTAAGTATGGGATTGTGTGGAAAACTTGCCAAAAGCGTTAGTTGGAGTACATTTGCTCCGCTGGATAGTGACTTATCCAGTGGATAAAGTTATCCGCTCTTTCAAGAAAGCGTGGTAATCTCGTTAATGTAAGTCACGCGCAGATATGCGCGCGTAATCATGGTGGCGCGCAATGCATCACTGGATATGCCACGTCGCTTGCAACACTTCTACTGCGCATACTCTCACACATCTGCAGTTTTCGTGTATGCAAAGTTCGAAGAAATAGTGAAAAAATTAAGTTCATTCACGCTTTTTAAAACCGATTTGCAAGACTTCAGAGGACCCCGTAAAATAACGAGACACAAACCAGTTGGTAAATGTGTGTTAGGTGATGTCTGGAGGAAGGTTACCGCCGAGTAATGCGTTCTCGGTTGGTCAACAGCAACCATACCTCAACCACGACGCCGGAAACCATTTTCAATCTTCACCAAGTCATGGTGCATTTGTGCAGCCAGAGAAAAAAGGAATAGGCCACGAAGCCCAATTTACAGCTAGGGTGAACAGTCAAGCTCAGATTGTTCCACAAGAAATGAATCCGGCATTGAGAGGTGAGGAAATCTCTAATGACAGATTGAGTTACAGCAATGTCACCGAAGCAATTTTATGTTTCCCTTCGATTCGGAGATGCCACTTTCTGGCTTAGTTTTCGTGATTCCTTCTCTCTCCGACCTCTTCACCCTCGAAGATAGAAGCAGAATCTTATCAAACAACGGAAAGTCACTGAAATTGATTTCGTTTGATTTTCTTATTTATTATGGCGTCATTGGTTTCTAGTGGCAGGTTTCGCCAGCAGATCACCTGGTCGTGTCGAAATTCTCTTACCGGTGATTACTGTTTGTTGTTTACGTTACACATTTGGGATCTAAATAATTCAGTCGGAACCAAGCTTTCAGTACATATTTATGAATGTAAATGGTGGCGAAATTTGTCGTTAATACATCAAATTAAATTTGACCGTGTGGTAAGTTAAAAGATAATGAAAAATCAAGATTGTTCATTTCTAAAGTGTGCAAAGTTCATTGAAATTTAACGGTAATGCATCGCTAGAGTTATTGTTTTTAATTTATTCATCGAACCTCTTAAGTAAAATACAGGGGTCATTTGTGCTTCTAAATGTGCTAAATTTGGTGTTTAAATAGCCAAGTTTTCAAATTGACTATACACTAGTAACCACATTCCTTTATTTTTTAAGTCATTTACAATAATTTATTGCTCTCTTTTTTTTATTTAGTTATCATAAGCACAATAATTAATTTTTCAGCTCCTTGTGCAGTCCAGATAAATTGAATTTATTTATTTGGACTGCTTGGATTTCATCCAGCCCAGTCTGCAGAGTATGGCACACCTCAATGAGATCTTGCACAGACACATGCATTTTCTGAAAGAAGTGTTTTTCTGAGACTTGCCTGTACACCTGCCATGCTCTTCAGACTGGCATCTAACCTGCTTAGGCTTGTTGGCCTTCTCAAATGGCACATATCTGCTAGCAGGGATGTTGCTAAGAAAAACTTTACATGGTTCATTACTAAATCCAACCGGTTCTTTTGGACTTTGCACCTTAAATTTTAGCCTCAAGTATTTGTGTTCTGTTGAGATTTCAGCTGGTGATAAGATCTTTTCAGATGGTGAAATTTGCCAGTAGCTGGCTATTAGCAACATCCCTGCTCCTGTGAAGTCAGTGGTTAGAGCATCTGATGGTGCACAGAAGGTTGTGGGATCATTTCCTTCTGGGAATGAGTCCATTGATTTCTTACATGTATCTCATAAAATTATTAAGCTCAAGTAAAGCTCTTTGATTGTGACTTACTATTAGCATACTGGTGAAAAGTGATAAATTGACAGGACTATATTTTCCGTTTTCTTTTCCTACTTTGCCAATATAATTTGCCCAGTTGGTGGAATGTGATAGCTAATGCTGCCTTCTTGTTGCTTAAGTTATCAGGAGTTTCTTGAAGGTCCAGATGCCAGACAAATTACCATCTGTTAACATGACTTTGCCCAGCTGCTTCTAAAAATCTCAACAGACTTCCAGAAAATAACATATTGACTGGGTGCGCTAATTTCTTGCCTGCCTGCCTCAATGAAACCCCTGACTGTTGTTCTAATAAAACGTAATTTTAAAATTATGTTTGTGTATAAGAAAGAAAGGAAGAGGACCAGTTATCAGTGGCAGTCTATTCTTTCTTAGTCTTTTGCAATGTTGTTGAAATTTCTGAGTAGAATGCCTGAAGCTGTAATGCTGTATGAGTCTTTGTGAGGCATCTGTAATATTTGAAGTTGTTTTTAAATCAACAGGTTACCAACCTCCATACCACGGCCAGCAGCCACCACCTGTGCTGCCAGGACAACAACAGTACACACCTAACCCTGCAGTAGTTAATAATGCACAAAGCCCTCCACCTCATTCAATGAATAATTCCCTTAGACCATCTCCAACATCTACACCACCAAGGAGGAGTCCAGTAAATCAGCAACCAGGTGAGTATATTTTAAAAAAGTATTACCATCTCTTATAACAGGAGACAACCAGTTGCCTTTACTTGGGTGGTTATATCTTGAATACTCTTGCTCATGTAAGTGAGTGGTGTCCTGAGAAGGACTGTTTGTAGTGACATGGACTGACATGTAAGTAATCCAGGTGGAAGTCAGTTGACTTTGATGATCACTCTCCCTATTTGTTGTGGTCACCCCAACAGTTCTACACTCACCCAGATGATTTTAAAATATGTACAAGTTTATGATATGACTTCTTGGACTCAAGCCATGTACAGTAGTACTACTGATAGTGTATCTATTTGGAATAAATTTCACACTAATGTTTAATTGCAAACCATGTGTATTGAGGTTGGTTTCTAAGAGAGAAAGAGCAAACTTGCTTTAACTTTATTGTTGTTTTCAGGGCAAGGTAACATGTCTTCACCCAGTGCTCAGCCTCCTGCATCCAATGCAATTGCTAATGGTCCTGTGACAGGGATGACAGCGTCACCTCAGGGGCCTCCTTATATGGGATCACAACCTCTAACAAATGCCACTCCACCTGCTCCTCAAATGGGGAGTTCTCAGAGACTGTCTGCTCCACTTTCACCAGGAGCTGCACTACCAAATGGACCCTCATCGCAAATGCAAACTTCTCCTACAAGTAGCCATGTTCAAGGTGGTGTTACACAACCTGGTTCAGCATTTTCTCCCGTGACATCATCTCATCCAAGCCAGCCGTCACAAAACTTATCTCCACCCCTCCCTGGGCATAATCCGGTACAAGGACTGACAAATGCACATCCTCAAGCCCAGCAAACACAGTTTGGGCAGACAACCAACTACACAGGACAAACCCAAAGATCACCTCTACAGACACCTGGTATGGCTCCAACTGGTAACCAATCATTATCAGCACTCCATTCTAACAAACCTAAACGACCTGTCATGGCAATGAACACAGGATCTGGCTACCCTGGACAACGTGGTAGCCCATCCCCAAGATCGACACCTCCTCCCCCAGTGGGTCCACCTGGGCCGGCAATGTCTCAGGGATCAACACCGCCACCTCCATCAAACTTACAAGGATCATCTATGCCTCAAGCTCCATACAGCAGTCCAGCCTCAGGCTATCCCCAGATGGGACAAGATACCCAAGCTGGAGCAAGGCCTATTTCATCACGACGAAGAATGTATCCTGCCCAGGTATGTAGCAAAAAGAGTTGTAGCATTTTCAAATGTGGCTAACAGGGACTAAACTGTAAAGCGAAGGTCCCTCTATGAAGTCTCAACTCTGTTTATTTAGTCTTTGTGTTCTGTTCTGTTTTTACATTGCAAGACCTCCCTAAAAACCACTCCATTGAGAGGAGCTTCCTTAATTAATGTTATTATATTTAAGCAGCTCTCATTATCCCTAATCAGCACTAGCACTGCACAGTGCTAAGTAATTTGCAACAAATTAAGTGATAGCAAAGATAATTTGATGCTGTTCGTTATCAGAACTTATAAGTGTGAACACTTGTAAATTACCAGGCACTTTTACAGTGGCCATGAAATCTTTCATTGTTAGCTGTTATTTTTTTCTTGTCAGACAACACCTCCTTCCATGCCTGGTGTTCCTGCTGCGATGATGAATGTTCCTGGCCAAAGAAATCAGACATCCCCTGGGCAGATGCCAGCTATGTCTCAACACCCTCCACAGCAGATGCCTGTTGTAAGTAACACGTCATAATTTCCAGTATGAATGGCAGAGGTATATTGATTTTTCATCTGACCTGTGGCCTTGGCCTGTGTGCAATATATCAGAACTAATTAGAAAATCCCTGTACAACGGCCATAAAGCATGAGTGCAAACGGGTCAAATCTGTTCTCATACTGCCTTACTAGAAACACTTTTGAAATTATTTTGTCGAGTATAACAAAATTGACCAATACTACAAGGTTCTGGCAAACAACCTTCAGGAGATTTAGATGGTAGAGATTTGTGTTTTGTTGTCAAAATCATACTTTTGCAATCAAAAATTCATTCATTATTCATAATCCCATCACACCTCTTTGCAGGTGCATAGGGTAGCTACACAATTCTAAAATTGGTTTCTGGCATGGTGATTCCCTAAAACTAGACTATCATCTCATGCCCTTAAGATATTGAGTTAGGGCATGAAGTACATGTAGAATTATATTTTCTCTTGATCTTGATAGCCTTTTTTTTTTTTTTTTTTTTTTTTTTTTTTTTTTTTTTTTCAATATGAGCAAGTTGATCCCTTGTCTGTCTTGGCCTGTGACCTAATTATTTTGGCAACTGCATGTGGGCAAGATCAGATCATTTTCTTGTTGTGTGTTTTCCCAAATGGGTTGTCATCCATTCTTCATTGTTCTCACATTGATGTTATTGTGTTCAGGGCTCAAGTCCTTCACAGTTTCCTTCGCCTGGCAGTGGCCTTGAGGGTCCCATGGGACGATTGACAGTCCAAGTGAGTGAGCATTATTAAGATTTCTTTGGTATTTTCTGTATAGCTTCGCTTTGTGTTAAGGACTGTTTCCTTCTTTCATACATATGGATTTAAGGTAGTTATAGTCCATACATTTTATTTCCAGATGAAACACGCAGAAATAGAACTATATTTGGGCTCAACTATTTCCCAGAGAGCATATATTATTTTCTTGCAAATAGATTGTTAAGTTTAGGCTGTGGCCATACACTTATGTGTGCTAGTTTTGGTAGTTTTTTCTCAAACTCCTTCTCCTGTCTCCTTCATGATTTTTTAGCCCTCCATTATAGACTTTGTTTTGGTGCCAGGGAAATACATGTAGTTAGTTTTGTGCTCCTGAGCGCCTTGATGTTTCCCCAAGACAAAGTTGGGATAGGCCATGTAGTATTGTATCCTGGGTGAGCAACAATTATTGATGTAATATGTCAAAAACGAGGGCGAGTGCTTTATCAGGGGTTCCAAATACCGTGAACGGCCTCGTGCTTTCATCTGGTTCGAAATTAATCTCATTAAAATGCAAATGTTTGATCTCAGGTGAAAAACATGTTTCATCTCAGATGAAAACCTGGTGGTGTTTCATCTGGTGTTTCATTGGGGTATCAAGATTCATCCACCTGACTGCATGAATACATTTGAATTTAGTTAACGTCACATGCACATGATCACTAACCAGATAATGACAGTTGGAGTTAAGCCTGAGGAAATGACAGCTGTATAACAATTTCTTTATGTGCTTGGTTGTTTCTTTGCCTTGGATAGGACATTTTTTAGTTGATGTATAGTGATGATTTATAGTGGTGTTTTTTACTCAGCAGCAGTCATCAGTCTGTCAGCCTATCAATCTTCTGGAACAGAGACATGTCCTTCCAACAACTCCACTTGAACAACCAACTGCAAACTTGCCACAGGTGAGTACATTCTTGTAAGTTTCCTATCTGTATTTTAACCTCAGCCTTAACAATTTCTTTCTTAGTTACAAATTGTTTATTTTTTAACAAAAATAATAAAATTATTAACTGTCTTACTCTCTGTAGTATCAAAGCTCAAAGTTTACATAAATGCACATGCATGTAGCAAGATTTGTAACATTAACATGAAGGTGTAAAAAATTTGCAAAACTGTGCATAGAAATGGTAAGGGTCACCAGAAACAAGACAGAGTGACTCTCGTACCAAATTGTTTGCACCTGGTGAAGACTTTTGAGTACATGTAGGAGGAAGTATGTTTTCTTCTGTTGTATTCACTGAGTCTATGCATTTTTTCTTTTCCAATTTTCAGGATCTTCGGAAGAAGAACTGTGACCCAAGGTTATTTTCAATCTAAGTTTTACTTGTTACTGTAGCATAATTTATTGTCAATGATAAATATTTTTACAGAATGTCAAAAGGACCTTCATCCTTTTACGGAACCTCCCGTTGGTGACTGGCATATCACTGCTTTCATTTTCCCATTGTCCATCTCCACATGCCATTATTATGGGCTTGCATATTAAAATTTCCATATACTGCAGACTGAAGCTAACCAGATAGACTAGACGAAGGTCATTGTAATCTCCAGGTTTAGTTGAATTCTAGAGTCCACAGCCTGCATTTTATACTAATCGTTGGTTTTATCAACAGAGTTGACAAGGTCATTTGTCCACCGTAAAGAGATTAGAGTGCTGACGTTTTAGCATTAGCCAAGGGCTAATGCTTGAAATGTCAGCATTTGAATCTCTTTACTCCTTACACATTTTATACTGACTGTTTTATTACAGTATTATGACGTTACAATGTTGACTTACTAGTTATTTCGATTATTTGTAGTGTGCTTTGTTGTACCTTGAATGCTGTTCCTGAAACCAAGAGTTTGTTAACAAAATCAAAACTTCCACTTGGAATACACCTTCATCCTTTTAAAGATTTACAGGTAAGCTCCACTGGGAAAAAATAAAGCAAATATCTGTTAAAAGTTCATTAGATGTAGCTCATGTAGGAAAAAAGTAGAAGTACTGAGGAACTTTGATCCTGTTATTTCTTCAGAATCTCCCAGTTATTCACTCTTCTGTCATCACAAGATGTCGTTCCTGTAGAACTTATATCAATCCGTTTGTTACTTTCACGGATTCTAGAAGATGGCGGTGTCCAATGTGTTTTAGAGTAAATGAAGGTAATTATTTGTTCTTTCTAAAGGGTGTCATTGTTGTAAAGTTAATTGCAGTTGTCATAGGAATTTCACTTGATCACCCATTCTTGATCATTAAGCCATAGATTGGTCTTAGTCTTGTTGCTGGTATTTACTTCATAGAAGCTGTCTTTTATAGTTTTTTAATTGCTGTTCAGTAGCTACTTTGTTGCCTGTGTCATCTTATAGAATTTCCCCTAGTTGTAAGGCCTATGCAGGGTAGTATCTTATCCACACCAAGTACTCAGCAGCATACGTACTTGTTTTATGTTGTGTAAGCCAGTACAAGACCCAAGGTGTTTAGTTAATTTAAACTGTTTATCCAATTGTGACATGATCATTATTATAGCATGGTGGTTTTACTGAGAGATTTTTACCGTTGGTTTTAGTTCCAGAGGAATTCTGTTTTGATCCTACAACAAGACAGTACGGTGACCCAGCTAAAAGACCTGAAGTTAGAAATGCTACTGTGGAGTTTATAGCTCCTTCTGAGTATATGGTAAACAGATTTGTATTGTTTTATTGACTGTTTCCATTGATTGATGTTACCTCTGTTTATGGCATTTAAGTTTTAATGTTTAAGAAAACTTGTGTTGTGCTTATCATTCTTTTGACTCTGTCCCACCCGTCACTTTTCAATAAAATGTTTATTCTGAAGTAAAAAACAGCCTTGCACTTAGTTGACAATTTAATGCCACAACATAAAAGCATTTTTGAGGTTTTGATCTTCAGAGCTTGGTTGTTTCCAAAAGGGGCTTTAAAGGGCAGAGACAAATGTTTGAACGGACTGTGTGTGATATTGTATTCAACTTTTGCATATTTCAGTTGCGGCCTCCACAGCCATCGGTGTTCCTGTTTGTTTTGGATGTTTCTTTCAATGCCTTAGAAACTGGTAGGTATTTTTATTACTACTTTTGTCTGAGCAATTTTTAAGAACTGTTGATATTTAAAATCACATTTTTAGCTGGTCTGTACAACTGTAAATGTGTAAATGAACTTTCTACCCTTCTTTATAGCCATAATATAGCTACATTTGATAAATCTCTCTCCTTCATCATTCAGTCTGTCAACTCAGTCTTCTGTAGCGAGAGGGTCTAATGTCGCAAACTTTATTTACTTTCTACACAAGCTTCTTCACTATATTCATTTTTCTTTTGCATGGCTGTAACTTGTAACTTTTTTTGGTATTAACGTCTGGTAAGTAAAATAAATTTAATTAGATTGAAATAATAAAGAGAGTATTTTGTTTGTTTTTCTCTTCCCAGGGTATCTTCCGTTGGTTTGTAAATTACTAAAAGATAACCTGGAGAAAATGCCAGGAGATCTAAGAACACAGATTGGATTTATAACATTTGATAGCACAGTTCACTTTTATAGCTTAAAGGCAAGTAATATTCAGTAATGGCATTGTAGATAACCTTGTTTGCAATGGCTGTATCAGCTCTCCCAGACAATGATGTGCTGCTCTGTTCACACCAATTTTCCCCAAGGCCCCTTTAAACTTGGCTCTTTCTGCCTACTAAAACTGTTATGTTGTCTACTGCTACAGCGCTGTGTAAACTTTGTTATGCTGTCTACTGCTACATGTAAAGCGCTGTACAAAGCATTTTGAGAGGACTGATACTTTTCTGTCCCAGATTGTGTAATTATCATGCATGTTAATGTGTTTTCTTTCTCTGTTTCTGTTCTTTAGTCAAAACTCAGCCAACCTCAGATGCATATTGTATCAGACTTAGAAGGTGAGTTTATTTACAAGCAGCAGTACCAACTTCATTGTCTTTTGATGGCTGGGTTTTTGCTAGTGATGTAAAGCCATTGGCCTTGCCTTTACACAATCTCTTACAAAAGTAGTTTAGGATGTAGAGAATGAACATTACAGTTCAAAAAGATTAGGGGGTGTATTCCTCTCTGTGTGGTCTGGCTTATCGACATTCATTAATCATTGAAACTAATCAAAGTCTTGTCACCATTGATACATGTTGCTAAGTGCATTGCAAAAGCAGCACACTTTTGTTTCACCATGTGACATGCATTAATATGCATTCTCAGTGGAGACTACTCTGAGTTTAAGGTGGATCACAATGGTTTCCTTCCCTTCAGTTAGTATTTGATGGGTCATCACTATCACTCTTATCCGTGGATAGCATCGTAATGGGATCAATATTGGCAAACAGGTTATGGTCATTTTTTAATAAACAGCCCTAAATCTATTTTGTTTTGCTTTTTCCAGATGTCTTCCTCCCTTCACCTGATGATCTCCTGGTCAATTTGAATGAGAGCAAAGAGGTACAACTTGATTACATTGTCATATTCAGACCCTCCTTATTTTCACTTCTTTCCTTTTTACCCTTATACAAGATTCATGCAAATAGAGCATGCTCTTTAAGAAAAGACCTTTGGAAAAACAACAACAACAACAACAACAAAGAACAAGCCCAGCAGTTACTGTCAGAATTTCAGGGTATTAGATGGCCAGGAACTCCAGGGCTGAAGCCTAACCCCTAATCTCATACCCATATCTTCTCAGTCTTTGGGGGAGAACATGTGGTAAAATCTGTTTTAACAAATGACCGATTTTACCAGATGTTTTCTCTAAAGACAAAACATCTTGGTGCAAGGCTAATATGACCCCATGCCCCGCCCACATGAATGACAATCTTGGTATGGACTAGCACAAAAGACCTGTCTATAACTGAACTTTTGCAAAATGCATAACTTGTATATCATTGGTAGTACAGTACTGCCTGTATCCATATGCACATTGGCATACGTGAACCGCAAGGGCAAAACATGTGAAGGCCCGTGAGAGGAACAAGACAAAACTGTGCAGTTCACGAGACAAAACCTAGGTTGAAAATTTACTGTGGTCAAAAGGACAAGGCCCTGACATAATGGCATCTTATAGCCTATTGGGATTTTATTGTTTTCCGTTGAATAGATTTTTTTCTCAACGTTTCGTCTCTGCTTTGTTGCATCCTTTTGAGGTCGACACAAGGGCAAAACGTGTGCACTGCCCTCGCGTCCACCTTGTGAAATCCGTGGCCGATGTACATATGAATTCAGGTGGTACTGTAAGTGGGCGCAAGTCTAGTAGCTACTTGCAGAGCAGGCAAAAGTTTGCTCTGCTGTCATTTTTCTTACCTACTCATTCAAATGTTGGTCATTTTTATTATCAGCTTGTAATACAGCTTCTGGACTCTCTTCCGACGTTGTTCAGCAAGAGCCCTAATGTATACAGTGCCACTGGAGCTGCTCTGCAGGCAGCCCTCAAGTTAACTGTAAGTGAATGTATCTACAGTGACTTAGGGCCATTAGGGCTTTGTTGTTTGAAAGCTAACCCATATTTTTTATTAGAAGATGACCACTGTTTTTATTTCTTCAGTATAACAGCACTTTCCTGTGCTTCATTATCAAGGAACTCCATGTCAACACAATTTAATTATTATTATTTAATTATTATTTAATTATTATTAATTAATTTAATTACTATTTGTTAATTAGGCCCCTACAGGTGGTCGTGTAACACTTTTCCAAACAACACTTCCTAATGTTGGTCCGGGAGAACTGAAGAAGAGAGAGGATGGACAGAAGTCCAATCCAAAGGTGGGTACTGTTTTGAATGTGGTCAGTGCATAAGGTTTCCATCTGAAGGGGACCTGTCTGCCCATTGTAGTTACCTTGTTTGAGAAGTGTTTGGCAATTTTGACAAAAAACCATCACCATCAGAACCAACTAAAGAAAAGGAAGGGAGGGGGGACCTAAGATGGCAGCTTGGATAAAAAAATACAATAAACAATATCCAAGGGGAAATGTTTCTGTTAAAGATAGCCCTTGTACAAGATAGAAGGTTCTACTGTTCATGATTAGGTACTCACGTTGGCCTTTTGGAGACACATTTTAAGGAATGTTATTTAATCTTCTTTTTTTCTAGGACGTGCAGAATCTAACCCCAGCAACTGATTTTTACAAGAAGTTTGCACTTGACTGTGCAGCAGAACAAGTAGCTGTTGATCTGTTTTTATTGTCAGGACAGTATGCTGATATAGCAACATTAAGTAAGTGTCCTGCGTAAACAAAATAGCCATCTGGAGGCTGATTTACCCATGAATATTTTTCAAGCAAGCAGGTTAAGTGAGAATCAATGTAGTCATCACTTCCTATTCCCTCTATACTTTGTACATTACATGTGTTTCCTTTCATGAGATTTCATCTGAGCAGTACCTAGTGAAAGAGCTTACCAGGAGGTTAGTCTTCATTGAAAGATCTCAAATGTTCTTTTCTGTGATTTATTTTTAGTGTGTGCATCAAAGTATTCTGGTGGATCTGTTATGTATTATCCAGACTTCCATGTGGTTAGGAATGCTGCAGCAGCAGAAAAATTTGAAAATGAATTTGTGTAAGTATTATGATACTTTACTGTGTTTTATACCAATGTGAATCATCTCAGCTTTTGTCGCAGGAAGCAAACAGGGTTAGCTTGTTGGGTTGTTTTGTTTGCAGTAATTGTTAATACTTTTCAGGAATGTTGGCTGTCACCTTCATTACAGTTTTTAGCAGTCGACATTTTGTCAACATTTGTTTTTACAGTTCCAAACACTCTGCTTAAGTGAGGTTGATCAATATTGGTTTTTCTACAGGCGTTATCTGACAAGAAAGGTTGGTTTTGAAGCAGTCATGAGAGTCCGTTGTACAAAAGGTGAGATGCCACACAAATTTTTAAACTTAAAGTTGAAAAGTTTGTTTGAGATGGGTAGAGAGACCTTGTAAGGGATGTGTCCTCTTGTTGGCCTCACTGCCATGGGCAAATCTGTAAATAAATTTTAAATAAATAAATTTGTAGACATCAAGTAGAGTTTTGTTAAAATGTCCACAAATAAGTGGCCAAGACATGTGGCTGGGTGACATGGCTGAATGTAGGTTTCAGACAGGTCCAAATTACATTTACAGTGTAGACAGTAACGTTGGTACTTTTCCATGAGAATTTAGCTGAAATTATAGGCAATGTAGGCAGCTACCTGAGTTCAAATCATGTCAAATATATGGCAAGATCGTCCATTTGTCAGCTTTTAACGAAATCACTGCATTTTTGTCTCTCTTTTTTTGTTATCAGGGCTTTCAATCCACACATTTCATGGGAACTTCTTTGTACGTTCCACGGACTTGGTTTCCTTGCCTAATGTCAGTCCTGACAGTGGCTTCAGTATGCAGATTGACATTGAAGACTCTTTGACAGATTCTAACCTGGCAGTATTCCAGTCTGCTCTTCTCTATACAAGCACCAAGGGTAAATGTCGTATTCAAATAATGAGAAGAACTCTCTCAAAATGTTTTGCAGTCACTGGCAACATTACAGGAGCAGAAGGCATAAAGAGCTATGTGTAGTGTAAACTGAGCAGCAAATAATCATCTGTAGGCATCAAAATCACCAGCTGGTGGTACATTTAGAGAGGCTGTGATAATAGTAGGAACAAGTTTAATTCTATTCTAAGTTGGAAAATTCAAAGTATTGGGGGTCCATGAGCTTAACTCTCTTAACTCATTTGTTTCGGGTGTTTAACTTTGTTTTTCCTTTACCCAAACCAAAAGCAAATACCCAGTACCAGAAACACCATGAGAATGTAAAGAGAATATTGTTTGAACATTGTTTGCAGGTGAGCGGCGCATTAGAGTGCACACACTTGCTTTGCCAATCACAAACAAGCTGGTTGACTTGTATGCTACTGCTGATGTCCAGGCAATTACTACGCTGCTGGCTAAGATGGGTAAGTTCATTATGCATTTACTAATTCCTATTGAGTGCTATTTCCACCATAATCATTGATTCATATTTATAGTAGTCTACTTTTCGATAGATTTGTTGTTAAGGATTATACTTCGTGAATTAAAATTATTTAGTTAATGTTAATCCACATATGCCCTTTGTGGATAAAATCAAAATATGTTAAACAATGTGTAACACCATTGATATAAGTTGTGTTCAAAGTTGGAATTTCTTTGGACACTGATATTTACTGAGGAAGACTTTTCGGGACGACAGGCAGGTAAAATCTGCTGCATAGCCGAATGGGCTTTGTAACGTGAGGATGCATATAGTGAGGGCATTGTAAGTCCATTTAAATGCAGGTTACCGCACTGCATCATCATCATTAGCTTAAACATGTGGGTTCTAGTGTATTATGTCAGTGTACTGTATTCTTGAAAAAAAAATCAACAACAACATTTTGTGTTTTCTTATCTGTAGCTGTGGATAGAACATTGACTTCATCTTTAGGTGATGCACGAGAAGTAAGTTGAACTTGCCAAGCTGCAGTTCCATGTACTTGAACTTTGTGCTGTTAAGTTCTGCATACTTCCTCCTCAAACATACTTAATGTATGATTTGACCCTTTTTAAAACATGAGTATCACCGTTGAATATTTTGCCCCACGTTGGAAAGGAAAAATGAATCAATTAGTAAATTCCAAGGTATTATTATTTCAATTTTGTGATTTGCATGTAACTCCAGGGATCTGTGGGACCTGCACCGGTCAAACCAGGATCGTATAGTGTAACATGCTGTCACATTTTGTATTTAATGCAGGCTGTATTTGGTCAAATGATGTAGAAGCAGGATAATATAATTTTGTATCTTATAGCAACTTGAAAATGTGCTTGTTTCATTTCTTGTCATCCATTCTTAAAAGTAAGCAGGGACACAACACACGAACCCACCGTTAGGCTGAACACTTTTACCGCTCCTTATTGTGTCTATGTTAACAAGTTCTGCTATGCATTGCTAATTTGTTTTGTTTTGTTTTGTTTCACCAGGCTTTAATGAATGCATGTATTGACGCACTTGGTGTTTACCGCACATCAGTGGCAAATCAACCTCAAAGCAGTGGATTACTTGCCCCTTATTCTCTCAGATTACTACCGTTGTTTATTCTGGCCATCATGAAGCATGTATGTGTTAATTCACTGTTTAATAACATTCACCAATCTTCATTTCTTGTCGATTTATGTTGTTTTGTGAGTAATTGCACAGAAACGTTCAAATATGTCACCTTACATAGAGTCTGATAGAGTCGAAGAAATGCAGTGTACCAGCTCACGTGCAACAGCTGTGACCAACATTACATTGGTAGCACAACACGCTTCATCCATGACCGCGTAAGAGAACACATCCATAACGATAGCTCCTCCGTCAAAAAACACATCTCTTCCTGCCAGAACAACGACCATAAAGGCATCAACATCAAAATTATTATGAGCGAAAACGATCCCGCCAATCTACGCCTCTACGAAGCATTTTATATCAGAAAATACAAACCGTCACTCAATTCCCGAGAGGAATGCACTGAATTTGCGGAACTGCTATTTTAATATTTAATTTTAGACACTACAATCCATCATTAGAACCTTGTATACGCTCGCAGTTTATTTCTATTTTTATTTCCATAGCTTTCACACATACGTCACATTTTTTACACATTTCACCCTTCACCCTACACTCTCTTTGTATATATATATATATAGCGCGCGCGGAATATTTTCTCATCCCTGATGATGCCGTTGATCGGCGAAAGCTTGGATTTCAGTTTTTAGTTTTTAGTTTTTAAACAGCAGTGTAAGGCCTCAATTGAACAGTTTTTATATATTTTTGTATTTAGTGTTTTACGGTAGCTGAGTAACCCCACAAGCCTTTTCTTTTTGTCTTACCTGTCTTGTTGGTTGATTCTTAGATGGCATTTCGTCTTGGTTCCAACACGCGTTTAGACGAGCGTTGCTTTGCAATGCAGCAGTTCAAAGTGATGCCACTTAGCTTGGTTATGCTGAACATCTACCCCAAGATGTATCCAATACATGACCTATCCGATGAGGCAAGTACTTGGCTTGAATGAATGAACAAGTAACTTTATTAAAGTGTCAGAATATTTACCTACTACAATGGCTTAGTTACTTGGACAAAAAAGCATCCTTGTCAGTAAATCCTACAACTTTTTGATTCTTGTACTCCAACAGGCCACCTCTTGGGTGCCATGGTTTTCCTCTTTCCAGATTTCCCAACAACAGAGGTGTTAAGAAACTCATAGGCTGCTCACATGATCAGAAATACATTTTTGTAATTTATTCATCACCTTACGTGCGCTAAAATAGAGAGAGCCTCCTTCAAGCCTCCTTAAAAAAATTGAAATTTAAAGGGAAACAACACAGAAGCATAACCAGAATCAGGAAAATGCTCTAACATGAGGATGGCTCAAAGTGTAATCAGGCTACAGAAGCCATGATCAAGAGGGAATTCCAAACAATTCCAATTTCAGCATTTATTTGCAGCTCAAACAGCAAAAACATGGTGGACTTAGAACCTTGTGTTCTCCTAAAAAAATTTAAAATTTTGAATGCGCCTCTGCATTACAAGTGCTGCACAAGACTTCTGGTACGTGTATAATCTTCTGAGCTCAGCTAAACAGTATTATCTTAGTTGTGTGACTTTCTCTCCCAGGGTGCTGTCCAAACCAAAGCAGGTCCAGTTCCAAAGCCTCCTATTTTCCACTTATCAGGCGAGAAGCTGAGCCGGAAGGGGATTTTCCTTTTGGACACCGGGCACGTAAGTGTGGCAATCACTTTTAAAACATGAAGGATAATTTAAGTAAAATAACCAACTGAAGCCATTTTTAACATTTCGATAATGTCTTAGGTCTGTGTTTGTGTTTCAAAGTACTTTGCAAAGTGGCCAAGCATTTAACTTCATAAAGAAATAATTTAAATTGAGCAGAAGAGTGTTAAAATTCCTAACTGGCAGGAGGTTAACCAGTTGGCTTTTTACAAGTGTGTCTGAGGAGTTGAACTCAGGGATACCAAGAAACAACTGCAGCAAGCAGCCAGAGAGGGACTTGAAACCGAGGACCCCTGGATTGGCCACACTGCCTCCTTAGTGAAGAGATTATCGAGACTGGATAAGACTTGTGGATTCTGTGCGAAGCAAATAAGTAATATTTCAAACACGAGACACAGTGTTTCATCACATATCAAACACCGAGGAAAGAGTTGAAAAAACGACGCGTAGCGGAGTATTTTTGACGAACCCAGAGGTTTTTGATATTGTGATGAAACACTGTGACGAGTGTTTGATATAACTTCTCAAACAAACTGATATTAAAGGGGAAAACGAGGAGTTTTTTTTATCAGATATCCAAACACGTCACGGTGTATGATTTCCTTTGTCTTTGGCTTTTGAATTATTAACAAGTTAGACAATCTTGTTGTTATTTACAGGCTTTCTACATATGGGTTGGACGGGACGCTCCTATTGATGTTATCCAGGGGCTGTTTGGTGTCCCTAACTTTGGAAGTATCCCAGAAAATTTGGTAGGAATTGCTTTTATCATTTTGCTATCGCCTTCCTTGAATGTTGTATTGTGTTTGGACTAGACATTCCTAAAGTGGGACTATTCGAATGTTTGGCACTTTGTAGTGTTTTCCTGTGGTGCTGTTTATTATGCTGTAAGTCTATGAATGAAATCCTAAATTAAGTCAACTCAGATACGTTTTAGTAGGGTCATTCTGGGCCCAGGTGTTCAAAGCCCGATTAAGCTAATCCTGGGTTAACATGAACTTTGGTTCGAGTATATTTACTGATCCATAAGGATTCGTGTGAAAGATATTTGTCCCTAAGTTTTGCCTTAGACTTTTCTTTACCATTAGCTTAAAATGAGCCTTTAAAATCATTTTTAACGAGCGAGATGAAAACCTCGGTTAACTTTTAATCGTGGATTAGCGTTAATCGGTTTCGAACAACCCGGCCCAGGTCGTTTGTTGAGTTGCGTTTTTAAACAAATGTGAATAAAATAATCATAAAATGAGCTGAAGCACGTGAATGGTAATGAATAGTTCATCTTATTTCAGGGATCGCTTCCAGTGCTGGAAAATCCTCAGTCGGAGAGAGTGAGAACATTTGTGGACTACTTACAATCGCAGAGAACTTGTCATGCCAACATTTATGTTATAAGGTTAGTTAGCTTACACGGTAAACAGTTGCTTCCCTTAACTATTTCTCTATCTAACCTTGACTACTCTCTATCTCTTTTTTTTTAATCTCCTTTAATATACAAACTGATCCACTATTCTTCGAATTCGTACGTTTTAGGTGCGTTTTCTATACTCTATTTTGTTAGAAGCTTTGTTCAAACGTGGCTGTGATATTTCTGAAACCCGTTTGTTTATACCTAACAGGGAGGACAGCCGAATGAGGATGCTGTTTCTTCAAAACCTGGTGGATGATCGATCTGAGTCGGTTATGTCCTATTACGAGTTCCTCGTTCATCTTCAAAAGCAAATCTCAAAATAAGCTCCATATTCAAGGACTGGGCGTCAAATGATGATTCAGACAGTGCAGATGTAATGCTACACGGGAAAATATCTCGAGCGGGGACATTGCCGAGACTACTTTTAGTGGGAATTGCTCAGTTTCGGACCGACCGTTCATTGCTGAACGATGAGTGTGCTAAATTAAAATTGCTTGACAAAGGAACATCAAATCGTAGCAACAGATCGAGTTTACTTGAAAATTGCACAGCAAACGAATTAGAACGTCACCAAAGAATATTACAGTCTTTCATTATTCGTGGAGGATCCGTGGCCAAAGGTCAATTCCTGTACCACCAATACTCTGAGTTGCCTGGCTTACCTTGCCAGTGCTTTGAAGAATACAGAAAACACTGCTGGCGGAAGATAAGACAAAACGTATATTATGATCGAGAAAATAAGGAAAGGAGACAAGGTGCTCCAAGCAATTCTGACAGCAACCCTTCTTCTTTGAGGGATAAAGAATACTTGCGCGCGCAAGTAAAATGCCCGCGTTTTACGGTGGAAAAGAGAAGCTGCTTGCCTTCTTCTCTTCAAGAATCAATTAGAATCTTCCTCTCTGGTGTTTTCTCTTTTATTAAATTTAGAACAGCAAATATTACAATTGTTTTATATTTTGGTATGACATGTATTCAGTGAAGGTCGCTTTAGTGGAATGTTTATAACTGATTGTTTGTTAGCGTTGTGGAGGTTTACTTTGATGCATGAGAAATTTTTAAAGACTATTTTTCACACATTTTTCTTTTTCTGTGGCTCACCCAATTTATTTCCTCATAATAAAACACTTCAATTAGGTTTATCTGACGCTCACAGCCCAAAGCTGGCGATCCATACCTTCAATGTAGTTCCATTGCGAAGTCAAAAGCATTAAAGATTATTTGCTTTTCTCGGACAATCTAATTTTAAAAATATTTTAAGCTTACTAAGCTCAATTCAATGCCATCGTTTATGGTAAAAAAAAAATCATTCTATTCATTGTCCTAGATTTCGCGCGCGAGTTTTTTGCCTGTTGGACAAATAATGGGAGGTAATAGCACGCACGATTTACCAATTACGTAACGTAATTTACCAATTACTCGTAACGGTTAATTTACCAATCCGTAATTTACCAATTACTCGTAACGGGTAATTTACCAACCCGTAATTTACCAATTACCCGTAACGCGCATTAACGGTTGGGGTACCGCAAGGTTCAATCATGGGCCCGGTATTGTTTACATTATATGTAAACGATCTCTTTTGAGTCCCAACATATTGCGAGCCACTTGGCTATTTAGATTACACCAATGAAACTCCTCCTCGGGTTCCCCTCCAGCAAACTTTACGATGTTATCTCTTCTGTAAACGTAGATCTTAAAGAAATATCGAGTTGGTGCTGTAGAACTTCGCTGCCTATAAATCCAGACAAAGCAAAGCTCCTGTATGTGGGTGCTCCTCAACTCACGAGGACTTTACCTGCCGTTCTACCAAGTGTGACAATGTTGGGAACAGAAATCAAGCCTGTAGCTGTTACAAACGACCTGGGTGTGCATATCACTAAAACTGCCTCTGACTCCATTTTTAAACTGATGAGAGTTAACAGGATAAAACACCTCTTGGACCAAAAAACTCTGATCTATCTGATGAATGCTTTCGTTTTTGTAAATTATTTTACTGTTCAACTGTTTGGAGTAGTACGAGTGAGAAGAACGTTAGAAAATTTCAGCTAGTCCAGAACTACGCCTGCAGAATTGTAGCTGGTCTAAGAAGCTACGATCATATTTCAGAATCCCTGAAGTCCCTGAAATGGCTTAACGTTGAGGACAGACTGCTTTTTAACTACTCTGTTATGGTATACAAGTGCATGAACAACCTAACTCCTGGTTATCTTTGTGAACGATTTCAACACCGTTCAAAAATTTACCAAAGGAGCACCAGGCAAAAATAATGACCACGCTGTCCAAGTGTAGGCTTGCCACTGGCCAAAGGGCTTTCACCTTCCGTGGAGCAAAAATCTACAATAATTTATCGAAGCATATCAGAGACACGGAAAGTCTTAGCGTTTTTAAAAAGAGACTTTTTAAGAATCTTTTTAAATCATAAATTTTTTATTATCGTCATTTTTTTTCTCTATTTTATCAGCCAAATGTAAATGGTTTTCATTATCATTATTATTATTATTATTATTATTATTATTATTATTATTATTATTATTATTATTATTATTATTATTATTATTATTATTATTATTATTATTTTCATGTATGGCGGAAGAGCCCCCCAAGGGGAGCTATACAATCAAGTATGTATTTATGTATGTATGTACGTTGATGTGAACCCATGTGTATTACATGGCGCCGCCAAGATGTGAATTTTATTTTTTAGTGGTAAAAACAGCAACGAGTGAGTAAAATAGTGGGTTTTTTTTAAACACGAGAAAATATCATTCATCTCTCCAAGTCACCGTGTAACTTTCGTTTTACAGTCAAACCTGTATTAAGCGGACAGCAGCACAAGTCCCATTTTTTCTCCTCCACATTTACTGTAAAAGAACCTGTATTGAACGGACACTGCAAAAAGAATGCATGTTTTTTTGTCCACGTTTTAACGGCTCGATCATTTAACTTTGCCGACAAAAGCAAGTACACGTGGATAGCAACTCGGGCGAAGAGCATGAACTAGACGCAAAAGAGCCTGCTTTAAAATCTGACCGTGAGGCTTTAAAATTGGCAGATATGTTACTGGAGTACTCTCGCTATCATAGAAGGGACGACCATGGCCATCAGTAAAGTTAATGACTTAACTTCAAATAAGTAGGCTTTAGAAACTGAAGCAGCCACAAATTAACGCTTTGTTTTGCATTTTTCGCATAGAGTTTACTGTTGTGGTCTACTTATGCAAAACATTCTCGGCAGCCTACTGTACGAACCACGGAAACGCGACATTTTATTTCTTCCATTTTGTTTACGCAAAATTTTCATTCTTGTTTTGATTGTTTGAACCTTAACATAATTCAATCAATATAGATACTGTTACGCTTTACATCTTCTAATAAAGCAAACTGATCACATATACTTGCCATTGCTTATGGAAATACGCCATTCCACAGTCGTATGCGTTCACGAGAATGGTATTTGGCCCTTTCAAGGCCTTTTAATACTGAGGAATATTATTTGGCCCTTTTAAGACGAATTCTAAGGGAAACTGTTTTCAGCGGACAACCTGTATTTAGCGGACACTAGGAAGGGTCCCGAGGGTTTGACTGTATTAAAAAGACACAAGTGTTTTATTGAATGTTTGCACAAACAACCTTGAAAAAAAGCGGAAAATGACGTCATCAATAGTCTCACTTGTGAGGATATGGAAAATACGCCATTCGGGTCCCGGATGTAATTTGGTATGAATTTTACGAGTGGTATATCTTCTAGTAAAACACTCTTGTCTATATAATAATGTTGTTTCTGAAGCCTTATTTATTGCATCACGGCACCATAAAGAGGCTGAGGACTACATATCTTTGTGATCGCTGGTGTTGCGCTGTAAGGCGGAGGTGCTTCAGCAACACACGATGATTCAGACTGGTCCAGCAGGGAAATGGTTACCTCAAGCTGGTCATACGGAGGTGGAAGGTAGTCTGGGCAGGTTATATTGTAGGGAGGTGGGTCCTGTCCAGGGTATGGTGGTAGGTTTCTCTGTCCTGGGTGATGTGACAGCCTCTGACAGCAGCGATGGAGGGGCTGAGGGCACACCAAGACCTTGAAAAGGACACAGATTATGATCAAAACAGTTGGAATCATTACTACGGCAGCAGTGATGACGATATCGCAGAAACGACATTTATCACAATCTTTCCGCAATGAGCAAACATTGAAACAGCATTGTAAACCTGCGTCACTTGCGCATTCAGAGTCGGTATCACATGAGCTTCCAATACAATTATCCCGTGCGCATTTATTATCGAGGCAACGTTCTTGCTGTCCACAGTCAGAGTCGCGAAAACACAGACCAGAGGTGCAGTTTTGGCGACATTTTCTGTCTGATGTTAGAGTCCCACTAGCACAACAGCTTCCATAAATGCCACAGTCAGAGTCGGAATAACAGGAGTATCCCAGACAGTAATGGTCGGGTTTACATGCATTTCCACAACAGCTCTCATAAGTGCGACAATCGAGGTTAGATGAACACCTGTGACCGGGACTGGAGGAACAAGAAATCAGAGAGAAAAGCAGTAAATTTATCCAAATTGAAACAATACCGTCGTCAAGCCTTCCCACTGACATGTCGCGTTTTTAGATAATGTTTTGAACTTTGATTTGTTATGACAAAGAGGCAACCAATCTGTGATAAAAAAAAGAATCGTTACAGCTGCTTAACTTGTGATCACTCACAGTTGACGTCGGTGCGTGCTATATCTTGTCTCGTGATTTTGTTTGAGATCAGGTTGCGATTGGGTCGAGAAAGCAAAATGGTTGCGTAGATATTTGAAGTACGGGGACAAAGCTTTACCTCCCTCAAAACCCTTTTCGATAATAAGCCCTGCCAAGTTACAGCTCACGGACTGCCAGACAACTGGTGCCCCTCCGAACACGTATCCTTGCAAACACAGCATTCAATTATCAAAGCAGTGTTTTCAGGCATGTGGTTTTTAATCTTAGAGTTAATTTTATAGGTAGTATATTTAGGATAGAGTTTGTCAATTTTATTCTATACTGATTGCATGATGTTACCGTGTAACTCGAAAGAAGCCGGGGGAGGGGGGGTACTCAACAGATGCTTGAGTAGGGAGGTGCGGCCAGGGCGTTCAAACCCTGACCCTGTTTAATTAAGACACAATTCTCTGATTTCCCTATCCCGTTTAAGACAGAATTCAAAATTTTCAGACCCTATCTAAGGCATTTAACCCAAAATCATACCCTGTTAAAGACCAGAATGAAATAAGAATAGACTAGTTTCTTACTGTATTTTAATGCATTGGCAATCACAATCTACTTTTGACATCATGGAATCACTGAGCTGTTTACGCTATTTACTCGGTATGCATTAAGCACTGAACCTCTTCTCTTGTTTAAGTCATTAGGTCATGTAGCGATACCCTGTTTAAGACAGAAAGTGATGAAATAGATACCCCGTTTAAGACAAAACACCCTGAAATCTATACCCTATCGGGCCGCACGTACCCGTTAAGGCCACATAAGGGAGTACCCCCCCCCGGGGAAAGAAGGGGAAGGTGGGGCGGGGGGGGGGGGGTTGAGAAGGCGAACAGAGGAGCACTTGTGAGATGTGATAGAGAAGCGCAGGGCAGATCAAGGGGTAGACTCTTAAATTCTCGCGATCGTGTTGACAATAATATCTCGTTCATGTTTAATGCTTCGAACATCGGTTGGCACATCATTATGACAGCAAGAATCACAGTCACAGCCTTTGATCTAGACGAAAACGAAGCAAAAGGAAAAAGAAAACAAGAAACGGAACCTAACTCGAACTTGACTCGTGACTCCAACTTGACTCGTGACTCCAACTTGACTCGGGCTCATGCAACGAGCAAACTATTGAGACAGGCAGACGGTATACCAACGACACCTGAAAACCTAAGGCAAATGAAGTTGAAAATGAATTCCATTTTTTATTTTCCTCTAAACATTATGACAATTTACGTTCAAAGTTATTTAATGAATAACTGAAAAGTATACTCTCTCCAATTCAAAGCTGCAAAGACCTTGATTCAATTCAAAAATTCTGTTCCCATCTATCTGTAGATCAATAGATGCACATATTTACGAATGCATGAACTGTAGACAAAATGTGTTGTTCAAAAATTAATATTATGCATAGGAGTTTTAATAATTTTGAAATGTTGTTGTTGTTGTTGTTGCGTGTTGTGCTCGGCTCGGTAAGGGGAACTGGAACTATTCAATCCCAGACTTCCAGCTTTCTGCAAAGCAAAATGGCGGCTATTTGGAAATATGGACGACTCTTCAAACCCCATTCTCCAGGTATTCTAGCCAATTCACTTAATGATTTTTAAAGTAAGTTGCAAATTCTAGAGCCATCGTTTGTATTGGAGTTATTAAGGTAAAAATACTTTGATGATCTCGGCAGAAAGTGGGCAGTTTAGGACGAACAATGGGGAACCGGAAAAATGTCAGCTGTGTGAGTACCTCAGAGTAGGGGAATGCAAACAGTTTAAGTCATTTTTATCATAAATAAAAAGACCGAGTTTCTGGAAAACCTTTCATCATGGATGGGAAGTATTCACAGGTATTTTGCGTTCGCTTCTAACGACGGTGACAAGACTGATGATTGCGTGTGTTTGATTGCTAAGTTTGCAGCTGATCGGCCGTAAACAACAGAAATAATGCTTTCATTTTAGCCGATCTCTTTTACGTGTGGAAAGAAAGATATTTAAAGGCAATTATTCTCCCTTTTACAACACATTTTATATGTGCCGTCAGGTTACATGGCAACCTTAAAAGGTGGCATTTGGAAAGTCAAGGAACTTCTTCAAATGCTAATTTCGCTTTTCACTTTCTAAACCAATAGCGTTTTGCTTTGCACCTGTCATGTGAAAAAATATTCTTTAAAAATGAATGACTTTATCTCCTTATTTGTCTCTGGGAGGCAATTATGGCTGACAGAAAAGCCCGAAAACTATGTTAATAAGTCGCACGGCTCGAGCCAAGCGGATTTTGAAGTTCAAGTTTGGATAAATAGAGTCGGTGGCTTTTTTTGAAGATGGCGGTCAATTTAACACGGCTTCTCGTTCTTTTCAGTGTCTTTTGTTGGTTAGCAGGAACAGCTGGAACAGTTGCCATCGACGAGTAAGTTACGGCTTAAAAGCGTGAGAATTTTCGGGCGACGCAAAGATGTGAGAGGATTTTCTTTTTCATTTTTGCAGCGTTAAAACATGGGCGAGTAATGTTGGAGGTAACCTGACGGATTTTTTTAACAATGCGACCGGTTTCGAGAAGCTTCAAGAGGTAAGCTTTCCGTTATTTGCTTTCCTTAGCGTTGCTCACGCTTTTATATATCTTCTGTATACTGTTAATAGCGGAAACAATGCTGGTAACTTTACTTCACCCGCTATTTTTTTCTATTTTAATTTCTGGTTTCAGGCGTACAGACAGACGCCTCAGCTATCGGTCAGGAAAAGAAATGGAACAGCCATTGTGAATGATATGAAAATTCACCTTCAGGATGTTTTGCAGAAGAAAATCAAGTCAATCAAGGTTTGTTTCCGTCGTCTGAGTGTGGCATAAATGATTGTGAGTAAATATTCGCCGAGTAAAATGTATTATTTTTATACTCTAAACTGTAATATTCTGGTGTTATAGGCGCACCTTAAACCAGCCAGCTGGTTTGCCCATACTCGCGAACATTTGTTTTGTTTTGCCGTGTTAAATTAAAAGATGCAGGCAGCCAAGCCAGAATTTTTGACTTACATACATTTGTGTATGAAGAAGAAGATGAAACGTTTTCTCAACTTGAATACTTGATCTAAGTGAGCCAACATAATAAAAAGGACATAACCAAAATTTACGTAAAATGTTAAAGCAGAAGACATTTTATTCTTGTTGAGAATTCGAACTATGCGTTTGCTTCCATCTCAAACCTCTTTAAATTTTTATGAGATTTTATGAACCGCTTCCATTTGCGACTGACTTTTCAGCCAAACTGAAACGAGAATAGCGACAAATTTCGACCTCAAAATTTTACGATACACGTACATCACATTTAGCTGGCTTCATTTTTCGCACGACAAAATCGACCGATTCTAGTACGATGTATGGCAAATATTATTGTCATCCTTTTTTTCTTCAAACGATTTGCAAATGTAAACAAAATATACAAAGTGAAAATTACGAGTTTATTGTTGGCGTTAGGTGAAGCAAAAGACTCTATTTTATTCTCTGGTTAAAACGTAAAAATTTTGCCACCTTTATTAAATGGGTTTTCCGACGTTATTCAGCAAAAATTGTGAAGTTGTATTTATGCCAAAAATATATTGTATATTATATGAAGAGAAAAAATGCTAAGAAAGCAACATTGAAGCTTTTTGAAAATGTACTACTTCGTTTTATTTTATAATTTTTGGAATTTGCGTGCTAAATAATAACCCCTAGCAGTCAATTGAAAGGATGTTCACACAAAAATCTTCTAACATTGATTTTTTTTTTTCATAAAAATTTTACTGGAGTTAGGTAGTGAGTTCCTTGTGTTAGAAATGCAAAAACATATGGGGAGATACTGACTTTGTTTTGGAGGTATGATTTCTGAAAGACCATCCTTAGTTTTGATAAATTGATCTTCTTTACTCAGCCGCCACTCGCCCCTGTGTCTGTTTATAGTCTAACAATAATGTAAACAAATCCCCAGAATGAAACTTTATATTTCTATATACCAAATCTTATATGACTAGGTTGATTGAAACAAATTTATTCAACTGGTGACATCTGTTAATAAAAATAAATGTAATCTTTAATGCAACAGCTACCACTTGGTGAGATTTTTTTAAGTATGCATGTGGGCTTGTGTAAGACGTAGCTTGGCATTGCGTCATGAATTACATGCTTCTGTGATTAACGTTAACAGTCAGTGGAAACATTTCCTTCACTTTACAGTCAGAAATATACTATTTCAGTGTTCAAATAATTCATGACCAGCTTCAGGAGTCAGTGTTTTTCTCTCATTAGGGTACAATGTATTATGTTTTGCTATATACCAAAATTGAACAAGTGCTTTCCATTAATAGCACTTATTATGTGGTGATTTTTTTCTATGCTCTTGGAGCTCATTGTACATCAGTTCATCTTTATCCGAATTACTGTCCATGTATGTTAGCAAGTGACTAATTCCAATTAATATACCTTGTTCTGAACACAATGCATACATAATCTTATACATTGCTTACTGGCCTGAGCCATACCTGGAAACCAGCAAAACAATGTAAAAAAATTACAGGAAATGAATGACACAAATTTTTTTTTACAGAGCATGCACAGTTAGGGCTGGGTCACATGTACAATGTAAATGTTAAAGGGAGTGTATGCATGAACTAGCACTGATATTGCCGTTGCAGACACAAGTCAAGGAATGGAAAATTTTCCATTTTCTTTCAGTAATCGGATCTTGCTCATGTCTGCAAAATTTACCGTATCAGACAACTATTCCAAATACTTTTGGAGTTATTGTTCCTTTTACTTGGGCGCTTTTAAATTAACATGCTTTGCATACATTTCTATGTGACTCGATCAGTCTCACTGATGTCTAAATCACCTTCATAATGATCATTGTCTTTGAAATTCTTGGCTTTTCCTTTTTCTTAACCAACCAACGTGCATAATGTATGTTTTCACAAGACAGAGAGAGAGGGTGGGGGACAGACTTGGGACTGGGAATGGGAAACAAAACAGTCTAAAGAGAGCCACCTCAATTGTGTAGATTGTAGAGCAGTGCATGGTATCATCAAATAGTAAGCAGTTTGTTACCGTAAATGTAGCAGCACTAGCCAATACAAGCACTAGCACACGTGCAATACTTTTCAAAGGAGACCTCATCTATTGTCAGTTGCTTACAATAAAATGAGTTTATACGTGACACACTTATTATGTCCAGAAATGCATGCAATGGCAAATTTGGCATTTTTGTTGAAATCTTGCCACACAATTTGACAATCCTGGCGGATTTGGAAACTGTGATGAATGTGGTGAAATTTTGTCAAATATATTTACCAAACTTGTGCGAATTAGCTCAATACACAGAAAGTGGCCTTGTCAATGGATTTGACATTTTTGACAAATTTGGCAAAATTTTGTCAAATTGCTAAACGACTGCAGTTTAGCTAAACACAATGTTGGAAGCCAGCCATGTTGATGGATTTGAAGATTTTGGCAAATGTGACAAAATTATTTAGCTAAACACATGGAAGCCAGCCATGTCAGTTGACCGATGAGTTTGGCAATTTTGGTGAATGTGACAAATTTAGCAAAATTTTGTCAAATTACCAAATGAATGCCATTTATGGTATAAGAGTAAAGTAAAATGTGAACGAATGTAAAAGAAATATATTGACAATGAGCCTACAATATACCCACTAACAAGTATGACAAAGATAAATTAAGATGTTTCACTTGCATATCCAGCAAGGGCTCTTTCCAAAGGATGTGCATGACATCCTTAACCTTGAAATTTTCTTGAAAGCTTTTGACTCGGATCAGTCAAAGTGATGCTCCCTAATAATAAAAATACCTTGGTTATTGTATAAAACAAAAATGCATTTGACTTAGCTGTGGGTTAGACTGCACGTACTCTGATAACTTACATATAGTAATAGAGGATGTCAAAATGTGCTAAAAACATCAGTCATGCTACTTGAATTACCTTTAGCTTGTAGCCTTAACTTCTTTGTTCTCACCACGTTTTGACGTCATCTATGCATTATCAGAGTACAGACGCATGGCAAAATGGAATTTTTAAAATAATTTATGACCTTGTGTGGTGAAGGATTAGGTTAGGCTCATGTTCGTAATTTGTTCACTCTTATGTCTCAATCCTCTTTTGATGAGGTTTTGTTTTGCTAATAGTCTTGCAAAAGCTTTCTCATGCTTTGTTTTTCACTCTTTTGAGTAATAATATAATTTTTCAATAGTAAAAACTAGATAATTGGATAATTTAATTCTAGGGTTTTGATTGGGTTATCGGCCATGGGATATCAGTCATCATATCATGCGTGAGAAAATAATATTATCATTATACGGTAGTCAACTCTTGCCTTGGAGAAACCTCACTTTTACTGCGTATGGACACGCTTTTATGGACAGCAGCTAAATCCCCGGCAAAAAATAAATTAGTTAGAAGTTTGTCTGAAATAAAGTCCCACAATTATGGACTCTGGCATATTAATGACACTAACTCACGGTCCCAAGGGTGTCTGCAATGAAGAGAGTTGACTGTATTGAGGCCATTAAATCATTTTCTTGTCTTTCTTGCAAAATGAAATCATTAAGATTTAACAACATTTCATGGTTGTTTTAATAATAAAAACATTTATTCAACTCATACTTGTTGGATATCAGACAATAATAGCCAAGTTTGCGCTTATGTTCTTCGTTGGCGATGTTGTGATTTCAATTCTTTTTTTTTTTTTTTTAGTTTTAAATTTTTCAAACCAACTTAATTTTAATTTTTCTTTGTGTAGTATTCATTTATTTACTATAATCTGAGACAAAGAGATATAAAAATCAAAGTTAGCTTGTTTGAACATTTTTAAATCAAAAAATTTTTTTGATCGAGCCAGTAGTCATTAATGGCTATATCTATCATCCTATATCAAATGGGTAAACCAACGATATTGAGAAAATTAATACAGAACTCTTATTTTCCTTATTGTTTTGTGATCTAACTCTTATTGACCTATATGTAATAACTCTGACTCATGTTTGTCCAGTTCTGTATAGTGTTAGTCACTGTTTGTCGTAGGAAGTAGGTCATACAAGTTATTGCTTATAAATACTTGTTTTCCATTTTGAACAGCAACAAGCTTAATACACGAGGCTTGTCAAACAAACAAATTACAAACAAAAAATTTCAAAACAAGGCAATACCAAAGAATGAGTTTTCTGTAAGTTATAGAAAAAATTAAATAATTATTAACTATATCATTCAACTCTAATTTTTCTCTGGTTAGAAACTTGCTGAAAAGACTGCAGGCTTAAGAAAAAATTATTCATATGAATCTCCTCTTAAACCTGAAGAGGTAAGTCAGTCTGTGCTTTTATCCAGTCTTATTGTTACTTAGACCCTTATGTGACTTCATGCTTCTAATAACTATTATTTTTATTGTAGTTGAAGGAACGTAAATTAAAGTCAACTCATTAACTCAGAGATCATCAACATGGAAATATGAATTAATTATATTTACTTCTCCTTGTCTTGGGTATAACCAGAAAGAAAGGAATTGAAAATAGAAACAACTCTTCTGAAAACTTTTTATTCATGTAACTAGAACCAAACTTAAGCCATAAGGTTATTTTTCAGTCAACACTCAATAAGTATAAATCTTGTTTTGTTACAGGTGAAGTATTTCAACAGCAAGGATATCGAGGCCTTACCTGATCTTCGGATTGATCCTACATTTTCACCATCAATTAAAATAAATAAAAATAGCAGTGTTGTGCATATACCAACTGATGTGTACAGTGGAGGTAAGGCTTTGGCAGGGCTCAAGCCTAACAGTGGCCAACTAGCCACAGACTAGAAAAACTTCAGTTTCGGCTAGTAAGTTTCGCTCTTTTGCTAGCCATTTTGGTTATATAGTAATTACTAACAAAGTACTGTACAGCGCGGTCAAGCAAAAATGAAAAAAAAAAAATGGGTTGGATCGAGAGAAGAGAAACTAATAAAACAAAGACTGTTAACAGATTTCATAGGCTTCCCTGCAGTGTTATTAAAGCAATAAGCTGAAACAGCCAGAAAAGGAAACAAATGATTCACTTTTCTGTCGAGTTTCTTGTTATGAATTCAAAGTGACAAATGGCAGCATCTGCTTCTTGCCACATGTGAATGAAAAGTTAAGTTTTGTCTAGTAAAATCAGACTTGTTACATGTACTAGCCTGCACTGGGCTAGTGAGCTTTAAAGTTAGTCTTGAGTCCTGTCAGGAAACATTTAACAAAAGACTGTTTTTAGCCCTTAGAGCTAGTACCAATTTAGAAAAGAAATCTTAAAATGAATTTTCATGCACAAAAGTGATATTTAATATGACAGTAACCTTAAATGGCCATTTGAATTCCTTATCAATTAAAATATAATGATCAACACAATAAAAGAAAATCTAAAATTCAAATTGGGAAAGACTAATGGTTATTCTCTTTTATTAGTTTAAACATTTATTAAGATCCAAAAAAGTTACTGCTTCGTAATTAATTTTATCCCTAAATTCCTTTATGGCTAGTCACTTCTAAAGTTCAGTTAACAGTCAGTGCTTCTCCTTTGCCACTGTGATGTGATATTCTCTAACTTGATGTATGATAAAGGAACTGATTAGGTTGGCTTCACTACCCAAAGTTGTAGTTCTTACAAGTTTTGGATGGTCTACAATCATGAACATGTTTGTAGGAATTTTTTTTGCAGCCAGTTTAAGTGTATAAATATATTCTTTCAAATATTTTGAAATATTTTATGTCTGTATAAGTGAGATTTGTAACTTTGTCAGCCCAGTTCTCAGGCTAACCCATTTGCACTTGTCTCACAGGAATAAAGATCCTGAATACCATCAAGTGGACAGATGGAATGGATCAATATTTCAAGGAAAATGACGGGGAAGATCCAACACTGTTGTGGCAATATTTTGGAAGTTCTGATGGAGTTTACCGGGTGTATCCAGGTAAAATTACTGGGCAGTCAATTTACTTAATAATATATTTAACTAATTTGATCATTTTGTGTTGTGAAAAGTCAAAGATTTAGTGTAAAATTGAGCACTTAAGGACAGACAGACAGACACCTGTATTTAGTTATAAAGCTCAGGGTAGTCCCTTCAGGAGCTTAAAAGCACCTGCTATCAATAGGAGCCCTGAAAGCTAAATACTATGCAACTGTTCAACTATTTCAGTTGAACAGTCTACCAGTTGTAGATCCCTAAGCAATGAGACTTTACTTGACTTGCCGAGGGTAAACTCGGCAATTAGTGCGTCTTCCTTTAAATTTGCAGCAGCTAAGGACTGGAACAGTCTCCCCAAGGATCTGATAGAACGTATGCATTTTTTCATTTTCAAAGGTTTCAAGTGGCCAGACGAAAGTGAGAATGATGTGTTTGATAGTCGACGACGTGGCTGGTACGAAAATGCTGCAACATGTAGTAGTAGACAACACATTTTTTTAACAATTGCTTCCAAGGTATTGGTATGAAAACATGGCAGCAGTGACACTTTCTCTTTGAGAATGTTTTCAATTTATGATGCTAAAGGAATATTTCAGAAGACTTGTTATCAAGAAGTTTAATTTCTTAGTGCTTTTTAATTAATGGAGACATCCATTCAAATTTGTGCATGGAGGCAGACAAGTAGAAATACTTTGTGGTCACTGGATGTAATTCAGTCAAGGAATATGATTTATCTGCAGCACAGTTTTTTTCACTGTTCTTTTGCAGCTGATTTAAATTATTTACAAATTCTTTCATACATGTCCCATTCATTTTTAACGTAACTTGTTTCAGGTCTAATTCTTAGTTATTGTGATTGGAATTTTTATTTGCTGTATGTTGAACTCTGCATTGTGATTTTATGATCAACTTACAAAGTACCTAAAACTGTTCCAGAATTTTTGTTTTAAATAAGGCCTACATGTATATAACTTTAAATCAACTCAGAGTCTGTGTGCTTCTTTACTAGGTATATTCAAGGGTCAAGTTCACCCAAGGATATAGTACTACTACTTGACTTGTAAGTGCATCATTGTATACTTTTAGAAGCTATAAAGATATAAAATAATTTCCAGTTTTTGAATTAAGTAAATCAAGTAATTGGATGGTTAACTTTGGGGAGCAGGTATGGTGCAGTAGTGAGACCACTTGTCCAACGTGGCCCAGGTTGAATTCCTGGACTCAGCATTTTATGTGAAGTTGATCGTGAGGTTGTTGTTGGTTCTTGTCCTTGCTCTGAGAGGTTTTTCTCCAGGTAATGCGGTTTAATTTCCCCTGTCCTCAAAAACCAACATTTCTAAGTTCCAATTTGATTGCTCACTCAGGCTGGAGCATTAGCATTTATTGCTAGAGTCCTAACTAGCCTCACAAGCCCAAGGGCAAATGATGGGATTTTTTTTCTACCATTAACATATTAGTTTGTAATAGATTCTATGGCTCATATTTCAACTATCTATTCAACTTAGGAGTGGTAGCATGGCTGGTCAAAAACTGTCCATTGTTAAACTTGCTGCCATGTCCTTACTTGAAACGCTGCAGGAAAATGATTTTGTTAATATTGTTATAGTGGTGAGTAACCTCAAAATGAAATTAATCACTATAAAAGTTCAATCTATCCTTGAATGAAATTTAATATAACTATTATAATAAATATTTTAAATTAATCTCTGCTGAATGCAAGCATGTCCTCCTATGACAGTTCAATTGCCATGCTGTCAACTGAGTCAGAGTGTGGTGTCTTGTTCTTCTTTGTTGAAAATTAAAAATAATCTCCCAAGGGATTGGATTTTTTAAACTAAGGGCTATGAAAAGTTGTAGTGTGTGATTCCATTCAATTTTTAAGTTAGAACTTTCCAATTAAAATAATTGATACTAAATTAAATAAAATTAATATTGAAGTCTACTAATTAATTACATACTGTATAAACTGACTTAATGTTCTGAAGATTGAACCAAGCTCTTTGAAAGCACATTGCTGGTACCTGTAAACATTGATCAGTAGTGATTGTACAAATTATGCAAAAAATTTTAAATCCTGCACTATTTAAATATAATTTCCTCAAAGATTTCATTTAATCTTAAAATATAGTATTAATATTTTGCTGCAGAGATCAGCAGATACATGTAAACAAATTACTGTCAGTAAATTGATGATTTGGCCTTGGAATGTCCAGTCCCAGAAAAAAATCCATACCTCCCCTGGGCAAGGAAGGTCACTGGAAATTCCTAGGGGGAATGGGGTCTTACAAGTCAAAATTGTAGAAGGAAACTATGAGGCTAAACTGGAATTTCCTAGGTCATAGCTCATAGCTCATACCAAACCCATTAGCGTTTACTTGCAATTTGAAACTAACAATTTCTGTTTTCATTTTAAGTATAAGAATGACGATAAGAGTGATAACAATGAAGTCCAGCCCTATATGGTGTGCCAAGTCCAAAAGGGTGGCTCTGTTGAGAAGTCCATACAAAAGGTACCACACACAGTTTATCATCATCCAAGTCAATTTATTTATTTATTTATTTATTTCATTTACACAACTTCCACCCTCACAAATTAAGTAGACAGTAAAATTAAAACTAGGAAGGCGAGGGACTGCACAACAGAGCTATGCTTTATATTAAGTACACCTGTTACAATGGGGAGTGAACACAATGTTCAACCTGTCCTTCCCCTTCAGCCAGTCCAGGGTTGCCTAGACCTGATAACCTGGACCACGTTCTTCTCTCAGTGTATATAAAGCAGGCCTGACCAGTCCCTGAGTCCCTTTGATGCAATTTAGCCTATGTGAGTATTTTTGTTGGCACTAATCTGGTCCTCTTAAGCCTGATATTAGCCTGATAGCCTTAAGTATTTTGCCAGCCTTACTGTAGCCTGTGTAGTTCAGGGTTAAATTTAAGTTTTAGAATGTGAAGCAGCAAACCGTTTTTAGAGTCTGTTTCTTTTAAAAGGTCACTGGCGATAGTTTAGTCTAGAAATGTGTTATTATGAGATTACTCCAAATAAAATGATATTTAGATGTAAAACCTTTACAAGAACATGAAAATGTCACGGTGGTGCACTACTTTGTGCTTTCAACTATTTGACTGGCTTTTCGATAAGAGGAACAATTCTCCAAGTTTAATATCCTGCCTTCAAGTTACACTGAGGGGACAACCTCTTGCTCCCTGTTCAAAATCTTATTATGTAGCAAAACCCCTGTTACAGTAACTGTACACTTAATTCTTTCATTGAATTGAATCTGATGTTTTACTCCACCTCCAAATAATTGTGGTAGTGACAATTGTCCATATTGTCCATACTTTGCTTAAGTTACATGATGTACAGGTGTATATACTCAGACTTGTTATTTCTTGTGCTTTATATACCGTTAGCACATTAATTTGCCTAGCTGTAACAGTTTTTGCTAATATAAGGTAATGCCTCTAGTTGCTAATTTGTCACATCACTTACACTTTTTTTTACACTTTTATTATTCTCAACAAATATATCACTTAGCAGCAGGGCAAAAAAATTTTTTTTTATTCCACTTGTCCATTGGACGAGTAACGTTCAGATTCTGGTTGTCCGAAAGTTAAATTCACTAGTCCGAAATAGTTATTTTAATTTAAAAGTGAATAACAAAATGTCATAAAAAACGTAGAAATTGTATAATCTGTTTTGTACCAAATCTCGAGTATTTATTATAGGGTTAAATGTAATTTAACTTAGTTAACGACTTGGAGCAAGTTTGCTCCTTGGTGGCGTGGCGTAGCGAGGCGTTAGCGTTTATTGGTGTATAATTTGAGCACGGGTGGCACATTAGTGTTTGGGCGTTTGTTATTACATTACTGTTTGGGCCTGGTTCAGGTCTGCAGGCAGTTGCGTGGCCAGTGGTATTCTCTTGCAGTTTAGGCGTGCTCCTTTGCACGTGCTCGGAAATTTACTCTACTCAGCGTTTTTCGTGGCGGACTGGCTAGTTTATCGCGTTTTGTTGGGTTTTCTTTCCCTCCCTTCCCTCCCAGTAGTGATACCTATTTATTGTTTGGGATTGGTGTTGGGGGTTGGTTAGGGTTAGGGTTAGTTCGTTGTCTTATGTACTTATTGTTTTTCCACTGAGCTTTTAGTCTCAGTGTGACGGGTGCTAGGGTTGGGGCTGGGTTGCGGGCGGGGCTCCTGGCTGGGTTGTGGGTAGGGCAGGCTTATGGGGTGTTCTACCTACCTGGGTTTGGGTTGGCGGTACCAGCCCCTGGCTCCTGGGCACCCAACCTCCATTTGCGACATAGGCGTTAATTAACAGTTATTTCCATTTATGTTGTTCTTTGCACTTTTCAATACAACACCATTTCATACAGACACATCGGGGCTCACTCACGTTCTTTATACACAACTTGAGAAAATGCAGGACATCTATGAGGCATTAAAACTGCAATCTAAGATGTCTCCTTTGACTCCTCGTCGATTTTACGGCTTATTCGCTGTAGCGGCGCCTGCTCTGGTTTTTCTTCGCTTTTAGCTCGTTGAAAACAAAAGTAATGAGAATGGCTCTTCTCGTGACTCACAAGAGAATCACGGCGAAAATCAGTGGTGGACGATCCATTGATGCCAAGATAAAGCCAGCTCGCTTTATCGGCTACTGTTGGATACCTGCGGCACACAATGCAGAACATTTCATTCTTCTCCGCGTCAATTTTAACCCAGGGAAATTCTTTTTTCCATGTTGGTTGGAATTTTCGAATTCGACTTTCTTCATATTTTTTCACAGGTTTCAATAAATAATCACAAAACTTGCCTCAACGGTAATCGCATCGTTCACCTTGTCTCAAACGAGGTCGTCATTTCCATACATGTTATGTGGATCCCAGTCTTCATCGAAACAACAGAACCAGATATTCTCGGAAAACAGAAGCGAAAACGGGAAAGTTGCCGTGAAAAGAAACCAAACTTCGCGAAACTCAGGCTAGTTTACAATGTCCAAAATGCTTGGGAACTCAGACCTCAGTAGAAAAGAACATCTTTTTTTAGGCAAACTCTACTCGTCCCGTAGGACAAATGCTTTTGGAAATCCAGTCGTCCGTGATACAAGAGTACTCGTCTCAGACGGGCAGATGAGCGGAAGTTTTTTGCCCTGAGCAGTCTTAACAGTCAAAGAAACTAAGAATTTATTTTACTAAAGAAATAAAAAACGCGCCAAGTGCATTGTTGAGTTATATAAGCACGCGGGAATTTTTAAGAACACGAGAGAAGTGCAGCCTCTCTGCACTTCTCGAGTGTTCTTAAAAATTCTCAAGTGCTCATATAACTCAACAATGCACGAGGAACAAGTTTTTTTATTTCTTTTATAAAATATAAACAATCGCAACTCCTCAGACAAGTGCGAAATTTAATGATTCAACATCAAGTTTCTCCTTACGCGAGATAACGCGTAATTTAATAGCGCGCGCTCTTGCCGATCACGACAGGGCACGCGACAGCGCGCGCAATCAAGTAAAAAGTCAAACTGTTTTAGTTTTTCGTCTCGTCGTAAGCAAGTTCAAGAAGTTAACTACAAGTCAAGGTTAAGTTTTAAGGTGTTGAGAGACACGTTCAAGTTAATTAAAAGTCTGGAAACATCAGTACAAGAGACTGTTCTTTGCGAATCACTGGAGTGACAGCGCATTCTGTCTCTGAATTTCTCAGATTTTTCACAGGCAAAAAATCTGACGTGTGCTCCGTGCATATGTACAATTATAATGCACGCACCATACGTATGCTTCGTGCTTTGTGGAATTATACAGAACTCAGTTTGACCAATCACAGTGCTTGCTTGACCCTGGCTATTTTATAAAGTCAGATATTTAACCCAGTAAATCTATGGACTAGGCTATAAACATCATAATTTTGAATTTGTTTTGTGTTATTTTAAATTTATAGGTAGCAGGTTGTTCAGAAAAACTCTTGCAAGCTACTCAACAGAACAAAAAGGTTTGTGCCAATTCAGTTGATAAAACTAAATGTTCAATCTCAGGCAGCTCTTGGTAATTCTATGGGATTTACTGTAACAGTTATTATTTACCTAAATTAATTCTTTTAACTGTGATATATCTTTTTAATTCTATCCAGTATTTAAAGAGTTTTGTTCCAAATATCAAAGCTCATGGGATTGCTGCAGTCAGTAACGGATTTAAAAAAGCTATTGAAGTTCTGAGGGTAATTACTTTTAATAACTTAAATTTAAGTACTTAGTTATTAAGTTAGTACTTATAAATTAAGCAATTGAGCTGAACAAGTGGCAATTGTCATATTTGCTGGCACTTTAATCTAGTCAGATGAAATTTTTCTTTACTAAATTTTCATTGTAAGGAATTCAAATACAGCTCATTCCTTAAGTGTGAAGTAGAAATTTAGATATGTTTCAGTGTCATGACACAGTTACTAATTATTAATTTACTCTTGGTGAAAATGTCTCGGCTCAGGGGAATTAAGGCATATTTAATGGCTGAAATTTCATACTAACATCATATTGAATAGCCTTAACAAAACAAACTAAAAAGTAAATTGCCTTTTGTATATAAAATTATGCCTTATGCACACAAAGTATACTAACTTCACTCAATCCTTCCTATTAAATAAATACATGTTATATAGAATTCTTCAGTTATAGGCACACAAGTCTAAATGCATGTAATTTGTGAGTTCTTGGCCTTTGAGCAGTTTTTTTATTTATATATAGTCCAACTTGGAGAATAGCATGCATGCACGCCACTGCATGAGGCTATGCCTTTTTATTCTGAGAACTTTTTGTTTAAGTGCTTGGGTTCAAGAAATAAGAACTATGTAACAAGCTTGTCCGTTAAATATATATAATTTAACATTTTTTCATTCCTTAGAACAGGCCACATATTGCATCCCATTCATCAAATTGCACACAAGCAATCATTCTATTTACAGATGGAATAGAGGATAACCAGGCAAAAGAGACCTCTGATATCCTAAAGGAACATAATGATGACAAAAAGGTTTGTGTTTTTGGACATTTAAGCTTTACGTAATTCAACTAAATTAAATTTATGGATGTTCTTTGATTTGAAGCTATAGTAAAGGCAGTTCTTACTTGTTTAGAATTCTCACTTCAGGAAATCTTAGTATTTAGTAATAAATAAATTTACAAATGGCGAAGTACTCAATTTAAGAATCTGGTTCATCATCAACCTTAAGTGCCATACACCACTTTGCCAAATACAACATTACAAATTATCTTACTTATTTGAAGTCTTAGGGTTTAACCAGCATCTTTCTTTACTTACCTCAGGAAGAAATTAAAATGCTAAATTAAACACTGCTAGGCATGGATGATTGCCAGTGGGGTACTCCTGCCTCTTGCCAACAAAGGGGGGGGGGGGGGGGATGCAGGGAAGAGAGATGAACCCCTGTGAGTCAGGGGGAGGAGACAGCTGGCGTTTCAGACTACATTGAGAGTGGTAATTCAGTGGGGTCAGACAACTGACAATGTTATCTGCTCCCTTCACTTACCAATAATTGGTTATTGTGTAGCATAGCAAACTAATGCCTTAAAGTTAAGTAAGTAATGGACAGAGTGTTTAGTGTAAGAATAATTATATTAGATCAAAATTATTTAAATATCTCAAACACTATGGGTATTTTTTGAGGATTAGCTTATTAATAAGTTCTTGTGTACTTCCTGAAGATCCGTGTGTTCACCTATCTTGTTGGAAGAGAAAAGAGTACCACTGACAAGCCATTGAAAGAAATATCCAGTGAATACAAAGGTACGGCTGAATACTACAATTTATTGACAATTTATTTATCAACTATTGTAATAACAATTATAAATAATAACTGAATAATGTGCAAAATATGTGCATCCCAAGTAAATTATTGTAAAAGGGAGGGTTTATTCTACAGTGTGGCTTATGGGATTACCACATAAAGATACAATTATATTTTATTGGCGCATAAACTTTGAACCAGTATAGATACATCAAAAGTGGCACACATTTACTTGTAAATATTTCAATATTTAGAAGTTTTGCACTTTGTTGTATTGTTGCTTTACATTCTTGTCGTCCACTTTTGCATTTCCATTATACTTATTATATGTCATTAATATCCACACTTTCATAATAAGTATTCTTTAATAAGTTCTACGCATTGCTTTCTTTTTACGTTTGATAATGGTCTTGGAATAAGAACCGAAATATTATGTTTATATCTTGCTGTTTTCTCTTCTTGCCTACATACTTATATTTTAAGTTAGTAAGATGTTTTTTGAGTTGTTTTCCTGTTGTACTTCTATAATGTTCCCTTGACAATTTTTATTATTTATTATTTTTAAAGACAGTAAGCTTTGTTGTCACTCTACTGCAATTTCTTTGGCAAAAGTTTTTTTTAATAGTGTTAAATATTCAATTGAGGCCTTAAGCTACTGGTCGGATTAAACGGTATTAAAAATCCAAGCTTTTGGCAATCAACGGCATCATCAGGGATAGCAGAAATTTACATTTTAATTTACAAAATTTGTGCTTCCATACTTAAGGTGCGGCTTTTCCGCCAGTGTTTTTGTAATTTACTCTATGCATAGAGGATGAAATTAGTATCATTTTGTAGTGAAATGAGGTACCTGTAGAATGTGATGATTGTAATGATCTGTGTTCTGGTAGGCAGTATTTAAATTTGCTTGTAAAGTACTGATGATGATGATAATGATGATGATGATGATGATGATGATGATAGAAGTAGTGGTGATAAGGTACATTTACAGGTGCTGTAAAAGGGAAGACAGCCTTTTTATTTTGTGCCTGAAATACAATTTTGTTCCTTCATGTACTAGCTGTAATTTCAGCAATCATTTTATGTTAACTAATTTGTGCATGTTTTTATTAAGGTTGCTCCTTCAGGATTAAAACCCTGTCTGATGTCAGAGAAAAAGTTCTCGTAAGTATCAGATGCATGCTGTTGTGGGGTATTGAATGCTAGTGTATTTAAGTATGGGATAAGGACTTGTGTCAAACAGAAGTTTGCCAGATAACAGCACTTGATCATTTTCAACTGGAGTTTTAAAAACATGGTTTAATTTATTTTATTATTTTACTGTAGTAACTTGTGTAACTTGATCATCCAGCACGCACCTAATGTGGTTAACCCTCTGTTTTTAGGAATATGTTAAAGTTCTGAGTCGTCCATTAGGTTTTGCCATTGCTGATACTGGTCCTGATCCATCCTGGACACCAATTTACCTTGATCAATTGGTAAGATTCTTTACTTTGTAAGTGATATTTTTCACTGTCTAAGTGTGTGTGGCATTTCTTAGGAAGGAAAGAGCACACATCAACCGAAGAAACATGCAATACTGACTCCTTGTTAGTAGCAATACCTAAGAGCTGTTGTGGCTCAAACTGAACGTGTTCCTAGCACAGTTGAGCTAGATATATTTGTGTGTCTATAGTTGTGTTGCCTCAGTGAAAGAGAAGGATACTAGTTTCCTTTTCGGTTTGAAATACCTGCACAGTCTTGCTAAATGGTCTGAATTAGGTGAAGGTTGAAGGGTGTTGTTGGCCGCACACTGCTACTCTCAATTCAGAGGAAAAACCCTTGGAGTATTTGTGCTGTGTTGCACTAGGGTTAAAACTTTACAACTCAGAGAAACATAACCCCTAGGGTATTTCCTTCATCACCCTTATTGCGTATTAGCTTGATAGCCCCTGGGGTATATTTGCTGGATAACCCCAGCGGTATTCGATTCATGGGGTGGGCATTCAGTGAACTCCCACAATGACTGATCATAAAGACTTATCTGTGATCAGTTATTTGACTAAGATTAAACTTGTTCTAGCTGCAGTTGGTTACCCTACCAACTGTTTTAAATTGTGCAGTTATACATTTCAATTTCATATTGTTTTACAGGGTCTTGGCTTGATGATCACGCTTGTAGCTCCAGTCTTTAATAAAACTGTAAGTTTTGTGTTGTGCCATAAGCCTCGTTTTACGCTTTCCTTAATTAGTTGAGCTACCATTTGATTTTTTCAGTTTCTACCAGGGTCCATTTGATCAAGTTATGTGAGACTTGAGTCAGCTCTGAACTACTTATTTGTAATATTAATATGTTGGTAGCTTCAGAGTGAATACAGTACTGTCCCTAATTAGCGTACCATCTATGGTAAGTTTTTATGGGTCTATAATTTGTACGTGTAGTGGTTATGAATGTGGATTATATTCTATTAATTATTTTTTCTCCATTTGTCATTTGACTAATCTTTCAAACAGTAACTTGAAATCAGAAGTAAAAATTATTTATACAAAATTAATACAAAAACTCAGGTTTTCTAGAGATATATTCATTTTAAGTCCAAATTAGCGGTGTGAAAATCAGCTTCCAAACAACTGGACTAAGAGCATTTAATGTAAAACCTTGTTGTTTTATGTTGACCTGCAGAGATTCTATCCATTTTTTAGGGGACGAAAGGAGAGCTTCTTGGTGTGGTTGGCACAGATGTTGCTTTGCCTCAGTTGGAAGCCTCAATCCCAAGCAGTGAGGTAAAATTCAGACATCAAATATTTCAAGGGTCTCACTTCCTTTTTCCTCCCTCTATCAAACATCCGAGGCTAAGGGGATGACTTTCCAGTATGCCTCATTTATAATTATGAATACTGGCTGCTACGTATTGGGGCTCAATTTATTTTACACTTCCTTGATATCATAGCGTGATAAGACATTCTGTTAAGTAAACATGAGGGGGGGTGATTAGAGCAGTTTTTAGTCGATTGTCGTAAAGCCGAAACCAGAGTTCATAGTATTACTTTGGTTAATCAGAACAGACGCAGAAAAGTAATGAGCTAATCAGAACGGAAAGGAAAAACATGTCACCGGCACCAAACGCGGGAAGACACGTGATAGCAAGTCTCGATTGGCTTTGGTTTGGCTTCTCATTGGTTGAGAAAGTGGCGCGAGATTTTCTAACCAATCACAGCGCGCAGTGGAGCAAAACCAAAGCAAACGAGAATTACTTTGGACCGCTCAATTGAAAACCACTTTGAGACAAAGATGGTGAATGCGGAGACGATTGGTCATGTGGTACAATGAAACAATAAATTATAGAATGAAATGCCGGTTTGCCTGGACACTGGTTGGATGCTGTAACCACTGAAGCAACTAGGAGATGTGCGACCGTGCAGCAAGACCAGTTTTACTTGGCTCACTGTACTTTATCTTGGATATTTCCTGGTTACTTCTTGGAGCAGTAATCACGCTACATTGAGAGTCAAGTTTGGTGGCAGTTAAGAAAAAAAGCCATGATCGATGTGGAGCATGGTCATTAACACCATAAATTTAGTGTATTCTGATCAATTCTTCTAAATAGACGCTTTCTAGAAAGTGGACAAGGGGTTAGTTGTAAAGAAACTGCGGTGCTATGTCGGAACAGATAACTAGTTAGTAACTCAAGGTAATTTGACCACCGTAAAGAGGTTGGGTTGCAAACTTTATAGAAAGGGTCATCCCTGAAGCTGCCGTAGCATGAGCAATTTTTAGCCCTTTTTTGTGAAGACGTCAGACGAGCAAAAACTGCCTGTGTACTGAGCCAGTCTGTCCCGTCCTTTGTGGTGTCTTTTTTTCTGCATTGTTTAGCTGTTGCATTACAGGTTCTCAGGTGGCTACATGTGCACTTTGCACCATATCCTGGTGAACAGACAGGAAGAAATCGCTGCGGTGCATGACCGTATACTTTATTTGTTGTATAAGTTATTTCTTAATGATAATGAGCACGGCTGGTTTTTAATCTTCTAGGTTGGTGTAAATGGATATGGCTTTGCAATCAACAACAATGGCTTTGTTTTGTTTCATCCAGACCTTGATAAGAAGGTAATAATATAGCATTCTTTGTTAAAACTGCACGGCAGTAGTGAAGCCAATTCGTGCTACAACTGAGCCAGCTCGGTATGGTAGTAGCATGGCAATTGAAGCAGGTTTTCTTTTTTTGTTATGCATAAAGCTATTTCAATTAATGCTGTCGGCATTTTAAAACGTATACGGCAAAACCGTCTTGAAGCTTAAATATTTCATAATTCGGCTGTGATTGCGACGGTTGTCAGGGGCGAAGGTTGCGATAAAATACTATAAGACTTTGTTTGCCAGTAGAGGGAGTTCGGTCAATTTATCAATAACTTACCCTTTTAATACCCATATCACCTTGCAGTGTTGTCGCGTAGTTTTTTCGACAGCGTTTATTGAAATAACTCAGTGTTTATGCACTCGATTGAAAAAACCTTGTTCCGTGCGAAGTGTGAATCGCCGGTAAATGATGGGACCTGATGTATTGATGGGGTAATTCAATCAGCTACTCATAGGTGAAGCGCTTCCCAGAAAGTAGTTTGGTCGTATCGTTAATGGCTTATACCGTTTAGCTGAGATTGTTTGAAGGTGAAAAAATACCACATTTTTCACTAGAAATCAACTCAGTAGATTATATCATAAATACATTACATCGTCTCATCATCTTACTCAAGTTCTAATGCAGACTGTATGCACATCATTTACCATTGGCAAATTGCTACTTGCATGTTGAGAATTGTAATTATAGTTTCTTTTAGTGTCGGTGTTGCTGAATCAATGTGTTTCTGTTTATTTTCTTTTTGTTGCGTTTGGTTGAAGTGGGTAACGAAAATTTGCGGGCCAACTAGTGGAGCAAAGTTAAAAAAAGTTGTAAGTGTGACTGGTGGCTGACTTCAGTGCATTTAATGCTGGCGTACTTTAGTATCCATGTGTTAACCAATTCTGCACCAATTCCCCTTTTTGATCGCGTTTTATTTCTATCTAAATTTAAACAAAAAAATCATTTTTTTAACAAGATCATGCTAACAGTATAACGACTTGGCTAACATGTGACCCTCGGATTTCGAATCAAATTGAAAATTTTTAGAAATGTTGTCTTTCAGCAAGGTTAGAGACCTGATTAATGAGTGAAAAAGCTGTCGGAGCATGGATAAGAATCAACAACGAACTCGATTTACATGGTATTGATTATGGGAATTGAACCTGAGCCATGCACACAAAAAGAAACTCCGTGAAACTGTTTTTTTGAAAACAAAAAACGCATGGCAATACCTAAAAGTTCGTATTAGTGTGAAATTTTGCGAACAATATTTACATTTAAGCTGAAACTAAACGTAGACTTGCATCAGTTGTTGATTTTTGTCGCTATATTTTGGCTCCCAAGTAGTCGTTATTTTGATCCAAAACTGAAAAGGACATAAAGCACAACCATTTTACATCCGTTTTTCGTATATTTGAAACTAAAATTTAAATATTCCTCTCATTCTTTCACATGGCACCTTTCTATATTCCCACACATTCCCTTACATTTCAAACCTTTAGACTGTCACACAATTTGTATGAGTCCCGTGTGGATCAATATGAGCTGTGATGTCCTGCATGTGACTGTTTCTGTGATTTGAAAAACACTTTTGAATTTGTCAAAGTTAAAAATATCTCTTAATCCTTTCACTTTCTAAGTGGAAATCCCGAGAGTGAGTTGTACCATGCATCCAAGCAAAAACCATGTTAAACTAGGTATAATAAAAGGGTATGACTTTTACGGAAAGAGGAAAAAACATCGCCCTGCAAACTTGTTGGCTGACATTCGGTAAATTCTTGAGAAAACTATCCCTATCGTATTTACCGAACTCTGGCAAAACATAGGGGGCTTTGTTTTTTCGAGTAAACTGACCGACATAGGCCATGTGTGTCAAACGTGAGAGAAATCTGAAGAAAACAAGAATAATAACTCAGCATACGCGTAACGTCCCTCATGCACATGGCCTTCAGTTACAAAACAAACATTTTAAATGGACTCCGTCGGTTTTTGATATAAGCTTAAGCCTTGACTTCTACAATAAGTAATTTTTGTTTAATTTGCAACTCTAGAAAGACCCACCAAACATAGCATTGGATGAACTGGAATACAATGCGACTGATACTAAGAAGGTATGTTGAAATAAAAAGAAGGTTAGGTAATTTACGATATGGATATTCAATAGCAAGCAAAAATGCTCCATGCAGATCCTCTGTATGTACAGTTTGTTGAATTTAAGCCAAAGTGTTGTGTGAACAAACCTCAGATCAAAGAGAGCATAAATTAGTACAGAGGCATATAATTAGTATTTAAACCCAGGGCACAGGCAGGACGGTAATCTCACATTTCTTCTAACCCAGTCTCTAAATCATTACTTCACTTAAGGACGGTGCCTACTAATACCGAAGTATTTTTGTGCGGTTTATGACCATGCGGGAAAAGCAGATCTCAGCAAGGCCTATTGGAATCCAAAATGAAAATTGGAAGTAACCACGCATTTTTCAGAGATACTTAAGCAATAATATCTCTAAAAGACGCCAAAAGATAAAGCAATGTATGGGATTTTTTCCTAAATTGAAGCTTAATTATCTCTGAAAAATGCGTGGCTACTCCCAATTTTCTTTTGAGATACCAAAAAAAAATATTCCTGTATTAGTAGGTACCATTCATAGGAAACCCGAGTATCTCGCGATGCGCAGAACGTATGCACAGTAACAATAGTAGGCACCGTGGCCATTAACAGTAGACAGTGAAATTATTCCTTGGTGCTTTATAATGTAGTCTTAGGGTGGCTCTTGTTTCTGCCTAATAGTTGGTTTCTCGTTTCGGCTGAATGCCAGTATTAAACTGTATCTGTTAGCTCTGGGCAGTAAACTGTACTTGTGACAGAGAGGTGAAGTGCGTTCAAAACCGCTAATAATTTCTCTTGCATGTTGTGTCATTAAAAGTATTGTTCGGCAGTTGGTCAATATATGGTCAATTATTTTGGTCTATTCTGTTTAAGCTTATGAAAGAGATGATCGACAGGAAGACTGGAAATATGATGTTTCAAAACCGGTTAATTTCTGAGCATAAGGTTGGTTGAATTGTAATTATTGCAACTGGAGTTTTGTTTGTAAATGTATAAATGTTGTTTACCTCACTGTATTGATTAACCTTTCTCCTTTATCTTTCTACAGCACAGGTTAAGTCGGAGTGATGAGTTCCACTATTTCTACAGTCCAGTAGAAAACACGTCTTTCAGGTTAGCAAGCAACTGAATATGTTCCCTGATGATCACTGAAATAATAAATAAATAAATAAATAAATAAATAAATAAATAAATTTTAGTGTCAATGTATTTAGCGCAGAGCACTAATTTGGAACACTTTCCCGATCGAATTAGAATTTAGAAGTTTTGATTTTTGAGGAGAGGGGGAAACCTCTCGGAGCAAGGACGAGAACCAACAACAAACTCAACCCACATATGATGCTGAGTCCGGGAATCGAACCCGGGCGACATTGGTGGGAGGCGAGTGCTCTCACTGAATACATCTTTAGATTTAGCAAAGACTACGTGCACTGATCCCTAGACGACAAAAACTCGAGGGTCACTCAATCAAACTAAAGCTCATTAATAATTCATCACGCGCATACGTTTGGATATCCAATGAGAAGCATTATAAAATGACGGTGGTATGCACATAACTTATCACTGACAAGTACAAATTCAATTGAGTAAGAATCGTTGCTACACAAGCATTTACAATTACTTTCAAATCAACAATTTTAACAAACAAACAAAAACCATGGGAAACCAAACTTAAGTTTCTGCGGTGTCCTGACTTCAAACATCTGTGAAAGTTTTAGGAATGCTGACTGTTGACTTTAAAGGTAAAATGAATAATGGACATTACAAACTTCCGTTAGCAGTTACTGTAGCGACAAGTTTTTCCTGTTATGCTGTTCTCTTTAATCAGCTCGAGCTCTGCTTTAAAATCAAGCAGCATTCATGACCAGCACTTTCATTGCCTTATTGCTTTTTCTCGTCGTTTGAAATCACTTTATAAATGAAGACCTGTTTGCAGCAGCCGCTCTGACGTGACTTGAATGAGGTCTCAAAGTAAATGAGATCTGCTGCCTTGTTTGTCCAGTTCTACATAATGTATACAGGCAGAGAGTTGCGAAAAAAGGATGTTTTCGCCACAAAAAAGAAGTAATATATCATCAACTCGTGCTTCGTGTTTCATCAGAACTTCCAAACACCGAGAAACAATAAAAGCGCTGGACCTGAAACACTCAAGGCACTCGTAGTTGACATGTTATTTCCTTTTTTTGTGGCCACGAAGTTTGATTCAATCTACACAAGTTTTTCATTCTACTGATCTGAACCAGTCGGGATCCTCGAAACGATCATTGCAATTTCATGGCAATAGTACTGGTAGTAAAGACGGTGCATGTTACATTTCGCAACTGTTCCGTATAAATAAACTAGCTCTACCAAAACCTCGCTCGGGATATCTAAAACATAGTTTTAGCTAGAGCGGGCTTCTTCTGCATGTGGAACAATTTTCCATTCAAAAGACGAGCTGTCAATTCCATCAGGCAGAGGTTAATTAACTCGTTACTATCCATATCAAACATGTAAAACAGTTAATTATCATTTGTACATATTCTAAGTTCTTAAAAGTTGTACTAGACCCGGTTGTTCGAAAGCCGGTTAACGCCAATTCCCGAGGTTTTCATCTCGCTCGTTAAAGAAATGATTTAAGGGCTAATTTTAACTGAATGGTAAAGAAACGTGTAAGTCAAAACCAAGGGATAAAGATATTTTTCAAGAATCTTTATTTATTGGTAATATGGATCAAAGTTCGTGTTAATCCTGGACGAGCTTAAAGGGCAAGTATCATGGGGTTTTTGGTATCTTTTATTAAATATGATGAAATAAGACCTTCAGTCAGCTGCCAAATAATTCTAGAATGATGAGAGGAAAGACATCAACTCAATTCTTGAAAGGAACAACTCGTGATCTGTTTTAGCGCATTTTGGAAACAAAAATGCGAGAACTTGAAAAACATCAGCCTAACATTTTTCTAGTTTCAATCCATTCCGGCCTACTCAGTCTCTGGCCAGAGGCACTAATCGACTGACAGTTTTATTGCACTGGTGTGATAATTTATAACAAACTTGACAAGTTTTTCGTTGTTTCTGCTGACAGACAAACATTTTGGGTTTTGAAATGACAGCAAAAATTTGCGTGATACTTCCCCTTTAATCGAGCTTTGAGCATCTGGGCCCTGATGGTTTTAGCGTGTGTCATAAATAAAGTGCAAGTTCAACTTGTCTCGCAGGGTTCAAAGGTTAGTATGTTGCGTGTTGCGAGACAAGTCACAGTACTACGCAACGTTTCCAAAACGCATTTTAGCGTTGCCGAAATCACTGAAATGTTTTGGTCATGCATAGTGTAACATGCTTTTTGTAACTTGTCTGTAACATGGCACAATTTGTACACAGTGCCTTTATAGGATTGATCACTTGTCAGGTCCATTTAGTCTTGGTGTGTTTCTTTTTCAGCCGCGGCTAACGGTCATATGCTTTGGATAAGCTTGTTTAATGACAAACATACATAATTGTAAAGACGTTTATATTAATGTTGTTGTTGTTTACAGCGCTGCGGTGGCCATTCCAAATAAGAGCCTGTATTTCATCGATGTGCCCAACTTCAATTTAGGTATGAATTATCGTAAATACTGGTTATAGTAAATAAAGGAAGGAAGGAAGGAAGGAAGGAAGGAAGGAAGGAAGGAAGGAAGGAAGGAAGGAAGGAAGGAAGGAAGGAAGGAAGGAAGGAAGGAAGGAAGGAAGGAAGGAAGGAAGGAAGGAAGGAAGGAAGGAAGGAAGGAAGGAAGGAAGGAAGGAAGGAAGGAAGGAAGGAAGGAAGGAAGGAAGGAAGGAAGGAAGGAAGGAAGGAAGGAAGGAAGGAAGGAAGGAAGGAAGGAAGGAAGGAAGGAAGGAAGGAAGGAAGGAAGGAAGGAAGGAAGGAGGGAGGGAGGGAAGGAAAGAAGGAAGGAAGGAAGGAAGGAAGGAAGGAAGGAAGGAAGGAGGGAGGGAGGGAGGGAGGGAAGGAAAGAAGGAAGGAAGGAAGGAAGGAAGGAAGGAAGGAAGGAAGGAAGGAAGGAAGGAAGGAAGGAAGGAAGGAAGGAAGGAAGGACGGACGGACTCATATATCCTCTCAATTCAAGGAATTTCTTCTACTTACTACTGAATTTTATATATAAACGTAAGGAAACAAGCTGATTTGAAACACTTTTTCCTGCTACACAAGAAACGTCAAAAGTCCTGTTTTGCGGTCTATTGTATACATGTTCTTCTTTGAATAATGTCTGTTTCATCGCTTTACAGATAGAAAGTTCTTGCAAAGCTCAGATATGAATGAGTCTGTCATACTCGCTCCCTGGTAAGCTCACGGTTTTGCTACATGTCGTTAAATAAACAGACAGTGTTAGCCTATTGCAATCATTTATTTTGTAACTTGGGGACAACTTCGCCGTAAAGTCGAGGTCAACCGCAAAAAAAGTAGCTGCACAATAATTGAAATCTCGAAATAATCGAGGCTTTTTGTTTAATTTTTCGCTTCCTGGAAGTAGCTTTTTAATGTATACCTCGGTCAATTTTTTTTAAGCTAATTAACGAAGTCCCGAACCTAAACGTTTGTCAAGGAAGCACATTTCGAAAGTGGAATATATGAATTCATATATTTGAACTGCGAGTAAAAGAATGAATAAATGAATGACCATCCCAGCTGCGAAAGGAAAGCATGAAAAACAAAATTCAAGCTTGAACGGGATTTGAACTCATGACCTCTGCGATATCGGGACAGTGTTGTATCAACTGAGCTATCAAGCCCTGTATTTCATATATTTCATTCCAGCTCTTCACTTCCACGGTTATAATACAAATTCAGAAAATTATTAGCATTCAAGCAGATTTCGCTGCTTGTGGTATAAAGTCCTGATTTTTAAAAGTTACCTGAAGGAAAAAGGACCTTTTACACAGTGTCCGAAAAACATTAAAACTTTCCAAGACACTGAAGATGCTGTATATAGGATGAAATGAACTTGTTCGTTTTAGAACAGTATGATGATTGCCCTTCTTTATAGTAAACATATATCTTGCTACTGTACAAGTTCATTTTCGTTTGTTTTATTGTTTAAAGCATTAATGAGTTGTGTCTTCTTTTCAGGAAATTCTGCCCCAACATCTCAGTAGCAGCTGAAAGTGAAACACCAGTATATCTGACTGCTTACCCAACTGCTGAAGACATCATACAGGTCACTGACCTAAACAAAAACTGTACGTGCCTCAGATTGTACTTCGGTGTTGTAGTTGGGCTTTGGGGTGGGGTGGGGTGGGAGGAGTTCTCTGGTTATTCTAAATAGCGCCCAGTTGTTTCTGTGTGTGCATTAAGGTACAATTATGACAATTTTATGCCATACAAAGATCTTGTACTCTCATTTTTTCAGGGTAACTAGAAACATTGAATGCTGTTTTTGTTCATTAAAGGGCCTTTGTCATTACTGCAATCGGAGTAATTCTGATTATTATTATACAGTTAATTTGTGTATGGTATCCACACCACAGAGTACTGTGGGGGAGCAGGTATGGCGCAGTGGTGAGAGCACTCGCCTCCCACCCATGTGGCCCGGGCTCAATTCCCGGACTCGGCGTCATTGTTGTTGTTGTTGCTCCAAGAGGTTAATTTCCGGGTTCTCCTGTTTTCCCCTCTCCTCCAAAATCAACATTTCCAAATTCCAATTGGATGCAGAATCTGAGGGCCACAAGTTTGTCAGTCGTGACAGGCTGTTAAGTGTTACCCTCGTTAAACAAGGTTGATTGATTGATTGATTGATTTTAAGTGTTCCTGTATACTCTATGTTAAGGTATGTTTAAATCTAGCGATATGGAAAATTCCCAATATTTAGCAATTTTATGAAATCAGTTTTGGCATAAAATGATAAATAAATAGTAACAAACTAAACTTAATTTAACTTAATTGAATTAAATTAATTAACGTCATCCACCATATAGATTAAAAAAAGCACAATGGCTTTATGGTATTTATGTAACAATAATGAAAGACAGTGCTGAGAGCAGCAAAGTATACTTCAGATGACGGAGAAAAGTTATTTGATTTTTATTTATTTATTTTTGTACCACAAGCTACCTCAACCATGAGTGAGCAGCTATCCCAATGACACTCTACATAAAGGCCCGTTTAAACGGTTTCAGCATTTGCTTCAACATGCGTTCAACACTTTGTTGAACCAAGTGTCGGGGGCGTTTGAACAGGTCGTTCAACATTGTTCAAAGTGCAAAAATATGTGGAAAGCTCGTTGAAAGTGTGTTGAATCAAATTTTAATTGGTTTAAACTTTCATTCAACATCGCTTCAACATTTCTTTTGTTCTTGAAAACGTTGAATGGCATTGAAACCGTTTGAACACTCCGCTCATCCAACCTTTGCCCAACATCCGTTCAACTTTGTTGAACGAAAGTTGGGTAAATGTTGAAACCGTTTAAACGGGCCTTAACTCTCGTTTGAAGTCGGATGCCATTTTGACATGTTTATTGAGTTCTTCGTAGCAGTGGTGGTTGACTCCTTTGGACATTCCTTTTCGAAACTATCTTTTCCTTTTCCACAGGTGTCGACCAGAAATCAAAGAACTTGTTTTTCGACGCAAATTTAACAAAGGAGGCAGCTGCTAAATCGTGGAATGCTACTTATAACTTAAAGTAAGTGATAAAACATCAGTTTTGTGTGCAGCTGTGCTATTGGACTGGAATTTGTTGTTCATCACCTTACACTTGCCTTACAGAAATGGAATTGAAAATGTATTCGTGGCAACCCATGGCGGGGTCATGAGATGGCTTAATTCAAGGTATGTATGGAGCTTATTTGGTAAAACGATACTAAAGTAATATATCAAACACAAGGAACAGTGTTTCATCCGATTTCCAATAACCAAGAAGTGGAATAGATTAACGAGGCCCAGTCGAGTCTCCGAGGTGTTTGGAAATTGGATCAAACACTAGTGTTTGATAATTACTTTTCCAAACCACCATTAGTTTTAATTTTTACGGTAGTGATATCCTTTGTTTTCTCGCCATGAATTATTAATGAGTTTGAGAACTGCAGATGTTGCATTCTTATAGGACAATCTTTGCCGATGTCACTGTATAAATTTTGCTCATTAGCAAATATCAAGCAACAAGAAAAAAAAATTATCAAGCAACAAGCTACGAACCAATGGATACCATAGACTAAAAGAGCATGTCACCCTTGGTAATGAGGGAGAATATCGGTGCGATGAGTTGAATATTCTCGGAGCAATTAGCTTTCGAAATCTGAAAAATTACAAAGAATGTTAGTGGGTGGCAATTTGTTTGGATTGGGACTTTGAATGGCATGTCTGTTTAACGAATTTTGTAGGTAAGACTGCATCTGCGATGCTGTATAGCTGTATGCCAAGATGTTCTGTTTGATTATTGCATAATTATTCCTTTGTCAAATTCTATGTAGCGTGCTGGCATCACCACCGAAGAGAGATTACATCAAAGAAGAGTTTTATACACAAGCTGCTCAATATGCTGACAAAGGGGAAAAGAATATTACTGTTTTCTCTGCTCCTTATCGGGCTCCAAGTAAGAAAACAACATTATACTTAGTGTGATAAGCAGAAAGCAGAAGCGCTATAGGCAAACATTTCACAAGATTTCACCACAATGATAGATCATTTATGTTGTGTCGCAACCAGCTTGTTGCCATGATTAGATAATTGTTCATTTCCGTAGCTTCATTTGCCGTAACTACATCTTCTTGGGGTGCAAATCGTCATCCCCTTGTGTTCACTCAATTTTTGCTCAGACAAAGTTTTGGCTCCAAATCGTCTTGTTCCCTTGAAAATAGGTTCCAGTACAGCTCCGCTTCGCTCTGCGTAATCGTAAGACTTATGGCCACGTGAGTGATAACATAAACGATTTAAAATTCTAAAGCTAACGTTCTGGTTTGCTCGATGGCTGTAAGGCAATCAGGATATAAATAACTTTGGTCTACACACTGTCAGAGTGAAGATCTGACAAGTTGGTTTTCTGTTTAGATTACCAAGCCGACGTGAATGAGACGGCCAGCATCACTGCAAGTTCTGCTGTCGTCGTCCTAAAGGATACCAAAATGGTTGTCGCTGCAGGTGAGAACTCATAAAAACACGTTGGGTAAATAGCTTAATTATTGGTCCGTGCATGTGCGCTACCTATTTCTTTCAGACCAACTTGTTTTTCATCCTTGTTTCCTGTGTGAATCCTTAAATCTTATAAGCCCTTTGTCAAACCAAAATAGCAAAATTCAACACCTCAATTAAGACAAAAATGAACTGAAAGGATTATTACACCAAAATGGCCCAAAAATGTTCTTCTTTGGAGCTAAACGTTAAGCTAGTGATACACGGACATTTATATGACTGTGTGGTGTACAATCGTCTTGAAATGTCGTACACTTTTTCATCATCGTCGTCATCATTTATTTGGCATATAACACAATCTACAATTAATATATGGCGAGGAGAATTCAAGAAACCATCGGGCTTATGTTAAGAGGTCACCTCGAAATAACAATACTGCGCATGTGCAGCATTAACGGTCAGAATTATTTTTTATAAAAACTTGTACATTCGTTACATATTCGATGAACCTGTGATATGTGTAAGACGTTTTAGGAACTAGATAAAGAATTGTGAACTGTTTAAGATTAGTACGACAAGTATGTGGTCGATGTTTCTGTTTGTGTATTTGTCGTTTACAGCTTTTACTTTTACTTTTTAACTTATAAAGACGAAGCAAGTACATTGCCTGGCTGGCCGCAAGTCTCTCCATGACTCAGTGTGGAGAGCATCCCATCAGCAGTTTTGTGTGAGGTGGTAGTTTGGATCGGAGAGTTTTCCTTAGTTATACTGGGATGCTGTTTACATGCTATCTTGCTCGTGAGGGTTTGTTGGTACTTGACTGGAGTCAGTAGTTTCTCTGAAACTTTCACCTCTGACATTCGAATTAAAACTAAAGAAATTCTCCCGCGAGCCTTTTAAACGAATCTCCCGAATTAAAATATTTTTTAAACCAATGTTTCTCACAGTTGAACTGTCCTTTTTCAGTTGTGAGTTGTTTTCATTCAAAATGCCGGTCTCTTAGTCGCTGTGCTCCCTTCGGTCTGAATGAGGTTACTTTAGAGTTCTGTTATAATTTTTACTGACATTTTTGCAACGGTATCAAAAAATCCGCTTTATTGTTTTATAATTTGTCTTTGTGAACAGTTGCGGGGATGCACGTCAAGCAAGATAAGTTGACCAAGCTAGTTTTGGATAGTATCGGCTCGGTAAGAAAGAAACTAATTGATCTATTAATAATATTTTACTATTGATATCATTAATAAATTAATGTTTGTGTTATATTAATATTAACAATTTTCAATCTTTTTATTTCACACTGTGATTGATTTATAACGCTAGCGTTGCCAAGGCCCGGATGAAACGCCGTACTGTAGTCGAGCCGAAATTAATTCAGCCAGTTAAGTTCATTTCGTGTCAGCTTTGGATTAAAGTTTAATTTTCAAAAAAGAATTCTTGAAAACATTTTGGGCTTTTTTGGAATAAAAAAACGCTTGAAAAAGAAAACGAAAATCTTGGTTAACTGTACGTAGTCTATCAGTCTATTTTAACCGGTGAATAACTTGCACTACCTTTCACACGGCTTTTCTGTAAAGCAGTAGTTTCCTTTTTTTTCTTTTTTTTTTTTTTTTTTTACTGATGTAAATTTCGTGTATAAATAAAGTACATTCATACATTCAGTCATTCCTTGTTTGGCTTTGTTGGGCGGCTTTTCGCTCCACAAGATGAAACCTGAAACCATGGGTGAGACGGCTTGAGCGCGTTTTCTCACGTTTGCCTCTGATTAAAAGTATGTTTTTTTTTTTTTTTCACAGGATAAGTGCAATGACACAACAGTGAGTATCGTATCTTATCGGTGTTTTTTTTTTCTCTCGTGTTCGTTCTTTTTGTGCTTTATTTGCTTACCTCGCTGTAGCCTACGTGAGGATTTTTGCGTTTTTCGCTACCCCCCCCCCCTCCCCTCCCCCTACCACCACCAATTCTTTTTTTAGCTCTCGTCCTAATTTCCGTACAGTCAAGTAGCGAACTGAGAAACTCAAAAACGCACAAAAAAAAATTACGAAAACGCTTGCTGCGAAGGCTGACGTAGCTGGTGTCGTCACGTGCTCACGCGTTCGTTTGTGTTTTTGCGTATGTTTGCGTTCTAGTGAAAACCAACCTTGAAGCATTCAAGAGTTCCAGCAGCCCATAGTCCCTACACCTTGAATGTATTTATCACTGGCATTTAGGAATTGACTTGAAACGTTTGTGTGTTTCAGGAATGTGCAATGCGACTTATCGACGAAGATGGCTTTGTGGTGGCATCAAATCAAGACGACGTCTCGGAGGTAAATTACTTACGAATAATCATACCGCGATTAATCAGACGCGTTCATCACACAGTTAATCCGCAGACGCGTATGAAGGCAGGAGCCTCGCTTCTAAAAACCCATCTCTCACCAATTCCTTCTCGTACTTTTTATGCTCGTTCCAGTTCCTTTCCGCGCGACCACGTTTCCCCATGAACTCGCGCTAAAATATGGACTGTCTATTCGTATGTTGACGCGTGATCCAACTTTTTTTCCTCAACCATTTTATCTGTAGAATGCAACGACTTGCGTCGCATAAAACTACAGCTAATAAGCATGAGTTCATGGCGAGTGTCCTTGTGTTATCTGAACATCCTATAATTGTACTTTGGCTCCCGTCGGAGACTTTCATTTTGCTGTGTAGCACGGTTTACATTTTATATATTGTTTAATTTTCAGGTTGGCAAGTTCTTTGGTGTGATGGAAGGAGTTGTTATGCGTGACTTTCTAAACCGTTCGCTGTTTGAAGCGTGAGTTTTAATTTCAATTGATGCTGTGTGGTTCACTGTTAGTGTGATTAGACCCGTGCAAGCGGTTTTTGATAGATTGACCATTCAACCATAAATGTTGTAGTTATTTGTTTAAAAAATCTCGCCAATCGTATAACATGGTGTAACGTCTTTCTAATTCCCTCCTGTATGCTGTTTATTTGTGCTTACCCTTGCGATGAAGCCGTTTTCACGGTGAAATAAGCATTCTTATGCTTGCGCTCATGTTGTGCTTGCGTCGCTAGTGAAAACCAGGCTTCAACAGAGAATGTTTTACTGTTTTAAGCTTAATATTTGTTGTTTACAGGCTGACATTCACCAGTGTACAAGAAGAGTGTAAAAAGTCCAAAAACACAGGCCAGAGTTCAGCCAGGACACTTTTGAATGTAAGACGATTAAGAATCAGTCACCTTTTATTCGAAAAACAATGAATGAGATTCATTTTATGGATGAATGGATTGAGATTTTAGATACTGACCTCTGTGAGTGGTAATATGAACACTTTTGATATGTTCACAATTGCAAACAATCTCTAGTTTGTAGCTCAAAGACGCCATTCCTTTCAGTTCTGATAGTGGTGCCGTTGTCTGGAAATTATGATCAAACAAATTTCCAACATTTTTTCATGAGAGAAACGTAAAAGGCGTTGGTTGCCTGATTTAACGGTGTTTGTTGTTTTATAATTCAAAAATATACGATGTATGTAAGGCGGCAACTCTCCTTATTTTCTCGCTATCTTTATGCTCTTGGGTCACATGGCGTAAACATTTGAATGAGACCATCAAGTTTTATTTGTTTTAGAGTATCAGTTTAAATTATTTGTGGACGCGAGCAACAAAGAGACTGCAAATCAACTAGGACCATGGCAGCCGAATTATTTACTTGTACAGTATTTGGGATAATTTACTTAAAGGCAATCAAATGTGCGTACTTACGGCAATTAAATTCGCCTATTTTTTTTAAATCAGTATTATTTTTGCCATACTGCAAACATTACCCTCTACATCACTACGGAATTCGATGCCTAAGTTTTGTCCAAGATTTAGTGCAGTAACCAGGGAGAGAAAGGATCTGTAGGCATTTGTTGAATTTATGTGGCCAAGTTGTTGGGTGGACTAACAGTCTGTTCTGTTTTACAGCCTCTATTTGCGGTGGCAACTTACGTTCAGTTCTGGACCCAAACTGTCTTCTGGTGAGCAGCTTATGACAGATTAGAGGAACTTTCAATTTGCTTTGTCGGCCAGACGGTACACACCAATCAGCTCATAAACCGGGCGGAATACACCTAATATAAATGACGGAATGTACGCTAACAACGCATAACATTCATGAACAGAATGTGACATTTTGATTTAAGAATTAGAAGAACCAGCCTTTGAAATGACGAACAACATTAATGAACAGAATGTGCCATTTTTAAGAATTAGTAGAGGTAGCCTTCAAAATGGCGAATGGCATTCATGAACAGAATGTGGGATTTGGAAGAAACCGTTAAAAATGGCGTCAACATTCATGGACAGAATGTGGCATTTGGAAGACTTTTTTAAAAAATCATTTATACACGGAAAATCATCAGATTATTAGTATAAGTAGCCTTTACACACTGTAAAATTTGAATGGTGCATTCCATTTACCATCTGCAAGCAACCTGCGGTATCGCTGGCCAGTTCTAACCAAAGAAAAGCACCCCTACGTTCACAGTTGTGACTGTAATTTCGTGATTTTGGTAAATCGTATGCAAAATATACTGCAATAAATATATACCAGGCTATATATTGACTCGTTGCTGCTTTTGCAGGTCTTTGGCGCAATTCAACATCTACAGTTTCTTTTCCCAAGGTGGTGTAGGTAGGTCCTCGAATGTCTTGTTTTAAAATCTATGTTGTGGCTGGTATTCACATTATCGTAAGTTTTTACCACTGAACCAAAGAAGGGTGTAACATGTTATTAATGATTCGAGCCATTTCTTTCAGCCATGGCTGATGAAGAAGAGAAGGACAACATGATTCAGTGCACCAAAGAACTCAAATTTTATAAAGCGCATGGGGAAGGACAAGTATTTGATGGTACAGTATTTCATGGCGTGTTTGTTTTATTGTGTTCTTTTGAAAGGAAGCCTTTGTTCAAGTCCTCCTGTGTAAACTTGTACTAGAATTTGTAGTGTACATAGTCCACTTCCTACAATTTTGGATTCAAGTCCAATTAACAAATCGACGGCAGCTTTCTATGGTGTATTTAACAATTAGACGGCGAGCTCGAGGTTTCTATCGGCTGATAGTTGGCGAGGGGCGAAGCCCCGAGCCAACTATCAAAGGCGATAGAAACCGAGATAGAAACCGATTATACCTCAGTGATTGATCTATGAAGCAAAAAAATCTTTTTTTTCATAAATTTTGATATATTTGTGCAATGATGCATGCTAAATCACGCGCGCTCTGACAAACTGCCGTCTATCGATCGATAGACGGCACCTGTGTAGCCAATCAGATTGCGCGTTACGCGATAGTCGGTCGCTGAGGTATGCTAAACTCTTTTATTAAAAACTGGATCATTGTATAATGCAATTCCAGGGATTTGATTGGCTTAGCGGCCATGGTATATGAGCCATTATACCATGCCAAAGAAATAGGGATCATTAAATTGTCTTGTGATTGTTCTTGCAAAGCGAAATCAGCACGACCTAGCAATATTTCCGGACTGCTTTTAATAGAACAATTATTCCACTCGCGCTTGTTGGATATGAGATGATCATAGCCAACTCGGCGCTATGCGCCTCTTTGGCTATCTATCATCTCATGTCCAACGCACGCTCGTGGAATAATTGTTAAATAGACCATAAAATGACGCCATAAAATGTCCAAAACTTGGCAGTGAAACCACTCGCCTGCGGCTCGTGGTTCCACTTGAGTTTTGAACACTTTTTGACGTCATTTTATGGTCTATAAGAGTATAGACCATAGAAAACTACCGTCGATTTGTTAATTCATTTACAGCGTTCTCTATAAGTATTGTCTTTTGTTCGTCCTTTGGCTCTTAACTTTCGCCTTTTTTTTTCAGTGCCTTGTGAAAATTCCAAGGGTTGTTCCTGGTAAGATAGATCATATATAGATTATAGATGTTACGTAGAATTCAATATTTAAATAGAATTTATATAATATTTACATTATATATGTTAGATTTTAGAACTAGTTTGTGACTAAACTTGGCTATATATATATAAATATATATATATATGTCTAATTTTTAGAATATAATATTTTCACTTTTTGTACAATTTTAATAACAATTACTTTTTTAATAATTAGTGACCATTAGAATTTAATTGTATTGTTAAATTTAAATGTTGTAATGCGCATTTGAAAGTTTTATATATTGACATTTTCACAATATAAATTAATAATAATAATAATAATAATAATATTAATAATAAATTTCATTTTAAAAACTTACAGCATCAAGGAAACAATTTCTTTATAGCATGTAAATGGTTCCTCTGTGAGATTTCAGTTAAGGAAATCCGCAAAGCCTTGACCAGCAAAGTAAGCCGTACCACAAGAATGGTCATTTGAAAGGCTAGACTTCAAGACTCTATCCCCAGGCTCAAGTTAGATTTCATTTCCATAATTTGTGGCGTCCTTTTGCAGCTAGACACGGGAGAAAAGAGTGTTTTGTTCAGTGGTTTTCGTTTAATAGGCCACACAACGCACATCTCCGAAGTAGATCAGTTTCTCATAGCTCCACAACAAAGTACAGCTCAGTAGCTTCCATTTCAATGCTCACATTAAGACTCAAAATCCTTTAACACTAAAGAGTTATTGTTAAAATCAAGGTTCTCTCTTCTAGGCAAGTGTACATGGCGCCAGTTCCTGGCACCAATCTTCGATTGGTGGTTGTGAAGAAAACTTGCACCTGTAACGTCGACCAGCCAATAACGACAACAGGCATTCCCTGTATCTTTTGAAAATCTGCCTCTTGTTTATTAGCAGTCCTATCCTGGGCTTCCTGAGGCATTGACATTGATCTCATTAAGACAGGCTAGTCGAGAACAGCCCTTATGACTATCGCAAGTTGAATTGTACGGTATAATTAGCACTTATAAACAAAACCTTAATGACAATCACTACAGTAGGTAGCATTCCTTATTACAGAAAAGAAGAAGATTGAGGTCGGTAGACGGGACGGTAAAACTAGTTATGTCATATAAAGTTGATCTGCGACCAGTGTGCGACTAATACGAACGTACCGTGGAACCGCGACTAAGCATCTCTCTGCACTGCAGAGATGGTCAGTCATGCTACCATCCACACAATCACTGCATTTAACTGTAAATTATCCTGTCTTTCATGACTAACACTTTCGTGTTGTATGAAGCTAGGATTCCTTAACAAGTTGATTTTCTTAGTGACGTCTGATCCGCCGTTACCAGGGATCGTGTCTTACAGGAAAGCGCCGGAGTTTCAACCACCGTGTAATGACAGCGAAGAGGTGAGACTGCCAGCCTCGTTTGTCTGCTCTCCCCAATCTCATTCACTCTTAATCTATATAATCACCCCAGGGCACGAAGTTTTTCTCGAACGTTCGCCGCGCCCCGGGAGATGTATTCACCGTCTGTCATAGTTTACGAAGCTGAGAAAGCCGAGTCAGGAGAATTGGAAAACCCATACTTACCTGAAGTTGCTTAATTATTTAATCCATGTTGTTAAAGTCTAAAGCATGCAAATTATATATATTGTAACCTGATGTTATCAAATGCTGTGTTTCAGGGTAAACCTCCTTGTGCCGTGGCAAGCCTTACATCTCCTCACAGCGTCACTACAGTTATCCTGCTTGTTTTGGCGGTATTCGTTAGTAACTGGAGATGAAAGAAAACCAGTGCCGCTAATCCACAGACCAAATGGCCAGGAATGCCTGAACCTTTACAGCGTTATTATAGATTGCAAAACAGTCCGTATTTTTTGCGTTGTAAGTCGTACCAACGCGTGGTCTTTGACCGGAAAGTCTGGGGCGAGAAGCTAAAAGACCCACGCCCTGTGAGCCTCGCAGGAGTATCCACGCTTTCGGTGCCTCTCGCATCGCGAGTTCGCGCTTTCTAAGTCTCGCGTCTTCTTTGGTGAACTTCAAGATAAAAACGACTGTTTTGTAGTCTTCTACTATTATAGCTTTTGACCTTTTTTTCTGCAACTTTGTCTGCAAAATTAAAATCGTGTAAATAGCCAGTTTTTATACCTTTGGGAAAGATAATCGTTAGAGCGTAAAGCGCTGTTATAACTCTCTAAGTTTTAGTCGAGAAGGGTTTCGGCAATTTCTGAACTCTGTGTAATGGTTTCTGTAATCTTAAGCTCAGATCCCTCACGGTCAGGCGAAAAAGAGTGAGCCAGAGAAAACAAGGTGGAGTATGGGTACAAGGGTAGTCTGCAGTCGCACGCGTTACGAGTTTGTGCGGTGTCTGCTTTCTATTCTTTGATGAAAATGCTAAATTTGATTTGAACGAGTGGCAAAGACAAAGCTCCTTTTGCTGGAAGTGTTTCTTTTTCTTTTCTTTTCTTACAAGAAGAACGATTTGCAGTGTTTGTACAGGAACATGTATGGAAAGCCACGATACACTGAACATCCAGTAAAAAGGCCTTCAAAGAACAGATCAGTTAATATAATTGCATGTGTGAGAGAAATGGACAGCGCTTAATGGACCTGGAAGAAGATTGTCAAGTGTCCATTAATCAAAACTAGTCAGAATGGTATTTATTAACCGGAGATACAGATTCTCTTTCCCTTTTGTAATAACACGTGTTTTCACTTACATTATAGCACGCGTAACTATTGCCATGTTAACGGAAGTTTTTCTTTTTAATGTTAAAGTAACTGAGACACAGTGGATGTGTACACATCTACAAAAATATTTCCTTCCGCGGTTGGTTCATTTAAAGATATCGAAAGACTCTGGTATCGAATACTTTCCTAAACCCAGGTATCTTGGTATCGGTGTATGACTTGTGTCGGAATTGTTGCATGAAAAGTTAACGGGCCTTTCACTGTTTTGTGAATTTGAAGCGCGCTCATTGTCTAGCCTTACGAGTTTTGTTGAAGTATTCATGTTTTGTTTTTAAAATTTATAGAGTGATGATAGTTCAAAATTAAAATTGTTTTTGAATGCTTCAAAACACCTAGATGATTGTCCACGTTCATGCCTCTTAAGAAATAGTGAAGACGCTCATATACCCCTTATGCCAATAATAATATAGTAGGAACCACAAAGCTGTTTATATATCCGAATTGCGTGTGGCTTTAAACATTTGTAATTTGTAATGTTTTAGACTAAGAGAATGAAGTAAAAATACGACTTCTTTACAATCCCTGGTTTGTGTTCACTTAGATTTTGCATGGGCAATTTCCTTCTTGGAATAACATTGCTTTGAACATTTCTTTGATAAGCCGAAGAATTACATGTAAGTTGTATTAAGGACCGATCGTTTATTAAGTCCTGGGGGGGGGGGGGGGGGGGGTTTGAGGAGGGGTAATTTTTTACCTTGTACGAAAAGTGAAGGGGTAAAATTTTAAGACATAGAAAGAGGTACCAACTAAATGTAATTAGCAATCATTCTTCTCATCAATCATAGAGTTGGTAAAATCGACTAGAAACTTCTCCATATCGCTACTATTCTTCAGAGCGACAAAGATCTTGCACGTAATAGGTTGAGGCAAACCGTGTATTTCATCAAGCAGTTTATCTCTGAAGGCTTGTTTATCTGGACAAAAAATTGACTGAAAAACGAAATTCTACATATCCACATCCATACATCAAATGCTCCTGTACTGCTCTCAAACCCCGAGCTGCTTTGACCTTCTGTGTACCTTCTTTTGACGAGTGAAGAATAGACTCCAGCAATAACAAAACATCGTTATTATCAAGACATTGAAGAGATATTCTAAGGTACGTTTCCTTACTGGAATTTCGCCTAACTTGTGATTTTTTTCTCTTGCCAGTTCAGATTCAGAGAGCTAGCGATCAGTCCGCATGTTACCAGGCGTTGTGCCGAGGAACTTCTCAACAATTCAACCATGGGGGGGGGGGGGGGGGGGTAAAATCTTCAAACTGTCATTGTAGTGGAGGGTAAAACTTTTCTAGGACGTAATAAACGATCGGTCCCTTATGTGCTGAGAGGTTTGATGTTGGCATGGAGTACTAAGAACAGATATATCCCAGAAAGCTTCATTTTACTCTTAATGAGCGACGAACTTGATTCAATTGTTTTGAATGATGAAAGCCAAACCTTTCATGATTTCAAAACGGCTATCTAGTTTTCCCGCCAAAATGACGCTAGTTCCGCACTCTCACTCGTAGTCGTACTCAGTTATAACTTGTTTTGGTGGTTATTCCTACAGTAAAAAAAAACAAGTTTTCCAACGCGCGCACGCTCATCTTGTTTCAGTGTTTTTCATAGTTTTTCTTTGCAACTTATCAATAAATTTCTTATTAGATGTTTTGGTGTGCAGTATAGCTGTATATTTTTACGAGTTGTGTCGTATTTTCACGAACCCGTAGAGTGAGGCAAAATACCAAACGAAAAAATGATAGATACATTATTCAGTGAGTGACAAAGGCATATTCGGAAAGATAAATCCGAGTGCTCCTATCAGGAGTCGAACCTAACACCTTCCGATAACTAGTTCGGATGCTCTACCACTGAGCTACAGGAGACTCGGGATACTACAAACTAATAAGAGAGTTGTTATCCAACTGAAACTATTCTGAGAAGTAGAAAAAAAAATAACCTGTAAGGAAAAACTAAAACAAGATGAACGCGCGCGCATTATAAACCAGTATTTTACTGTATGAATAACCAATAAACCAGCGCAATCAACTAACTGTACAAGTACACTTTTCTAAGGTTAGCTAAAAACGGATAGTAGATTTCGTATATACTCCGCTTGCCGCCATCTCTACATATGCTGTTTGTCATAGTTTCCACTAATTCTCAATGGAAAAGCTTCGCGATGGATAGAAATCAGTGGGAGGGGAGGGGGGGGGGGTGGAAGGCTGACTGTGATCTTGTCAGCGTTGTCTCTAGCTGAAGACCACGTTAGGTTGTGGGATATGTCGGTCAGTCAGTCTGATTTTTGAAGACACTGGTTTTCAGGTAGGTTGTTTAATGAATTCTTTTTTACTATCTACAGGGAATAAATAAATCCTTCCATCATAACAAATATTTACAAAGTCCGTATTTTCAAATCTTCGGTAAAACGATTCCCTATTTCCTTTGTTTCACAGCACTAAGAGTGAGATAACTTGTGTGTATGGCTGTTTAACAGACCCTTTTCATTTTGGTGTGAATTTATTTTCACATTAAATCTCTATCGGTTTTATCACAGGTTTTCTTATATGTCGCATTGTTGAACCAGGCTCCGTAGGTTTAAATGGAGCTAAAGCACCTTAAATCTCTATCGGTTTTATCACAGGTTTTCTTATATGTCGCATTGTTGAACCAGGCTCCGTAGGTTTAAATGGAGCTAAAGCACCGTAGGGTCTGGGGATAGGCAGCTCGGAGTCATCATCCGGGATATAGGCATTAGGTCGAGGCTCTGCAGTGGTGTACACTCCACCAGGGAGGCGATAATGCTCTTCTTCTTCTTCGCGCTGAAAATAAATGAAATCATTTCGTTAATTAAAATTATGACATTACTCAACAAAACTACAATTAAAAAAAACAAACAACAAAAACTGAGAAAGAAAAAGTTAGCCCTGCTCAATCAGTGGCCAAACGAAAGGTGGTCCTTGGTCCGATCGGTACTAGATGAAGGTTTATAACTGACCTTGTCGGATCTCGAGTGAAAAAGTTCAGAGCAGAGTTTGTTTACTATTCGCATCAGGGTTGCGTGTACACGTATTGTTAATGTGCATCTGTGCTTTTCTACGGAACGACCACTTATTGTCAGACTTCAGCGACTGCCCAGAGAGAGCTTCTTCATAGACTGTTCTTCGCGATTTACCATCGGCAATGAGACAGTTTAGTCCCCCAGATAACTGTACAAACACTTCATTCAACTCTTCATTCAATTTTGAACAAGAATACTTATAGCCAGTTTCCTTTTGCGTATATGACATGTAAACTTTATGGAGTTAGTTAGTTGAATAGCGGGTAGCGTTGCGGTAAGGCATCTTGTTTACTCGATGATTTACTCACAGTACTCAGAATTGGCATTTGCATTTGCCAACTAAACTTTAAAGACTCTCTTATTTTCTGAGATAAAAGACCGAGCAAAATACTTGAACACCTGAGCTAACTCGTAGTTTATTTGCGAATGGATACTTCTTGATTTCTTTTATTTAAAAATGGAAGACGAAAAGCCGGAGGAGCTCTAAAATAATGTGCCTTTCTTATTATCTCTCCTGGCCAGTTTACACACAAACAAGTGGTACCTCCGTCTTTTCCAGCATCTCCTTTTCCCTGCGAGCTTCATCTCGGATCATTCTCAGCCATTCTTTCTCGGCGTCTTCATTTGGTGCTTCTCCTCTCTCCATGCGCACATAACACTGCTCTAGTTCCTGTTCTTTTGATTTCACTTGCTGCTGCAGCTTCATGGCGGAGGCCTGATTCATGGACAGCTCAGACACCAGTGCCATCATCTTTCGTGTTGTGTCTTTTATCTTGGCCTGGTATTCATTCACCTGAAGAATAAAACAGAGAGAAGCAGCAGTTGGAACCATAATCGGGCTGGTATACTACGTTTAAGATGATTCCCTCCATACAAAACTTGTCGTAAAAATTTCTCAAACTTTCTGTGATTGTTCACTACTGTGTATTATTTCAAAAAATGCAGTAAAATTTTTTTCTAAACGGTTTGAAACATCAACAGGACAATAGTTAAATTAAAATAGCGAGGCAAGAAAGAGAGGCCACAGTGCTCATTTAGGAGAAAAAAACGCGCGCTTAGTATCTAGGAAAATACACCATGTATTCAACGTGTGCGCGGTAATGACATATGAAATTATGCGCAGCAAGAATGCGCAATGCAATTCAACGGGATCACCTTTAGCCAATGATACACGGTGGAACAGTTGCTGAAGAACAAATACTGAACTGGCTCAGTGACCGACCAACAAAAGTTGAGCAGTGCATCGTGTGATGCTGAATGTTTAAAACATGCCATTCCGGACAACAGCATGCAACGCACTGAACGGCAAAAAAAAAACATCAAGCAATTCATCACGGCGCCAACAAGTCTAGATATCGTTCAACATTTGCTGCTGTACATCACTGGCTTGACGCACCAAACCATCCTTTTGGGAAAGCAGCAGATGAAGCTGGCAAAAGTCAGAACTTTGCCCGTGTGCATCTTAGCTTTTTAGTTAATTGAAAAATTGGAAATGCCAAGAGAAAGATGTCGAAACTCAGACAATTCAAAGAGCAATGCGACTCGCTGCTTTTGGTGCTCAACGTGATTAAAAAGCTTTGTTCCCTACAATAAGGTACACCCTCAAGCAGACGGGTAAGGAGAATGACAGTAATCATCAACCAAGAAATGTAACAGTCTGAAGATTGAAGTTCAGTAAGTAACTTATCATGTACAAGACAAACCTTCTTGGCTAATTCTAACGTATCTTCTTTTCCACTTTCGGACTTTTTCTTCGTTCTGTCCGCTAGCCTTGTGACCTCCTCGAAAATCAAATCCTTTTCTAGTAGCTTCTCCTCTTTCTCCGCCAGCCTCAGTTCCAATTCTTCAATTTTCTTGGCGAGTATCTCTGGCTCGGGATCGTCGCCTCCAAGAAGCCGAACACGGCTTTCATCTGACGGATCTTCAAGATGTTTCTCTAACATTGCGAGTCTCTCCCGAGAAGCTACAAGCTGAAAAAAAAATTGTTGCGATTTAACACAACGGTTTTGATTACTTATTCCTTGGTGCCATTTCTTCACTATTCCACCACGGAACAATTACCACACAAAGCAGTAAAACAATTGCCTATACTACTGAAAATGTAGAAAAAAGTAGCGGGGAGACCTAAAGGAAACTAGAAAGCTTAAACATGATTAGGACTGCTCAACTAAGTATGATTATAGTATGACTAAAATTAATTACATGGCGAGATATTCGCATAGCGTTAAGTCGATAGCAAAACATAAACTAAAAGGACACCCTAGGAGATTGAATATCATTCATAACTCATTCGAAATTTCAGTCTTACGAGATTTCTGAAAAGAGCTAATAGAACTTGTTTCTGATACCGAGAAGTTCAACATGAGGCCAGCAAAACACCAAAGTCCAAACAAGAGGGCAGAAAGGAGAATAGCAAGCCACACCAAGGCTCTGCCTAGTGTTTCAATTAGTGTTCAGTTTACCTGTATCTGTAAAGTAACCAGTTCGTTGTCCAGAGCTTTTTTGTTAGGCATGTTTTTCTGAGCCACTGCAATTGACCGCTTTAGCTCGTTAACCTAGAAGAGAAATATGGAGACATTAGTACACAATACGGCGCCATTGGGCCGGATAAGGTATCTTTTGAACGAAAAATGTTTCAACGTAACAACGTTGCAATAAAAATAATGTTTGCCATGTAACACATGCATCTACAACGAGTTTTTCTCTTCTTGTTTCATTTTCAGTTTACTTTATCATTGCTAACCCTTTAAGCCCTAACAGTGATCAGCATCAAATTTCTCCTTATAATATCAATGCGTATTCAACCCCTGAGGTCATGAGAATTAAGGATATGATCACCCAAGGTGCATTTTCTTGATATATTAATAACTTTCCCCCAGCACTTTCATAAGTAAAATATAGCGAAAAGAAAGGAGAATTTGTTCTTTGATAGTAGGGGGTAAAGGGTTAAGGTCCGTTAACACGTGCGATTTTCGATGCAACTTTCGTCGCACTTCACTGCAATTTTTCTCGCCTAAGGCTCTCACTTCAATCCGCACATGTAAACTGGCTGTGATTCCGCGGCGCGCGATAACACTGTACGTTTTCTGAGAAACCCTGCAAGTTTGCATACGTTTCAAACAAGTATCCTTGCTGATTTACAGTTTGAATCATTCGCAGTTACTGTTTTTAGGGTACAGTCTATCACTTTAAACCATCCTTGTCCGTGGCTGTTTCCCTCTCTTTGAAGATCACAAAAAAAGGGACTTGGGCCTTTTAGATTTACACCGACAGCAAATTTGTTACCTCCATTTTTAGAAAACGTATTTCTTCCTCCCTAGCCTTTAACTCCACGTCGCCATTACGAATCATTGTATCTGTGAAAAATAAATAAACAAGTAAATAAATAAACCAAAAATAAATAAATTCAGTTAGGGATTTAAAGAAAGTGGAAAAAGTGTTTCACGTGTAAAATATACACACTGCAGCGTAACAAACTCCACGCAAGCGATTCCCAGCATGTCTCAACATATTTTGGTTTTGGCCAAGCAATGATAGTGACAAGTAGTAAGAACAGAGTATAAAAACAATGTTACCTTGAATGTTGAGTTTCTCGTAAAATACACACACTTCTTCATTTGTTTCGATCAGATGTATTCCCCTAAAAGGAAACATGATACCAGCAAATGAGGAGTTTTTTAGAGATGAAGTAGAGAGCTGCTCGGCAAGAGTGTACCTTGAGGGCCACTAGTTATTCAGTTAAAGTACTGTCCCGTGTTACCCTCTTTAAATAAAGATGATTGATTGATTGATTGATTGATTGATTGATTGATTGATTGATTGATTGATTGATTGATTGATTGATTGATTGATTGATTGATTGATTGATTGATTGATTGATTGATTGATTGATTGATTGATTGAAAGAAGACACTAAACAATCTTACGATTATCAGTGACTGAGAAAGATATGAAGAGAACTATGATATATTCATGTACGCAATATTTTATTGTAGTAGTTACAGTCAATCTACATATGGACATCATGCGTGACCGGTATTTTTGAAATTTGAATGGAGTTTACATGACAGTTTTGAACATCGCCACGGCCAGCGAAAAATTTCCCTAGTTTATTGACGATATAAAGCTTTGAATTTACTTATAATTGTTTCCCAAGTATTTCAATTTTTTTTTCCAGTTAATGCGTCTTTTTCGGAAAGATTTCCAGAGAAGTCTTCAAGATTCCATTCAAATGCTGGACATTACAAAGTAGAATTAGAATGTTCATTTCATTCTCGGAAATACTGGTCATGCGTGAAGTAGACTGACTGTAAGAAACAATTTTAACTTCATAATGTTGGGTTAAAAAATAATAGCTACCCTGCAACATAGCCTGAGGTAACACAACCGCGCACGCGCTATGCTTTAAATGTATGCGTTACATGGTAACCATTTTATCGTATCATTGTTTCGTCAAAACTCCTTTTGTTTGACATGGCCCGTACAGGAATCTGAATTATTTACTCACATGTCGTTTCTTTCTTGTACTGCACTTTCATAGCGTTTTCGTAGCTGAACCATGCTTTCTTCCGCTTTGTTAATGAGATCGTTAAGTTTGGCGATATCCAATCTCTAAAGCAGAAAAAAGGCAATACCATTTTAATTTGCAAGCAAACATAGCATATGAGAAACTTTATTTACATTACACTAAAAGGTCCGGTTTTCTTTAAAGAACAGACAAGCTTAAGTTGATTATCGATGATAGACAGCTTGGACAAGTAGCCTAGCCTGTTTTTACTAGACCACGGTATTTGGGTAGTACAGCAAGCACCCAAAATGCCAAGATTTAGTGGCCACTTACGGGAGGTGGTCGCTTACGAAAGTTGAACCAAAGAGAGTCTCTTCCAGGAACAGGTCTGACACATCTACTTATTTAAAGAGAATTTTCTGCATGAATTTTTCTAGTTACAATACGAGCAGTGCTAGGTTGTCACTAAAAGTTCCTCGTAATCTCTGAGTAGCATTGCACATACGGAGGACATGGAGATCAGGCCATGTGTCAAGTGATCGCTTACAAGAGGTTAAAAACAATGAAACATTATAATACCGCCACCTCAAAAAGTGGTCGCCTTCGCTTACGAGAGGTTCCAACTATAGGCTTTCGACTGGGATAAAACTGGTATTTTAGACAGGTGATCGCTTATGGGAGGCGGTTGCACAAGGAGGCTCGACTGTATTAACAAACAGCTTTCCAAGGTTGGCATATTGTCAATAACCTGGCAATGGCAGTTGTCTAGTGATGCAGGTATTATTTATTTGTTTTAAGTTCCTACCAGTTGCTCTCGTTTTTCTCTGTTTTCTTCTTCTGTCTTGGATCTCTTGCTCATCTCATTTCTCAAACTATCTCGGATCACAACGGCGTTATTGCGTTTTAACCGAGCTTTCTGTAGAAGCCTGTTAATACAAAAACAAGAATGCATGGCGGACATTAGGGAGTACTGCTAGTGGAGCAATAACACACGCAAGTGGAAAATTTACAAGAAAAATAACGTTCATATTGCAAAAGGAAAATTCCAATACGATTTGCGAGTTACAATACATGAATTTCATTGTGATTAACATATATTTTTTGGCCTCAAGACTCATGAGTGTTCTTGGGGGTTTCCATGGTCCTCTGGGGATTATTACAAAAAAAGTACAGTAGCGATAGACGGATCTTGATTTACAACAATGTTTGTATGAGAAAACGTTGAAACATTTTGACGAACTGCGCGATTTACCTGTCTTTGCCGTTGACTTTTGAACGTAAAATTTCAATTTCGTTTTGAAGAATCTTTATCTTCTCCCTCATTTCTGCGGCTTTCTGTGTTAAAACAAGATCAGATTATGACATTAGTAAAGGTACACGACTCTACAGAATAACAAAATAACGCAAACCGCGTTTTATTCGATTAACCACCCTGGGCGCTTATTTAATTTTGGGCCCACAAAGGTGGGTGCTCGAGGTGGGCGCTATTATATATTTTCCCAACCTTTTTTAACAAAACAAGGATAAGTTCATTTGGCTTCAACGAGGCAAAACAAAGTGCAAATGCTAACACGAACAAGCCATAAACAATAGAAAAGGTCATTGACTACTGTATCTACATGTAAAACCAATTTTGGAACACAAATGACGGTCCTCTTACTTCATGAAGGGCTAGTACAGAAATGTTTTTTGTTGGGAGGGGGCGGGGGCAGGAGCTTATTACGTTTTTTAGCTTTCAGGGTGGGCACTTGTTTGAGGGTGGGCGCTAATTCAAAGGTGGGTGGTTACCGTTAATTGAATAGAACAGTTTTGAAAAAAGCTTTAGTTGTTCCTTCCTTACCTGAGTGCTTGTCTGAATTAAGTTAACGCATTTGTTTCTTTCATTCTTGATTACATCATACAACTTTGCAAAGTCAGCAAGCCTGTCAGATCAAAATAATAAGCCAATAGACATACATCAGTCTGCTGCAAGCATGAAAAGTGAAATACGAAACTAAACTAAAATAATGATGAATTAGTGAATTGTTGATATTGCCGATTTTTACAAGTCACGTAAATGTGAACTGTAATGAGTACAAACAACTATGTCAGCGCACCTGTGTTGCATTTCAGCATATTTCTTAGCACTGTCCTGTATGCTGAGGTTTTTTGTTTTCAAGTCTTCAAGAGCCCGCTGGTATCTCAACTGGAAGAAAATTGCATGTTAATGTTCCAAATGACTCCAGGAAATTTTATAAAAGGATTTAATAACTTGGTACTTGGTATATGTACTTACATTTTGTTTTAATTATCTCAGTTATGAAAACAGTAGGTTGATAACGTATTATATTTTATTTTTTATTTTTTACAAAAAAGGCCACAACATGCATCATGCCTAACCTCAGCTCTCATGTAATCTCTTGCTTTTTGCTCTCTTTCATCAGCCTGTGGACAAAACAATCCCATTTGACTTTAGTAACAAACCATGACAGTGTTTCAAACTAGTCAACCTTGGTACATTTATCACTAATCACAACAACAAGTGCAGGATTCCAGAAGCTTTGTTGTTTTTCATGGATAGCCAACCGAACAACTCATCTGAGCTGCACAAGTGTACTTTTTGAGATACAGCTGTATATAAACAATCAATCAAACAATTTAAACATACCTTAATCTGTGCTAGTCTTGTCAAGTCAATCACATCCACTCTGAGTTCACTTTGCTCCATTAACAGTCTTTCCTCTTCCTGTATCATCTGCTCCACACGGGCTCGCTCATGAGCAGTTAAAGCATTCTAACATAACAAGAATACAAAACTGTATTCAGTCTACAAAGTAAGTCAAAGCCAAGTCCTTATCTTGTGCACAGGCTGGTTGCATTAGGCGCTGAGCTGCAGAAATGCAGGCTCATTCCAAGCCAGCTGGATGAAAGCCACTTGTTTACGTTGTATGTGTACATTCAGTGTAGCCAGATCAATGGAATTAAGCAAGTGGTACCAGAAGCTACTTATTATACAGTACATAATTTTTTTACAGACAATAACAGATAATTTATTTTCTATGAGACAGCATCTCAATAATTACAATACTTACAGCCAAAGATCCCTAAACTACAGATCTGGCCACATGCCATTGTAGTGAGTGGGTGATTCTGGGAGAATGATTTTGTTGTGCAAGAAATTTTGAAAACTTGTATGGATTGGGGGACATACAGAAAAGAAAGACTAGCAATGTAGAGTCATCTGACCAAGCATTTAGTCTCCTTGGCTGCTCTGGTTTGGGCTCGTCACGCCACCCCCCTGGGGAGGGAGCGTGTTGTATGATGAGCCCAAATGACAGCTGCGAAGGAGACTAACCAAACATGTGGTGGATGACCAAATAATATAATTTACATGTACATATAATTTTATTACAATACAATGTAGTTTATCAGGTTTGATTTTATTACCTGTTGTGCAAGAGTTCTCTTTGTCACGTCCACCTCTCTTTGCAGTTCCTTTCTCTTTTCTAACAGTGTTCCATCATCTCTTGGGGCACTATCAACTTGGGCCTTGACTTTGTCATAAACTGATCTCACATGAGCAAGAGAATCCTCAGCCACCTTCATTTGTAACTCACTTTTCTTCAAGGCTCTATAGTATAAACATTAATTTTAAAAAAATCATAAAAAAATGAACCTGCACTTTGGAAGTTATGGTTCAAAACAAAAGGCCTACCCTTTCTACCCAAAAAAATATTCAATCACATCAGATCATTATTGATAAACTGCAAGTGTTATGGTTCAACTTCGAAGTCACAGAGAACTGTCAGGAAGATTTTGATCCAACTTGACGTCTACTGAAGGTAATAACATGTAAACCTAGTTGTAATATCAATTTCATTTTCAATGATCGATTGTTATGTTTTTGTTATCCTTTTTTTTTTTGCAAAAAATAAGGAATTTTGTAAAGCGAGAATAAGCCCCGGGTACCACTGAATAAATACAAAACAGGTTCATTTGTTGGGTGCACATACTTAAGGTCTCTCTCCTTTTCTCTCATTTTCCTGGCATGAATATCATGGTTGGATTTCTTTTCTATGGCAGCATGCTTTAAGTTCAAATCTAAAGTGCCCCTGCAAAGAATAAAAGAAGTATTAAATCAGTCTCATTTACTTTTTTCATCAAGTCATTAACTTATTAAGTAACATAAGGAGGAATCAGATTGCTTCTAAGATGCACAGTAAGGTTGTAACAGTACTGACTAGATGAGCAATGTATAAAAACAAAATCATAAAATTAAACTTAAACTTTACTTTCAATTGATACAAATTTAATCTGACTCATATTTATTAGATTAAAATAAACTTAAAGTGCCCATATCGGAATTTTTTTTATTCTCTTATCTGAATCTAAACATCACCCTAGGAACTTTACTGAAAAAATTTTTCGATTTGCATAAAACGCGAATTCTTTATGAATTTTATGAGACGTTTAAATTTGCCGCCATTCTGGCCCACCATTCGCATTAGTCTCCCCTCGGTTGAGCAAGAGCTGTGACGTAGATTCAGGAACACGTGACTTCAGCCTTTCTCTGGATCTCACTGAAAACAAGTGGCGGTATTTCTGCACATTTCTCGAAAATGCCGGAAAGATGTGTTGCAGCGAGATGTGGAAACATCAAAGACGAAGCGAATGGAATAAGCATGCACAGGATTCCTTTCTTTGGCACCACATGCCCGCAAAGACTGAGGAGGCGAAAGAAATGGATCGATTTTACGCGCGCCTGGAAAGACCTCGTCCTTGTGCTCGATGCACTTCAATGACGAGGATTTCACAAGGCTGATGAATTCAGGTTTAAACTTAAAACGTGAACTGGAGTGGGACGACATCGCGTTTGTGTTTATCCTTTAAAACAGCTAAGCGAAAGGAAGACGAAGAGCAAGAGCCAACTTCGAAGAGGAGCAGGGAAAAGCGAATGGTAAGCTTTCGATACTGAATATTCACATCCGCTTGTGGCATTCTAAGCGTTGTAACCTTCTGAGGTTTATAGTTTGACCTCACTGTTAACTCAGTCACAAGTTTTATAAAATATGGCGTAATTGTTTTGGTATATATTCTCATAGATCGTGAGATCTGCGAAGTTTCGTTGAGACCAAGCTCTCAAAAAATACTAGCACAAATGCTACCACTGATGTAAATAGATCGATGCGAGAACAGTCGCACTCGGCGAACACAGGAAACATTGTAAACCACGATGTAGATAACGTAGATAAACTGCAGCAAGAATTCAACGAGCTCAAACAAATATTGTACACACATGTGTTGCAGAATTCTGCAAACAATAAAAATGTTGAAAAGTATAACAGCGTTATCTCTGAAAACCTAACCACCACAACGGGGGTTCAAAATAAAAAAGGGCACAAAACAAATAACAAGCGCAAAGAGCGCAGAAAAAATTGCCTAAAAGATTAAGACACAAAGAGAAAAACACGAGAAATTCATGAAGAATTTTTCAAACAAACAACTTAGCGACAGCCTGTTGGCGTAATTTTTCTAAAGGGCTCAAATTTGTCCCGACACCGGTGACAGACACGAATTACATTAGACGCCAACTCTTGTTAGACTTCGAACATTTCGCAAGACGTATGCACCTAAAAGATACAATGGGGGATTTGGTAAACTGTGGGACAGTGACTAAAAGGAAATTAACCTGTTCATTGGACAAGCTAACAACTTCCATCCTACAATTAAATTTACGGCCGAAATTTCAGAGAACGAGACAAGCTATTATTATCACAGTTCAACACGTGTCCTTCCTGTAGTTCCGCGAGAACAATGTCGCTAGTCAGCGCTTCCCAATTGCCTTCGAGTTCCTTGCAGCAGTAGCACCCCCTGATATTTGCTAGCAGATCACGGCTACAGTTACCACAAGTACATCTACAGGGAAAATAATTCGTTCGAATGTATGTGAGTACTTGGCCATAGTTTTGACAGATGATAATGAAGAGCGCGTATGCAAAATGCACGGTGAGAACTTTACCATTCACTAACACGCACTCCATTCTCCAAGCGTTTCGTTAAATCTTCCTCGAGTCGTCGCTTCTCCTCTCGTTCCTTGCAATATCTTTTTAGCCATTCTTCGTCTGCTATCAGCTCGTCCGCGTACGGTTCGAGTGTATCATCATCTTCACACGTATTACTTGTTTCGTGGACGCCATCTATCGCCTCAACTTCGACGCTTTCAAATTCGTCCTAGCTGCTTTCTTCAGCGGTTTGCTCACTTTCCGTGTCAGATAAGTTTTCTGCCATGGAATATACTTATTTGGAGCTAAGTTTTTCCTTCCTGCCGGTGAATCTGACGATTTTCTTTCTGCCGCGAATGTACTTTACTGAAGGTCAAGTGAGTGTTTAGACACGAGAGTTCCTGAATGTACGTCACAGACCATGTAACATGGCCCTATAGTGAGCCCGTCGGCATTCTCATCAGCGGGGCGGGTGGACCGCAATAAAATAGGATGTTAAAGATTTGTTAAATTTATAAAAAATTTGTGTTTCATGCAAATCGAAAGATTTTTTCGCGGACGTTCTTCGCGTGATGTAAAGATTCAGATGAGAAAATAAAAAAAATTCTGTCATGGGCACTTTAAAATATTCTAAATTATACCTTAATTTGAAAATTCCTACCTGTCCCCTAGAAATTCAGCCTGTCTTTCTTTTGCAAGTTCAAATTCTTTAGCAAGCAGATCAACTTCTCTCTCCTGTAATGAAAGGAACACACACAGTATTAGCTTTGGGAGTAGTAAAGTTTAATGTTAGATCAACATGAGTGTAAAGTATGACCATTCTATTTACAGTCAGTACAACAGTAGTACATGTACTGTACCATGTTCACCTGACTGTGTCAAATAATGTGACAGCTGTGCATAAGTTACTGGTGAGATACTTGATCCATACAGTATGTAGACTAAATTATTAAACAATATTTTTTATTATCACATAGATAGCCCTTGTTCTGGATATGACAGCCATGTACTTTGATTGGTTCTTTTACTACAGCTCAAAAATTGGCTTCTATCCAAGTACAGTACAACTTCTACATGTAGCTGTTTGTCTGTAAACTGAATTCCCTTTACTTTCTTTGAGCCTGAACATAGAATTTTGTAACGATAATAAGTAGAAAGTAATTAGCATTTAATTCTTATTAATCCACATTATCGTGCACAAATACCTTGGACTCAAATATATGCCGCTGCCGATCAAGCGCTTCTGATAGATCCATCTTTTCTTCCTCAAGGTAATGTTTTTTTCCCTCCATCCTTTGAAGCTCTTTGGCAATTTCATCAACGTTTCCATCCAAGCTTGATCTCTTTTCCTCCACTTCTCTGTATTAAAACATTAAGTTGCATAATCCATAAGACATAAATTAAGGCTTGAGTTCCAATGGGGAATCAATTATTTGAATAGATAATTTTCAAACTTGTAAACTCAATGACAGTTCAACATATTTATAGCAGAATAGTATATGACCATCGGGTGGATTTCATTTTTTCTTTAGACAAAAGGAGGCTGACTGTGTGAGACAGTATACAAAGTTATTTAAGTTTTACCTGAGCTGCCGTGACAACAGATCAGTCTGTTTGGTTATGTGAGCTGGCTGTGAATGAACTTGAACCAACTGATCCTATCAAAACAAACAAACATATTTTATACACTGTAAGGTGACATGATCTACACGACTAACAGTGTACTATTTTTCTTCTCAGTGGTAGAGCATTCCAGCTGGTAATCTGGAAGGTCATGGGTTTGGTTCCAGTGATGTTTAGATTTGTTCTTTACTATTTATATATACCCATTTATTTACAAAATTGTCAGCACAGCATATGAAGAGCCTAGTGCAAAGTCAACATACCTATAAGCTATGATTTGGCATCAGCATCCAAATTCAGAGAAATTTTGATGTCATTAGGGCAAATAATCACTTATGTTGCACTAGACTGTTTCATAATTATATAGATTCCCTGAATTGACTTTTTCTTTCATCACAATCTCTAAAATGGTTGCGGTCAATAATTTTTATTACCATTACAATATTTTCTCTGAAGTCTTCATTTCACTGTATAACAGGCGCTTCAGGTTACATGTACTTCCCTTAGTCTTAGTCACTAAAAACCTTTCTAAGACCATTATGACAGTATTTCCTCAAGCAATGGCTGGAGAAAATGACTTATTCGTCATTATACTGTTGGTACTATTAACTTAAATAAATGATTAAGACAAATTATGTATAAGATGAGCATACCCTCAGTTTTTGTTGTTCTTCTAAATCGTCCTCCACTTCCTTTCGCATGACATTCACTTGAGCTTCTCTGTTCTCTACTTCTTCCTTGAGGCTTTTTGAATCAACCGTCCTTTGTGCAATTTCAACTTTGAGTTCTTCAATTGATTTTTGGAGTTCTTTTACCTGTTTTTCTATTTCCCCAGGCTTTGGCATCCTGGAATACTCCCTTTCAAGCATCATTTTCTCTTCACGCAAACCTTCCAGTTTAAATTCTAACTGGTATTGCCGTTCATCTGCCTGTGCAAGTTCATTGTGATGTTTTAACAGTTCTTGTCTCAATTTGTTCACTTCAGTGTTGTCCCCATCAGGGAAGCTGTCTCCTTTCTCTAATTCAGCTCTTTGTCTTTGCACTTCTTGGTGCATTTCTTTTGCTTTGTGAAGCAGTGAAGATTCCTGCTCTCTTGTAGATTTAAGACATTCATGAAGACTTGTATATTTTGCTTTCAGCTTGGCTACTTTTTCTCCTGCAAGTTTTCCTTGTGAAAACAGCTGAATTTAAGATAGAGGAAAAGGTAATGATTAATCAAATTTTTAAGTTCACATCAAAACGAACATATAACACGATGTACGATAAAAAACCCTTACAGAAATGCATGTACGTAAAGTCTACCTTCTTAGCTTGTAAAGTTCACTTTTATTTTATTATTTTTTTTATTTTTTTATTTACCAGGTAGGTCTGTCACTCAATACTGAGCACTTTAGACTGCTCTAAAAAAATAATAAATAAATAAAATAAAAATAAAAATTAAAAATTGCATTTTTAATTGCAACCAGTGAACTGGACAATACAATTTCCCTTGGGAGTTTGTTCAATTCTGAAATGGTCCTTGGATAGAAAGAGTACTTATAGTAATCTCTTGTAGCTATCGGCTGCTTGTAAGCATACTCTTTGGAGCAAGTTGAGTACAAATGATCTACTGGTTGGAGTTTGATATCTTCGTAGAAGACAAGCCTGCTTTGCATTTTATACAGCATTGATGAGCGTGCTATGGTTTGCCTACTTTCAAGTGTCTTGCATTTCAGGGCTGAAAGCATTGCATTAGTATACTTTTCTTAATTATTATTGTTAAGATCTTTATAAATTATGGAGGACACCTTCTGATTAGCAAGAGACTATACTCTATTAAACTAGGTACAATTCGGGCAAAAACAAAAAAACACAGACCAAAAAAGGTAAAGATTTACAGTGGACAAACAGTACAAAATCAATACACTGCAAAATTAGGTCGCTCACAGTGTAGTTGGTTTATGCATACAGCATGTGCAATAAAATAAATATACTTCATACCTTAATTACATCCTAAAGATGAGAAACCTTTATTTCAATAGGGTAACTCCGTCAGCTTTTGTACAAGATAAAAACTGCTACCCATAGAGGCCCTATTACATCCTGTATGTGTATTATTTATAATTGCGCAGAAGAATTGTACATTGAAAAAATGTGAAAGACAAGAAAACGAATTCTGCTTTCATTTTGACAGATAATAACACTTTCGTCGTAATTATAATGAACACATGCAGATCTAGGGTCGGACTAAACTCCAAATTAAAAACATAGTTAATTAGTCAGCTCGAGTTTTGAGAAATCAAATCCCTATAAACTCTTCTACTTTTGATAACACGGACACCACCACCAAACAAAAACTCAACTCTTTCCGCATTAATACAGAGGTTTGATTTTACACAAAACTTTGCAAAACGCCAAGAGCACACAGTACTAACCTCATCTAAGCACTGGAAGGCAGGGCTGGCGGTCACATCTATGGGCCCTTCCTCTTGGTGTAACCGGGGAGCTACAGCCCAGATTGCTGGATCAATCTCTCGGCTAAGAGATTCCCCTTCTTCTCCGTCACTCATTGCGAAAGTTATGTGCGACCTAGCCTAGTAAAAGACCTAAAATTGCAGGAGTTTTGGAAATGCCCTCCATCTTGAAACGACAAAGCTCAAAATGGTGTCCGTTTCTAGGAAACGAGGCTATCAACAACTTCCCGCTCCAGGCCCTACTCGGTGAAGTAGAACAACCAGCTGATGAAGGACACTCTGCGTGGGCATACACAAGGTGTGTGTTCATCATGTGACAACGAGTCAAGATGGTGGAGTTCCAGAGAACTTTGAGCTTCAACGAGCATATACTACCACTGTTGTTAAAGGAAAGAGAAAAATACAGTGGAAGTTTAACCGAAGATGGATATGGTATTACAGTGTCTGTTACTTAAATGTTTCCCCTACGCAGTGTGCATTTCAAGACTGCGATAAATTTGATCTCTGATAAGCTGCACTGCAGCAAACATGCGTAAATTGAAAGCTCAGTAAAGCTTCTGTTAAAACTTGCTCTCTTTGTGAAGTTTAGTTACACTTATTATTGGTAGATGCAGAGAATATAAGGAAGAGGCTCCAAGTTCGCATTGTCGGACAAGAGAGAGATAATGCTATCATTGTATCGTGGAATGACGCGAGTCCCGGAGGAACTGTAAGTATCACTTTGTGCACTCCGATCCCTCTTCCTCTGTTCTACAAGAGAAAAATATCACAGTGAACAGTGAAGTGAGTGTCCTATCTAGGTCTTCGTATCCCTGTGCTTTTTTAGTAGAGGGAGGGGTGGAGGGAGAGAGGCACTCCCACATAATAATATATAATAATATAAGCTGAAGGTGTGTTTGGTCCAAAGGGCATGGTTTTGGTCTGAAAAGGAAATGCACTTACTGTATCCTTGTTAAGGCATAGGGGAGTGGAAGAGGGAGGGGGGAGGGGATGTAAAGGTAGGGCATTTAAACCCGGCAAGAAGGGGGTACACCCCGTACATGTATAAGCTGTGACATTGTTTAGAGCCCATAAGCCCAGAAAGTTTTGCTGTTGCAGCGTGGAGCCAAATTTGTTTAAAGCAGCCAAAAATACTGATTGTAGTGTACTCTCCTTACCATGCTATCTTATTTCTCTTTTGCTTATCCTTGTTAAATGTGTGTATTTAGATTCTTGTGACAGCAAATGTATTGTTACTCTTAATGAAAGTTTTGCAACATTTTATGTAGTTATGCTCTGAATATTGAATGTGTTAATGGTTGAGCCTTGAAATTTTCATTTTTAATTAACATTAATTTTGTTCTTGTTGAATCTTTTATACATTAGGCAGGAAGCAAAGTGACTTATTTTGGACTGTTTGAGCCATCTCAGCACCAGCTTAAAGTAGGTTTCTAATCTTAGTTAGAAATTTAAAGCATTTCAATTGGAACCATGGATGGTGATTGACATGCATGCTTTTATCCTTGCCACAATGGCCAGGAAAAACATTCAGTGAAAAAGGCAGTCTGTGAAAAAGTAAATCCAGTTTAATTTTATTCTTTACCCACTGCTCCCTACCAGGTTTTGTCTGCCTATTTAGACCTTCCCTCTCCTTATCAATTAACCTCTGAGTCTCCAAGTATGGCATGCTCTAAGAAACCTGCCTGGTGGATGTTTTAATGGCATTAAAGTTACCACATACAGCAAGAGGAAATAGTCAATATGACTAGCTGAAATGCCAAGACAAATAATTGCAAGTTCAGTCTCTGCTCATGTTACCCAGACAGAGTTTGCTAGGTTTCCTGGGATACCAAGCTGTTTTACAAAACTTTTAAGACTGACAATAACATTGGTGACTCAGGTATATATATATTTTTTTGCTCATGATTGACAACCCCCTTTTCAGCATAGCTTTTTATTCCCCTCTGTCAGTATACAACTGTAAGTGTGTAATTAATTTTTTCTTTGACATACTTGTAGTCACAAAATGCAACTACAATACATGTACAGGTAGCTTCAAAGTTGCCTTTAGGTCTCCTTGCCAACAATACAATCTTCTTGTCTTTTCCCTAATTGTTGCTATTTTTTCTTATTATTTTTACCTCCTGTTTGTATCTGTAACCTGTATGTTCTGGGTGGGGAAAAATTAACTTAGATAAAAAAATTATTTCAACTTTTTTTTAAATAACAATGCGATGCCCTTTTGTTGTAGCTCTTATTCACTCATAACAAGAAGGTTGCTGTGGTTGGAGCAACAGTAAACCAAGAGAGGACTTTACTAGGTGAGACACCACTGAGACATCAGTTGCCAAGAGTTGTACTGAGATAGCAGGCCAAGTGCAGATCCAGACTGGTCTCCAATGCTCTACAGAAACTAGCCAGATTTTAAATTAGTAAACTCCTTCAAAATAAAAAAAAACTCACTCTTTCTTGCCGCAGTCAAGGTGGTGGTGGTTAACCACTCAACATAAGCATCGATGTTATTATTTCTTGAATTGCAAGGTTACATAAGAAAGATGAACCAAGCAGTATCTTGTCAGAATGACACACTATCACAGTAAATGGCATCTTATAGGATTGCAAATCTTAAAATTTTCAAACTCAGATTTGCTTTGCTTTTTTTATAGCTTTTACTATAACCGAGTGTTTTGGATTGGTGGATGATCCTTCAAGTTCCAACGTACCTGGTAATTGTTTTATAGATTTCTTTATCAGAAATTATATAGTTTTGTATCACTTAAGTTTATATGAAATCAATTTTGAAATATGAAAGTAATTTTGTTTCGATAGAGTTAACTTGCTGGTTATATAAGATAAATACATTCTGTTGAATAATATTACTGACAGAACTTTATGAGTTGGATTTCACATCCCTATAAAATTGAATTTTTACCAGTGTGAGCCTGACTGGCTGCCATTAGTCTCGATCCCCGAATTCCTTCAGAAAATGTTGCCCCAATGTTTTATCGGATGCATTGCACTTTATTTTGTGATAAAAAGGAAATCATGTCCATGATCATGGGTTTTTACTGCAAATGAAATGCAAAAGCAGTTGATAAAACATCAGCACAATGTTTCAAGAACACATTGAAGGCAATATGCAAAAATCCAGCAAATCTGAGTTGAAACAACAAAAAGCAATTCAATCCAGTTATGCCCAGAGCCCTGACTTGTGGGTTATATCTTGGTCTCTTTACTGGTCTGTTGTCTCACTTCTCTTCAGTTATCTACAAGTCATTTCTTGCTGAAATTCAGCCACAGAAGCGTATCTACTCTTTGTCTATTGAAAGACACACTTTCCAGAGGGTTCAGGTGAATATCAAATGATAATACAGTATCATTCTATAAACCTGAATTAAAGATAATTTCAGCTGATAAAATTAATACTTAAAATTAATACTTGCAGTACTATCTTGACCAAAACCATTTGACCAAACTGATTGATAACCCTACTATGTTATTTATTTTTTTTAGAAATATATTTAGCAGAGTAACCTTTTCACTGGGTTATTTTTGAACATCTTGTTGCCATATAAATTTTGTGTACAGTATCACTTTCATTTCATTGTGTTCAACAACAATTTTTTTGTTTAAACAGACATTATTTCTCCCCTGGGAAGGAGGGTGGGGGGGGGGACTCCCATATAAAAGTGACAGGGGTGATCATTAGAAATTATTTTTGAAAAGAACCTCTGAAGAGGTACCAGAATTCTGTTTTGTGGGCGTGGTCTAAACAATTTTTTTTGCTCCTAAGAGAACTCTAAAACAAACACTTACTGACACTTTCACAATTTTTAATTTATAGCATTAAAGACCATTTCTTTGAATGACTGACATTTAGTTGTTCTTAAATTTTTTGGCTCAATACCATAAAAGGTACCACCATCTTTGACGGAGGTCATTTTAGATTTTAGCACCGTAAGGGGTACCACACCACAAATTTTATCCCTTCAAAGATATGACAAACACCCCCATCACTTTTATATAGGAATCCCTCCTCCCTAGGATTTCTCATAGACATTCATAGAATTCAAGTTTTTGTTATTTCTTAGTAGAATTTTAAAACCCAAATCCCAGTAACATGAAACTTTTGCTAATTCAAAGTAATGAACTACACTTTCCTTGGTTTACATAATTTCAGTATTTTACTGTAAACTCAGAAAATACAGACTTTAACTTTGCAAGTTAACTTTGCAAAGTAAAACCTATGATCTTTTCACACTTTCTAGCTCATTTTCATGTGCAATCCAAGGTGCAAACCACACAATGTTCTTTGCTTTGTCATTTCAATGATGATGTACACATTAATATATACTTCCTTAACAGTTTCTTTATGGTGAGTACCTTGGTTATGGGAGTGCATCCAAGAAGGAATCACACATGCTTTTCTTGCACCACAATGAAGGTGTGTTGCACTGGGTACATGTAAGCAAACTCCAAGTCAGGGGTGCTGTTCCATATTAAATATAATCCATGGCATAAAAAAGTAAGGCGAGTCCAGTTCCTCTTTTGCAGTTTTGTGCTTAGCTACCAAGTTTGTCATTGCTGTCTCAAAATTTGAGTTGTAAAAATGTTTAATTATTGAAGACCAAGTTCATTCATTTGGAAGCCATACTTTCGCTCAAGACTTGAATGTTTTGAACAGTCAGTAATGTAGTACATGTATAATGTGGACTTGTTTTATTAAGTAAATATTATTTATTTGATATTAATCTTTTTTTTATAGCAATTGGTTTGTATCACATTCCAATGGCCAGATCTGGAGACAGGGGAATGGTAGGCACTTTATTAATAATATTATGTATATTTATTTACTGATTGCAGCGGCCACTGTCATTCTTATGTGCATGACATTTGTGCTCAGGCAAGAGGTCTCACCATATACCACACCAATCCTCCTGTGGTATCTGAGTTTGCTTTCCTTTCAATCACTTGTATTACTGTAAGAAAAATGTCAAACATTCTGTTAAAATCTTTCTTTTTTCTGTCTGATCGATGTACATCAGTTTATAAATGGCCAACCAAGGATACAGCAAGTGATGGATGAGTTCATATGGGCTCAATGGGACAGCCAGCATCAAAGGCTTTACTTAGTTTACCCTAGCTACAAGGTGAAACATTATTTTGAATTAATTAAGAGATGTGATCTATGCCCCCCCCCCCCCCTTGGGTGAGTGTGTTTGTATGTGGAGGGTGGGGGGGGGGGGGGTACAAAGGTATACAGGTATGTCCTGTCCCAAGGGATGTCGTTTTTGAGCTTCTTTGGTGTGAAAATGGGTATTAATTTTAGCTCTAGGCCGGGTCTGCAAAGGGGTAATGGAAATTGACAGCTGAATTGACATGTTTTGGTTTGAGATAAGGTGAGGATTTGGAGCACCAAGCAGTGCGTTCCCACAAAAATCACAGTACGCTCCCATCATCACCACCACCCACACCCAAGGCTTTCAGTAAAATAAATAGTAAATATCAGCGTGAAATCTAAAGTGCCAAACACTTCTCTTGTGGAAAGAATGTAAGTGTTTTGTTTGATTTCGGTCGTATGTGCCACATTCTTGATATTTCTCCATGCAGTTCTGTATTTTAAATTAATTTAGTTACAGTAGAATCCCACTACAGCATCTTGAATTCCCAAGGGACACCAAAACTAAAAAAAATAAGAAGTGCATGTGAAATATTAGGAAATACACTGTCAGTTGTTCATCTATCAGTTCAAAGTTCAAAAGAAATTGAAAGAAAATTAATTTAAAAGTTTAAAAGTGTTATGTAATGCTTTGCCTTTGTCTTCAAGGGCATTGCTGCTGAGCTTGGTAATGAAAAGGATGTGAAAACTGATCTCATCTTTGCTGCATATCAGTTTAATGAGAAAAGTTCACATGTGAGAGTGGTAAGTGGAACAAGATTGACCTGCATTATTGGTCACTGTATAACTGTACGAACAAGTATGTCATGGTAGCTGAAATACATCATTGGATTTAAAGCAAACAATAACATTAATTAGCCTACCATAAATAAACCAACTGCTGGATAAACTTGCAAACTGAAAAACTGTAAGGAGTTATAAGGGTGTATCAGACTGGCTGGAAAGTGTATTAAAACAAAACTTGAAGTAAATATATCTTTTATCAGCATTTAGCATTGGAACTAGGCTCGATTTCCGCCGTCTCCCGGGTCCGATGAATGCTGGCTCATTTTCCCGAACAGCGGCTGGTAATCGAGCCTACATTGGAACAGGTTCATTGTAGCTTGGTGACTGAGTTATGAAACTAACTTGTATTGATTAGCCTGGAGCTATGTGTCTTGCAAACTGTAACAGACAATGAAACATCAGACTTGCACCAGTAGAGACAGTGTTTATTGTCACTTGAGATCCTGGAAAGTTAATTCTCAATGTATAAAAAGGTCCTTGAAGTGAAATAGGCTAGAATACACATGCATGTCCATCTTTTTTTATTTTACTGTCAGTACTCTTGTTGTTGGTTCTTTATTTGTTTATTTATTTATTTATTTTTTACAAATAACTTGCAGACATTGTATTACTGCGCCTTTTATTAACATACGGACTCTGACCTTCAACCCCAGCTAACGATTTGCGTATTTTACTGCCGTCAATCATAATTACGGCGACAAGCAACTGACCAGAAAAATACAGAAACCGACAAAGAGGATCGAAATCCGCCAATTACAGCGCACGAACATGACCTTTTGACCCTGTTGAGCCAAACGTTTTGTTTTCTACGAGGTCCGCTGCAGTGATTGACGGCAGTGAAAAGCATAACGATTGATTGCATTTTGAACTTCAGAGTCCGCATGTTATTGAAAGGCGCAGTAATACATACTAATAAAAACAATCAATCATTCTTGGTAGCAATACAATTCCCTCATCAACTATAACTTGGTTATAATATACATAATTTTCTATAAATGATAATAACCAGATTTTTATCTGTCTATTTTACAGCTTAAATTCCCACTTCCTTTTCCCGATGTGAATCTCATTTCCAAGACGAGGTATTGTTTTCACTGACTGTAATCTTAAATGAATAGAGTACAGAGTACAGATAGAGTATTGTTGTTAGTAGAACTAAAGATGGAGACGTGTGACTTTGCACATTGGAATGCTTTTTATAGCCAAAGTGTCCAGCTAACAAAAATTATAAGAATTGGTTGGACATTTTAGAAATATGGTCGGACAATATCCGATGACCGACTCTTATTTCCAGCACTGCGTAATTAAGTCAACAGTATCCTAGGAATAGAAATTGTGCATAACAGATCAATCAGTCTTCATCTTCTTTAACTAGCGCTTTTGCTCCAAGTGTCTTGCAGGAAACCATTCCACATAAAAATACTAACAAAAACGTCATTTTGTCACAAGTGTAAGGGTCGATAGTTGGAATTCCATAGGTGCTATCAAAGATGTCAGCTGACCTCATGGAAACATTGCGGGCTAGTAAACCTTTTATCCCCCAAAATGTCATTTAACAAGAGGCCCGATAATACAAAACTGCAACACCAATAATGTATCCATTATAGATTTAACATTTCCCAACTAATATTTTGTACTATTATTAGTAATTTGTTAGTTACTGTTAGTTTTGTTTTCCTAGTCATCCACAGTACCTTGATGTTGCACTGACCCACACTGTCTCAGGTACATACAACTTACTCAGCAGATAGCTTACATGTGCGTCTTTCTTAAGCTGTCTTTTAGCAATTGCAAAGAGCGCAGTAACCTGCAGAACAGACATTATTTGTTGCGTTTTTCAGGCGAGCAGAGGCAAGCACGAGGCGAGCGCGGAGCGCGAGTCACGCCGCCACTCCAATTCCACGCTCCACGTTCGTCTCGCGCCTGCCACCGCTCACTGACCGCTTGCTTCCGCTGAAAAACGCAACAAATAACGCCTGTTCTGTAGGCTAAGAGCGTAGTCAACGGGTTGGCCTGACCCTCCGTGGCATCAATAGTTTTGACCTACTGACTGCAGGGGCCCTGACTGTAGATTGTGAATGAATTAACAAACGAATGAATGAATGAAGGAGCCTGCTAACTAAGACAAAAATTGCGAAACTGTGTATAAAACCAAAAAGGAAAAAAGTAAAGATTGGAAAACGGCCTTCCATTATTCCGTGTGTACAACTCATCAAAAACTGTGGTAACGTGAATTTGGGGAATATTTTTTTTTTTTGGGGGGGGGGGAAGGGAGGGTGGGGATGAACAGATCGTAGTGCCCGATAAACCAAAAGTTTCTTCCCTTCTCTAGCGTGTGCTATATGTAGCTCCCAGATTTCTTCTACTCGAAGGGGCGAGGGACAGTTCCATCATCAAGTTCATTTTAATACGTTACCAGTTAGGTGTGAACTAATTTATGGCATGGTACACTTTTAGAGAAGCATCTGAACATGCAAGTGGTTGCTTTGCCAGGCAAAGGTATTTCAACGTGTTTAACTGCATAATGAACGAACTAATTTAGCAACTGTATTGATCACAAGTTGACCATCAGAGAAAGTTCTCCAAGAAATAATCACTCCTGAAGCTACCAGGTGTTATTTGCCAGATTGATGTGCATGTTACTTCCTGTATAGTGAAGCTATCTCTGACAACACCTGGTAATGTGCCAACCACAGGCCTACTAGTAATTTGAGCGCAGAGTTCTTTTGTTTTATGGTGGCACTAATAACAAAATGAGTATTTGTATTTAACCAGATATTATCCCATATGCTAGCCAGGGTAGTTACTTTACTACATTTTCCACTGCGGATTGTCGTTTTTCCATGGACAAAACTGTTGTCTACAATAACTCATTGACTGTGCTAATACAGCAATAGAAACATGACTTACACAATCTCGCACACATTTCGTGTAGCTTATTATTTATTTATTATTATTATTTTTTTTTTTTTTTACTTAAAATGATGTGTTCCTCGGTGTTACGTACATGTAGGTTAGTTTGAAATTTAAACTTTTGATCCCTCCTTGTGTTTCAGGTTCGTTTTATATTTGCCTTCAGCATCCAATTACTGTTGAAAACAATGGTTCACAGGTACAGTTAAAAGAGGCCCTGTATGATATTTAAAAGATCTTTAGAATGTCTTCGATCTAAACTGAACGCTCTCTTTCGTGGTTACTTCAGGGAAAAAGGCCTTTTTCTGGTTTTTCTAGACAAGAGCTACCACGAGCCTGTGAACTTTACAAGCCCCTAGCCGAATTGCCAGGGTCCTATTTCACGGCATCTACCACAGTCTCACTGTGTACCGTTTACCCTGACACGCATGTGCAATCCCCTAATCCACTGCTCTTCTTCAGCTCAACCCAAAACGCCGTTTACCAAAACATATGTTTGTTTGATTGTTTTTTCAAACATATTAGCAAAACGGCATCTTGAAAAAATATCCTGCAGCGTATTCAGCTGCTTTCGTTGATCATCTACGGTATGCTCACCAGCTCAATTATAAATTAAACAATTTCTCTGTTTATTTAAACTAGAGTTCATCTAGGCGACCTACAGAGCTGCACCCCAGTCAGTTGGAATATTCTGTATACGTACTTCATCATGGTGAGTTGAAAATTCATGTTAAGACAATTGAGTAAAATCAATCAATCGAAAAACTGATCGATCAGTTTGGCTTCCCAGGAGTGTTTGCAAATTTGCTGGTAAGAACTACCACGTGTTTGGGTTCTTGCATTTTTATTTATTAGTTTATTTAGGAAAAGTTGCGAAAACGACTTTACATTTTGATTTTTATACTTCTTAATTAATGTAGTTAGAGTAATAAAGACAAGAAATCCTCTTAGAATTGTGTAACCTAAAGAACAATGCTTTAGCTTTTACAAAACGCCCGTGATATTGTTAGGAGAAGAGATTTACGATTTACAAATGTTGTTTTATCGTAGTTTTAAAATTGTGCTGTGGGTAATCGGGTGCTCATTAATTTTTTTTTAAACCCAGCAGTAGCATCGGGAAACGGCTTGTTACGCAGCAAATGAAATAATTCCTTGCTCGGTTTTCAGCTAACATTTGTCTTCGTACAAACTGGGTTTTTTTTTCTTTCTTCGACCGGATAACGTTCGTGGACCTGTATTTTGTTTTGTAATTTTTAATGTGTGCAGCATGGCAAAATAAAATGCTAAATGCCATAGTCGCGTTTTCTCGAATAATTAGGGGCAACAATTGCATATGTATTTTTGACTGGTAGCTTCTGTCACTCATGTGCTCCATATGAGCAAGCGGCCAAATATTCTTTTGTTAAAACGACGTGCAAACGAGGCGAAAGGGTCAGTACAATGCTAAATGAACGAGTTACCTCGTTTGTATGGCCATGCACTTCAATTTTTTCTTTTTCTCGTACTGAAGGTTGTCTGTTGAACTGTGTATTACCGACTGTGAGGCCATCTGAAGATCTTCAAAATTATCGCTTGTTTTTCTCATCCCTCAGTAAGTACTCTAAGTATTTCTCGATTATCTCTTATTATCTCTGTGATCATTATGTAAATCAAAGCTAATGTCTTATGTCTTTTTTCTCTTTTGGTATTAAGTTTTTATTAATGTCTCTTTAGCCTCCATAGTTTGATTGGTTATCGTTCAATTAACAGAATATAGAGAGCAATTTTAAGTTTAGTGTCCCAAAACCAAACAAACGTTATCACTGTTAACCTAATAACTAAAGTAAATATTGAAATGAGCCAATACAAACTCGACACAAATACGTGTAAATGCCATCAACGCTGAAAATTGCGTGCGAGCAAGAGTTGTCGGATTGTTTTGCAATACACTTGCAAGTGACGAGAAAGTGAAGAAAGGATGAGAAAGTGAAGGAGTTTATCAACAAATCAGAAAACTTTGGCGTAGCAAAGGGAAACCAAAGCAAATACGAAAACCTACTTCATTTAGCATTTTGTTGTTTTATAGATGACTATCTGATGGTGTTTTTACCTGGTCACGTGATGCACTTGTTGAACTGTAGCCCTGAGCGTCAGCCATGTCATCACATCATTTTACAAGGTATAAGATGAGGACGTCTGAAACTTTCCTCCACAAGGACACCATAATTCTTCATCTTTGGACAAAGCTTTTAAAACCACCGTTTGCGTCCGTCCGAACTAAAATTAAGGGCAAATCTCTATCTTCAAAAGTGCTACTTTAGTTTGCTGGCGTTTCCGATCATATCATTGTCACCATTAATGTGTGGCCACCATGAGGGCAAATAGGAAGAAGAAACCGCCTGCCGGGAATAAAAATGATATATGTAGATTTTCCTTTCTTTGTGAGCTCAAATTGACTCTACATTTGCGAAAAAGTTGGAAATCATTAATTTCAAGAAATGTTACTAACTGAAAAGAAAGAGTTCAAGTTTTTGCGTTCAAATCTCGTGTTTTTTTAGGCTCCATTTTTAACTACCGAAGTTACTAACATCACTGTGAGGATCTGTCACTCATATTTAGTCCGGTTTTTGTTGATGGCATAGTGAAATGTTCTTTTTTTCTGTATATTTGTTATTAGGTAATGCGGTTCCAAAGATTTCTTCCTCCAACGCTTCATCCGATGAGCCTCGATTGCTGTTGTACCTAAATAAGGAAATCTCCACGTCTCTACAATCAGGTCAGAAGGAACTCTTGGGCCGGTAACGATAACCTTTAACACAAACCTAAAGCAATCACTCATTTTGGATTATTCCCTTAATAGGTCCTTACATTTACGACAGCACTTCTGGCAATGTATATAAGTACAGCTTTGACAAAGCAGCACTGGCGGATCTTTTTGCCAAGTATGTTTTTACTTTCTATTACAACAAAAATCCGTTTGGGATTTTAACAAGTTCAGACTTCACGTGAGAAAAAACAAGATCAACAATAAACGAATAAAAGTAATAATCACACGTTTGTTGTCCCAGGCCAAATATACAAAATGTTTGACCCGCGGTAGGAAATGTGGGAAGTGAATAAGATTCGGTGCTGAGAATTAACAAAGAGGGAACCTCTCCAGGATATCCACAATTCTCTGAAGAAATACAGTGGGAAAACGACGAAAAAAGCCTTTTTCCATCTCTTTTGAACTTTACTGGTCCAAGGCTTTCGTCGAAAAGGTATCAGGATATGTACTGTGTTTTGATTGGATAAAAAATTCCAAGGCAGAAGTCTTCTGGCAGACTGAGTGGTAGAACATTTTTCAAATCGTTGATGATGGTGATGATGATGATGATGATGATGATGATGATGATGATGATGATAAATGTTCAAATGTTTATAGGACGATGCAAAATGTTTGTTGTTTGTGTGTTATTACTTATCAGGACTCACATGCCGAGTACTCGTTTGGCCATACTTCACCTGGCTGTCATTCACTTGCGGGATTCTTCTTTAATAAGAAAGGTGACATCAACGTGAAATGCAAATGATTTACTGTTCAGTTAGCTTGCAGCAGGTACCTAAATCTCGAGCTCAATCCAACTGGTAAAAGGCAGACGAGTTGGCAATTTTGCAGTCGAGGCACAAGAGTTTTATTTGGGTGAAATAACACCATTTAGGTCACTTTCCAGATTCTAGTCTGGCACCATAACAACTCGGTAATGCTTCCTTCTTGTCAACGCAGCTACGCCCACGCGGCGACTAAATTAAACGAATCGATTTACCTTATTGTCCATTATTGTTTTGTGTTCAGATCTTTGAGCACCTCAGCCACGACCCAGCGAGTCCAGAATGTTTGGACCTTCTACGAGAGTACCTTGTTGGTAAGTCGCTGGCTTGGATACAACAACTTCGGTAGTAATCGTTTTGAATTGAATTAGTCTGTGAGAGAGGTGAATACGTGGCCTCTATTTAATTAAATGCTCGAGTTTCGCGTAACCTGTTCATGTGGAAGATTAAGGTCGCGCTGAGCCACCCTACTGCTTTCATTTCAGCTATATCTTGTGTTAGACGTAACAAGCAGCCCAGTTGCTTTGAACCTCATTATGAAAGCGAGGTATAGTGCATAGTTTTTATTATGAAAATTAGTTTTCATTCATATGCAAACAAAACTAATTTTCACATGAAAAGCTTTGTACTTAGCCTCGCTTTGGTAATGAGGTTCAACGAAACTCATCTGTATCCCCATAGACTGTTTCCCCATTTCAAATTTATTAGTTATTTGTGGTCGCTTGTTGCACCTTGAAGCTCTCACATCAGGGATATTTTCATTAACGAAGCTCACATTTTTGGTATTCTAGTTACTTGTATATAGCCACGATGTTTAGTTGTTTGAATTTTATTTTCGTGTGTTATAGCTGAAAACAAGCTGGTGAGCTGTCTCACTGAAGCTAAGCGTATCTACACAATAAACTTGACTTGACTTTATATTCTCAGGTTCGACTTACGGAATATTTAGAAGAGAACTAGAAAAGGAAGTCATTGCTTTAATTTCATTTACCTGTGTTGACACGTATAGAGGACATTTAGAAAAGGTGAGATCTCCATTATGGAGTAACCGTGACAACTCTACTATAGTTTGCACAGAGTACATCACGAGTGGTGCTTCCTTCTGCTGAGGGATAAACAGTCCAGCGAGAAAACGCGCACGCGCACGACCTTCCCACTGGACTGTCCCGGAACGAAAGAAGGGACTATTCGTGGACCATACATACAGGGGTCGTCTTTCTTTTCCACGCCAATTAATTACAAATTACAGGTTTTGGGCAATGTGTTTTGCCTTGTAGTCTAAAATAGTAAATCGATGTTCTTTTGGCGTAGAGGGATACTGTGAGGGCTGTTTGTCGGAGTAAGTACAAAAAAGCGCACATAGACAAACAGATAGAAACAACAGGCAAACTATGTATGATCCCTTATTGGATACTCTTTTTTCTTTCCAAAATATTTGGAACTGTTTGCCAGTTCCCACTCACTGTCTTAAGATTTCTTATTCCTTGTTTGTTATTTGTAATTTCAGGATGTCGACAGAAAGAGAATCGCCCAAATGTCATGCTCTTTTGTAAAAGACAACCCAATTGAATTTCAGAATGTTAAGGTTTGTTTACTTCGCGGCAACTTAACTGGTTACGGTAGAAACATGCGCAACAAAAAGTTAAAAATGCATATTTAATTTTTACTGCACTCTTCTTCGCTTTTGTTTTCTGTACTGATAAATTTATCATGCATAAATCCTATCCCATCCTCGGGCAGCCTAAGCGTTGACCTTGTTTTGAAACAGACCTCACTGCTTTTCATATGTAAATGCAAACTAGTTAGCATAAGAACAGCATGATCTACATATGAAAAGCAGTGAGGCTTGTATCAAAACAAGGTCACCCCCAGCCTCACTTACAATTCAACGCCAGGTCACTAAGCACACCACTGTAAAATGGCCTTCTATTGTACCTATTTCGCTGTTTGAGCGCGCGGAAAATGGGACGAGAGCGACAAAAACGGGGTTTATTTCACACTCGTCCCAATTTCAGCGCGGTCAAAAAGCGAAAAACGCACAAAACCCCACGGGAACGGTTGCTACGTATGCTAATCCTCATGGGAATATAGCAAACTGAACGAGTATACGGCTTCAAACCAAAATCACTGAACTCTAATTACTTATAAATCTGCTTACAAGTTACAATGAAAACTTATTTGAATATTCCAATGTGACTGAATTATTCAAAAATTACCCAATCACTGTATTAGAAGGTCGGCCGTGCAACGTCAGTGCGCGATGTAGGTACGTGTAAGCCGTTGGCTGTAAAATAACAAACTTGCACGTTCCTGAGTAATACTTGTTTACCTAGCCTTTTTATAATTTCTAAATGATCATAGGACGACAGTTTCATTCAAATTTGCGTCAAAATGCCTTCATAATCAGCTGTCTCGAGTGTATGGTTATAGGATATTTTGCCGTCTAGTTTCCTCAGCCGTGTTGTTGCGTACCTTCACTCATAGCATGGCTGATCCGAAGAACAGAATGGCGTCGGGGTCAAAGTATCGACAAGCAAATAAATCGTATGCGATTATTATAGGGTATGATAACCTAAGCCTGATATTAGGAAAAAAAATATTGGAAAGACGTTGAGTTTTCTCAGATTTAACTCTATACTCTGTTCTTGTTGTTTTTTTTTTTCTCCTCAGAATAAGATGAAGCAAGGAGACTTTTGGACAGCTCTACTACACAACACGAAAAGGCTCCCGCCACGGTTAGTTTTCAAACTACAATCTAGGCACTTGTACACACAAAAGCAAAAATCCTTCTTTGCATTCACTTTCAACCTCAATGCTCCACTCGAAGAAATAATTTAACCTTACGAAGAATCATCTGCCCATTTGGTTTGATCTTTGTATCCAGGTTCAAGCTGCAAGTTCCAGGTGCTGATTTGTTTGACCAGGAAAGTTACAGTGATGAAGAAGTAAGCATTTGGCTCGGCAGAGGAACTTTAATGATGAATACAACGAAATTTGTTGGTTAGATCTCCTTTGTTCCCGCTTAAATTCGGTTGGTACTAAGGATTGTTTCCAACGTTTGCCACCTGTTACACGCCTGTTACACGCCTGTTACACGCGTTTTTTTTCCCCGCCCATTTCTTAGGTTGAACGTTTTCCGGGGCTTCCCGACCAGTTACGTTCATTTTTCAAATTTCCTAATTAATTACACTCGGACGACCTTTTTTTCAATTCTTTTCCCTATAATCCTTGGAATAAATTTATTCATACGTTAAATTTATATACCACTGTATTCGTCCATGTATTTATCAATCCACCATTGGAATCTTTTCATTTATTTGCTCTATTAATTCATCCACTCCCATCCATTGTCTTCGCTCATGTGTTCGGCCATGAATTCACCGCATATATTCACGTGTGGAATCCTTTCGTATATTTTACCCTTTTGTTGTAAATTTTTCTCATTTATTCACTCCATAAATTGACCCCATGAGTTAAGCCTCACCCCGCTGATACACCTCATCAATTCCACCTATAATTTTACCCCATAAGTTTACCCCATCAATTTAGCCACACCCTATAAATTCACGGACCTTCTTCATGGGTTTACTTACCCGCATCCATTAATCCAACATAAAATTGAACTCCTTGTGGAACATGAACCATTCATCGAGGTCTTTTTTAAACTTATTTTATTATCTTTTGTTTCCAGACCGAAGTTTCGCCAGATTCCAGCCTGGTACGGTCGCTTTACAGAAGACTTTCTGGCTCCAAGTAATTCTTTTTTTAAATTACAACAGTATTACTTTATTGTGTCTCATTTGAAATAATTCCTCCTTACTCGAATTGGCTCAAGAATTCAAGGAGTAAGGTGTTGAACCCTAATTTGAAAGAAGTTTTGTTTTTGCTCATGTCTCTGCAGTCTCTCAACACTGAATCATTCGTGGTCGTTATTTTTTAATTCTAATTAATCTCGAAACGCTTGGTAACCTTTTTTCTTCCCCTGACTAAATTTTGTTTCATCGTACTTCCTCTTCTTCTAAACCATGTAATAAATCTTGTTTTTTTCCAGTTTTACTTTCCACACCTAATGTCTTCTCAAGAAAATTTTTAATTAATGTGTTGGTTTCGTTGTCTCCTCCACTGTTTACGTGTGGATGATAGGTGTGATTTTGTGACAAGAACTCGGTTTTCAAATAAGAACGCAATTTCAAATCACGAATTCCTTTTGTTGATAGACCTTTGTTAAAAATGGCGCGCTTTTTTATGCTTTTAAATGTATTTTAATTAGCCCTACAAATCTCATCTTAACGTAAAGGCTCAAGGCAACTAACAAATATATCTTAGTGACTGAAAAACGAATTTAAAATGAAACAAAAAATTGTAAACCACTCGTTAAGAGAGCTTCTTTTTTTTCGTAGGCGATTTTCCCATTCCGGCAGTACAGAGTCACTTACCTCTCAAGCAAGCGCAAGTAAGTCATGCTTTCTTCTTTGGGGCTGTTAGTCTCTTCAGGGTGGTTTTTTTTCCTTTTTCTTTCTTTCTTTCTTTCTTTTTTTTTTTTTTTTTGGAGGCGGGGGGGGGGGGGGGGGGGGTTGTAATGTTGAGGGAAACACTTTATAGTCTCACGAATGACGAACCTGTGTCTCACGGATTCCGGATCGAATTGGAATTGATCTCAAACAAAGTGAAGGGGAGTGAAAAAACAAAATATGTTGGCTTTTGAAGAGTGGGAAACCCGGAATATCTGGAGAAAAACCTCGGAGCAAGGACGAGCCAACAGTAAACTCAACCCACAAACGACGCCGAGTCCGGGAATCTAACCCTGGAGAGTGCAGTGGTACCAATCACTGCGCAAACAACCAAAAAAGGAAAAACAATTAGCTAAGATCTAGCAAAAGTCGTGCTTACATGTGTCCAAACTGCAAGATTAATTAAAACTAAGTAGTAATTAACGATTTAGCTGTCTTCAGTGAAAGCATTCCAAATAAAAAGCTTACGTCCTAGCACGAGAAACGTTGAGTATATCCGGGAATGACAAACCCCACGCTTTGAAAGGTCCTATTTCTATAAAGAAAATATTGTAATTATTCTTTATTAGAAAGTAGGGATTCCATGGATTCCACTGAGGAACAGAGATCAGAGTATGAGATCAAGAAACAAAAAATGGTAAGATTACTTGACCCTGAAACAAACTCTGTAAAGCTGTAACGTCCCCAAATTGCAAATGTTAGCAATCATCACTTTGCTATGAGGAGAACAGAGGTATGGGTGGGATGGGTGGGGTGGATGCCAGTAGATTGCGTGTTACTACCCCAGCCCTAACAGCATGTACTGCCTGATACCTATTTGTACACATAAGTGGAGCAAGAATGACTGTTGGGGAAAGTGATTTAGTGTAGAGTAAAACAACACAACATGGGAGTACTAGCTGAATCACCGACTTTCAGATGGCGCGTTCTTCGGGGTACCAACAACTGGTTATTTAATCCAAAATTTGAGGAATCTAAGCTCTTGAAAAATGTTTAAATGCTAAAATAAATTAAAAGAAACTGCCAAATTTCAGTTTTGGATTGTTAGAAATGTTTTGATGTTATTTTTTCAGACTATCGATCGTCTCGCAGCTCATTTGCAAAACCACTTGCCGAGGGAAGCTAAGGTCAAAATACAGAATATTGCCATTGAATACGTCAAGTGTCAGGTTTGTTTTGTTAGCTGCCCACTAAATTCTAACTCAGTTTTTGTTGTTGTTATTTTTGCGCTCACAGAAAAAGGAAGTTGGGACGTGTTTTCGGCTTTTTTCAAAATACAGGCTATAAAGATATCAGTTAGCGAAGAACTTCGTACTTTACCCATTTTTTAATTGTACTCTGGATAGGGTGGGGGGGGGGGGGATAGAACAAAATGTAGCGAATTCACATCAACCCCACACACCCCACGTGGGGACTCATATTCATTTCAACTACCTTGTTGTAATGGAAATGACTGCTATTATTTATGACATTAACGCGAATTGGGCGGAAACTTGATTTGAAATAAAGCAACTTAGTTCAAACGAGATTAAGTAAGAAAGCATTGATGATTCCAAAGCTATTTGGTCCCAAATGCACCAAAGCAACTGCTGACCAACACAATTCTGATAGTCAGAGTAAACCTAACATATCCTAAACTATGTATTCAAAGGTTAAAATATCTAAGCAATGAATTTAAGTGCCCTCACTAAAGAATTTGGGGTATAAATAATAAAAAATTGCGTTACGGAAAATTTTTCTCCACTGTATTAAGTTTGCGAAAATTAACGCTCAAAGAAAATAAGATGTTAAGAGGTTTTTGTAAACGGTCTTCAAAGCGACAAGTGATTCATTAGTGAAGAGTTTCTTTCTGTGTTGACAGGCTCGCCAGTCTGAACAGTTGCTGCGTTTGTTCAAACAAGCGCTGGAGTTTACCGACAACCCCTTCACTTCGCCACTGTAAGCTATACATCTCAGGTTGTAATTTTGTGCATTTAATTTTGTGAAATTCAGCCAGTCCAGAGGTATCATCTTACAAGTTCTTTGGTATTGTTTCAGGTCCTCAAGAGGCACTATGCGTGAAGTGGTATTTTTTCAGTTGGTGGAAAGATTTTGTACAGCAGTAACTGAACTCAGGTTTCCTCTACCCATTGGTACGTTTTTCAGCCAGTCAGTCATCATCAGTCAGTCTGTCAGTATAAAGTCAAGCAGCCAGCCAACCAGCCAGTCAGTCTATCAGTTAGTCATTTAGCCAGTAGGTCGTTTGGTCGGTCGATCAGTCCACCTGTCATTAAATCTCTCCCGGTCACCTGTTTCGCTGGTCAGTCCCTCAGGTCAAGTAGTTGATTGATTTGTTCGTTAGTCGCTCAGTGTCAGTCAGTCAGTCAGTCAGTCAGTCAGTCAGTCAGTCAGTCACTGACTCAGTTAGTCTGTCAGTCTGTCAGTCTTTCGGTCGGTCGGTCGGTCAGTCAGTCACTCAGTCAGTCTGTCAGTCTCAGTCTGTCAGTCTGTCAGTCTGTCAGTCTGTCAGTCTGTCGGTCAGTCAGTCTGTCGGTCGGTCGGTGGGTCAGTCAGTCAGTCTGTCGGTCAGTCAGTCAGTCTGTTGGTCAGTTACATAACCTGCAAGGCAAATAAAGGTAGATAAAGTACCTTCATTGTTTTATTTATTGATGTGTGGAGTGTTTATTTATGTGCAACATCATTTTATTAATTCTGTGTTACCTTTTATTTTGCAGGTTTCCGTACGAGTATGACGTGTCTAGGGTATCGTTGCCTGGATAGAAGGTACATATTATTTTTTTTTTGGTGATTAACTTACCTCACAAACCTCAGTGAACTTGTGATTGTTGAATACTTGAACCTTCTACTTTATTTCCTCCAGGATGTTTTTGCAATACGTGGATAACGGAGTCTTGCATCTGAAGAAGGGATTTATTTCTCGTCTTGTTGATGGTATGAGTTGTTTGTCCCTTAACAGCGAGCCTTCAGGTTTATTTTCACTCCATGATCATACTGTTTTGCAACCTTGCTAGTGTTTCTTAACCTTTTTCCAGTAAAACCTCTTGCTTTACTGTAGCTGAATAATTTCTTTACAGAATATGGCTTGCAATCGTTCTTCATGAAAAGCGCTTTTGTTTTTCCTCAGAATTTGACGGTGAAAGAGAGGAACAGGATTTGGTTTTTCAAATTATCTGTCGTTTGAAGAACGTAAGTCAAAGTGATTATTTACCGTCTTCTCTGCTGGTGTTGCACTTTATCAGTTTGAAGTTAATGAAAATATTTGTCTCCATGCGCTCCCTCTGTGAGGATTTTCCAAAGATGTAAACGTATTCCAATTTGCTGTCACAAACAAGCCGTATTACTGGCAGTACTTCTTAATTGTTGGATCATTTCGTAAAAGTTCCCAAAGAAAATAATTCCTCTTTTTCCCGTTAAGCTAAAAAAAGTCCAAAAAGAACGGAATTTCTCTTATTCTGTGTAAATTGTATTCCCTTTCTGTTGCTACAGGAACAGAATGAGCGAAATACTTTCTGTTGATTCTGAAAACAGAATACGTCCCAAGAGAACATGAATACTGTCTATTCCATGCATTCCTATTCTACAATAGCGTCAATTCCAGCACAGTTTTGACAGCCTAAAACGTAAAAATCACCGCGATGTAGCGCCGTTAAACAGCTGAATCCTTCAGTGTTCGTTTAAATGCAGCATGTTGTTTGTAATTGCTTGCAGGACTCAGCTAAGGACGCCTTATTACGATGGGAGCACCCTTTCAAAGCCAGGTCAGCTTTTTGATCAAACCGATTGATGGTTTTGTATCCAGTGTAGCAATGCGCTGTTTACATAAAAAGTAACTGTGGTCGAACTTAAATTTCGGTTTGTAAGCAGAAGATCAAATAGCCTGTTCCAGGTTTTAAGACAGCGGGGCCAGCGGACGGCGAAAATCAAAGAAAGTCAGCGCAGAAACAAAACACACGTTTTATTGTCGCCTTTGCTTTCTGATCTTTCACTGGCCCCACTGTCTGAAAGCCTGGAAAAGGGAAAAAAATCAAGTCACGTCACGTGGTCAGTTACTGCTATTCCAGGGGTCGTTAGTTTTGGTTTACAGCTATTTCAATTAACGTTGTCGGATCAAAATAAAGCTAAAAGACAAGATCGCAATGTTTTGTGGGGTTAGTTTTTATGAATAATTCCATCAAAATCATCCCTGCACGTGCAGGTCATTGTACTGCTAATTACAACCTATTGTTTTCTCCAGGCATGACTGATTTTGATGAATTTATTCATAAAAATCCCACGTAAACTTTCGGTCTTGTCTTTTAGCTTCATGCTTTGAACCGACAACGTTAATTGAAATAGCTGTATACATCAGGTTTGAATGTGTCCGGCCAAAGGTGAAGGTCGTTATTCTGGTATTTTTACGGGGTGACCTGCACCGTTTGCAACATCTTACATGGTTGGTCGAAAGGACAAATGAACGGACAACAGAACAATGCTTCCAAACCTAAAAAGCAATGCAGCTGCAGGTTATCAGGGTCCAGTGAAAATAGAGGTTTTGAAAGCTGAAGGTCTACTGAGCTTTACCGAATAGTCATGCATTAAATCGATCATTGATGAATACAGTTTGCCATTTGCTCACCACACATTTGTTTTATTACTAATATTTGCCCTATCAGGTATCTTTCTCAGCGACTTGTAGAAGATTTGTTGATAACAGACAGTCCAGGAGGTACATTTTTTTGCATCTTTAATTTACTGGGTCATCTTCATAAAGAAATTCTTACAACAGAGCGGCTCTCAGTTAAAAGTAAAAACCAAAACCAAAGTAATCATTCTAACCAATCACAACAGACGCAAACAGAGCAATCAACCCAAGTAACCGGCGCCTGGTACAGGAAAACGCGTGCGAATAATTCACGATTGTTTTGTTTTTTTAACTCTCATTGGTTTAGAAAATGGCGCGAGTTTTGCCAACCAATGACAGAGCGTAGTGAAGAAAAAACCAAAGCAAACGTGAATTACCTTCTCGCCACTCAATCGAGAACAGCGCTGAACATATATACAAAAGATACCTAATTACAAATCATCGGTCCATTTTTACTCTTGATAAAATATAATCGAGCCCTCTCTTGCGTAGTTGCGTCAGCGTAGATCTCAGAACTCCAGCTATGAAGTTTGACTATTTCTATAAATACGCTGGGATAATAGGTTTACTTAAAACCTCGTGGGAGCTAATGTACAGTCACGTGATGGTTTTTTGGCAGGTGTCCGTGAGAACCTGGACTACTCGTATGGAGGGTCAAGAGAACACAGTGCTGAAGGGAGCTCGGCAAGTTTAGCTGGTAAATTACTTTTGATAATAATGATGATGATGATGATGATGATGATGATGATGATGATGATGATGATGATGATGATGGATGGACGGACGGACGGACGGGAAACCACTCACCTGCGGTTCGTGGCTCCACTTGAGTTTTGAACATTTTATGGTCTTTAAAAGAATAGACCCTAAAAAACTGCCGTCGATTTGCCAATTAGTATTCATTAGCTGCCCTCTTGGTTCCACTGGTGAGTATAGGCCATCATTGACTTCTTTCCTCCATTTGCCTCGGTTCTGTGCTAGCCTGTCCAAAGTGAGACTCTCAGTTAATTGGAGTGAACAGTCACATAGTTTTGTGCTGTGTGTTATCAAATGGTCGATGTACCTTTTTAAAATTTGTACTTTTTCTTAATATATGTATTTCGTGTATTTTACTTCCATAATGTGGTTTCTGTGTATTAAATTTTTCTCTCTTATGGCGGCACTGTTCTTCTTTCTTCTTTTATTTATTTATTTATTTATTTATTTTTTGCCGACATAGAATATCCTCAGGTTTGTTTTCCAACCCTGACATCCTTGATAGGTAAAGCGTTACTTGTTGTTTCAGAATCTTCGCCTGATGCTGATTTAGACGTCTTTCGCCCACTGGCAACTCTAATGACAGCTCTGAGGAAAAGTGGTGGGTACAACTATTTTCCTCGTAGCAATAAAAAACAAGCTTGCGGCAAACGGTTATTAACAACTTATTTGTACTTTTTTAGTTTCATGATTGTTTTCCGATTTTAGTGCAAATGATTCCGGCAGAAATTCAAAATTGGAGGACTGAAAAGTCATAAACTTATTAAATGGCGCTTGTTATCAGTCCGGCTAGACATTTAAGACTAAGGCGAAAATGGCCACTACATACAAAACAGCCTTAAGTGACCACTTACATTTAAAAAACACTTACATTTAGGACAAGATTGCTGTTCACAGAGTTTTTATTACTGTTGGATACCTTGATTTGTTTAAGCTAAAAGCATAAGCCTTAATCGATCAGTATTTTCTTCAGACTTGACACATTATGGTAATGGCACCACTTCTCCTCAAGCCCCTGTCCGCGTTCACTTATGGTGGCTTGGGTACGGGCTTAGGGACGAGGTTAGTTATTATTTGCCAGGTAACATTTGATTTGTTGTTGTAAGTGTTGTATTCTGTGTTCACAGCAGCCCGTGGTGATAATAAGCAGCTGGTGGTGTCCCAAGCAGATCTCGACTACATTGAGATGCGTGCTTTGATGCAAACACAGCGAGAGACCGTCGGTAGCCTGGGAACGATTCCGTTCTAGGAAGTTGAATCCTTCGAATGCCTGAGCCGGACAGTGACGGGTGTAGGCACAGCCGGCTAGGGGAAGCCAAAGTACAACAGTTGATGAAACTTGGAACAGTCTGTACAAAGACCATCTTCCCCGTCCCCCAATCTAGTGGGGCAAACAAAATTTGGGGAAAGGACACGGCCAGTCTGGAATTGGCAAAGTGGTTCATCAAGTTTGTTAAACATGATCATTTCCTGCTGTCTGTAGTATTTCTGATCCGGTCCAGCTGCCCGTTTCTCAAACTCCCAGATAGTTTTCGGGGGCCGAAACGCCCCAAATTGGTAGTATGGCTTCGTGCAAACTAGCGTAATATTTAAAAATTATTAAAAGTCGAATTTCAAGTAATGAAAATTTTGTAAATAAAATGGTTTTGGGGCCCCGTAATGTTTTTAGGAGTTTTGAGAAATGTACGCCGGGTCAGAGGTCCTCAGTGTTTGAAAAAAGCTTTGGCATGAGTGGAATGTTTTGAATATCATCTTGTAAAGGTTAGTCATAGAACCATTGGCTGGCAAGTTTTTCCACAGGTGGATAGTACAATGAAATCAAAATGTAGAAAAAATGTTATAGTTTATTCTGTACAAAATAAATAAATCAAAATATTAATGATACTATATAGTATTTCCAGGCTTTTATATAGTTGTAATGTATGCTGCAAATGTAATAATATTTTTACAATAAATTCACCGTCAGAATTGTGCTCTTTGCACTTGTGTTGTCGCTGTCGGTGATGTTTTGTTTCAGGTTGTTACATACACAGAATTCAAATTGTAACTTGAATAAAAGGACTTCTTCTATTTAACGCCCAAAATGGAGAATGATCAGTAATCTTTTGTTACCTCAAGTTTCATCTCATTTATCAGTATTTTGTTCCCTGGTTGATTTATTTTTGCCGCTGTGAGTTGGATGTAAACACAACACAGATGTTTTCATAATCAAGATCGTACTAAAAAAAATATAGTACTTAGTATTTATAATAATTTTCCAGACTTACGCTGTAAAAATTGATGGAGCGTAGTAAGGAACACATTGAACAGTTTTTAGTTTTTTCCTTTTCTTATCCGCCGAGGGCTCGCATGTGTTTTATTTATCAAGGGCTATTGATGTACATTATTACTGTGTGTTTTCCTTAAACTATTTCACTTCACTGGTTTACTTTTTACCACATTTTTTCTCGCCAATCATAAAAGCATTATCACCTGAACACAGCGGGGAATTTCATTTTCGTGTAAAACAAAAAAGGTTTGATAAGCTATTATTGGGTAGGTGATTAACGCAAACAAAACTTAATTGATAAAAGGGTGATGAACCAGACCGCCATTATCACCAAACACTTGCTGCCGGCTAGTAACAACACAAATATTTGTAATTTATCTCTCTCATCAAAATTTTGAAAATAAAAACTTGTGTGCCTTGGTGATGCTCTCATTATGCTGTTCCTCATCACAACTTCGATTCAAACTGGTTATGATGTTTTTGCTGGATAAATCAAGAACTTCTGTAAGTATTAACTTTAATCTACCTGATGTTCGGATGCGCAGTTACAAAAGATTCGTCTTTCTGATGCTGAAAGGCGTATTTTATTGTCGTAATAATTGCAAGAACTATTTTAGGTAATCACTGTTGGACGTTGCTAAAAAACGAGCTTGTTGCGAGGGAAAGAATATATGGCCTTTTTGCCCTTTTACTCTTGTGCTAAAGCTTAAGTTAATGGGAATTAAATTGTAAATTACATTGTAATTGAGTTTAGTTTGATGATTTCTTTGGTGTTGTGAATATTGTTTTCCATTTATATTAAATTGTACTCATTTTAATTTGTTATGCGCTTGCCGTGTCCAAGTAGTCAAAGAACTCTGACATGACAGATAATATTTTCTAAATTTTAGAATTACAATCCGCTTTCCTTTTTCCACATCAATTATCAAGTTGGCTGATTTTACTACAATTTCATCGAGCTGTTCCAAACTCACAACTGTTGTCTAGAGAATTTTAAATCAGTGAAAGTGTTCGACTACTCTTCTTTAATAAATGCTCAAAACAATTTTCTCTGTTGTGTTAGAGTTCATGCAAAATATTTTGCAACCGGGGGTAGCCAGGGGAAAAGGAAATAACTTGGGCTGTTATGTTACTGCTTTTATTCTTCGAGAATAGTTGCCGGGCTGTTTTCCTTCTCGGTAAATTACATCAATTTAAAAACAGTGCTTTCTTAGTTATGACCGTGGATGAACGTGCTCAAGAAATATGGTTGGGACAATATTATTTATATTTACGTTCAAATTTAAACTTTAAGAGCCGTTATTTCCTTTCATTGTAATTCTTGCCCTGAAGATGACAAGTGGTAGGTACCAGCTGAAATATAGGCCGAAATGAATTGTCTTTTGCCTTTTTCTACTACAAGAGATCAGGCAACGAAAAGTATTCAAACAATTTATTTGTGATTCTGCTTTCAAAATTTTCGCAATGGGACCAAGTGTACCCGATATCGATACCGCGCGACACTAGTCACATGACCACTGGTTAGAAAACGTCATTCCCTCAGCATGTATTGCGTGCTTATAGGTTTTGCGGCCAATCAAGGTAATTCGATTTTTTGTTCACCATGAAAACTGGAAACTGGCCAGTAATATAGTAATATGCGAGCAGGGGAAAGGGAGGAGGAAACCGGCTAAGGTATTTTATTTGATATCGTACTGATGATTCTCCGTCGTGTATAAATAAAAGTAAAATAAATAAGCCAGGGTTTTCCACCCTGCCGGCCGCCTTTTTCCCAATTTTCTTATCGCAAGTTTTCTTCGGCCCGTGACTGCAGTAAGGACGGCTGGTTTGATCATTGTACATTGTACTTACCATCTGTTTTCTCGTTGGCTGTGGCCTTCTGTTACTAGTGATGCTCAGGTTCGGCAGCGCGCCAAATCAACCGGTCTCGCACTATGCTTCATTTCCGGAATTATGAGAACTGCGGTTCTCTACTGTGATTATAAGTAACTCCTTTACATAATTTAATTTATTTAGTAATTTGTATTCAAGGATGAAATATAGCTTAAAATGTAAGTTAAAAGAACCAGGAAATTTCTTGCCAAATGACAAAAGATTCGAAAGAAAGGCTATATAGTACACTGTATAACTAAATTTAATCTGATTGCCTTGTAAAGATGGTGTAAGATGCGATGAACAGTTGTCTGTGTTTTTACTCTCCGTTTGAACTCATCAATAAAGTTCCTTCTTGTTTATATCCTGCCGTGTAGTTAGAGGATCTCAGGGAGGTCTCACAAGCTGCGCAGGAAGGCAAACTAGACAGAGAGCTGCTTCGCTTTGAACAAGAGCTCCAGTTATTTCTGGCTGATAAAGATATGTTTTTGGAGGAGCTTTATAGACGGCTCAAACAAATTACCTCGCTGTGGAGGTCTTGGAGATGCCAAAGTTTGCGTGGCGTGACAATAATGCAACTTGTGTCAACAAAACAGGTAATATCATGGTTTAAAAGAAGTTTCCAAATTCATTTTTGACTGTAGGAACTGACAGGAAGGTAATTTGTGATTTGTCTCTTCTCGCGGTTGCACTGTTGTACTGTCATGAAGTAGGCCCTTAACCTACACAAAAGAGAAGTCAGAATTTGTTTTTAGCAAATCGCGGCCTGACAATTTTTTCGAGGTTTAAATTCAGTATAGAAAATTCGATATTTTATTTTCATTACTTTGTCGCGTTTAACGTAGGTGATTTTAATTTCTAATTATGAGGTATAGTCCCCACCGAATTAATCCTTCTGATTGTCTGTAATCAAGTATTTGCTTCCTATAGATTGAAGAGCTTATACACTGGGAACAAAACCTTCCTGGGAGAAACAGGCACACACATAGGAATGTAAAAGAGAAACCAGCTGATATGCTGATTAGATTTCTTCAAGCCTGTAACGAGTCCAGACAACTCTATGAACAATTCTTTTTCTCGATTTACAAACCTCTTCATCAACTGTTTGGTGACAAGAAAGCCGCGCCTATAGCAAAGGAACTGGGGCGAGTCCTTGAACAATGGAGCTCGCTGCTCGGACCAGGCCCCATCAACCACAGAATGTTGAGCGCGGTGAGCTCTGAAGCAGTCCACAACATGAACCTGACGAACAAACCACGTGACATGCAGTTCAACCTCGTTCTGAGGTTAGTGCCAGACTTCGCCGTCAAAGGTTACGAGGCTCTTTTTCTTGCTCGACAGTGGAGAAATATTTTGGGTACCTCTGGTTACAGAAGGGAACTGAAATTTTTGTACAAGAAGAAACAATGGCCTTCAAATTGTGATGAACCAACTGACTCTTCTATATGTGGCAGTATATTTTATGATCTGGAAAGGAAGTTGAAGCGCTCGCGAAAATGGGAGGTGATGAATTCAACAGGTCACTTGAAAAACGAACTCGTACTCAACACACTGGCATCACGTGACTATGAGATTGACACGAATCTGAAATTCTATTTGGAAAAACGAGACGTTCAAGCCACTTCCGGTTGCTCCAATTTATTCATTCCTGGCTCTCGTGAGCAGCGTCTAAATCACCTGCGCGCGGATCTCAAGCGAGAACAGATCAAAGTGCAAAGGATTAGAACGGAAATTCTTCAAGAGGAAATTGCATCCCGCTACACAACGGAGAAAGCCATGGTGACGCCGCTCTTTGATACTTTAGCTACCTCAAAAATGATCTGCTGGCGCCTAAGAAGTGAGATTTCAAAAGAAGAGCGAGAAGGTAAATTTCCTGCTCATCGAAGCTATAGCGAAAGGCTTGAATCGCGTGACTCGATTCAAACTGGTTTAGCTTCCATTGGATCTGAGAGGATTCGATCAGTCACCAGGCCACTGTTGAATTCCCCCCAACTCGCGCAGTCACGTGACCAGAGAGAGACTCGTTCTAAGGTAGGAGTGCTCAACCTGTGCTCCTGAAATGAAAAGCTCTCTTCAATACTGACTATACTATAAAACTGGACATGATTGATCTAAAAGAAGGTTGTCCTCATAAGAGATTGCCTCAGCAGCTCGAAAATCATAGATGTGGTAGAATTGAGCTGGACGCGACTTGATTCTAAGCACGTGACCACCATTTCGTTAACACACGACCGGTAACGTTTGCCATAACCGAACGAATTTCAAGTGGCAATAGCGCCTTGACATTCAGCTAAACATTACACGGTGTCATTTCAATTCAGGTTTTCTCGGAGAGACATGCGGGTGGTTTTTATATTGATCCTTTAATGACACACAGGAGGACTGGGAGAAACTCCTTGTGACAAGGTGAAAGCCCCTACTCGCGTGTATGACGCCGAGTACGCAAGGAATCGATCCCACGACAAGCTGCGACCACTCATACTGCAGCCGCTTAAACTTCATCCCCTATCCCTCCCTCCCTCCCCCATCCTGCCATCCCACCATATAAATGGTGTCAACTAAGGTTGTGGCTCGTGGGAGGGAGGGGGAGGTGAGGGGCGCTCGGAAACAGAAAACTGAACTGTAAAGAAACACCGGGCATTATTTTGGTCTATTTTGGTGAAGCAATTGCTCATCTATGAACCGCTTCTAGGCCATCAATGGGATGAAAACAATTTAATTTTTTGAAGAACGAACAAGAGACAAAAGGTCGTTAAAGTGGAGACCTTGAAAACGTCTGTCCGTCTTTTTCCAAATTGTCCTTTTCCGTCATGGCCATCAATAGCCGACAACATTTATGAATAGTTTCCGTGTACTGGAATGACCATTTTAAAGAACATGTGGCCATTAATTTTCGGTTGCAGGTGACGAAAAAAGTGTCGTTGCTAATAAATAATAAAAGGCACTATGGACAGCTCAGAATTGTAAAGTTCCTTCATAAGTCGATTGTAAGATAACACTTCATGAGCGTTACACATTTATTTTCTCTTACTACCATTATAATACAACCAAGTAATAACAATATTTTCACTATATATGATAACAAATGTAAATACTACAGAGTCCATACTATGATAATAACCTTGTGTCGACACATAGTAGATTATTTTTAAACATCCACTTCAAAATGGCGGTAGTTCACAACGACTTATCGCTTAGGGTTTAAGGATGCTGGGTTTCCGCCGTGGTACGCAACGCTTCATGAGCTAACAGCTCGCTCAAAATGCGTACGTGCTGAATAAAATATAAAAATTAAAAGTATAAAGAAAAAAATTGCAAAGCCTAGTTATATCTGTAAACACTACTTTGAAATACAGATACAAATGATGACTATAGTCTGTGTAATGGTAATACGCGATATAAACTAGGGACCTGATGGTAAAGGTGGACGAAGAAGCAACATATAGGTCGATTGCACGTTGCGTCATGGCCGCCATGTTGGTGGCTAGGAAACACAAGATATTTCTCCTCTGGAAGTTAACTTCCATTTTTAGGCAAACTAGGTGAGCAAATTTTATTTTGTTTTGGCACCAACATGGCAGAAATGCAATCAACCTATATACTTGTTTTTGTGATAGAGTATAAAAATGAAACTGGGAATTTGAATTAAACTCTCTCGCTGTGTGTTTCGGATGGCATCCACCATCCTTTATCAGCAGATGTAGGAAGACTAGTCCCTAGATAGGACTCACATACATGTGTCTTAAATTTCTTAATTTTTACACAGTTCAGTTGTAACAACTTAATATTTAACCTTGAGTAAACTATCTTCTTCCCTAACTGATCAATTTTTTTTCATTTCGTGGAAAAATTAATAAGGCCAATTTATAGCGAATGTACGAAAAAATACCTTCGGACTCAGCCAATACTTTTTAGACACTAAAACGTGTCAATCTTTTCTCAGAGGCCCGTTTACACTAACATATTAGGGAACTCTAGCAACGATGATGGCGACGGCAACGAAAACATCACTATTGAAAAAAAATTCGCGTTTTTTCAAACGTTGTCGCGATTATTCCAACTCACTTTAAATGTCAAATGTAGCTGAAATTTCCTGGAGTTGAATTCTTGGAGACCGCACCTAAGCTGAGAAAGAGAAAGAGAAATTTGGCGTTGTGTGTTTACGTCCTCCAAAAGACGCCCCATCAGGAAATTTCACATCCTAGTTGCTCAGTGAAGAAAATGTACAAAAAAGTGTAATGCAGGTGCAGAGTTCTCGTTCTCGTTGCCGTAGCCGTCATCCTTGCTAAAGCTACCTATCCTCTTACCTATACCTTAGTTCCTTGTTTTGTCTTACGCCGTGATCGGAAGCAGTTAGGGACACCACAAATTTTATATTCGTCTTAATGGCGGGAGCATGCAACAGGGTTACCATGAGATGCCTTGGTGACCCCGAATCTATCTTCAGTTGTTTTGTGTATCATACGATATATATATAGAAAAGCTGATAGATTTCAAACTGAAGAAGAATATTAATGATGTAAAAATATCACAGGCTTCTCTAAACGACTTTGAAATTTTTAAAACCTTTATTTAGTAGACTGAGGAGATTGCTTTTTATATTAAGAAAGCACTTCAGCAGTTCTGTAGCTCATCAAGTAAGTGCCTGGTTAATTTATATCTACTTGACTTCTATAATCCCTTCATGCGAGTATCCTCGCGAAACATTGTCAGTTCCATTTCGTCCTTGCGTTCGCATTTTAAGATGTGTCAAATACTGGAAAGGTTAACTAAAGGTTGTATTATAAGCCACAGAGCGGTTGATATGTCCTTTAGAAGTCTCTCTGTAGGTCCTGAAGCTGGTTTCTATATGTATGTACAAGATGACCTCCCGGAAGCGATCTTTTAAGCGACGATCATATGATACTAAATGCAAAACGTATCATGAAAATACTGACGAATCACTTTTGCTGAACCAGGTGTTTATGTCTGCTAGGTTACCGCACTTTTCTCAGTTTGGTCCCGAAAATGTGGCGAGTTGTTTCACTATCCCTGAAAAACAAGGGGAAACAAACCATTGACTTTGAAGTGTTATAAACCAGTTCTTAGTTTGGTTACGGGCAGTGCTTTTTTGAGAAATGCAGGGCATTTGGTAAGATGCATTTCCTGAGAGTATGGAAAAAACAAAATGTGAGTTCCCGGCCGGCAGGAGTCCGACTCATGGTCCACTGTCTGACTGTGCTCGAATGTTCTAACCACTGTTTGAAACATAAAGCATCCTACCTCTTACGTTACGTTCGAGATGGTTCACTCCGTTTTCCATCCAGTTGTCTCCTAAACGATAAAAAAAATTACTTTGTTTGGAAACTCTTGAAGTCTGAGCCGCAGGACTCAAAGGAGGTGGTGTAACCGAGTCATCAGGGCGCTCAGTGTTACAGGGTAGGTTGGTGGAAATAAAACATTCATGGCAGTTCTGTGGCCACACCATGTAATGTCACCAGCCTACTACGTGATGAGATTTTGGGAGCAGTGGTGAGAGCACTCGCCCCCCACCGATGTGGCCCGGGTTTGATTCCCGGAGTGGACGCGATATGTGGGTTGAGTTTGTTGTTGGTTCTCGTCCTTGCTCTAAGGGTTTTTCTCCGGGTATTCAGGTTTTCCTACCTCCACAAAAGCCAACATTTCAAAATTCCAATTCGACCTGGAAACAGTGGATGAGTAGCCACTCTGTGGATGTGCCACTGAAATTCCCATTTACTTAACAGATTTTTACGATGTATACGTTTATTTCAAGAACAATCCTCGACAATCAGATCCTTTACATTAATCACATTCATTTGGAATTTCTTTTATGAATAGTTATTTACCTGACGAACTTACTTCTGCTCGGTAAGCAGATTTTATTTTCACAAGAGCATCTTCCACCAGCAAACAAAGCAAGAACCACTGTAAGTTTCTCATCCCGATCACACTCGGGCACGTTTTGTGCCTTCTTACATAACGGCGTGCACCGCGTTTTGCCATTCTTCCTGCATCGGCACTTGCTCTTGCAGTCTTTGGTGATGAAAACGCGGCCACGCCTGAATCGCCGACCGTCTACATAGCAAAATCTCCTAGGAACTAGAAATTGATAAAAGTATTTGAAAATGAAAGTTACGAAGCCGTGTGGCTGATAATGTTGTCTCTTTAAGGATACTGTACACGAAGCAATTTCTCCTGCAATTTGCAGAAACTCCCTCTTTGCAACTTACCTCATGTCCCACAACAAAAGCCTTAGACCCGTTAGGTGTTAACTAGACACGGAATATTTGGGAAGATCCTATAGGGATACGAGGTATTAAAGATAAATTTTGCGATATTGTGTATCAGATTTAGGATAAGATGATCTACAATTTCTTAAGGGGATATGAAATTTTTTTGGCCAAAAATTAATTGGATATGAGATAAGTAGAACCTCCCTAATGGGACCTCAAATTTGCTTTGGGAGTTGCGGGGAGAGTAAAACAGTTTTGTGAGTTTTACAATGACCTCCACTGATTGAAGATTAATTGCGGCTGTAAAGTGTAAACCTATTTTGCATTCATGGCGGAAGGAGGCAATCAAAATAAAGATAATTCGAGCTCCCAGTTCAAGAAAGCAGACTTTTTCTTGTCTGCGATTGCAAAGCGAAATAAACAAGGTAGTGTATTTCTAAGTCCCAATAAAGACGAGGATAGCACATTCACTGACATAGTTATGAAAAGACAATGAAGAGATAAATTCGATAACAACAAATATTACTCGGTGAAGTACATTATTAAAAAGAAACAGAGCATTATATAATTAAAACTGCAGGAGTGTAGTGGTAGAAAGGCAAACTGACCTATACCTGGTACACATTCCTGTGTCTGGCAAGAGCAACCGTTTTTCCCGATCACGGCCACATCCTTTCCCCTTGATCGCATTCCTCTGGGACATTTTATTCTGGGACACATGGGCACACAGGATATCTTTCCGTTTTCGTTGCACCTACAGCTCCGAGAGCAATTTCCTAACGTGAACGTCTCGCCAACTTTGTACTGTTCGTCTTTATTCTGTCTGTAGCAAACAACTGGAAGTAGAATAAACTGTTTGTTTAATAGTTGAATGATCATAGTTAAAAATGGATTTTATTTACACAATTGAAAGCCGTTAAAAAAGTTAATTTTAATATTGCGTCCATTAGTGCCATTGTAATGATCACTTTAGAGCTCAACTTTACGCGCAACATTGAACCTCATCCAATGACAAGAAAATATGACCGTGGGAACATTAACTACAGAACAAACATCAGTTTTGACGTTAACCCGACAGAAACGTTTTCGTGATAAACATTTTAGTCAATGGAAGCTTGAGAGCTGATTTACTTGGTTTCTTCTGGACCCCATTGCGTGCATACACAAGCATGGGCCAAAAGGTTACAGTAAAGTCCTTCTCAATCAATCTTATTACCTCAAACACGCCTATTTGGAAAGGACAGAAGTTAACACGAACAATGAACGAAACTGATTAAAACTGTTCATGATCAGACGGTATTACTCATCATCAAGGTCTTTGCGTTGGGCAAAGAAGAAGGAGTTGCAAAGTGTTTAGCAGCGCCTCTATAATGCGGAGTCAAGTCGGTCTCTCTCAACACCAGCTGGATTGGCAGTTCCGTGTTTAAATCCTCAATCACGCTTGTTCCGCCTCCCAGCAGTTGGGATTCTTAAATAAGTCATGTTCTATATTACTCAGATGTTGATGTTTTGCCAATTTCAGTGGTCTTCACCAGCAAAGGTTGAAGAGCAACTCTGTTTCAGTTAAATTACTGCATGTTATTAAGCAATTAACTTCCACAGAACCTCTCCTCTCTCATTCAAATTCACTCACGTTGCTTCTTTTCTCCAACGTGTTTCGTGTGTTGTGTTTTTAGGACAGAACAATTTTCTCTTACAATGGAAAAGCACAGAGATTCCACCGCGATAATATACAATGAAGGCAGACATGCTCGTATGACTTATTCACGTTTCGTGCCGACGCAAGCTTGGTGGGCCATCCAACTAAGTAACAGGCTTTAACTAATACGGTTAGTACAAACGTAAATCCCAAGAGCACAAATGTAAATCCTATTGTAAATCACACATTTAAGAAAAGGTCAATTCTTAGCGCATGCCAGTTCAACGAGTTAGGCCACAATGTTCCTCTAATCCACTATCTGACAAAACCTCTATCCGAAACGACACACGTACACACGTGTGCTATGTTAAGCTGTTGGACGTTTTCTATATTGATTTTAATAATTATATTTTCTCATATATTTTACCGTATCTTTGTTATTGGGTCTTCCTAATCGAATGCGAAAGTATCGGAATTGCTTATCACGTGATGCAAAGACTGGCGATCAATCCGGCACTTCATGTAAGATTTCCGTCTTTCAACTTCTCGGTAGAATTACGAGTAACTCTCTTAAGTCAAGAGGATTAAAACAAAATAAAGTATTCGAAAAAAGCCGACGCGTTACTGTACATATCCAATGTCCTTATTTCTAAACCGCTAGTTTTGTGAACTCTATCAGCGGTAATTGAAACTCAACACGTTTAAGCTATTGCCCGATGCGGTCGTCCACACGAACAGTCGCACTCCAGGACCCAAGTACAAGAGTTCCGTTTCATGAATTGCGTTTTGCCGCTTCTAGAAGTATATAAATGAGATATTTTCTAACCGTGTTAACGCTGTGCACTCTTAAATCACAAGTGGATAATACGGGCGGTGTCTGAGTATTGACTTTTGGAGTTATTATACCAGGCTTTCGTTAAAACAATATCACTTTCACCACAATTTGCAATGTATCGGATGGCTAAAGCTCACGGAGATTAAAAGCTCATATGTGGTTACAAAGTATATACAAAGAACGCCGCAGAACATTTCAAACACGCAAGGGAAGAGATCAATAGACTTATTGCATGTATGTGGTCTTAGCCGTATGGATTATTGTTAGATTTATTTCGATATATTTTATCGACAAAATCATCATAACACGCAAGCAATAAAGAAAATGTACAATGTACAATGCGAATGTACACCCTACCGCAAAATTGGCTTACGGTTTGCCAGTCCACAACAAAATAAGAGAAATGCAATCCGTAATTTGTTTACATTGACAAACAACAACAAGTAAAAAAAGAAAACATATATCAGCTTCAGCACAGACACCTTTCCCACTTTCATCAGAGCGCCGAGTTGAAACTGGTCAAAGTTTCCGATTTCGTTTTTTCGGAGATATTGTGGAATAAACAGCATCTCTGCGTGGAAAGCACTGATAAAGAGCTTTAAAGTTTGAACCACAGTACACTTCCGACTGTAAACCGGTGAACTCCACACAAACGGACCTAAACGTATTACCCAGGATTGGATTGAGTCCAGTGAGGCCCGATGCTCCCGTACTCGATTACAAATAACATTACAAATTCACACGCATTTTTTTACGGTCCCATCGAGGCATTATTTATGGCTGTTATGCTCATTTACAAATCACAAAACTACTGACTAGAAAAACCGTGGCTAATACGTTGAAACTTTGCTTCACTGCTAAGACAACAACGGGAACTGGCCGCAAAGCGTTTAATTCAGCAAAATAAAGTGGAAACTCTTGCGTGACAAATTGAAAGCACAAAAGTAGTTTGTTTGTTTGTTTTTTAATCATCTTTAACTCTGTTTTTTGCAATCACTGACATCTGTATGTATCTGTTGCAATTTTTCATTTAATTTTTTGTTTATTATTTATTAGTTAGTTTTACCTGACCAAACAATTAAATGTAAACCTTTAAGGGGCACCCGACTAGTTTAGCTCGTCATAGTTATTTCGGGTGCCCTGCAACCAACTATCTTGTTCAAATAACAATTAATAGTAATTTCTTTCCTTTTGAGTACGAATAAACAATTGTTGTTGGTGTTGTTGTTGTAAAAATTGAGTCTGTTAGTTAGTAGAAAACACATCAATACTAGACAACACGTATAAAGTAACTTCACAAAAGGGAAAAAAGTTTCGTCAGACTCAAACTTGGAAGGTCTTAGGTTCGACTCCTGAGAGGAGCACTCGGATTTCCTTTTTCCGAGTGTACCTGTGTCACTCACTGAATAATAATACACCATTCACTGAAACTCGAATATTGCCTAACAGTCTGACCTCAATACGTTGTGGTGTTAACAGTTTTGAACCCGTGGATGAAAAATGGGGCTAATCAAATGATAGCTGCTGAGCGGTGTTTTCCTGTGTTCTGGTTTTCTTCTAGTACAATATTTTTTAAATTAAAAGAAGGATTTTTTATTGATCCGGAAACAGGCGTACCTTTAGCTGGATCGTCTGGAACACAACGTTGTCTTTTGCAAGAGCAGCGAACTCCCCCTGATCCAACAGCCTCCTCAAATACCTGAAGGAAGTATCCGGGGGGGCACGGAACAGCTATTGAAGGACATAGATCAATACAGCTGGCCAATCCTCCCATCATACAATAACACTGCCTTGAACAATTGCTTGTAATGAATGAGGAATTGACTGGGTAGGAATCTCCGTCGACTAGGCAGCTGGTCTCATCTAATGATGTTAAAAAAAATTCATAGCATACTTTGTTAGCATCACTGAAAGAAGGAAAATCGTTTAGTTAAATTTTTTGCTTTAATGACGATCAGTGTGAGGTGTCACCTTTTGAACTTGTTCTTTGTGATAAACTCCTTGCAATCACTGCAATGGGAAAAATTAACAAATTAAGAACAGCAAAAGTACCATTCAGTTAACGTTAAATCAAGATGTTCCTGGCGACTTTTATTGCGATTAGTTTTGTGTAAGTCCTGATCATTCTGAGGCGAAATAAAACCAGATCGTGCAACAAGTTTTGTCTTATCTGACTAAATACTGACTGACGGAGCCTTTAGTACATAGAACGGTGGAAAGTCGAACGCCCACAAATACAGTAGTCACGTTAGCTTTAGGGCAGAAAATTTCAAAGTTTACACCTTTAAGTCAGGTGTTTTACAAATGCTTAATCTAGAATTCTACTTTGCAACTGACTTAAGAAAGTCAGCAGCAGTGAAGCCCAAGAGAAAACGGAAATTGTTAAGTGTAAATTAGTTTTCGTGCATAGCGGGTATTTGGTGGTTCAACACCATGGTTCCTTTGACTGGGATAACAATCTACTTTAGCTTATTTAATTTCGCCTGAATAACCTTCTTATCTTCAAAATTGACATCCATTTACTTCCGTAGAAAGACTGTTTGTCACGACGCTCAGGTTTGTAAACAACAGTCTCAACGTCCCTCATTCCAAAGCATAGGTTGTTGCTTGCTTTCACTTTGTTTATTTTAACTATTCAGGCCCAAGCTTTATTGACGCTAAGGGACAAGGCACTACGCTGTCAAGTCCCGGAAAGAGGGAAAATGCAAAAATTAAGAGGTAATGACAGAATGGACCTTGCAATGTTGGGCAATGAATGTTTCTGTCAAGAACGTTACGCTCTGAAACGGACAGAACCTCCAAGAATGTCGCACTTAGCGATATCCATCAATCGTCAAAATTCAAGTTCTTTTTTGGAGGCGGGACGGTGCACGAAACGCGAAAAAAGTTCAGCTCCGTAGCTAAACCAAATGCTGAATTTAACTGAATATGTTGTAAGTTTTGCTGCCATGTAGATAGTCTCCCAAAGCAAAAAGATAATTTTTACCGTAGAGTCAACTGTCTGTATTAAATGCCCGTAGGTAGTTCAGTAGATATAAAGAGGTTGTCAGTTGAAATGCTTTCTCTGAATGGGACAAACGCATTGCATATTGTTTCAGAGTGAAGTAGAGGGGGCGTGATTCCAGCAATTTGCGTTACGCTTACAGTGCTGGACAACGGTCATTCGCTAGTTGTCATTCGAGTGATAAGTACAGAAAGAAAGTACATTTTAGACTTAATAATCTGCCGAAGCCTTTCCATTCAGAATAAACTGGCTCTCGGGGCATCATGTGATATCAGTTTACTAATAAGCTGATTATTGAAGTTGGCGGACGGAAAACTCCACTCTTTAGGGGCATGGATAGAAACGTGCTGTTCTTCTTTAAGTTGTTTTCTTCGGGACGTCGTCAAAATGTACGGCAAGGTCTCGATTGAAAGTTACTCAATTGCACGCAATCAGAAATAATCAAAAACACCAGGAATAACAAAGGATCGGAAGAATCCAATAACATTCTGTAACCGATTTTTTTCCTTTTTTCGTGTGTATCTAAGGCACGACTCGAGAAATTGACTTTTTGTCAATCAAGAGAACATCAAAGATCTAGATTCCTCGGAAGTTTTGGTTTGCTCACAGTGGGAAAGAATCATTGAAAACATTTCCGTTAAAAAAGTAATTTTTTTCTCGAACAGAGGAATTTATAAACTTTGATGATTTAGCAACATTAAGTTAAGACATTTCTAATAGCCGTCGATAAGTAGGAATCCCGTTTGTCCCGATATTTCCAGACAACAAGATACAATTTCCAAGCTCGACTCGACATTTGTGGTTTAGGATGTTTTTTTGTGGGCTGGTGACGTAATTTGACTATTTCTTATGCTTCGACTATTTTACTTTTTTTAAGCCTTAAAACTATCTCACAAGCAAACCTCTTGGTATCATGGATTCAATATGTTGATAAACTGCCCTCATTTTCCTGGTTTTATCAAATAGAGCCGTGCACGTAATATAAAAAACGTCAACATTGATTCTAGGTTCTTCTGAGTTTGCTCTGTCTATGATTTTATTGATGTTGTCATCAACATCAACGCCTCTGTAACATATGCTTAAGTCAGACATCTTTCTCAGAAATATTGCTCAATTGACAAATAAAAAGAAAATATCATAGTCCGCTCAGAAGATTTAAGAACCGGAGCCTGCAGATAGGAAGGAAGTCCTCTCTCGAAGAAACCAAGGAAATACGTTGTACTCACCAAAACGATGTCTTCCAAACGTCGAAACAATCGCCAATATTTGAATCGTCAAAATATTCATGACTTTCTTGGTGAATCTTGAAGTTTCAACCTGGAGAAATGAGGAAAATGTGGCAATTCAATGGTATTTCAGTCTGGCGATAAAACTTTCAATTGTCGCTTTTATACCTTGATACAGTCCTTTGGATCTGACTGTGTCTCGAATAGGCTTCAACTCTCGCCTAATTGTCTTTGCTCAGTGTTAAAGTACGAATTGTTTTAAAAACAATTAGTTACCGCAACACAGGCCTGTTGAACGTACGAGGTTATTGGTGTCATCTGACTGCTTATGAACTTTCGCATGTACATGTAATTATAACAATAGTAAACAGAAGTGCGCGCCCAGAGTGCATCATGGGTCGTTTGATCTAAGTGTTGTGCTTAACAGTTGGAAATATAACATTTCATTGATCTACTCAGTAATAACCAGTCCATAGGCTGTCAAATCCGTTTAGGTGTCTAACTGCGAATTTTTTTGGCCATGCGTGAGATAGTTTATCACAAACGGAAGTTATTAAACCGGAGAAGGAAAACTCCGAAGCATTAGAAGCATTGTATGCAAAAAGAACCAAAAGAAACCATTGAGAATGTAACATGAAGAGAAATAACCTGGGTGGCCAAAAAATCAAGTAAAATTTATCGCTTAAGTCTTTTTTTCTTCACCATAAGACAGTAATTTCTTCATTTTGGGGCAAAACTTGTCAAGCATTGTTTCCAACTTGAGTTCTAGACCTTTCGAAACAAAGACAGCCATAAACATGACATTCCTTGACGGATTTTCGTCGTCCTTATATCCAGTAAAGGGATTTTCGGGATTTCGGAGGCGTTCTGTGCTCTTATTTCATTTCTTTTATGATGATACCCCACGCCGAGACTGGCTAAGTGTTTCTCTGTATGATTAAAGGATAAAAACTACTGTACAAATACCCATTTTGCGGTTAGGCGCATGTAACCGCGTCCAGCTCATGCGTAATATACCCGTCGAGAAATTAAGATGTGTGGCATATTATCACGAACTACTCAAATTGGCTTAGAATATTAGCTACATATTTTCAAGGAAAAAGAATTGTTTTGCAGGCGATATGTTTTTTTCGTTGTTTCCTGTTGTGTGATTACTTTTGTCTTCACTGATTTCTTTCCGTTCCATTTTTTGCACCTCATTTGCGCGAATTGAACCAAGCCTTTTTTTCAAGTGGTGTTAACAGCAGTAAGGAAGGCGGGGTTACCTAGCCGACGGCTATAGAAAAAATAAACAACGATGGTCATGTGTCGCTTACTCCGCCGTGCTGGATGATTTATCCAGTGAAGTAAATATGAAGAAAAGCGCCCTTAAACGCGACGTGTTACACAGTGAACACGATAGAACACTTTAGGTGGTCGTTTGTGCATTCGGTCCCATTTGATGGCTTAAACAGGATTTATATTTTGCCGTAATCGGTCATTTCCGATTATAAAACTTTAATTTATATCCAAGATTTTAAAGAAGAAACTAAAAGATGCCGCCTTATTATCCGCAAGGTCCAATGTGGATTCAGTATTTAAGATGTGGAGTCCGGATAGAATTTATAGCAATATTCTGAAGTGACTTTTAGCCAAGCGTTTGCATGTTTCGTATCCGGTTGGACCTTTCCGGCGTCCTTCCGGCCTGAGAGGAACTTCTCGCGTTGAAAGTCCTAAGGACCGCTGGGACATTAGTCAATCCCAGAGCATGCGATGGCCTCGTAAGATTCATCAAACAAGATTTGAGGCTGCGTTTCATCAACAAAGCCGAGACAATTTTACAAAACTACTCTAAGCGGTTATAATGAGATATAGTCACTAGAAGGATACGGGCTCTCCTCCCCTGCTAATGAAATTGCTTTTCGGCCCCAAAATGTTACCCGGAGGCAACGAATTTCTCTCCATTTTTTTTTCTTTTCTGTATTATGAGGTTTTCTCTTTCGTGTTCGTTTTTTTCTTAGTTTTTATTTCTCATGCTTAAGGGTTGGCCGAAGGATGGGTATTACTGGAATCGACTTATTAAGCATTGCAGCTGAATAACTGAAAAATCCCTTTGAAATAGTATAGAAATTCTTTTGATATATAGCAAACCTGTGGATAGTTATTTTCACGCGCTCTTATTGGCTACTCAAACTCCGGACAGTTAACAATTATCCCACGAGCGCGCGTTGGATAAAGGGCTATAATGATCTTCTATCCAGCTAACGCGAGTGGAATAATTGTTTTATTAAGAACAACGAAGATCAGAAAGATCTTTCTGTTTTCATGTTTCAAGAAAGACGAGAAGACGACTTTTAAATGGTCGCTATTTGTCGGGCATTGTATAATGGCAGATATCCCATGGGCGCTGAGCCGATAAAAACTCTGGAATTCCATTATCCAATGATCCAGTTTTTAATATTTGTGATTCACCTCCCGGTAGTGTCCTGCACCAGTTTTCAACAGGAAATCCACCGCCACTTTTAGTGTCAGTGAACAATTGTTATTAGGCAAAACGACCATGATCATCTAATTAACTCTTCAGGGTACGAAGTTAGAAGAAATCAAGGACGGTTACAAATACTTTTCCTTAAGAGAAAAATTTGAATACTTGGCTCTTTTCCTAGATTTAATTATCTTATGAGTGAAAGAATGTGGTTTATTAATTTCATTGGAATGCCGTAAAACTTAGTTATAAGATGTGCAAAATGTTGCTTAGAGATGTAAACAGGAAGGAATGTGATAACCGCAGACAAAGTGTATTGAGCAAAGAGACTGAATATCATCTACACCTATATCGATGTCATGTTTGGAAACAATAAAAAAACCAACGAAATTTTCAGATGAGTGGTCATATTCATTACGCCGATAAACATTCGCTAACTTGCTAAAAGAAAACGTTTAAAGAAGCTTTGTGGAGAACAATTTACGTCTTGAGATAAAAATTGTAATAAGTCTTAAATAATTAAGAATTTCCACGACTTTAAATAAAATTGCAAGTTGACTTGTTTCTGCTTTGGACACTGATATATAGCCTTTTGGCCCCAGGTGGAAAACTTTCATTGTCGCTGAACTGGTTTGCACACATTTAAACAACAACAGAATGTTCCCGATTATAGTCGATTCAGTTTTCTTACTTTTCCTCTGCTTTCGCTAAGATGCATAACAACATGCTCCATAATCCCAAGATCGTGGTTTCCAAAGAAAATTGTTTATTTTATTGGCTAAGTATGAGATATGTTTGTTGACTGATTCATGTTTGAATCAGGCTTCCACGCAGATTACGTCAGTGCTCTAGCACATTAGACAAATCCATTAAGCAAACACAAAAATCTTCGATCAGAAAACCTTAAGGTGGTTAACACCAATATTGGGATATTAAAAGGAGAAAAGATAATAAATAATAACACAAAAATGGGCTTATAATAGGCTTAGATTGAATAGTTTCATCACCTTGATCGCACTGTATTAACGCAGCCCTTCCAAAGGTTTCAAATGGTGTTTTTGACAGGGAATAATTTCACTAACTAATATGAAACTAAAAGTTAAATCTCGTTGCTGACTAGTTAGGGATTTGTTGTGATTCTGTTCAGGAAGGCTCTAAATGGATGATTTGCACAAGATATGGAGCCTTTCCAATTTGGCAGGTTTGGCTCCAATCTTAATAGCACAGACTAACACAGACTAACACATCTAAAAACAAAACACAGCTTTTCTATAGAGTGACTTGTTCTCACATCAATGCAGTAGTTCAAGATCATGAGTAGTAAAAAGGTCTCAAAATCCACTTGGCCCGGCTTTCAGACAAATCGTATGTTCCAGCTTATTCTGATTAGACAAATCTTAAACCAAAATATAATTGGACAACTTAAACCTAGACCGTAAGATTACACTGAAATATTTGCCTAAAGGAAGTTCTTTTTGTCTTGATGAGTGTCGTTTATTTTGATAAGTCAAATCCAAAAGCCAAATACTAAAGGCACGATTGGTATGTCTCACATGAGGTTAATGCAACAACAAACAGCAACAACGTTCGTTTATGCTTTTCCCAAATCCCGGCTTTTTAGCTTAATAAATGTATATGCATGTGCAATAAGTAATCATCACAATATCTGGTATTTTATGTTTTGTATCAGTGTGTCAATAGAGACTTGCGCTTGAATTTTCGTTGATGACGTAATTTGTGAAACAGCCGCCATTTTTTTTAGCTGATCATAAATTACGTACTTTCTCGTCTTAGTGAGAATTTAAATATGTACTCATTGTTAGCAACGGAAACGGATCACTAAATACACATTTACAGTATTAGTGGTAGAGCGGATGCCTGTGCAAACATCGAAGGAAGAAAGAGCTCGTGAGCTGGAAGGAAGAAGAATCTATATAACAAGTTTGGGTCCAAAAAGGAAACGTCAGTGAACTTTGACGAGTGGATATAAGCCCGGTATTGAAATTATAAATATTTTAACCTTTTGAAAAATAGAAAGTTTTTCATGCATTTAACTAAATGAAGAATTTTTTTTAAAAAAACAATGTAGTATTGTTTTGATTTTGTTGTGCGGAGGCAGGGGTGTTTGGTTCCAGGGAAGGGGGGAGAGTACTTCCTTATTAGGCTTAGACGGGGACGTTCCGCTTGATAGGCCGTGGTTTTAATGCCTCTCAAGCTCTGTACAGAGCAGGGTATATAATGTTATGCGAGTATGTCCTAAACAGGGTATTGCCACGTCTGAATCCAATCCTCTCCTAAGCAGAGTAGGGTTAAAGTTGTGCGATTGTCACTGTAGAATGTATATATATTTTTGCTTTGTTTGTTTGTTTATTATTTAGTATTTTGAAATCGAGTTGTCCTACACAGAGTATAGGTCGGGGTTTTAAACCACCCGGCACCCCACTACCCAAACATGAGTCAAATAAGTACCCCTGGGGGATCGATCTGGTTTTGTTGATTAACTCTTTTAAAATTTCTAGTTTCAATGGACTCATTTGTTGCCAAGTACAACTACATACGGCCGGTATAAACATCTTATCAACTTATCAATTTAAAAACGGATGTATGGTAACTAAGATGTAAAGCTTGGTTATTGTTAGTAATAAACTGCCTTTGCCTGCTAAACACTGCACTAGAATCACAAGGCAATCGATTCCTTCAGCTCTGGGAACTGTAGTTTATTATATTAAATATCCTTGTTTTGAAAAGGTCTCGTTTCCTCCCTTTGACCTCGACAAATAATTCGATACGTTTCCCGTGGCGCGAAAATCTGTCAGAAATGCGAGAAAGGTTTCAGAAAACGTGCATGTTTATCTGGAGCTGCTGTCTGTGATCGGATCTTTCAGAGGACACAGATTGTGATTCCATATGGCGCCAGGAAGTATTCAAGTCCGTCTTTGCTGTCATCAAAAACCTGTTAGCCTGTTCATGCCTCCACATTGGAACACGTGAGCAAACATTTGATACGTGCGATGAGTTGCATTAATTGATCGCAAATCGCAAACAAAGGCCTCAGAAAAATAATTTTGGCAATGGTTTTTTCCTTGCCCATTTGTTCGGCTACAGTTTAGAATACAGACCATGGAATGTTTTCTTAATTCAGTGAACAGGATGAGAATATGACCAATCTTTAACAAGAACGTATAAATAAATACTGTAGCTACTGTCATACTCAACAGTAGGTGTCCTTGTTAAATTTATATGCTATTGTGCCACAGATTCCTCGATCTTCCTAGAAAAATAATCGGACAGATTTTTCTAGGAAGATCGGAGGGAACTGTGCTTGCAGGGTTTTATACCCCAAAAGAACTACATCGGCATAGTCCATGGCAAATTTGTAAACTAGGACATTGAGGAATTTTAAAAAATATAAAGTTGAAGACCAATTACCAAGAACAATGTGACACGCCATCAACAGGTCACCATGCTGATAAACATTTTACTGACGTTCTGGAAAATTCGACTGGAAACGAAATCTGCATTTTTGTTACATTTGAGATTTCATTAAAGTGTTAACCATTCCGATTATTGCATGTACAAAACACCCCTAAAACTCAGTACCAGCGAGTGAGAAATCAAGATAAACAAAAATCTCCAGTGCGAAAAAAAGGATTTATGTCTCATCCTAAGCTTGCTACGATAACCTTCTGAACGCAGTATTGTAACTAACCATAAGTGTCATGAATGTGTTCATCGTTTGCTTCATACCTCGTTACGCACAAGGCTCCTTTTGGCCGTGCCCGCCCTCAGTCAAGAGGCTCTTATTTACTTTGTTCATTTTCTGAAGAGGCTTGTGTTAATGCCGGCCCTTAGGGGCCAATAGACACAGATGAATGTTTCCTGTTTACGACAGTTGAGGAAAAAATTAAAGGTAAACCAACCAATTTACCAACAAATGGCTAGCCGAACAGCAACAAGTAATCAATTTGCTTTGATTGATATCACCTGTTCAGGAACATGATTTCTTGATCAAAACGGCTTTTCAAAACCGTTTAAGCAGATATCAAAGCTATCTATCCGACAAAAGAAATTTTACGCTTGTTGTTTCTTCTGAGAACAGAACAATGGCCATTATGATCGATTTGAGATTAGGTGTTTTACACAAAAATCATCGAATTGCGATCTCTTTCGACTTTTTCTTCGACCTCTCTGCGACAAAAAAACAATGGTTATGCCAATTGCTGTGCCACGTGCGTTGTAAATTTTGGTAACTAGTTTCTAGCAGGTTGATCAAATTTAAAATATATTTTAGTAGGAATGGAATGAAGAACTGTTTTACGTTGTTTGCTAGACAACAACATTTGGTCGTCAGATGTTTGTTGGAGAACAGAGCGCTAAACACTGTGCGTTTAAGGGAGTTGAACTATTAATTTATTAGAACGCGGGAGAAAACAAGCGGGGAAATTATGATCAACATAGTTTAGCAACGTACAAGCTTACCTGAAAATTTTTAAAGTGCTTTGATGCTGTGCTGTATACACCTTGCTGAGAGAACGTGAACTACTGCTTGAACTGCTGCTTCGTGGTAAGACAACAAAGTCAATCGAACTTATATGTGTTGATCGTGATCTGTTGAATTAAAAGGAGTATCCAATTACCCTGATGCTTGTGTTAAGTAATACTCTCAATCAACGGATGAGCAAACGATCGCCTGGATGAAATGGGATTTGCGTGCAGCTGATTTTCACCACTGATAAAACCCAATTAGCGCACTCACGTCGCTGCTACAAGCTGAAATTGAATTGCTTTTAACTTAGCACTCCTGGATAATGGTACAAGAATCGCGAGGTTACCAAAATTCATTTCCTGTGAAAGGACGTTTTTCGTCAACATCATCTACGCACTGTGACAATTAAAATATTTTTCATCGAATGTATTGACCGCGCTCAGCACGTCAACAGTAGGACACGCCTTCTTGCGTTTTGACAAAACTCACGTGAACATTAACACATTTTCAGGCAAAACAGACGACTTGTTGCTTAGTAAAAGCCTGAAGCCCGGGACAGGAAAATCTCAATATTACATAACAGAAAATTTTATGTCAAGGCTGGCACTTACGGCTAATCCAGCAACTAGTATAGGTATACGCGTAATGGCCGTTATAGCTACAGTGAACTTAAGGCGGGGGACCAGTCAGGGGCCCTCCCCTAGGTCCGCCTCTGGTGGGTGTCTTTGCATTAATCTACTTATTGTTAAGACTATGGTCTGGGACGTTTTCAGTGCTCTGAAATGTGACCACTTTTCGCCTGAAATAGGTTAAAGACTATTTGCAGCTGTGATTTCACTAAACACGCATCAACAAGGGTCTTATACAGGACGAGGACGATCTCGGCTCTATGTTATGGCTCCCTCTCCCCTGGTGACCGCATGATGATCAGTCTGCAATGTATGGACTTTACGAATCTTTGGCGGGGGGTGGGGGGAGGGGTACTTAGGTATGTGTCAGTAGCTCTCTGTTACGGATATACCGGTATGTAAAAATTCTGCCCATGATTTACATACACATATTTACCTCCTGAATTTTGAGCAAAGTATATTGGAGTTCTCGTTTTAATAGTTATAAATGTTGTCAGCTGTTTTGTTACATTTGTGTAGGCTTATAGTTACTAAGCTAAGGTTGATGTTGCTCTCTTGGACCATCATTTAAGGTGCTCCTGTTTCTAACCTAGGTTACCCTTGCCGACGGATAATCTGACTTGTTTACAGAGACTCATACTTAAAGCTAAAGTTTTACTTAATGATTTCCCAGCAATTGCACATGTTGAAAGGATAGCATTGACCTATGAAGAAACACGTTTGAGTGGCAAAGAGTACATTTAACAACGCCATAAGTCTGCAAATCAAACGCACGAGAAGGGTTCTGGGGGAGGGGGGAGGGTCGCTAAATTTCAGGCCCGGTTGTTTAAAGAGCGGATAACTTTATCCAGTGGGTAGGCCAAATAAAACTCGTATCCACCGGATAGTTACCCAATAAATAAAATGCTACACGATCTACCTTGATGTCGCATCAATAAAGTTATGATAAATTTATTGGCTGGATGGTTGCTGGGTAGCGCTATCCTTCGTACAACCGGAATGACGGAAGTAGATCTATTTCATCCGCCGGATAGCGATTTATTCGCTGGATGAGTGATTTATCCGCTCTTTGAACAACCGGGGCCAGTTCCAAAAACCAGACTCTGTTGATCGGATATCAGACTGAAACAGTTGAAACTACCAGAGTCTGTAAGAGTGCCATGCCACTGGACTACGAAGCAAACACCCTTCTTCCTACCCAACCCCCCTCCACACCCCATGCCAAGGCATTTCTTCAGCGATTTGAAACACGCGGTCTCACGGTGAAGCACCGGGTCGCTTATAATTACAGCGATTGTGAAAGTTGTTTTGCAAGCCTGCGGAAGCTTCAAGTGAGTATATAATTGAATTAATGATTGATACAGCACGCGTACGTGAAGATATGATCGCACTTTTATTTACGCCTGCTGCACGGATGAAAAGATTAAAATTGCAGTATTGGCGCGCGGGGCTGAAAAAGCGATTTACGGAAAAAGAATACCGTACGGCTTATCATGATGAGGGAATCCTTGCTGTGGTTCAAAATATACTGATAAAATGTTTTGCCTTAACGACAGATTTTTGAAAATAATTGACAATTTTTTTGACATTTGACTATCTTTTGCTAGTTTGGGGCTTAAAACTCAATAATTCCCTTCAGTAATACGGGGAGCGCTCAGTCAAAACTGGGTATTTTTTTTGCGGAGAAAAGATTTACCTTGTGCAGGTTAGCATTGGTGTACTAAACATTAACGGAACACATGGAAACGTGTTGCTTCTCTCAGTGTTGGTATATGATTGATTCTTTTATGTATAAACTATATATGATAAAAAAATATACCAAAGACTGCGGCGGACAGGTGAGCGGCAGAGCCGGGTTAATCCCTTTTATAAGCTATATGGGTATGTACAGCTGCGTGGGTAAGGTTAACAGTCCGAAATAGTAGCCATAGAGTTTTGAACGATTTTTGCTTATAAGTCGCCATCGTGTTACACGTAATCAAGCAGGTCGTCATAACGTACGTGTAATGTCGGTGAGTTTAACTGTAAACCTCAAAGGTTTCCGGTTGAGGGCTTGGGCACATGATAATTGCAAGGTTTCACTTTGTACTTGGCCGGCTTGCACGTGTGGAATACACTCTGAAATATTTATTCGCTAAATTTTTTTAAAGCAACATGAACTGACTACGTGATTTATAGTGTGTTTTTTTTAACCCCTAGGTTAACCCGCGATTTCGCTGCTCAAGTTATGAGAAAAAGTAAAATAATCAACTGGGTTATTGTCTTGAATTACCACTAAAATTCGTGTGATCAACTTCTAATTTCTTAATATCATACTGCTGACAGGCAGACAGGTGATGGACAACTGGGCCCGGATAATATATTGATTTACAACGAAATTCTTAGACGAATCATTAAGAGAAAAACAAGGCCAACGTTAAGGAGAATTTATACATCGACCATGGTACCGAACGGGCTGATACAAGGAGTGCTAGTGTTTCGTACTATTTTTTTCTAAACAAGAATTGTTTATTTTGAAAACAACACTCGACACCTTTAGACAAGTATTTTCCATTACCATGCAAGATAATTACAAATGAGTTTAAAATATGTTTGCGCCAATATCACGTAATTTATTTATAATAGCCAAAAAATTTTAATTTCTCACCGAGTCAGTGCGCCAAAAGCAGAGATAGATCCCCTCAAAGCCGTCAAACCATATTTCTCAATTCAGTTGTCATTGACCAGGGCGATATGAATTCTTCTTGATGTAAAACTGTAGCAACCACAGACACAACGAATCATATATCGTTCCTGATCAAAGGTGAAACAAATATCAAATACTGGTTCTTTCTTCTTTAAAATTCCCTGAAAGTTTTCTGAAGCCTTAAATAAGAGTGTTTAGTTGCGGATAGCCAGATTGGAAATGACCACAACTTGAAAAAATCTAGCCTGTTCTTTCTTCTTTCTCCTCGGAGAACATCGAGTCGTTCTGTAGCTCACTGTTGCCGTTTCAAAGCTCAATTTGAGAGAGAAGAAGGCGGAAAGAAAATCTCTGAACAGAGTTGAAAAATTGGCCAATTTTTTTCAATAGTGATTCCCTTGTCTCTTGGAAAAAGTCGCTCAAAAAACTGAATATAACGATTTGTTTAAAACTGTCACTTGACATATCTCCTCCTTAGAGCACTTCGTTTACGGAAAGAGATAGTTTTAATTTCAGCATAGTTTTGACCACAAAATATAAAATTCCTAAAACGGATCCTAAATAAATTATCACAAGTGCCAATAATTGAATGGTCGGATTACGGAGGGAAGAGGTTTTCAACAAACCCACATTTGCCAAGATAGGATATTCTTGACTCACCGGCCTTGCAGTAAGATGACGTACTATCCAACTTGGATTTTGATCCACACTGCTACTAAGGTGTGAAAAATTGCCATTCAGCAGTTCAACACACGTTTGAAAACACAGAAAACTGCGACACAAGAAACAGAGGAAAAAGAGATATATTCAAGTACCCGCATGCAAGCAACTCATCAGTGCTGTCAGCTTTATAGTAGCGCTGCCAAGAATTTTCATCAGTATGTGTATATTATTTATTTCTCTAGTCAAACAGACAATATAAATGATATTGCAAGGAGTGAAAATTAAAACTGAATGTACAGTGCTGTTTTAATGACACGTTAAACAATTTTGAAGCCTTACATAGAACATGATAGAAAAGAGACGGCACATCATCATGTAATGGCGGTATTGAGAAGCTATGGTGTCACTGCTTGGCAATCAAACAATCGGTGGATCAACTGATATTCTATTTGGTAAAGTTGATTTCGAGGCCATTAACGGATAACACGGTCGGTACTTGGCATTCACGGAAATGTACTGCAGGAACAAAGATGGTTATTCATCGGCAAATTTAAAACGTCAGGATCACGTTTTTAACTGAGCTATACTTTTTATTCAAGATAAGCTAGTTATTTTGTTTGTCTCTTTTTTTCACTATTATATTAAATCAAAGCTCTTGGCTTATTGCATGAGTGCGTTAAAGCAAGTTCGTTAGTGTTTTTCATAGGACACTTACATATCCTTTTCGAGGAACTTCATTTTCCTTTAAAAAAGACATCATTACATGAACTCCTGCAGATAACTCTTGTTCTATCTCACAGTGGCACCTCTTCTTCTCGAGTTTTCTATTGCTCTGATTAATCCTGATAGTTTCAAATACAAATATTGTCTGGGCTCCTTGAACGAACCGACAACCAAATACAACGGAATGACAGTAATACAGAACAACCCGGAGCACAAGGTTCGCTTACAAAAGATTCAGTCATAAAAGATTTGAGTTCGAATTAGATGCCGATGTTAGCATGGTCTCTGACTTAAATTATTATTATTATTATTATTATTATTATTATTATTATTGTTATTATTATTATTATTATTACTATTATTATTATTATTATTATTATTATTATTACCATTATTATTATTATTATTATTATTATTATTATTATTATTATTATTATTATTATTATTATTATTATTATTATGAAACAGGCTTAACAGAAATCGTTGTTAATTACATATCAATTCAAGTGATAAGGAAGCCTAAGAGGCTACATGCTTTTGTGAGTAGACTTACTAAGACTACAGTTCATCAAAACTTGGCTTCAGTAATGCAAAGTGACTTAAGTATGCTGTCCGTGTGGGAACTAACAGTCCAGCTGATAAGCTTCATGTTTAGTATCCTTATTAGCCAGTGCAGGAATGTTTGTTATGAGTAAAAAACAAACATTAGCTCACAAACAAACACGGCGAACAACACGACAAACTTAAATGTATGAGTAGACTGATTAAATCACTGAAATAACATTGACCGCGCGTGGTAGTGGTAGTATTTCTGCACAACTGATTAGGAGTTTGTCCCATTAAACAGTAACATAAGAAACGGGAATTGAAAACCATCGGAGATCATAACTGTATCACTTACATCAGAGAAACAACTGATTTTGATTGTTAACCAGTTTGAAGGTAGTTAGCTCTTTACTGTAAAGCCAGCAACTGCTATTTAGGGTATTAATTTGCAGTTTCAAAGCTAAGGTGTTTCGTTGTAAACAGAAAGATAAACTTGAAGGAAACACTGAAAAACTAAAAAACGAGATGTTCATTAAAAACCATTTGAGAATGTTACAGTTGAGAGTGTTGAAAACCCCTTGGTGTAAACCCACTTGCAATGATAAGTCTAGAAGGTTCTTTGAAGTCATGAACTGTTTTATGATTGATTTTATCTTTTCGTGATAAGCTGCCAAAAAATTTTGACCCTTTAGCAAGTATTTTTACACCACTTGGAATTTATCAAGATCGCATACGTCTCCACACCTATGTCTTGCTTCGCTTTGATTACTTTTTAGACAAAAGAATCTCTTTTTAAAAGTATTATCGACAGTACTCGATAGAGAGTTAGTCACAAAAAGCATTACGACGAGCAGCATTGCAAACCTAATTGCGTGTCGCACGATAAGAACGACACATTTTTCTCTCAGTACCGGTACACGCGACTGTCTAATTAATATTAATTTACTTTGATCATTAAGGAAGCGTTGATAGAATTAAAATGAGTTTTCACAAAGGACAAAATTGCTAAGGACTGGGCGGGAAAGGTTAAGAATGAATGAACTTGAGCAGTCAGTAAGTCTTTCGTCAACATACTTTTTCGGCAGTGTAATTTGTTTTCCTTTCGTAGCTTAAAGAAAATGTGAAGACATCTAGGGACCTAAGGCATCCTCACCTGAAAGAAAACTAAAACTTCTCTTCATCGGAAAGTAAGCTTGGTAGGTTGAAAGAACTTTCCAGTGTTACAAACCAGCGCCAATTCGGAATAAATGACCGGCTCAACGTAGACATACAACTTCACCGCGGAAACGATCTGAAAAAGTTTTTAAGTTGGGTAGGTGGAGCTGAGAGACCGTTTACTGGATTAATCAGTAAAATCTGTTCTGAGTCAAACAGTCTTAAATCAACTAGAATGAGTAACGCAATTTACTTTTTTTTATCACTTAAGTAGCAACTTCCTAATCGGCTTAACCGAGTGGATTCCGTTTTTGCCTTTGTTGGAAGCAATCCATTTCGATTTTGCCTTTATTAAGAGCAGTTCCTAGTCCATGTTGGGTTGGTAGTGGTAGAGGCTGTCCATGACAAATTTAAACACAACCTGCTCAGTAAAAAATGCTGACAGAGTCCTCTAGGACCTCAACCAAATGTCTGCCTGTTCTTTCGATTGCTTATTTTTTCTTAATTTACAAAGCTTTGATTGCAAGGTGTTGACTACTTCTCTTGGGATCAAAGCCAATTTTCTTTAATTGTAATTTACAATTTATATAGTTAGGAGAGAACCGACTAATCCATTCAGCTAAGCCCATTGAGTTAGTCTTCATTTAATTGTCAGTCTTTAGATACCGCAGTTTTCAATTTACGGTGGCTGATATGATCGCCATTTAACAGATCAGCGGAAAAGTGGAATAATTAAGAGGCCTTAATTTGCCTTGTCCCTCAGTCTTAAACAGGTTAAACTAAGTTAGCTGGCTGAAGACGTGAAATTTCACCAAAGCTTGAAGACTGAAAACCCTGGAGGTCCTTTAGTTGGTTGCCGTGAATTTATACACGTTTCTTCTCGGAAAGACACCAGAATTACTAAAGATTAAATGCAATGGTTTGTTACACTACTCGAGGTAATATGACTTGTTTGGCGAAAGCTCAAGAGTCAATTAACACATTAGCAGCTTTACTTTAAATCAAAAAGGGAAGTTTAAATTACGTTGTCGAGTTTTTCATCTCGAATTCTTAAGATATAGAGCCTTACGGTAGCAGCAGTGCCTGATTGGCACATCTCCAAGTTTCAATGTTAGAAATTTCACTTTTGCTCAAACCACAATCAAGTCTTGTGATGAATGTTTGAGTTGCGGATGAAACTTCATAGTCGGGTATGACCTGTGACCATACTGCTGAAAGCTCCTGAGAAGACAAATATCAGAAGCTTTATACTCTGTATTGTCAAACAGACCCCTTTTGTGAAGCAGTGGTGATGGCATGCACAGGAAGTAAACTAGTTGCAGTTGAACACTTGCCATCTCAGACGCGGCGGAGCCTAGAATTGTCCCCAGAAAGCTCTTGAAATTTACGGAATCTGATAACCCGTTTATAGAATCCGTTTTCAGATCGGTTGGTGAAAAATTCTACTTGAAATTTTCCAACATGACATACAATTATAAATAGAACGACAGTCCCACAATACCACGCTCATCGCTACGACTAAAGAGGGACGTCTCGGTACCAGGCCCATTGACTTTGTGTCGTCCTGCGCTCTGCAAACAAATTGAGGGCAACCTCGTTCCTACTGGTTTCCCTTGTAAATTGGAAGTTTAGAGCTTCCAAAGCGTCTACGTTTTATCCGGGAGATGTTTTCTGAAGTTCCCAACTTCCAAAAATTTGAGAAGGTCAAAAGTTGAGGCGTTGAGGTTGATAACAATATTACTATAAAATTGACAAACATGAGTTACGAAAATAAACTGCAAAGGAAGCAAAGCTGCAAAGGAAGCAAAGCTCTTATAATCAACTACTGAAATGAACAACTAGTCATTAGTTACACTATTTCCGGTATTAGCCTATTTTGTGTGAAGATGTGGCTGATCAACTTAGTGCGAATCAGTTCCTTGCTGTCCATTTTATGTCATCGTTGCCAGAACTGGTATAGTTCCGACTGTATCTCTGGCCACATCAGTTCTTCCACATCAGCTTAACGGCTGCCGGAGACTGACCTGCTTTCCCTAGGTTATGAATACAATAAAATCTGCAATTCCACAGCGACAAACCAATGAGTGGTGCCGGATCACTTGTAGACCTGGATCAGCAAATTATCTCAAATATAAAATATTAACGGCAGACTGATCCCAACGGCGGAGGTGACGAGCTTGATAGAACAAACAACAAAAGCTAGAATAACTGAAATATATTTGTTTTTTAAAAAAACAAATTTCCCTAGGTTGTCAGTCGGCTTGAGTCTCAAGCTCTTTTGTTTAGTATTCTGTGAATACTCCATGAAACAGTATGAAACAATGAATAAAAAGAACGATGTATGATTACTTGTGCCGTTAGGCCACCTGTCTAAAAATGGCCGGCGTTCGACTTCGTTTTCGTGTTGCGAATTTTCACAGGTACCCAAGCTCTATGAGTCTTTGTAAGTAGGCGTTGTATTAGGTGTATGGCATAGGTTAAGGCTAGATCTAGCATCTTGTTGCATTTCATTTCGTCATGCGTCTCCAAACCGCGCCAAGTATGATCTGAGGTTGAAAACCGAAAACCTAAACCATGCTACTTACAAATAATTTGAAAAAATTGAACAGAAAGCAGATGGAAATTAAAACTTCTTCTACGATTGTTTGACTTGTCTAGATCTAACAGGCGCCGTCACCCAATACTATTTTTAATTGGTATTAAAATAACAGTTTCAAAAGATGTATGTATTTTATCAGTCAGTGACAAAGGCATACTCGGAAAAAAAATCCGAGTACTCCCTACAGGAAACGAACGTATGACCTTCAGATTACTAGTTTGGTTGCACTTTGAAAACACTAATAAGTTTAAATTCTAATTATAATCACCAATTTTAGACCTTTAATATCAAATAGAAAGGTCATGGATGCTACAAATAGACCAAATTAGTGAGAGAAGATTGCGATCCGCTAACGTCTTTTTAGTTCTTGCTCTAGTATGATAAGATTCATGTGTCCTGATCACGTCACAAAATAAAGTTTGACGGATAACAAAGATCCTAAATGCCGTGCGAGTTTATAATTCCGTTAGCTACCAAAACGTTGTTCTAACCACGGCACGAAATATCTTGAATCTTGTAATATCTTTAGCATCTTTCCATCACAAATCCGACTGATTTTTTTTTTGTTTTGTTTTGTTTTGGAAGTCATCGATTACCGAAAGAGTATTAGCCTCCCATGCAGAGGTTTTACTATTGCATTCCTCTGATTTCTTTGGAATATCTTGAAATGAAATATTTTCGTTATTTCCACCTTTCCAAAGTGGTTCATATATGTGTTTTCATGTTTAGTAACCTTGCTAGTTTTATAGCCGGGCGGTACGCACTGCGAGGGAACTTCCCCCGAGACAATCCCTAGCAACAAATCCCGGTCCCGGTCGGAACTAGTCATTCTGCTTGACTCTAACTCGTGTTACGCAAATAAAAGTCGAACGTCTTTATCAACCAATCAGAACTGGGTAGTTTCCAGTAACCACCCAATAGGAATCAAGTTTTTTTTTTCTTTATTTACATTCAAAGCGTGATATTCCCGATTGTTTTCTTTCTGCGTTTACCTTTAGGTCACTCTGGTACTCTGTTTCTTTTCTGAACCACACCATATACCGTGGTATCTCATTAAATAACATAAATATCCTCCTAACACAGCGGATATCATTGATCTCGGTTAGTCCTGGGATTATCCTCTTGTTATCTAAGCCAAAGGGAGCAGACGGATGTAAAGGGTGTGTTAATCGTCTGAGACGGAACTAATTTTTCAGCGTCTTGGCTGTTCAGCTTTAGACAGATAACACTTGTATAAGTCATGTTATCCGTCTGAAAATCTTTTTAATTTACATTAGGACGAAATATTATAGTACCTTCAAAACAAAACAACTCGTCTGAGAAAGGTAGTCTTCAGTCTAGTTATTGCGGTTTTAGAAAATTGTGGAAAATGTGTCAAACTTCATTACTCTTTGGACTAATTGCTGAAGCAATATAATGAAGTATTTATGACTGACGCAAACACTTCCCTTATTGTTTTGAAAAATACCATGTATTTAAAACAAAAATGAAATGAATAAGATATTAAAGGCAAATGTCTAACTGACATCACATCTTTTAATTTTAAAATTTTAAAATTTAACATAATTTTAAGAAAATTTTTAATTTCAAGATTTCAGCCGTCAGATTTTACTATTTCTCAATTCAAACAATGTAAGATATGCTTTGACAAACAAAACATTCCAGTAAAAGAGGTTTCCGTTTCTTAGATACAAGATTTTTTCTGAGTACTTTTTCGATTACCCTTGGATAATTTTACATTCTACACAACACTGAAGAGAACAGGTCATAACAGGACAGAATCCTTCAGAGAAAGAAAAACTCACGAAATTTTCTAACGAGGTAAATCCTTTTCTTTTGAAGACTAAAATAATGAAGTAATGTTCTTTGTCGCGCCATACAGTCCATCCGGATCGCTCTCTAAGCGTTTTAAGGTTTAACATACGACTTGGACACGGAAAAACAATCATTATCCCTTGGGATGAACATCTGAAAATTAGTAAGATTTTTAGGCTTATCTTGCACGCTGTGAAGTAGAAATCACCAGCGCCATATGTCTGTATTCAGGACCACTTTACTGCTGTATTCTCCAGGATCCATGCGGCAAAAATTAGGAAAATATCCAAATAATTTTAGGATGATCTTTTCAACTCAAAAAGTCGCTGTCGGTATTACATTATACTATTTTACCCTACACATAGCTTCAAAACTTACTGTGATATGAAATAAATGTAATACGTTTACCAATCACCATTCGTAAAAGATGGAAGCCTTATATCCCTATTTACAGAGGATCAGATACAAAGAGGATTGTTGACTCTCTTTTATTCTGGGTAATTTGTTAGAGTCTGGAAGGTATCCTTAAAGGTGTTCTTAAATATTCGGTTAATTTCAAGATTGAACTAAAAATGAAACATTGAAATTGAAAATGACTGATGAAGAGCTGTGTTAAACAGGATAATATGACCAGTAAAGTGCATCAAAGGGTTGTAATACCTAGCTCTATCACCAGGGTCCAGTTGTTCAAAGGCCGGATAACTTTATCCGGTGGATAAGTCGCTATCCGTCAGTTTCAATCTGTGCAAAGATTTCAGTATTTCCTCTTGTACAATTGAATATGCACTCTTTAGCCACAGTTAAGTTTGGGAGTGTACGAAAACCTTGGACAACGTTTTACGTGAAGTATATTTTGGACCCTGAATAGTGCCTTATCCAGCGGATGAAGTTATCCGGCCTTTGAACAACTGGGGCCAGTTATCAAGATCGCAGAAACTTAGTCGAATTCGCGTTAAATTCAAAGAGTGTTTTTTTTGGCAAAAGCGATGGAAAAGAAGAACATGAAGAACAGCCACAAGCAAATTTCTAGCTAAGCAATTAGAGCGAGAAAGCAGAACTGAACAAGCGTTAAGAGAGAAAATTCACGCAATTATCAAGCGACCAGTATGGGCGATACTAAAATGCATTTCTATTAAAAAAATACATTGCAAACAATTTTATTCTACGTATGCCCTTGTCTTAACATTTTGCAGGTAAAGGCTGGTTTCCATATGATCGCAGATCGCAATAAGGTCTGCGATCATATGGAAACCAGCCTTAAGATTTTAGCGATATGTTAAAATTGATATTTTCGGAGGGATGATGTTTTTCACCGGCGTTAACTACTGCTAACTGGTAGGCTTATCTACAACGTAATTCCTGACAACAGAGATTCATTCATTCGTTTAAGTGAAGACGAAACGTGATTTGAAATGTCAATTTTAATGCAGTTTTACGCCTCAAAATTATTGTCATAGTCTTCTATTTTTATCACCCTGAAGTCAGCACAAGCACATCAGCCGCGATGTTATTATATCCGCTCCTGTTTTTAACAGAAAAAGTTGTATCTCCAAATTAGAAATGTTTCTCTGAATTTTTTTCTTTCCAGGACATTTTATTAGAACGAAAGCGGGAAATCGAAAATCACACAGAAAAAAAAAAGCAAGAAGAACTTTTTCCATGTTAGTTTTCAGTTTTAGGAGATTACAGTTTTTAATTTTTTAGAGAGATCAACGAATTATTCTCTCCAGAAATTGAAACTTTTTCAGTGGTGGGTACTGTACATAGAATGCTTAAGTTCCGCTTGAGAAATTCGCAGTGAAATTCAAAAGGAAGCAATCATATACAGCTGGGCTGTGTCTGTTACAAAATTGTCTTTCTTACCTTGATATTTAAGGATCTTTAAACGGATTAAATAAGACAAAACGTCCAAAGTATCAGCGCTGTGTTTTAGTTTGTTGTTGTAGTTGTTGTTGATTGAAGCCGCCTAATTTGTGGCTGATTACGTGGCATAAAAACCACGTTTGTAAAACTTCTCAGTCACAGTCACAAGGATAAGGGAGCCACCAATCAAAAGATACAATAGCGTGTTGATGTTTTGTTTCATTTAAATCCGGCCTTTAAAGAGTTTCAAACTTCGCCTTTAGAAAGACTGTACAGGTATAAAAGTATACATATCAAGCTGCACAAGCCTTATAATTTGGACAACTTGACGAGAAAAGCATAATTCTTAGCTGAAATACTTTAAAGACTTTAAATATGCAGTTGCTGATATTTTGCAAATGGGTAAGGGGGGATGGGGGGGTAGTTTCTATAGAAACTGTGGTGCTGCGTCGGTGGGGAGTAGAAACGAATGTTTGGTTTATCAACAGAGTTGATAACTAAAGGTAAAAAATCTCTTTACGGTGGCCAATTTACCTTTAGTTATCAACTCTGATGATATACCAAACAACACATATTTTCCAACTTTAGCATATTATTAAAATCGCTAAAAAGATTAATCCAGACATTTTCCGTGCCATAATTTCATCTTATCTTCATATAAATATAGCTAAAGCTTAACTAAGAGATTTATTTATTTCTTATTGGCGAAAGTTAAAACAAACCAATCTTCTGTTAGCACGGATGGTTCTAACTAGAAGTGTTAAAATGATCTACCTTGTTGCCGGGAAATAACGGAGCGGCAAATTTCAAATTGAAAAGTGTGCGGCGAATAGATGGTGTCCATTATAGTCAGGTGGATGAATCGTGATACCCAATGAAACACCAGATCAAGATCTTTAGCGTTTTCATCTGAGATCCAACACTTGCATTGATAGAGCGGTTTCCAATTGTGTCGTAAGACCAAAACCAAAGAAATTACTCTGGCCAATCGCAACAGATGTAAACAACACAACAAGCCAATCAGAATCCGAAGCAAATACGTGTAACTGCCCCCTAGTGAATGAGTGAGTGGGTAATAGTAATAGTAATAGTAATAGTAATAGTAATAGTAATAGTAATAGTAATAGTAATAGTAATATAGTAATAGTAATAATAATAGTAATAGTAATAGTAATAGTATTTTGGAAGTATTTTCATTGTCTAGGGTAAGTAGATACCTTATTTTGTCTGAAATTTTCTCTCGCTTATTGATTGGCAGTAATATTGTTGACATTAAACCATATGTTCTGTTCTTTGTTTTCCTAAAGAACAAGGAAAAGTACTTTTCTCAAGAAAATTCAACGATGAAGTTCTTGATCGTCCTCTTGGTGCTGTTAACGCTGATCATCTACACCAGTGGGCGCACCAGATTTCGTTTGTTTGATTTCGACCAAAAACAGGCAGACACGGATGCTTATCGAAGCTGCATGAGGAAATTGAGACGGGAATGTGAGGATGCAGGAGTTAATTGCGAGTACAATCCTGATGACCCCATATTTCAAGCCCAGAACGTGAATAAGTGCCAACACTATCTCGGACAGGAATCGCAAGTCGAGGATCCCAAGGAGAATCCGGATTTTAAGCCTTATGAGATCTGGCAGCTGTTCGAAAAATAAACTGACCATTCAGATGGAAATTTAATATGTCTTTTAGCCGTTATTTCGTCTGGTTAGTTAATATTATTCTTTCTTTCACCATAACATTCGAATTTATTTGGGGAATTGATGCTTTGCGTGTGACGTCAAGGCGGCCATTTTGGTGTACAGGAACAATAAAATTTTTCTCCTCTGGGAGTTAACATCCACTTTTATGCAAACTATGTGAAAAAATTTTCTTTTGTTTTGTACAACAACATGGCAGCAATGCAAACCACCTATAGAACTAGTTACGTTAAACAAGTATAGTTTCATGCTGTATGTTACTGTATATTGTCTTGGTTAAATAAACTAAACAGGCGGTCATGAGTTGGATTTTGCCTACCTATTTTTAAGGATATGGTCTCTGACAGCTGGGTGTAAATTTTGTTATTACTGGATTATGTCATGAAAGCATTCCGTATGAGCCTTGGTAGTATAATAACATAGTTTTTGGTATCATTGGAGCAAACGAGCATACTTTTTCAAGAAAAGTACTGATCGGGCATAATTAGAAAAGTTTCGCTTTTTTAGAAGCATTTAAGTCGATAACACTTTTGTTCTTCCTTTTTTAGTGCTTTTGCTACAATAATAATAATAACAACAATAATAATAATAATAATAATAATAATAATAATAATAATAATAATAATAATGATAATAATAATAATAATCACAATAATAATAATAACAACTACAACAACAACAACAACTACTACGCAGAATGAGAATAATTACAAGCTACGGTTTGTCCGTGTCTGTTCAGTAATGTTGTTAGGTTTACTACCAGAGGTATTTTGATATGCCTAGTTACTTGACCGCTTTCTCTTTCCGTACAAGCGGTCAAAAACAGCCAGCATTGATCAAGATTCAGATTAAGAAGGAGAAAGAAATCAAACTATTCAAGGACCAGTTTTACCATAAAAGCTTCATATAACTTTCTTTAAGCTTAATAGATAGGAGAGTAGTAATAAAGTAAGGTAAAACCTTTCTTTACCCCGGCGTTTTCCTCAGATATTTACAATGAATTACTACAATATACATTTGGTTAAAATAGACTACGACTTATAAATTACTATAATATGAAACCGCAAGTAAATGATAATGAATTCGCTTTACAAGGAAGTCGTTCGTAAAAGAAAAGAAAAAATATGTGGAGAAATAATTTCGGAGAGCTAACAAGGGCGTCTCCACCCGACGGGAGCTGCAGAAGTGGATTTTAAATATCGCGTTCAAGTCTCAGAAAAAGAACGAATGACAGACACAGATTGAAGGAAAAAGGCATTTTTAATCAGCTTCAATTCTACATAAATTATGCCAGGAAAATTCCCTTTGGCTTCATATTCAGCCTCTACATTTAGCGTTTAGACCGGTGGTGATAAGCCTGGTAGTCTACTAAGAGAAAACAGCAAACAAGCACAATCAGTGACTTTATATGTTAAGCAATGGTCACTACTGAACGGTATAAACAACTAAAAGTGAGGTGAATTGTCTAGCACTAGCACATTTTCAAAAGTTTCAAAAGGTCTAAGAGCTAAGTCTAAGAGTCGCAAAATAGGGAACAGCTGGATTCCCCAGCAGCTTTCTTGTCAGTCGTACGTGCATGTGAGTCTACACCTGGTACAACAGTTAAAGCCACCACACGAGACTTATATACTCCACCTGCCTGACACTTAAACAGTAATACAACAACTACATTGAGAGTCCTGAAGGAGGGGTTACAAATTCCGTTTCCCAGCCCAAATTTTGCTCCAATCCCAGCTTCCAACCCAAATTTAATGACGAAATCCCTCTCTTAATGCATCTAATCTCTTTTGCCCAGTGAAAAAAAAGAGCAAATTCAGTACTCCCCTAACATTCTCTACATAGCTATGCAAAGCCACCGTGAGAGACTGAGACCAAACATAACCCGACTAGTTTAGTTATGCCCACCACACCGAGGTCAATGGGTTGAAAAATCAGTTACTGACTAATAACGAGGCAAAGCACCCCCTCCTCCCATCTCTTCCTCTCGCTTTGATGTGAGAAAGCATCGGGTATATTTAGTCAAGTTTGTTCAGGTATGGAGATCGAGAGTCGATAGTTCGCCGGAACATTGTAACTTTGGATTGTCGGGGTCAGGTTGAAGAAACACTTACACTCTTGCATTGGTTTCTAGCCAAAAATCATACTCCACCTAACCGGAAAAAAAGATAGAAAAAGTAACATGTCAAGAATTATAATGATAGTCTATTGTTATAGCATTTCTAAACACACAATTTCTTAGATTACACCCAGACCATGATGAAGCCATAGGACCAACCTCGTTCTCAATTAACCTGCTTACAATGTACATTCTCAATCATAAAATATCCCAAATTCGCTTTCATAACTTTCATGTTATACTGAGCTAAATTCCATTACAGCTACATTACATAAATTGATTGCACAGAGGAAACCAGCACAGGACGCTTGGGGATAAGGGAGTGTTCATTATTTATGGGGAGGGGGGAGGCTGGCAAATGGGAGGGGGGGCAAGCAAAGTTTACTCCCCTATTTAGGGGGGGTCAGAAAGGGTTTGCTCTGGATCTGGGAAAGAGGGGGGGGGGGGGACAAAAAAGTTTGAAGGTTGATATCATTAGTTTTGGGTTTTTTTAAATTCTTCCAGAACCGCATGACATTTAATGTACTTATACCACAGTAAATCAAATCATAATCTCACACCAATAGTTTACACAGCAAATGGGTTCCATTCAATGGATTTGCTAGGTACATATGTTTGGATTTCACTGGCTGCACCAACAGATAGGCCGCCCTCAGAAATAAGTTGATCTAGGCCTTTCACTAGAACGGTTGGGTGAGGGCTGTCAGTGTTTTGCAGGCATATCATGTCATCTGACAGTGGCAATATAACTTCTTCTGCACTTTGCCCAGTCAAGGACTCCACAACTGCAGCTTGGCAAAGTCTTTTTCTCTTTTCTTTCCTCTGTTTTGCCTTTCTATTGGCCTCTTTCCGCCTCCTACTCACTCCACTTTTTTTGAGTGTCTGCCAGTTGCACAAACACCCTCTTTAGCTGCCTTGTGGTATTTTCCAGACTAGTGATTACACTCTGTATCCCTTCAACCTGTACATTAACATACGTAATAGTTTCTTCTACTGCTAGTGGAGGAAGCAAAAAGCAGGCCAGTAAAGCACTAAGTGGAGGATGAGAGTATGGTCTGATAATAAATGCATCATTGGGGTGGAGGGGGGGGGGGGGGGTGGGTCAAAAAAAGTTATCCTTCATCATTGAGGGGGGTACAAAAAGTTCCAAGCGTTCCGTTTCCCCATTTGCCAGCCCCCCCCCCCCCCCCCCTCCCCATAAATAATGAACACTCCCTAAAACGCAGGATTACACATGCAGGTAGAAGTTGATTACAAATTAGCAACGTAATTAATAAGCTGCTTAGAAATCAAAACTGACCATTCAGATAGAACTTTTATATGTTCTTTATCCGTTATGTTGTCTGGTTAGTTTATATTTTTTTTTTTTCACCGCTTTTGGCGATTGCTTCTTCCTGGCTGTGGTAGTAAAGTAAGGATTAAAGAAACCTCCTGGTCAAACATATATCACTGTTGGCACTGTCTCTCAAAATCGCGGCGGGTTAGTTGCAAGAACCATAAAATATTGTAAGGGTGGATACTGAATGAATTGAAGACCATAACGGGAGGAAGGATGTGTTCTCCTTTGTTTGCGAATAAAGTTAACTGAAAGAATCAATGTAAACAAAAGGAATAAAAAGTAATCACTTCGTACCAGGCAAAAGGGGGAGGGGGGGGGGGGGGGGAGGTGAGACAAGAAAAAGCGTATTTTGTTTAAAATCGAGTTGATTGAAAATGAACCATACTATTACTCGTACCATGATTCGGATTCCTCCTCAACTGGCCCGCAGTCCAAACATTGGCATTCCACGTCTCCTTCGGTTACATTTGTGTTTATATAATTGTCATTCGCACACCAGTCTACGGCTGGACACACATAGAGGCAGGCTTGGATAGAAAAAAAAAAGAAAAAAATAGTTGTCTCTCTCTCTCTATCCCTGTCTATGCCTTTGTCTCGGTCTCTATAACTCGTAATTTTTCCTTTATTTGATCACCGTGATGTGCTTTCTGATCGACTCAGATAGACTCAATAATCCACAGGGGGCCCACACAAACTGTGTGACCGTTTGTATTTTGAATTTATAGAGGCAATGTATGGGAATATCGAAAATCCTCGTATTATCGTACTAGATTGCGATAGATATTCTCATTTAACATCAAAATAACCGTAGTTTTACCTTAAATGTTGTGTGTTGTCGTTCCTGAGGTTGAAGACAGCGATTTTAGCCATTTGAAGGGTTCGGCGTTGAACGTTCACTCGAGCGTAATAGAAGAGTGACAAGGGAGGAAAACTTGTTTTGAAAGGGTTCCAGCGCCGGAGCGATTTTTCCCCCCAAAAACGCATCGCTCCGATTTCAAACTTCACAGCATAAAGGTCAAAAGATTTTCGATTCTTCTCGTACCTTCCAATCGAAAATCCATCCAAACGGCCCGGAGCTAGTCCTCGAAGAAAATCAAAATCCCACAGTATTCGAGCGACTGGAATGCGTAGCAAAATTCATACGTGCCAGCCAAAACCGTCCCACTGATTGCCCCTTTCTGATTGGACGACGTTAGACAATGGCACGTATACCCTGATTTATGACGGCACTGCTTACAAGCATAATTTGGCCCTTTAGAACCTTAATACTGAGTACTTAAAAAATAGTTTTTCTCATCGTCGGTGGCGACAAATTATGAAACCCTCTTCCTCTGAAATTAAGGGAAAAGCAGCCCATAGAATCCTTCAGGAAATCCTTTAATACGTTCGCTCGGTCCTCAGAACCGGCTTAGTAACATTTCACCGTTTCATTTTATAACACATTTTTGTTATTTAATATCTCCGAAACAGTGGTTTACTAGTATCATAAACGTTTTATCTGTAACATATATAATTGGTTTGACATTTTGTATTATTCACGGTTTTCATGGAAAACCAATTGTTGTAATTGACGAAATTCGTTGTCTAAATGAAAATGTCTATCTATCTGTCGGTCATCTCACTGAGTCTTAACGCCGCTTTCATTACATACAATTTTACATATATACTTGATGAATCTTTTCCTTGGCTTTCGTTTTCAGATTGTTCATTAGTTTGTTTTAGGGAATTAAGTCTTCACTTTTCCTTAGTGTCTCCTGCTATTCGCTAAGGATCATGATTTGACCCTAAGCTTGGTTCACACTTGTGACATAAGCATAAGCATAAACATAAGCATAAGCATAAGAATGCTCACACTTGTGACATAAGCATAAGAAAGGCGACATACGCAGGCGCATTGGGCTTCATGACAAGCGGGAAATTTGAAAACCTCTTCATACAGGCTGAGTACTCAGACAAATCATGTCAACTTACCATTCTCTATGCCGACGGCTTTGGCGACATCTTGCCAGGCTAGGTTTTTTTTCTTGTTGTCTTTAAAATCAGGAGATGCCTTGTCGTATAAACAAGGATAAATGCGAACAGCTTCGGCTAATTTTTCCGAAAAATCTGTAGAAGACGCCATCTTGGAACTGCAGATCAGCCGGCAGAGATTGGGCACTATTTTCAATTATATTTCCGCTGATATCAAACACTGCTGCTTCGTTATGCTTATGCTTATGCTTATGTCGCACCGGTTCACACTTGTGTTCACGTGACATAAGCATAAGCATGAGAAAAAGAAAAAGTTTCCTTTTTCTTATGCTTATGCTTATGCTTATGTCACACCGGTTCACACTACACATTCTTATGTTTATGTTTATGCTTATGCTTATGTCACAAGTGTGAACCAAGCTTAAGCCATTAGTACAACTAACGCTTTTAAGGCGTGTCGGTTGTCGTATTGCACCCGAATATTTTATACTCACGATCTTCCTCTGTCTTGAGTGATGACTGTTATCAGAAGAACTGCTGCCAGTGTGAACAGAGAAATCTGAAACGACTTCATTTTCTGTCAGCTAAAGGAAAAATAGGAAATTAGAACTGAGAATTAACCACTTAAACAGAATACTGGCCGACTTTAATATACTTTGTGTTAGCTCGAGCCAATGATAAGAAACAAGAACATCTGCTACTTCGCGAACAGAGAAACTGAAAGCGACTTCATTTTCTGTTATAAGCCTGGTCCAATGGGGAAATAAAAAGGAAGAAACAAAATCTACGTCAGCGTGGAAAGAAATTTTCACAAACTTATTACTTATCCTGTTACCTAACCAGAACGCCTCATTCTGGTGACGAGTTTAGAAACCCAATAATAATAATAATAATAATAATAATAATGATAATGATAATGATAATGATAATGATAATGATAATAATAATAATAATAATAATAATAATAATAATAATAATAATAATAATATAGATATATGTTATAGTAAGATCCTTAAAGGATTAAGCTGCTGAATACTCTTTTTGTTTAAGGACAAAATTAGCTTAGGATCGTTTGTATTGAGGGTTTTTAATAGGATAACTCCGTTTAAGTCGTAGGCTACGTGAAAGCGCCCTATGATTTTGTTTTTTTGGGGAATAGCATACAGATGTACAATGCTGCAACAACAACAACAATGATAATAATAATAATAATAATAATAATAATAATAATAATAATAATAATAACAATAATAATAATAATAATAATAATAATAATAATAATAAAAATAATAATAATGATAATGATAATGATAATGATAATGATAATGATAATGATAATGATAATGATAATGATAATGATAATGATAATGATAATAATAATAATAATAATAATAATAATAATAATAATAATAATAATAACAGACTATTGTATCTTGGGCAGATTCAATCACAGATATCTTATTTTTTTTTCAATGTTGACATTCCTTTTTTTTAAATTTTTTTTGTAATTACTGCTTCAAAATTTGAACATAGAACACGTAACTCAGATGACATACTATTAATAGGCAAAGAAACCCAGTCTAAGCTTCCATGACAAAATCAGGGATTCAAGGTTGACTAAGTCTTATTACTGATGCAGCCCACACGAACACAGCGGATCATGGATGCTGATGAATGCATAATTAGTCTCGTAAACGTTTCTTACACGAGACAAACTTGTAGATGAGTAAGGACTGACACGCGAGCAATAAATGGCCAGTTTGTCTTGGAGTTGCATGAACGTAACCCAATCTAGCTTTGAAATACACGAACGGTTTTTATGTTTTGTATAAAAATTTTCACTTTTTTTTTTTTGGTTTTCTGCTGAACTTACCAAGATAAGCAAATCATTTTAAAAAAGTCGACATTATATTATACAAATTTTTGTCTGCCCCATTAGGTGCTTTTGCTTACCCTAAAATGTTATTTTCTGATGAAATCGAAATGATTCTTTAAGATAGGAAGATGTTGCACTGCAACGTATACGTACCTGATACTGTAGTTGAATGGCTTCTGGAAGATGGGATCCAATTACATCAACACAATCTGATGTAACTCAAAGTGATTACCCTCAGTGGTGTACTCTGTAAGTTTTTTTTATCGTGCCGTGAGCAGTTATTAAAAAAATCGTCATGTTTGTATATCTTTTTTTTATATTTTACTTGGAATAAACCCTTTTACTTAAGTAAAGTGGTGTCTAGGCCAAGAGTCCAGGGCGTGGCGAGTATTCGGAATCAATGGTACGCTGATAAATTGTATTTTCGTGACACTTTTTTTTCTAAGTTATGAAAGCATCCGGCAGTACAAGGTGTGCTTAATATTTTTTTTATTGGGCATGGAATTAGCTAAAAAATACAATAGAAAAATTTCTCTTTAATAAAATTCTTATTTGGTTCCGAGGCTTAGGGGAATAAAACAAAAGAAATTATACGTGGGTCAAAAAATGAATAATAATTCGTTTTGTTTTATTTCCTTAGCCTCGGAGCCAGGTTAGAATTTTAATACAACGAAATCGGTCTATTACAACTTAGTTGTGTACGGCAACAGAGGAACTTTTTTTCGTCTACGTAACTTCTTTTGATATGTCAATTTCGTGATATTTTAAACTTGTGTTCAGAAAGCTCGTGGCGATCTCCTCGGCGATTTTCGTACCCCAAGCTATCACAAGGAAGAAAACAGCTTGGGACTGATATTATCATTTCATTTAGCCTTATCACCCAGGTTGTAAGTAGCATGTCATGAAATTTAATTTTTCAATAACGTCCAATACTGTGGGTAGAAAAATATCGTGCTGGTTATTCATTTTGGAATTAGTTCTAATCAGTCCAGTGGTTAAGTTTAAAAAATTACTGCCTGGAGATTTCGACAAAGTTTACCGATCCAGTTATCAATAAACCTGACTAAACTGTACTGATCGAAATAGTTTGTTGGGCTCTGTGTATTGAATTTGTTTTGGGCAGTAACGCTTTTACAAACCCTTTCTTTGTTTGAAACATTTCCATATCATCAACTTGCCTTTCGATGCATAATGTAACAATACTTTATGGAACAGTCATCTGACCTGAATCAGTTAAACATCCATGCAAAGTAAAAGGGTCTGTGAGTTTAAACTCTATAAAATACTGGGGGAGAGTTTTCTGAAAGAAATCTGCATGTTATTAAAAATGTTTTTAAATGTTTTTTTACCTTTTCCGGTTTAGCCATACTTTTTGCTTGTTAATCAGAAAGAATTAAATGAGGGCAACAAAAGTGCTCGCGAGTGACGCTTTTTTCTTATGCGTTGTTGAGTAAATAAATATTTAAGCAAGATAAACTTGGGAAAACCAGATTTCCTTTACAAAGTGATAAAACAAATCAAGAACTAAAACCATGACAGAGAACCATTCTTTCATTTCCTGCCATTTGCGCATGCACATATCCAACAGAGGTTGAATCATTTATTTTATTTTTGCCCGATGTTATCAAAAAATTTCACAACACATTCACAAAGAAAATTATTTTTGTGTACCAAAACTTGGTTCTAAATTTACTGCGAAAAAAATAGAAAATGGAAGATACTCTTGGTTCGCGAACCGATCACACACTGTCTGAGATGACCCTAAATTAATTTTATAGAAAATGTTCGATGGAAGTGATGGTCAGATCAGGTCATTTAATGATTAATTTTAATGACGCGAGGAAGTAGCAACAAAATTACATTCAAGGTATCTTGGCAAACATTGAATAACACCAGAGAATATAACACAGCTCTGTCAGGTGTCCGTGGTTCCTCTGCAAAAGAGAATAAATATTGAAGTTAAATAGTGAATAATACGAACTGTGTAAATTTAGTCGCATATCTATGAGGACCCAGACAAAAACCTTTTTTTTCAAATGTATTATTCGTGTCGCACTCCACCTGTCATAATTGACCCCCCTCTCCCCTTCCCCTCTACAACTGACAACCCCCTTTTTAAAAAAAAGATTCGTGGATCCGGTCCTGGTGTTGTTATTTCAATCAAATGCTGTCGGTTGCAGTATGAAACACAAAAGAAGATTAATTGCCTCAGAAATTCGGATAGTTGCAAAGAAATCTAAAGTTTTCTTCGTCAAACATGATGTCATAAAAGCTTAGTTAAAGGTGAGGTTCTCATTTCTCACTGAGTCTCCCAATGAGTCGTACATGAAAGACGCCGGGATCTCATGAAGACTTCTAAATTGGTGTTTCCCTTCCCTTGTGTCAGAAGAGATTTCACTTATTGTTTAGCGTAACTTAACACACGTTCCAATTTTAATAGAAGCCACTGATTACTTGGCGTCCCACTAACCGTGTCGAGTCACTTATGTGAGTTCAATCAAGGTAGCCAGTGTCACCCTCATCCACTTCATCTGTCTGCATATCTAAATCTGGCTCAAAATATCCGCCATCGATTCCATAACTACAATGAACAGAAACAAACAAGGAAACAGGTAAACCACTGCGCTATCTTGTGAGACAAACATTTTGAAGATTCTGATGCACGTGCGTTGCCTCACGAAAGGACGCCGGCCTCATACTGACGGAGCAGGAAGAATTCCAAACTGATGACGAAACCTGAAGGTGTATACCGTATATGCTCGAATAAGCGCCCGGGGCGCTTATTTAATTTTCTGAGGCGAGAGGAGGGCGCTTATTTCGTTTATCAATTTTTAGCCTCAAAATGACACTATCTTTATTACTATTTAAAACCAAACTGCAACATAAAAATTCAAAAACCTTATAGAAAACTACTTTTTGAGAACGCGAAACGTATATCGTACCGAGTACCGAAACTCATTTCCTTCTTGGATTTTTGTGTCAAGGAAATTAGAAGCAAACCCGTGCGACTTTGAAAGGACATTACTATATATACTATTTAACAATGCGTCTCGTATATCGTACCGAGTACCGAAACACATTTTTTCTCGGGAAGGGGGGGGGGGGGGGGGGGGGCGGGGGCGGGGGCGGGGGGCGCTTATTACAACTTTTGAGCTGGGGAGGGGCGCTAATTCGAAGCGGGGCGCTTATTTGAAGCTGGGCGCTAATTCGAGCATTTACGGTGTGTTAATAAGTGGTAGTCCAATAAAACGCCCTTACTGTTCAAAAGCCAATTAACGGTAATCCACGATTTAAAGTTAATCGAGGAGTTTTCATCCCGTTCGTTGAAAATGTTTTTGAAAAGCAAATTAAGTCAAAACTAAAAGGTAAAAATTTGGCAGCTTAATCTTTCTTTGAGCATAAAAGCACTAAGACGCCAATTTTTCTTGCCCAGATTCACTGACAATAAAAGGGAAATAAGATGCTGATAGCCTCAATTGCTGTTAGGAGAACTAAGATTTTCTTTCTTCGGGTATACCTATATCACCCCCTGCAAAATGAATCTTCCTGTTACTGTGTTTCTGTTGAACACATCTCCATATTATTTTCACTGGTAAACAGTAAAAGACAAAGATACGTACTCTATGAAGTGATCTATGGGATGTCTCTCAGGGCAGTAGTATTTAGGACACTTGCATTCTGGGACTGAACTGTCCTCCATCTCAAATAAAGGCTCCTCGCCATCCGCACACATGACGTCATAGTATCCCTTACAGAGGGGCTCGCACATGAAGAAGGAATAACCTTCATTCACAACGCACTGGCAGCTATATTGACAATCCTGAAGAACAACCTGCTCGCCTCCGTAGAACATTTTACCCTCGTGCTCACAATAACCTACGAGTCAAACAAGCTGTTACTGCACAGGTGAAGGAAGCTATGCAAGCAAATGTGTCGATTTGTCGATTTGTGAAGATTTGATTTAACACGCCAGCACATATTTCATTTTAGTGCTCAGTGAACGACACTTATTGGAGACAGGACACTTATTCATTTTAATTATTTAATTTTGCCTACACATCTCAGAGTGTATAACTAGCGAACAATCATGACGGAGACTAAAACAGTAAAAATTGTAGGTTTCAGGGTTGCCGCTTTCCTCCACTGAGGCCTCTAGAGTAGCCGTCCCCCCTCTCCTCCAGCCATATTTTGTCTTGCCGGCCATGTTTTATTGATTCCCAACATTCTGATGTACTAAACAAAAAATCCTTTGTATAAACGGCTCCCCCAAAAGCTGTGACTTTATAACCAATGAGTTACTAATTTCTTACCATCAGCGGAAGAAATAGAAGCTGCTGACGTCACTGTGCAGAAGGTCGCAGCAAATATCAAATAAGCTGGCAACATGGTGGCTAATTGGCTGATTCTGCGCGAAAAAATAAGGTGTACCATAATATTATACCACATTCTCACACAAACTTAACTTATACATCCAAACCAACTAGACGTCAGTATTGAAGAATTTTCGCTTCGGCTTCCTCGGTCAACTTCTGGTTTTATTCTCGAGTTTTTGTCATGTAGATTACAATATGGGTTACTATAAATGTACTTTATTTTATTTCAAACCACGTTCAAAAAATAAAAACAAAAATAATTGAAAATGTTTTATCTTTCTAGTAATAGGGGTTAAATATATCAAACGCTTAACGCCCAGCTCTCAGTAAGTTGTCAGCTAGACTATTATCGAGAATTAATAAAATGATCAGCTGCGATCGCTTATACGTACCGCGTCTCACTGATTTCAAGTTTCCGTGGATATGTCAAAAGCAATACAAAATAATATTGTTTTGGATTTTTGATGAAAGCTTTGTCATATTATGGTAACCTCCGATGAAAAGAAACGTCATAGCGATTATTTAAAATGTTGTTTGTTAAAGCTGTTCTTCCTTTCCATTAAAACAAAGTGATAGCAAAATATGGAAGGGTGAATATGGTCAATTTTTTTCATGTCACCTGAAACAGAGTCAAGATAAAGAGGAAAAATCAGTTACACGGAACTGACTCCGTTTTCTATATCAAGTCTGAAATAAATTTTCGTCTTTGAATTATAAGGATTACAGTCGAAAAGTAGTTTTCCGTTCAAACATCAATGACATGTGATAAAGTTGCCAGTTCACTTACATTTATCATAGAGAAAATTTTAAAAGAACAATGTTAAAAAGAAGAGGAGAGAGAAATGAAGAAAACAGCGACTAACCTGCTGCTAAAATGGCGGCGCAGATTAATCCTCTCGGAAGGCTCGGATTTTTCTATGTTAATCAAAGACAACAAAACATTGTCATTTCCAGCGAGTTGACGAAAAATCATGTTATCGAAGAAAACGTAGTTCTGTCAGTTCTTTGGTAAATAATAGTGACAGAGTTTTGGAGACGTCGGGTGCCTAGTGCCATTTGAAAGATAAGAGTTTTTAGAACGAAACGGAAATATGGTGATGGAAAATGTTCAATGGATACATTTTCTTCATTCTTAAGACGTTTCACTTCTTTTTTTTTATATAGACTCTTGAGTCCTGTTACATCTAATTTCCAGATTATTTTCAACAAGAAAAAAAAAGGCTTCTGTCAAATGTGTAGCATAAATTTCATCTTTTGAAAAATCAAGTTAACAAGAAATTATGCCAGTTATCGAAAATGTCTATTATAAGGGAGTTTTCACTTACAGGGTGAAGACAACTCAATAACTGCCGTTCCTGGCTTGAAATACACGGCCAAAAAGAAGAGTCGCGCTTAAGACTTAAACAACAGAACAGGCCGGCGGCAGTCTTCTATGTTTTCATACTATAGTATTTCATAATGAACTTACTGACGCAAAATATATTGTTTCAAATCAGGCTTTATTTTTCGCTGTGAAATATTATGATGGGATTGATAATGAAACAAGAATCACCGGACATCGGGAAACACAAGCAGAAGCCAATAGAATTGATCACTGCGTGTGAAGTTAATTAATGAACTATTTTTATGTCACTTGAGCAAACGAAAACCTCTTATTTTACCGGAATTCTAGGGATTTTCATTTATCTATTTTAATATTTTTTTGGTATCCCTTCGCGTCTTAAATAAAATTAAATAAAAATATTCATTCTATTAAGTTTTTTGACATCTGCTTCCTTGCGTTAAACGAAAGAAAAATAAATGTTATGTTCGGTTTGTTGTACGTGAAAACGTTTGGCAGACTGAAAGTAAATTAACAACGCCAATTTTCTTATGCAAATATTATCGTGAGATAAATTGAAGGTATCGCGAATGACTTTACGATACACAATAGTTAATAGGAAATTTTAAAATGCTGTTTAACGTTGCTTATATAAATTTAAATTTAATACCGAGGAATCTTTTGCTCTTTTAGAATTATTTTTAATGAATAGCCGGATAATTTGTGAGTCTTTTGAAATGCAAATTATACCATGGAAACGGTACAAAGATATTGGAACACATCTAAAACACAGACTCATTTAAATTTTAATAACAAGGAAACAAATTTAAAATGGTCAAAACTATCGATTTAAAAAAAAAAAGTTTTGGTATATGGTATTGCGGATTCGCCGATTTCTCATAGCTGTTAGTTTTTCATTTTTTTTTTTTAGTTTCTCAGTTTAAAGCTGAACAAAAAAAAAAACAAAACCGAAAAAGCAAGACGTACAGAATGTAATCGTGTAGGATTATCTTTAAAAAATAAGTGTTGCAGTCTGAATTAAACAGCAGCACTTTTGGTGACAAAAAACGAAAAAACAAAAACACTGGTCTGGTGTTTGACAAATAAACATTTCAACAAATAGTGAGAAGCTTACTGAATTTTTTAGCGACCTCTTTTATGCCAAAGACTGCCATAGTATAACTTTTGACCTCCAATTTTGTGTTCATATTCGTTTTGGAAGTAAAACAGGAAGAAACAAGAAAGGTGTAGGCACCACAAAAATATTATACTGGAAAAGCTTGAAATTTCATCCGAAAACTCAAAGGGTATAGAACCACATTCGTGATTCAATATTTGCTTTAATTTATGGGGGAAAACATCTATGACCTGGTAACTACTCATAGCCAACTCAGTACACTGTAACTGAATTCAAAACATCGTTTCAGCCCCAAGGGCCAATATATAATTAGCCTTCGAGTGACTTGGGAGCTGATTCAACCCCCTGGAGTCATTTTGGTGGGCGAGATGTCGCTATCAAGCTAAAATCATTTCAGCTCACTCTTTGACTGATTTTAGTCTTTAGGTGCATTTCACTCTTCAGGCTATTTTGCCCTAATTTAGGACTGCCAAATTAGCCCTGAAAATAGCACTGTATTTTACTCACTGAATAAGCCCCAATTTAGAGCTAAAAAAAAGTCTCTTCAGCCCACTCTGGGACTCATTTTAGTTCTTAGGTGCATTTCAGCCCTTAAATAAGACTATTTTGGCGCTTATTTAGGAGAGCCAAATTAGCCCTAAAAAAAGAACTGTATTTTACTAACCGAATCAGCGCCAAGTTTGGGACTAAAACAAGTCTCTTCAGCCTACTCATGGACTCATTTTAGCCCCTAGGTGCATTTCATCCCTTGAGATTAGTCTATTTTGAAGCCTATTTAGGAGACTCTGAGATAAATTAGCCTCAAAATAACACTATATTTTACTAACCAAATCAGCCACAATTTTGGGGCTAAAACAAGTATTTTGAATTTACAGTGTATGCATCATATCATTAACGATCATTGAACATACCTGATACCCTCCTGCCAGCTTGCTCTTGCAGTTCCTAGACACTTAATATTGGCAGAAACCAAACCAGAGGATTTTTTGCGCTCTTTGATTGGCTACTCAAACTCCGGATAGTATTTGCCACACATCCCCCAGCATTGTTTTCGCCGGCAATTTGTCGGGAATGAAGAGAGCAGAAGAAATGGAATTAAATTGCCACATTTCCTCGAAAATGCAACAAAATTCAACCACTTCCGGAAAATACAAAATAACTGGTATTTCTTAAAATGTTTCACTAGCTATAAGTTAATTTTTACCTTTTTGTTTCTTTCAGGTTGGCAATTGTACAAAGTGTTCATTTGTTAGGTTATCAGGGGCCATTTACATTATTGTGGCTTGGCCCAGTTTGCTTCAGAGCTTCTCAAACGGGGACAAAATCCGGCTCAGTCTCTGATTCACTGGTTTTGTGTATTCTAAAAAACATTCACCTCAGTGTTAGTTATTTACTTATTTTCGCGGCATCCACCACTTGTTTAGTTACACAGGGTCACGAGCCAGCTCATGAGGATGAAGAATATTTTCATTAGCAATGATGCGCGCAGCCTCACTGTTTAATGGCTCAGGAGGGCTGGGCTCATCACTATCTCGTTCCGAAGCTGGAGACATGGCTAGGGGGGGGGGGGGGGGGGGGATCGCCTTGGTGGGCAGAAGGTGTATACGACTTCGATGCAACTGTGACCCTACAGATACTGCCACCATGTAGGAACGAGGGGATTGGTGTATCTGCCAAAGGGTGTTGGAGACAGGGCGTTTCACTGTATAGCCGCTCCCTCATTATATAGAACTCTCTTCCCAGGAGCATCACCTCCACACTAACTGTAAAGGACCTTAAACGTAACCTTCTTCGTTCTGTTGATTTTTTGTGAATTTTTAATGGTATTATTTCATTAATATCCGCTATAATTATAATGTAAACTTTGACGTTATACAGTATTGTAAATATTTAGGTATGATTTTTGTTTCCTTACCTTCTCAGAAAAATTGTAAAGCGCTTAGAGATTCTGGACATAAGCGCAATATAAGCTTTGTTTTTTATATTATTGAAATCGGCATTTCTTCCGCAGACCCATAATTTAGAACCACGTGACAGACGCATCACACACTTATAAGCTCAGACTACATTTATGGCCCTTGTGCCTTCATATCAACACTTGGCAGTGTTGGCAGACACCCTGGTAAAGGTAACACAAATGGCTTGGCAACCGGGGTCATACGGAAAAATGACTCACCTCCCAAAAGCCACATCGATTGCTTTAAGCGTCTATTCATTGATCAAATGATTAGAAATGCTTTGGTTTGTAATTATGTTACGTTTTAAATATCCATGCTTCATGCTAACAGATTAACTCTATCAGTAACATTGGGGAGACATCATGAATAGGGGTAGTTTTTTTTTGTTGTTGTTGTTTTTTTTGGTCTCTTAAGGAAGTGTAATGAACCATAAACACCACAAAAGCCAAACTAAGGAACCCGCAATATTAAATACAGTATTGATGTTCGGCTTTCAACCTTTGATGTCTGTTACCATTGGTATTCAAAGGAATTGGCATTCAATGTGATAAACAACCTCGCCCCATTTTTGATTAAGTGATCTGCAAGGTTGACCTTCTCGGACTCGGCTGTCGTGTGATTTTTAAGCTAATGAGCGTGGCTTGCGTGCGTTAGAATAACAAACGGAAGCTCATGGGATCGCTAAAATTGTTTACAACATTAAAAAAATTGACGCAACAAGCACACTTTGTACAGAACGCTTGGAACGACCACAGGAAATCTTAGCGGTTCTTCGCCAGAACAAGATTGGAGCTGTCAGGAAGCCATTTTGCCATGTTGTTCAAGTTTCTTGCTATCATTGTTATCGTGTCCTCAGTTTTCTTCAAGGCTGAGACCAAATTCTTACATCCGAAGTTCAAAGGAATGATTTTAGAAAAAAGTTTCGATGAGAGTTCAGGTGAGTTAGCGTTTGTGTCGTGTTTAAAATTGCAGCCGACGAACCAGTTTCAAACAATTTGCCGTTGTTCTTGTGCTATCAATTCTTTGCGTCAGCCAGCACACATCACAGATAATTTGCTTGAGATTTGCAATTCTGAATTCAGTGACAACTGAACGTTGACGTTGTAGTGTTAAGGGGTTTGTGTACATGATATAAACTTCGGAAAAGTAGGCGGTATTTCATGCTTTAGTACTTTGCTTAAAAGTATAAGCTTTTGTACTCTTTATTTAGTGTTTTTTCTATCACGCGACGTGTGTCGCTAAGGGCTCTGGGATGCCACACAAAGAGTTGATGATAGCGGCTACAAATCTTATATCAACGTTTGCTTATCGCTCAAAATTGTGGACCTTTGACTTGTGAAGGTATTGGCAGTGGTCAATTGTAAATTAATTTCGTCAGCTGACTTCATCAAAACATTTACTTAGAAAGATAACTAATTAGGCCTACTTACTGCCAGAAACCAATTACAGAAAATCCAGCGTGAAACGTTGAAAGTTTTCTTTTCTGAAAGCTAAGGTTTCGTGGTAGTAAGTCGTTGTTCGCGGCTACAATAGTACCATTGTACTATAGGGAAAGAGTTACTCAAACTGACCAGCTGTATTTTGTGTTTTCTCTTTATGCGCCTTGCTTGTCTGCTGAACCCACGTATTAGCTGGGAGGCATTACTGATCCAAAGTCAAGTACTCTGCCCTTAAATATGTCCGTGATATGGGTGCGCCCCTCTTGCACGCGCGGCTTTTTCCTTAAGCCTACATAATCCTTTGAGCAGCAAAGATTTCAAGATTAGAACTGAAGGATTACTTGCTACTGGATTCCTTCCCTTCACCCCAGCAAACAGTTGGTTAAAATCAAAAGCAGCGATTATTATTTCACCTTTAGCTTAATTTATTCTTGCCTGCAGTCAACCAACGTATTAAGCTGAATGGTTCTATTTTTTAAAAAATAGGGTAATAATTAGTTTGTTAACTACTCTCTGCTATACCTCCGTTGAAATTGTAGGATGCAAAATTAAATTGAAATTTAATTCGTCATGTAAAAAATAAGTGAAAAAAAATATTCAGTGTGCGTTATTTAAAACACAGCGCACCGACAAATTAAAATTCCTGTCTTTCTTTTGGGAATTCGGAGAACTATTTTTATTTTAGAAACATGAGCTCCTTTTCTTTATGTCCGTTTTTGGTGAAAAAATGTTCTTGTAATTGTATGTGTAAACTCGAAATGAACTTAAATTGTGCCTTGTGGCCGGATATGATGGATATGCCCGTGAAGAGTTGCACGATTGCACCGATAAGATGTACCAATAAACCTCATTTGTGACAGCTTCTGTTAATTGATTTGATTTGAAGCCAGGATTCTTTAAGTGTTTGAGCTTAGTACGCAAAAAAGTATTCCACTTCTTTATCTACGTCTGCATTTGCATATATAAAGAAGGATTGGTAAAATCTACAACTACAAGGACGAGAAATAGAACAAAATTCGATATTGAGGATAACAAAAACTAAAAGAATAGGTCTAACGTTAAAAAACTGATAACTAAGTGGAGTTTGATTTAGAAATTTCGGAAGGTAAAGAGTTCCGTTGGGTAATAGTTCTTTGGAAACTATGAGAAAAGGAAGACAAAAAAATGACGACCACGTGTTCTGGTCTCGTTGCTGGTGTAGTTCTCAAACAAATTTTACAAGACTGAGTTAAAACAAAAGGAACTGATATTGAGAATATAAAGATCAACGACTCGCCAGACTGACCTACCTGCACAAAATATGGCTAATGCTACGTCATCAGAATGGAATACTTATCTCGTTACAAAGGCGTTTTGTTGTGCAGGGTGCACATGCGCACTAAGTAACTTAAGAACGTCATTATTATTATTATTATTATTATTATTATTATTATTATTATTATTATTATTATTATTATTATTATTATTATTATTATCAGTGATCACTGATTACATTAACTGATGTCAATTGAACTCTCTAAATCTGCGTTAAGTCATTATCGATACCTCGTTCTGCTAACTCTCTCGTTTCACGGCTTCCAGCATTCCAACCCTAAACACCGTCTGCCCGTTCAGCTATGCCGTTTTGTTTTTGTTTTGTTTTTTGCTTTGTTTTTTTTTTATTAAATCATTCAGTTTCCTATTTTTGTTATTGAATTTGGTTTTAAACCAGGAACGGTGCTGACAAGGACAATGTACCCAACAGGAAGGAGTTGATTGTCATTTACTTTCGCCGTCTTCAATTGTGTTCAAATAAAAAAGTCGGTCTTCCTCGGCAGTTGTTGTGTCTGGCAAAGGTGTGAAATTTGAAACCGAATGTCGCTAGCATTTTTTAATCTTATGAGCTCAGTTGCCCGTAGTTTGTCGGACTCCTTACCTTGAAAACAAGTCTACGTAAGTTTAAAACAGTAAAGGTCGCATTTGATGCATTTCAAATGCAAAGAATAGTTCGGTTAAGGCTGGTTTCCATATGATCGCGGATCGCAGATCGCAATAAGGTCTGTGATCGTCTGTGATCCTGCGATCGTGATCGCAGACGATCGCAGAAGATAGAACCATGTTCTATCTAAAGGCTGGTTTCCATATGATCGCGGATCGCAGATCGCAGATCGCAATAAGGTCTGCGATGTCTGCGATCATATGGAAACTACTTCTGCGATCGTCTGCGATCCTGCGATCGTGATCGCAGACGATCGCAGAAGATAGAACCATGTTCTATCTCCTGCGATCAATTGCGATTGTTTGCGATCTGCGATCTGCGATCCGCAATCATATGGAAACCAGCCTTTGGTTCTATCTTTTGCGATCGTCTACGATCACGATCGCAGGATCGCAGACGATCGCGGATAGTAGTTTCCATATGATCGCAGACGATCGCAGACCTTATTGCGATCTGCGATCTGCGATCATAGGGAAACCAGCCTTTAATTGCAGCTCATTAGTGCAGAAACAATAAAAATCTTGTTAAGGATACGACAGAAACGTATATTTAATAGAAGAAAGATCCTCGCAGTTACTACGCAACTTAAACAATTGCAAAAAGTAAGCCTAAAAATAATTCAGGCTTTCTTTTCGAAACTGCTTAAGATGCTTAGTAACTGCGAGGATCTTTCTTCTATTTGATCTTTCATCCGCAGTTCAAAATATATCTTTCAAATATTTTCATTTAGAAAGGTACTGATTGTTTCCTGTCTTGGGGAAAAATGAAACTGAAATCTCGTTGGATGGGGCTACCATAACATACTGCCCAAAATGTAAGCTGGCATCTGTAGTTATCCTCCTAACCAGGAAATGCTCACAGAAGTTCCCGCTTCTTAACAAAAGTCACCCTTTCATAGGATCAGTTTTGATACCATACATCAGTAACGTCCAAAAGTCATTTCATTCCTACTTTCTTGCTAAACAAGGCACTCTGACATTGACACTACATGTAATTCATTGCCGAATAATATTAGTGGCGTATCGACAACACATAAAAGACACGTATTTCTTTATTTGGATCAGACCAACTGAAAATTAAACCAGCAATACTGACAGCTGTTTACTGATATGATTTAAGTTTTGAACGGATTATAACGTTAGTACATTCACACTCTAATTGAGAGTGGATTCTTAAAACATTCGTTTTCTATAGCTGTCTTTTTTAGCTAAGGGTAAACGATAATTGAGGCTTTAATGTTATTAACAAACTTTTTTTGCAATTACGAAAACATAATAACTGCAGTATTATCACCGGGTGTTGCTGATATCAAGCTACATTCCTTATAAAATAAAGTTTAAGCTTGCAGTGCATTAATCGTATCAAGTTCTTCTTCAACACGAACGTGAACTGTAAGGTAGTTGTTTTTACTATATGTCTCAGTTAGTACGCCCGATGTGATTGGTCAATTTTGCGGGCCGTATTTCACTGTACGGCCTGCTAAATTTCCCTTGACTTCAACTAATTTCCTTTCCTGCGTGCCCAATTAACCTCATATCTTTATAAACTCGTTTTCTCGGTCCGTACTGTAAGTTACCGATCCTCGTTTTTCTCCTATTGATTTATATATGATAAGGAAAAACGGAAAGGCGTGACTAATCATGCCATACATTCCTTCAGGTCAGTGCAAATACTTTGACAGCTTATATCAAGATGGACAGGCCATGGTCCCGGATGAAGGATGCCAATACATATGCACCTGTCACGTGTCCGAACACTATGAAGGCTTCCTGTGTGAACCCCTGTGCCCGCGATACATTGACTTGGCTTGTAGCCCAGGATGGGAGAATAAGCCCCGGATGGTGCCTGCTGGGCCCCCACAGTTTGACTGCTTTTGCTCGGTCTTGAACTGTGTGCCATCTCTTGGCACTGAGGCGTTCCGTCTGCGGTAAACTCTTCAAAAGGTTTGTCCCCTTTAGTTTTCATAAATTCAAATAACGGCCTTCATTACAGCATAGAATCTCTTTAATTATCTGATCACCAGACCATGGGAATATTTTATTTCCCTGGAATTTCCGATTCAGCTATCTGCATTCATTACTAGATTACTTGCCTCCTATCATTTGCACATACATTTCAACAGAACAAGACCATCATGGGGATTTTTTGAGGGAGAACTTTGATGTCATGGTAAGTGGCCGCAAAAGTGAACACCACATTGTGGTTTTCTATTATAAACACTCGTTAATTTAGATTTCCCAACTTTGTCGGTTACTGTTTTGTTGTGGTTGAAGCTAACGACAATGAGTTTTCCCACCAGTAAAACAAACCGTCCCTTAATATTTTTGTTTATTTATTTATTTATCTTTTACTTTGCAGAATCGTGTTAAGGCGCGGGAACTATCCGGTGACAAAGAAATGAAACGAATTCAGATTATTAAACTGTATGAGACAACCAAGTTATTCAAATTAAAGGAAAGAAACAGCTATATATATGACTGTGTGCTTCATGACTGAATGATCCGCAAATAATTTAAACCTACTGCTAAGTCTTCCCTTTTAATAAGGTCAGGTCGGTTGTGTCTATACAGTGTCTTAAATAAAAAAAATAAATAAATAGGAATTTCAGTGGAATCCACGGGGTCTTTAAAACAAATAAAAGACAGTTTAAAGGAGCATTGTAACGTGGATTTTATGTTTTGGTCAAAACTTTACAAGTACCTTTCCCTAAACATGAAATTACCTTAGAGTGCATAGAAGGAAATATTAAACGATTTCTAGAAGAAAGAACAAACCCTAATCCGTACCGCGATTTTAGCAATTGTTTTCAATACGCAATGGAACTGATACCTTTAAATAACATTGGACATTTTTTCAAGTTGTAATCCATGTGGCCATCTACAACCAATGTGAATAAATACTATTTCCTGAGTATTGTGCAGTAATAGGGAAATTGTCAACAATTTTAACGATCCCATTCCGATAAAAATGTCTCATGGTTCTTCATAGCGATACAAGAAATCGGTTGCATTGCCTCTTTAAAAACATGGAGGCTAGCAGTAGCGGAAGCGGGGAAGGGACCTTGGGGCCCCAGCCCTCCTCTTCGTCTTAGACCAAACCCGAGTCCCGTCGGGCTGAGGTGCCGAAATATTTCGTTTCACGAAGAGAAGCAAGTCGAGCGTTCGAGATCGGACCGGCTCCTTACCTGAGGCTGTGGACCCCCACTGGGTAGAGTATAGATTTCACTACGAAATCATAGAGATGCCATCGAATATGTCTAAATAACACACACATAATCCACTCTGTAATTGTGTCTTGCTTTATTATACGATTTAGTTTTCTTGTCTCATTTTTGAGAGAATATGCAATTCAGCTTGTTTTCCAAGAGCTATTCTACACTATAAACCTGAAAGAAATCAGAGTAGAAAATTGATAATTAAAATACCATCTCTTATATTTAGCATAACACTAACACTTTTGTCTGTAAGCTATCCTAACAGGTACAACAAGTATACCCGTGTCCGGACATGTGATGTGAAATTATTATACCATCAGACCTTATTCTTCAGTAATGTAATTTACACTGACTGTAATTTTTTGTGTACTCAGATCAAGTATTCGACTCTGTATATAAATTTAGAAATTTGCCCTATTTGCCACATTTACTGCTTGAAAGTGAAATTTAAGGGCCATATGACGCCGGGGACCTTGGCATGATCTTTCGTGATCATGTTCCTGATTATTTACACCCGAATGGTACCATACTCAACTGCTATAACCCGCTGATGAACAATACAAAATGACTTTCGAAATCGCAAAAGGTCACATGGTTTCCCGTATATTTTTTACCCCGTTAGGCTTCCATACCTTTTTAAATGCATATTTCACCGTTTGACCTTGCTTAGGATTCCCCTTTAATAAAACAACAAAAAAGAAACGTCACATTTTATAACATACAAGTAATTTTACCAACGATGTGTAGCTGTGTAACGTACGTACTGTTTAAACAAAGTAGACTAAAACAAACAAAAAAAAAAGAGTACTAAGAATACTCCTTCATAATTGTTTTACAGAACTCTATGTATTTGGCGAATTAGTTCTTCTTAATTCTTTCTCTATTTTGAACCAATAAATCGCAAGATCTCTGGGGAAGAAAACGTTTAAAATGTTTTTTTTTTATAAGGCATTTTTCCCTGCAACTTGCAACGCAACGCTGTAAACAGAAGTTACGGAGGCTGAAAAACACTTACGCTTTTAACATCCTTTCTTCGCAACTTGTCTTGTAACTAAAAACTGCGTTTCGAACTGTAGGAAAAGTAGACTGGACTCTTTTTTCCGTTGACTTTGCGTGATACTTTGCAGGGTGTAACCTGTTTCGTGTGCATCTTGGAACCTGGCAATGCTCTTGTCAGAAACACGTTGGCAGTCGCAGAAAAAACTCCAGCGTGTAACGAACAATGTGTGACTATTTGCAAACCAAAAAATTACCTGAAAATTTTCCCGTTTTACTCAGTAGAACAATTTCTATCTAAACTATTGGTTCAACGTTTCTTTCTGAATTAACAGAGGCACGTGACCGAAAAATGTCTGGAGAACCAGAGTTATTGTTTCGGCTGGTAACAGCAAAACGACATATTTAAAGAGAAAAGCAGCGTTCAACTTTATTTCTTTTGTCTCTAATCGATGGAAGAGATTTTGGAGAGAAAAGTGCATGCTTTCGTAAAGTATTGTTAAGTTTGAATTAAAAATACCTTTCCCAGAATCCCTTGCATCATTGCGCCATGGCCAACGTTTGATCATTGAGGACTGGTCTGTTCACAAATCATGCAAACAAGGAAACGTTTGGGTTAAGAAAGCAGCATCAACAAACCACATAATAGACAATAAGATCGATAGAGGCCAGCCAGCTCCGACATAATGCGTTCATGCCTGAAGAAAGCTAATGTTCAAAAACATCATTGAAGTAGCCAAGCGCTATGGTATTTAGTATGATATGACTTGTTTAGTTGTTGAAAGTTAAAAACTCTACGTATTTGCTTAGATTTTAATTACAGTTAGATCATCATTTCACAAACACCCCGAGTGACTGACAGCTTTCGAGAACTTATTTCTCTGGTCACTAAGTGATGCAAAAGATTTTGAAGAGAAAAGTGTATGCCTGCGTAAAGTGTTGTTACTTTGAATTAAAAGTACCTTTCACGGAATCCTTTGCATCATTGCGCCATGGCCAACGTTTGATCACTAAGGACTGATCTGTTTACAAATCATGCAAACAAGGAAAAAATTTAGCTTAAAAAACAGCATTAACCAACTACGGCAACCACATAGTAGACAGTAAGATGGATAGAGATTTTTGTAATAACCATACATCAAGACTGCCAGCCAGCTCTCATTGAAGAAGGATATCAGTGACATTTTTTTTTTTTTTGGTAATATAGTGATACGTAACCGATCTTGAACTTCTGTGGTTTACATTTGTTATATTTAATTAATATATTAATTATTAATATTAACTAATAATTAAAGCGTTCTTTATCCTCTGTCACACAGTCAATCGGTCATGGGAAGCTGGTGCTGAGGGTATCTACCTAATAGAAAGAGATGATTGGATAAGCCTTTTGTCCAATAAGCCTTCTTTTTGGGGACTGAATCTTGCTACATTAAATTGCATTTAGATCATCATTACACAAACATCCAGAATCCGAATCTTGAGTCAGAACTGAAAATTTCGAAAACGTATTAATCATGGATAGAGTGTCATTTCATTTCTTCCACCCAGGACGGTTAGCACAAACTGTATTTGTGAACTTGGTGCTAGCGTAGTATGCGAAGGTTCATGGTTAGCTCGCTGTTAAAAAGAGACGGTTGAGAAACTTGTGACATTCTATGGTCAGCCTTGCCACTTGCAACCTCGGATAAGTTTCATTTTTTGCCTTAATTTTGTGTAAATATTGTTATTTAATTTATCGGTCATTTTTGTCGTTCAAATTATAACCTTACAACCAGGAAGCGCCATAGTACTGGCCCCAGTTGTTCAAAGAGCGGATAATTTTATCCACTGGATAGGTCGCCATGCGGCAATAAATGCGTGTCGGGGGTACACGGTCCCTATTTTTGCCATTCAGTGGTTTTTGTGGGGTCTCCTGCTGTGATGCATGTAGGATATCGATACTTTTATTTTGCTGTAATCCTGTTGATGTGTCAATTAAAACATATCTTGGGCCCGGCTGACCAACGCGACTATGCCTCAACCATTGAGTTTGTTCAGTTCAGTTTGTTTAGTGAAGGCAAAATGGCTTCAAATGATGAGCATATTTCTTTTAGATTTTGGGACTTAAAAAAAAGCAAGCTCATAAGATATACTGAGTTACAAAGCTGCGTGGCTGCGCTGGCCGCGGCTTGGATCATATATTGCTGAATTCATCAAGACTATTATTAGATCGCCTTAGCCCTCGCTTTACCTATACCTTCATCAAGAGCTGGGTTGTCATTCTTCCAAGGCCAAAGAGAACGGCTCTCTCCTTTCCTCTTCTTTCCTGAAAGGATTAAGAAAGAAATAATAGTGAACAAGCAAACGAAACCAGTTTGTTACATTATTTTATTTTGATGAGACAATTCGATTTTCTTTTGCCGCTGCTACGTTTGTCCAAAAACAAACAAACAAACGAAGAGAATATTGATCTCGATCAACTATCGTGGATAGTAGTTTGACTTCGATTAGACTGCAGTCTGCACTGTGCGGCATACAGTTATCTTCACAATTTAGCGGCGGTACCAATAAACCAATAATGATTTGTTTGGCCCTTGGCTTAGTGCTACTCATAAGCACAGTCTATCTTGACTATTAGAATAAAAACGAAGGTTTTACTCACCCCAGCGAGGACCTGACGACTTTTTCACTGTAAAATGTAGACAAAACAAATACGTAGATAAATTAGAAAGTAAATAAAGCCCATTTGCCTATCTTCAACTAATATATAACGCCTCACAAAAAATACCTTCTCAGCTGTAAACACAACTGAAATGAAAATTAGATGAATCAGCGAAATGCGCATTCAGACAAACTGATACACCGTTGTTGAATTCTATAATTGAATTAGGTCTTAGCGTTTGTTTCACTTTCGTCAAAAGTTGACCCTTACCAACTGGGCATCAGTTATTATTTCTACAATAGAAAACCCAAAAGGGTAAAAGGACAGGCCATCTAGGAGCGCTAGACACTCGCTACGCGTGTGCTATCAGCAAAGCGGGTGTCTTTTGTACGATGATTTCAGTAAAATCACTTGCTACGTTAATCAGTCTACTCCTGATAATAAGCCAGTTTAAAGCTGCATTACTTCCGATGGGAGTGAGTTGTTGCATAATGAGTACCCAGATAAAGACGTGCACTGAATTTGAGCAGTGTCTCTTGCACTAAACATCACTGGTAAATTGAAATAAGAAGACTAAAATAACAATTAACTTTCAGCAGCTGTTTTCATTTATTGATCAAACTAGAATTGTAAAGGCTAATTTATACGTACTTGATCTAAAAAAATGAGTGAGCGGAAGAAAAACGGCCCAATTGATTTTTGTTTTTTTTTTAATCAGTCTGTTTTTCACCCCGCGCTATACCAACAAGAAAGGAAATGGCGATTAAACCTACTGATCGGGAGATGAATCGGTACGCGTAAATTAGCTTTTAGTTTGAATGCCAGGACTGGTCCAGTCACACATCAGTTGGAAAGATCTAGACAAATTGTTGCTTTTTGATTTTATTATTATTATCGCAGTAGAAACGTCTGTATACTATTTGCTATCATTAAATAGTGTGACGGGGCGTGTGAGCGCAATCAGTTGACTATAGTGAAACCCCTTAATTCTAAGTTATGATTATTATTGTTATCATTATTATTATTATTATTATTATTATTATTATTATTATTATTGTTATTATTATTTAGGACATAGAAAAGAGATGCGGAAAAGTTAGAATAACAGGTAGATATAATAAAAAGTTAAGAAAGCAAAGAAGAGGAGACTGTTTAAATAATTGTGTAATTATTTAACTAGGTCTGCTTTTTTAATTATCATTGTCGTTGCAATAAAGTCCTTGCATTTTTCGAAAATATCCAAAAAGTAGTCGGCGAACTACTTTTTAAACAAATGTTCGTAAAATAGCATGGTATCTTATTCCACAGTTTTACGCCAAATCGAGAGAAGGGATGCTTATTTATGTAATTCTCGTCTGGAGCTCCTAACATGAAAGTTTTCTGCAGGTGGATGATTGAATATTGTATGAATAAATTGTTTTTATTGGTGAAGCTGTATCAGCAAACAAAGAATTCGAAATGGAATTAAATTCATTATATGAGGGACTCTTTTCTGGACCGGGATTAATTTTTTGCTAAGTCTTGGACGCCTGCCTCCATGGAGCAATTCCATAAGTTAGGGAAGAGTAAATAATCAATACCTTTGTAAGCATCGTGGAATTCTAGATCTTGGTCTCCAAAGTCAGTTTCCTCACCTGGAATTGACAAAAGTGTTTTAGAAGGAGCCACATTCCATTCACCGAGAACGAAATATAAACCGTACAAAACCGCCCAAAGTAAAATCAAACTTCTTTCTACATTTAGATGAGTGATATAACGCTTCACCTTATTCGAGTTTCTAAGCCAGAACAGGCAGGGCATTTGTATTACTGATTTTGAGTACCCTATGTTATTTTCAGGATAATGTGCGTTTTACAACGTCATTTAAAAATTAACTACTTAATACCAGATGATACAAAAACACCTTTACATACACCTATTCAGAAACCTTACATGGGGGTAGATACGGGTAGAAAATGTATCGTTAAGTGTTTCACAATATCATCCTTGTCTGCCTGATAGTGTTGTAATAAATAATGTATTTTAATACATTTAAAAATTGGAAAAAATGGACATCTTTCACAGTCAACTAAAATGGTAAGATGAAGACGTGCAGGGGGCGCATTCACGAGCCCATCCAAAATTAAGATGTATTGTTTCTTAACAAAAGTCTATTGTTGGAATAACAACAGACTATTATTCAGAAACGATACATAGGAAACATCTTAACTTAGTAGGGTTTCTTGAATCTGTCCCCTGAATTTGTTTCTTAACTCTGGGTGTTGAAAAGAGGTTACGTTGCGAAATTTAACTCAAAACTTAGATCCGTCAAGGAAAGTTTCACGTTACTCAACCAACGTCAATTATTATATTTGATCAAACTCACCACATACAATGAAAGCGACCAGAAGAAGGCACAGCAGCATCCCAGCAAAGTCCAGTTTCATGATGTTTGTGAACGCGTTTATTTGTTGGTCAGCTGCTTCTAGGGATAAAGACACAGGGTAGGAACAGACCGGCTAGGTTTAGACTTGCTGCAACTCAGTTGTTTAGCTGCGAAGGAAACTTTGTAAAAGGTCTTAACTGAACAATGATCAGTTCTATTTGGAATGCCTAAAAATTTTCCATTTTAGATCATGGGTAGGAACATACGAACTAGCTGCTTACCTGCGTTTCCAAATAAACTTTTTAACTAAAGTTATAAAACAACTTATTATCTTAGCGCCGGCCAGCAAGTTATGTATCCATTAAAACAACAGCATGAACCCACGAAAGCCATCATGCACAAACTTGGGGTAAAAAAGTAAATGAAGTCTTCTTGCGCGTATATCTGAAAGCCCCCATGATGGTAGATTAAAAGATAGTTTTTGGCAATACATCATTTTGTGAAAAATACAATAGGTCGCCAAAATGAAAAGTTGAACATTAGTAGCTCTTAGATCTCTAAAGGAAATTTTACCCTCGACATAAGAGTAACAAAAGATACATACCAAGTTATCAACTTTGGGTTTGGGACGCGCCTCTCACCAAGCGGAGATTTCCAGTTATGTATGCAATCAAGTCGAGATTTTTATTCATCTGCTTTTATTCTGTTTACTTTAATTTTGCGAATTGTTAAAACAATATTGATCATATGTCTTTTACGTAAAAGAGCAAAACTATTTGCTCTGCCCAATGTTTATTTCCTTCCGCCAAAAATCTTAACGGCAGATAACATAATTCAATAATTTTTGATATTTTTGAAGTATTTCTCTGATATTGACCTCCAGTGCATGTTAACTTCCGCTAAAAATCAAGAAACGTGCAACTGATTTGGGATTTTGTAAACAAATGTCAGGAAATTGCTCATAAAATAAATGTTTACTTTTATTCAGAAATGAGCGGTTTTTTAAAATAGCTGTTATCTTAAACACCACTCAAAATTTCTAAAATTGCGAAATAATTCAACATTGGAAACATTTAGAAACCCGGTTGCTTTTATTAGAACAGAATTCCCGGTCATACATATTTAGTTATGAAAAAACTAACATTCCCTTTTCAATAACGGAAGAATACATACATCATGAATATTTAAACCTGTATGTGTTTGCTTTCTTAAATAAAACAATTCGACGCATTTGAAGAAGGAAGAAGGTGGTTTTAAGTTTTCTCCCTCAGTCTTTTAATGGCTGAAATCCCCTGTAATAAGCCTTTACTTGAATTGGTCTTTTTTGACTTGGACACTAAAAATGGACAAGTTATAAGATATTGCATGACGTGGATACTTCTATTTTGACATTTCATCGTGGATAACGAACGATAAAAACAATATTCAATTATCAACACAAAAAGCACAAAGTTAGCATAAATATCCCAATCAATTTAAGATGTCAAATATCAACAAACAAAGCTGGCATTTTGAACAGAAATCTGACATATGTTACTCGAAGCCGGGGCAAAGCAATTTTTTCTGCAGTTGGGAAGTTACACGTGGCATTTTATTTTGAACGCATTCGGTAGCTTCCGTAGAACACCAACCAGCGGCTATATGATGCAAAGTGAGAAGTGGCCATACAGTCGTGCAATACCGTTGACACTCAGGACTTCTTGAACTGGAAATAAACCAACAGATCAACTTTTTTGAAGAATGACACTACTGAAAAATGTATATATATCAACTAATGCGAAAAAAGTGCAAGGCTGACTTTACGGTTAGGGAAATAAATTGTTCCAATATTTCGATTGGCACGACTGTGTCTCTCGAAATATTGGAAAAATATATTTCCCTGACCGTGAAATCAACCGGGCTATTTTTTTTTTTTTTTTTTTGCATTATTTGTTCTACAATTTGTTGCTGATCCTTTACCACAGAATCCGGTAGTTTTATTTCGTCTCGGTGCTCCTTACAAACAAAGTTACTGTTTTTACAAATTTCAAGTAACGAGAAACTAAAAGAACGGCCAGCGATAGTTCTGCTGCTGAAAAGGGTGACATGTCGGCGATGAAGACCTTGAAACACCTTAATAAAATTAAACTTGCTTATTTCTCTAGACACTGACGTCCTGTATGTCCTGTATGGGAACAGGTTGGCCTCATCATTCACACATATAATCTCTCATAGCTCCAGTTTTCCATTAAGGACCCTTAAGTTGTGGGTTGTGTTCAAAAGATTTGCGCATCAGGCAAGCGACGAATAGACAATATTTCATGGTCAGCTTTCCGCGGCTAACGGTATCCGATGAACAGGATATTGCCTTAGTATTCGTAAAAAAAAATTTGCGTTTTCACAAATTTCCGGATACGTGTGGACGACGCCTTAGTGATATATATGATGCGTAGCTTCTAGGGCGCTGTTTCGCAAACGCTTTCTTTAACGTTGAAGCAACATCACTAGCATTTGACTTACGCAAGTAAGTGGGGCGATTGATTTTCTTTTCTTTCCTAGGTTTTATAAATTTTATTGATGCATAAATGCAAGCTAGGGAATGTGGGTATACAGTACTGTCACGCGTACGAACATGTTTTCGAAAAAGAAAAGATTAACATTTTGAAAACGTGTCACAATTCTGGGATGGAAATTTGAACAACGTGTTTGGCTCACAGAATAACAATTTGGACAACCAAACCTTTAAAAATTTACAGAATGCCTGGGAAAATAGTTTAGAGTACAGTGTTCATTGTTCGGTATTGATAACATGGTAAGGAGTACGTCTTCAGCCGACTATGATCCCGGGGAGACGTGGGTTCGGTTCCTGCTTGGGACATGTCTACATGTTTTTCTTTTCGTGTGAGGTGTGTGTCGAAAGTCATGTTACACAGTGTTAGACTGGGAAATATTTATTCAGATGAATAAATGAATACGAATATATGAAACATACATACAATTTTAGCGACTGTCAATTACGACATGTTTGCCAATTGTTATCCGACTAACCTATATTCTCGTGTCTCAAATAAAATGCAAATAAAGCTTGCAGCAAGAAATTAACCCAGAAGACTGTCAGACATATATTTACGCCCAAGCCGACCACTTTTTTGTTTTGTTTTGTTTTGTTTTGTTTGACGTTCCCAACCGATTGGCACATCCGAGCCACGTGACGGTCAACCCATTTGCAAACGTTATAGCAAAGGCAGCAACTTCTTCCTAAATTATTAAAAAAATAAAAAGTTTCCGAGTGTTGATCCGGCCGGGGTTTGAACCCGCGACCTCCCTTTCTACAGACTGGCGCCTTAACCAACTGAGATAAATAGGCCTTCGTCGGACGCCAACTGCCCTACGAAAAAAAAATTCCATTCCCTTAATCGCTCGACCCCACATGGTGGGGTTCGGTCGATTAAAAAGATAGTAACGTGGATCCTAATGACTAGTCTTTAGACAGACACCAGAGAAGGAGAGTTGATCAAGTGTCTGTATATTACGCAGGTGTCTTTTTTTAAGGCTTCAAGTTTATATGGGTTTTGGACTCTTTTTGTTCAGGATAGTCGGCAAGGAGAGGTTCGATTCTACTGCATTTGACGAAACAAACTTTGACTTAAGCGTCCATAGTGTTAGTACTTATTTAAAAATGTGACACTGATAAGCAAACAAATGAGAATGTAGTTAGATTACCGCTAACAAGTTTATTTTGTTATCCACTCTTGATTACATTTTACCAGCAAAGGAGATGGCGCCGGATGCTTTACTGAAATCTGAACTACTATTAGTTATGTCAGCCTTCTGTGCTGCCGGTGTTCCTGTTCATTGTAGGAGAAAAATATTAAGAGTAGGTTTATTGAGAAAGAACAGGCTGAGCTAAGTAAGTAAGAATGCCATTGTATTCAGTTTTACGCTGATTATTTGGATACGCCTCCCTCGTCCCTCTCCCTTGACTCCTATCTTTGAGCCTTAAATCGGGGATCATTCATGCAACAGAAAGGTGGCAGTTGGGAGAGTCAGGTTTATTCAAGACAAACAAACGACAGTCCAACAGCTGTGGTGTTCATGTTATAGTCATGACACTTAAGGGACAAAGCTGACTGTCCGTACACCGTACTTAACTTTTACGTTTGTTTCTGCCATATTTTGCCGAGCTTCAGACCAAATGAGAAAAGTTGACTTAAAGTCCAAATTGAACACATGAGTGCAAATTGTCGTTCCTTAGGACTCTGAGGATTCTATCACAAGCCTTGTGTTCGTTGTTTTCTTTTCCATATAAAGTAAAGTTGAGGTTGACCTGCGTGCGTGCAGCCGTCTGCTATTTACCCAAAATGGACATAATTTGGAGATGATTATTTCGTCGTAGCCATTACCTGGAGTTGATTAACATAAGTTCCATTTTTTTTTTTGTTTCCAAAGTTTTGTCAACTTTTCTAAATTAATTCCATGCACGTGCTTTGTTTTAATTAATTTCTAGATGATCACGTTGTTAGTCTTGACTGGTTCCCTACCAAAATGTTGTTCTTTTCCCCACTACAGAATGGAGTCACTGATTCACGGACTGCGTTAAATTTCTACTGTTCACGTTATTGTATTTATCCATTGCTCACGGGGCGTCAACTTGCCCATGAACCCACATTTTACTCTCTTATCCGTGAACTATTCATGTATTCATTTATGAAACATTGTAGAATCCTTACAAGCGCCTAGCTGTGGTTGTTTCAAAATTTGATTTACTCGTGCAAGTGTGAAATAGTAAAAATATTTTTAATTCGTATCATCGACATTTGCTTCTTTTAGTTACCTAAAAGTGCTATTTCATTGCTTTTACCGTTTTGTTTTACTGCCGAAGAGCGGTGATAAAGTCCTCCCATATGGTCTTCTGATTACTGTTGACCTCTATAAAGAAATAGCAGACTATTAGGAGTGTTCCATGTGAGGTTCAAGGCAAGGCGATGACATCCTCGATGGGACCTTACCAAATTACTTAATCAAGTTAAAATGGAAATGATGATTAACCAAATATCTAAACTGGAGGGACATAAGATGACCAGGATAATATAAAATTGGAGGCCACTAAACGCAGTAAAACATAAGATCATTTACATGATACATGAACAGAATTGGAACATCATTTATTGCACATTAAACAAAAATTACATCCTGTAGGTCCTTTCCTTTAATTAACCGAAAAATGCTTATGGAGCAAGCTTGCTATTTCCTTTCTAAGTTTCCCACTATTTGCGCGCCTGCCATAGGCTGTATGCATTAGGATTCGATAAGGCACGTGTACATGAAGGGTACCTGCTCTACCGCTGTAGCACGTGATGTTTGTTCATTATTAAGAACCTCTTCGTGGTTAAACCAATATATTTAACATATGAGTGTTTTAGGTAATAACTTAACAATAATAGATAACTAGATAAAGTAGATAAGTGTTTAATGACAATTTAAGTAATTTTAGGTGTACATAATAAGTAGAGGGAACATTTCCCAGGCAGTGTAGAACGTATGTTTACTAGAAGTAAGGCAAAGCCACATAGGGCGCAAAGGCATTACCTATGGGTCATTTAACATTGAATGTTGTTATGGCTACGATCAACGTTGTGGACTTCTATTGTTTTTCTCTGTCAGTAAGGGTGTAAACTATTTCTAGCAAAAAATGAGGGCATACTCACGTCTCTTTCCGTGGCGTGCTAGGAATCAAAACAATAATTTAAAAGGGGTCGATAATTTATTTTATTAAAAAATAAAGCATGAAAAGGTAGTACACATGGGGAAAACGTTTAACAGATAACTTGCACTGCTGTTCAGCGGAGTCATTAGTTAGTTCATAACCGTTCACTTCGTTTGCTGTTTGATGGTGCGCAGCCACCAATATCTTTTAAAGCTAAGTTTTGTATTATATTATCTTAGCTTGTATGTATGTTTGTAGTTATCTCTCCGTAACTCTTCATTGAAATTGAAATAAAAAAGACAAAAATAAATAAATAAAAATAACTGACGAAGGAAGCATAAGCAGTAATGAAAAGGCATTGAGGTTAGTCAGTTCTCTGCCGACTGGACTAAACTGTCAAGCCTCCGCTGATGAACGCTTCTCTTGCGGACATACAGTTATAGTTCCCGCCACGTGTAAACAGTACAACTTTAAAACACTTCGTAAGTTGACTCCTTTGCTAAGTTGCCACTGAAATACTATCATAAGGATCCACTTACGGAGGTTCCACGTTGCACTGTATTTACTCATGTGGTGCGGGTGTGAAGGGGGAGGGGAGGGTCCGTCAGGGGACGAAGTAAACTCAAAGTCGTTAGGCACCACTTGTCCATCCTAGGGTCTGCATTAAAGAAACAGCAGTAGCAGCAGGATGAACTCCTTATGTCTACTTCTCGCGTGATTCAGGAGACCAAACGTGTCATTCTAAAAATAACCTGAAAATACACTAACCTACAACTGAAATACTGAGGAGTAATTCGCACGCCAAACTTTTTCACGAGGACTCTAAACTGACCGACTGATTCCTGACTGACGTATAAAATGTGTGCGCATATTTGTGTTGACGAAGTTATAAAAAATTTCATCCCTATATCTACTGTAGTGTGCAAGGCAAAAGTTAAAGCTCTTACCTCCCTCTTTTTGGCCAGGAGGACGTTCTATTAAAATATGAAATAAGGTCAATAAGAGTTTACTCGTAGCACGCGTCAAGTTCGAGCACGAAACACGAATCAAGTTAGAGTCAAGCTTAAATAACTGTATTTTTAACCAGGGTTTTCTACTTTTGCCAGTATTGAATACAGATTAGCCATTTCATTCGACTTTAAGCCCAATAAGATATATCGGGTGACGAATGTTGCTCTCAAATACTTGTGAACTTTCCAAAGAACTGCGAACCGATGCCGTAGTGTCTAGAAACAAACTGCTCATGGGTTTCTCCTCACCTCACATTAACAGTTTACAATAATTAGGATTCTATGTTTACTTTCACATGACTGAGGAATAAGGCGCTTATTTTCTTTAATTCATATAATGACGGGGGTAGTATCAAAATTACCGAGTGCCATCTTATCACGGTTACAGGTTACCCAATACTGAGTTGAAACTGAGTCGTACCACAAAAGGATAAACAGTGTCTAAACTGTGTGCCCTGTTATTGTTATTTCGTACCTTTCTGGACAACATTTACACATATTTGCCATATTACAAGCATTCCCTCTCTACAAGGCTTTGAAAGTTTTTAGTAGTGATATTTACATTTCTCAGGAATGCTTGTAATAAGACCGAGATAAGGATTTCTACTGAAAAGCTGCGAACTGGGCAGTGGGAATACTCATGGGGTACGCGTACGGCTAGGATTTCAATGTCAATGATTGTTATATGTGAAAGAAATGTGATGTTGTGTTTTAATCCTGGTGAATTCGGACCGAACAATTTAGTGAATTATAGATCAGTCTTGATCCCAGCCCATATAAAACAGACACTTTCCCTAAGTGGACAATAACTGATATGTTCCTAAGGGTGTCTGCATACAGGTGCCTCCACTAATAGCCCAGTTTACAGTTGTATACTCAGTGATCTTTGAGTCAAAGTGAGGCTGAAGCTGACTTTGCTTTGATACAAACCTTACTGCTTTTCATATGAAAATGTAAGTAGCTTGCGTAACATGATTTACATATTAAAAGAATCCCGAAGTCTTATTTTGCTTGAAAGAAATACGAAAATTTGGCCTCTCAGCCCTTTTTCATACCTTGGAAGTTAATCAAGAAATACAGCTTTGTTATCTAAAACAAACAAATGATTTTCATGATCTACCTTCCGCTGTATCAAAGATTTCACTTTGTGGGATTTTGGCTGGGCCTGGCTCTGGAATAAATAAAATAGTAGAACAATGATATAACAATACTGTAACAATAATAATATTTTAGTTTCATCAGGGTGCCTGTAAAGAATATAATCAATACAGGCTGTTCACAGGCTTCATTGCGCTGATCGAACGAGCCGACATTTGGAGGTTTGAGGCTCAACAGGTTACGTCATATTCAACCTCGCGCCCTGAAAGACTGGGCACGAGCCTGGAAATAATCTAAGTAGTGTCACTTACTCCTCTTGCCTTGGCGTGCTTGATAAATAATTAAAAAATAATAAATAATCAACTTTATTTAACGAGAGTAACAATTGACAATATTTCAACCTAAAGAACTAGTGGCCCTCGATAATATAAAGAAAATAAAAGGAATAAAATTGTGATAAATTTGTTGTACAAAAAAGAGCTACATGACAAAAAAGAGTGAAACGACAAAAGCTTGATAACATACCACGATGTTCTTCATCTCTAAAGTTTTGCATGGACCAGGCTTCAAAAAGACAATAAGCAAATAAAACTTATGCATCAGTTTATTTTTATTAGGACATTATATTTTTCTTAATTAAAGTTGCTATTTGTAGCGAAACTTACTAAAATTTTAACTATCGATAATTAGAATTATTGCGTGCTGAATATTAAAATTTGTGCAAAACGCGATAATAAAACGTTAAAAAAAATTACAGTCACTGACACTAACCTCTTTAAGAAGCTAATATCGCCCAACATAGCAGCTTTAACTAAGGTATATTTCCTTGCTAATTAAGGGTCAAAGAAAAACTAGATTAGACCAAAATGTACACTATTAAGATATAAATGACGGCCATGAGAGCACTGTAAAATCTAACCAAAATATTACACTTTTTAAAGCTAGTTAAAAAGAAACAAAATATATAATTAACGTACTCCTTATTCCAACCTATGTAATTTTCAAAATGACTCCGGACCATAAGTTTTTCTGATAATTATTCTTGCGAGGAAATTATCCGTCAACAAGGAAAGTCCACTTGTTAAACAGAGAAGTATAAAACGAAAAACTAGTAATGGTTGTCATGGAAACGTTCGCCTTACCTGCCAGTGAGGTGGCCAACATCAGGCTGAAGCAAAACACCACTAGACACGCATTCATTTTGAGGATTAACCTTAAACAGGAACAATAACCCTGAGGTGTCTTATAACTAGCACTAATAAAGCAATTAAAACCACTTTTTTCAAGAGAAATTCATCTTCAAGAGAAAGAGAAATTCATTTTCAAGAGAAATTCATCAAAGCTTAAGCCCCGCCACAGTTTGCAAGAAATTCTCAGTTTTTATCAATACTTTTGGTGAAATCCTCAACTGACAAAATTAATGACAAAGCAAGCTCTACATAAATTCACTTGGCAAGGCTACAAATTTTTTTAGCCAAAAGAAAAATTTGTGTGGGAAGTAAGTAGCAATCGACTCGTATGGCATCTTAAATTCAGCGTTGGCTGATTTAGAGCCGAGGCACGTCATTGAAGCCATGATAATCCTGCTGATTATCTAGAGCGAATAAGAAAATAACACGTTCTTTCTATCTTACCCTGCCTTGGTGTAATGTAAAATGGTCTTGTGCTGAATACGAGTGCTATTAGTCTTGAAGAAACCTTAACGTGCCCAGTATTGAATTCCTGTTTAATTAAGGTTATTGCTTTTCCCGCTGAGCAAAAAGAAATTTATTATATCCTTTATTAAAGTTCAACAGAAGGAGATAACAGGAAATTGGGAATTAGGAAAAAAGGTTTCTCAACCATTCATTGCCGGAAAATCGATACAATTGAGGAATATTCAATGAGCGATTTTTGAAAAGTAGGCATGTTATGGAAATGCAAATCCAATATTATGGCTAAATAGAAGCAAACTCAAGGCAAAAAAGCTACTTGACAAATTTAATTTCAGTGCTATTTTAAGTCTCCTCTGATTAAAATCTAACAGAACGTATTTCAAAATCAATAAACGTAAGTGGAGTGTTCTTGACATTAAACTAATTATTTACTAAGGACGCTGTCTCTGAAGAAGAATCATCTTAAATATAAATCATCTAAACGAGCGACATTGTTGGTAAAAGATTTCATATCTCGTTTTAATCACCTACACATGCTTTTTTTTACTTGTAATTATTAACATCAGCCTCAATCAGCAGGATCCGTTTCTTCTGACTGGGCGTGTACCACTTGAATGTTCCCAAAGCCCGCTCTTTGGTTTTTCCTCGGACAAGAATCTTCACCCCGTGGTCTCCCTCTTCACCTAGGTGTGCCAAGCCCTTAAAGGGTGCCTTCAAACAGTTACAAACCTAACATAGTGACGTTGTTAGCGTTCGATGGACAAGCAGGAGAAATTCTTAAGCCTAGACCGCTTCACGGCGCTGGTGTGCGCCTTATCTTATGTTTAAATTGTTAACTTCATGGAAACATGTTTAAGTCTTTCAAATCGTATGTTCTCTTTGCTTATCACCCTAATTTCTCCAATGGTCTTTTGGAGAATTTGTTTGTAAATCAGCGAAATATGTATGTTGGCGAGAAGGTTAGGTAGTAATAATCTTTCTGATTCTTACCAAAAACACTGGATAAAGTTCAAATATCCCCTTGCTAAAAATCATGGCTAATTTGGATGGGTTAGAAAACAATTCTTGCCCTCTTCTGTTTATTCTTACATTTAAGTCTTCTACGTAAACTGGATTTTCTCCGATATGTTTAGTTTATAAACAAAACCTAAGTCATTCAGTACTATTCGCGTCGCCATTCAACTCTCGATATGTTAATTGTGCTATAAAGTATTTTTCTTTCCTTATTGTTAAAATTAAGATGATGTGCACCGTAGACTGTTTGTGTTGCCTTGCCGAAAATAATTAAATATTTCTTATTAAGCGTGGTAATTCTTGTTTGCGATTTTCTATTATACTGTCTGAGAGCTTTTTGTTAGTTTACGCCGCAATAGAAAAGGACAAAAAGTGATCAGATGTTTTAGTAATTCTAGGCTTAGCTGTGTGAAGTGTATAAGTGTCTTACATGTAATTGGTTATCAGTCCCCGCCACCTTTGCATTGATCAATGATTAGTTCTCTGTTGCGTGTTTGTTCTCAGCACTTTCCCATCTCCTAAATGTGGAAACACATATCCTAGCTGGTGATCGACTTTAATTTGAACTTAGAAACAAAGGGATGCAAAACAAACACAAATCTTACTGGAGCAAGACATATCTACTTCACTTAACTATAGGCAAGAAATAGCAAAGTATTGTAATATTTAGGTTCTTATTACAAGACCACTGTAAACGTAACACAATAAACAATGCACTAAACAAAATGTTTTTCGGAGTAGTTATCATTTTATATTTTTTCCTTTAAAAAATAAGTTTGCAATCTCGTACCCAGAGACCTCAGGTTCTTTGGCCAGCGGTTGGTCACCAGGAGAGAAACTGGATAATTCGAAAAAATTTTTTTTTTGATTGGCTGCCCCGTAACGGCTCGAGCTTGCATTGTTTTACCGCAGGATAAGATTCCAGTTCCCCAGAGTCTCTCCTGGCGACCAACCGCTGGCCAAAGAGCCTGAGGACCCTGGGTACGAGATTGACAAGTTTGAAACTATAGGATCTAATAAAAACCGCTGTCCACAGTCATCAGCACGAAATTCCGAACCGTTTGAAAATGTTTTAAGATAGCCATGATATTTAGCATGGGGTATTTCCTTTTGGAATGTAATTTACAGCTTATTTTTATTTGCACCTTCCAGTTACACTGAGTTCAATTCAAGAGTGGGGACTGGAGTCTGATTTATGAAATAATTACTTGAGTTCATTGAATAAAAGCAAGCAATTTTTTTCTTGGCAACTAGATTTTTATTCCGTTCATTTGGTTTTTTTCATTGTGTTTACTACGATCTGCTTCTCTTGCCAAGGGCTGGCGCCTGAAAAAAAAAAACACATATGACATGTTAACATATAATATGAGCCTCTCACGTAGGGTTAATTAATCTAGAGTCTAAATTTAGTGAAATGGTATTATTTCTAATGAACTTTCCTTAACTTAAACCAAAGTAATTTTATCGCTATGGTCACAACATTAACTCTAATAATCCAATCAACATTCGGGGTCAAAAGCATGTGAATTTAGATAGGGGCAATCGAAAATAAAAAAAACAAGAAAAAACGAGGATAAATTCACTTGACCACTGGGAAGAAGAAGAAGAAGAAGAAGAACGGTGCGACTTCCCAACTTTCATCCTCTCGCATCTCTTACCTGTGTCAGTAAGCTTTAAATCTTCCAAGCGCATACTCTATAAGCTGCTCCGTACCTAAGAGAAAGAAATGAGATACTGTTAATTAATTAATTAATTAATTAATTAATTAATTTATTTATTTATTTATTTATTTATTAATTTTACTGCATAGCAGGTGACATAATGTAACGAGACCAAAGACACATTATATAACACGAACTAATGGCAGGGCCTAGCATTAAAAAATAGCAAGATAAAGCTTATTACACGGTCCGGCCCCCTATGATGATACGGATCCTATCATAGATCTCAACAAGTAAGGCTGTTCAAAAACAAATATCACGTATTTAAGCGAACCAAGCGGCATAATAAGCATAGTTAAATAAAGTAGTTAAGCAAAAATCCAGAGACCTCATAATACTGAAAGAAATTACCTTTGAGCTCATAATTTGAAACACGCGATGGTTGAATACAGGAATGTATTCAGTGAGTATGAAATACTCCAATTCCTAGTAAACTCGCTATACACAAGGAACTAAATTGGTCGAGAACCGTGAGGAGAGCGGCCGCCACGGAGAAGGAATCGTGCACGCCTTCCATCTTTTACAACATAGTTGAATTGTTAGCAATAACGAGGCTATCGTTCAGGCACTTTTTTAAAGATATTCCCATGAAGAAGCGCTAGAAATGACATTTCAGAACTTTTAGATTTCAAGATTTTCTGGAGGAGCAGTCCTCAGACTCCCCCCACCCCCCTCTCCTTCCCCACCACCAAGATTTTTGCCGCTGAAGCGCTCCCAACATTTGCCTCAGCTCTCCTAAAAGTCTGGCTACGGCCCTGGCTGTTACAGTTTAATAGCTTTGTTGCTGACAGCAGCGCCCTATTGCTTTCTAATTGTTGACCTTACCATCATTCGAAGCAGTTTGTGTGATGGTGGCAGTAGGGGGTTTAGTGGTAGTTGTAGTCTTTCTTCTTCTCCTAGACCTAAATAGCCAGGCTGTAACGTTAACAAAAATGAAAACCTTTGTCACTGAGTGAAAATAAAATCAGAGCCTATTACTACGGAAAAACTATACTATCTCCATGATCTCTAACTAAGAAAACTTTTAGAACTACAAGGAATTTTTTCAAGATCGCTTGTAGAATCAACTGAATGCTACCAGGGTTCATTTCCCTACAGATCTCTCCCTTTGAAGTTAAAGAATTAGGCCTCTAAAGCTATTTTTAAAAAGAACCAGTCAAATGCCGTTAGACTGTGGCTTCAGTGATACCTAATTCAGTATTTGTTATATTTTATATGTATTTGAGATGTAAAATATTTTTGTATCGCTTATATACGAATTTCATGTAAAGAGTCATAACTTATGGAGCTACCGTATCAGAATAAAATTGATTTTTTTTTCTCTTCGAAAGTGTGGCTCTTCTTGTATTTTTTTAGGTCAAAGAGTAGAATTAAATTAGGAGTTGATATTTAGAATTGAGTATAGCATGTACAGGGCCGCACCTAGGATTTTTTGTCTGAGGGGGCAAACTCCGCACACCCCTCACGGGGGTCTCCCGTACATAGACAGGGTTTATAGTTGGACGTGTTTGTTTTCACCCCTACTCAGAAAGTTGCCTCTAAGACCCTAAAAGAAAATAAAACACACTGATCCTTTTTGTCTTAAATTGCCATGATTTATAATGGCATAAATACCTTGTTTAGCTTGAAACTTCCCCCGAGGTCTCTGCTATTCAATGATGATTCGTATATCATCTTAAAGGGACAGTATCACGCTACTTTTAGTACCACATCGAAAATCGGAAAGATGCTAGTCGGTTGATAGCAGCCAAGATATAATGACAAAAGTCCATTAAAAGACTATCAGAATGCAAAGAAACTATCCAAGGATATTTTCGCCGGCAGATGACCAAGATAGAGAGGGGTTCAAATTTGAAGACGTCTGGTAGAAGTTTTCAAATTTCGTTGTTGCAACGCACTAAAAATCGCTGGTTGTACTATATTTTGGTTTAACCTTTCGTCTTAGAATCACTATTAATATTTCTTTAAATTAGCGATTGAGAAATTAATTAACACAGCGTTCAAAGTTTAAATTTAGTGAATTTTGGTCGAAAATCGTGATATCTCCCATCGATCTCCCATGATACTGCCCCTATAAACTCAAGCTTTACTGTGAACAGCAGTTTAACACTTTGTATGGATGGTTTCAAAAATGCGTTGAAAGCCTTGGTCAGTTTGAACAGAGACAGTGGTTTGAAGGAGCTAAAATCCCAGGTTTCGGTATAAGAATATCAAGTCTTCAAAACGAGCCTATTAGGCTGTTCTATATTCGTCTCCAAGTTGACTTCAGGTCATAGATCTCTGTTGGAGTGGGAGTGAAGCCCGTTTCGCAATGAATTAACAGAATAACAAGGCCACTTAATCGATCTTCTGTCATTGATGACCAAGTCCACAGGCAGCCTAAATTACAAAATCATTATTTTCATAAGAACACTCGTACTGGCGTTTGCCTCGAAAGATTTTTCAAAAGAATCATTTGGAATTCACATTGAAGGAAGATTTTTTTTTTCAGACAATTAGTCGATTTTCGGACCAATACAGCTACAAGAAAAAGTTCAACAAACTCAAACACCATGTTAGAAAAAAAAAATTCAGTTTTCCTAGCGAGGGAAGCTGACCTCCCCTCCCCCTCCTCCTCCCATGTACGGCTCTGATGTATTTGTGCTATTGGTGATATCGATCATCATGTACAGCTTAAGTAGGAAAATCATTTAACAAATCGACGGCAGTTTTCTATGGTCTATACACTTATAGACCATAAAATGATGTCAAAAATGTTCAAAACTCAAGTAGAACCACGAACCGCAGGCGAGTGGTTTCACTGCCAAGTTTTGGACATATTTTTACAATAACATGGAAAAAGGACGAGTGGAATTGGCTATTTTCTTCGTTAAGAAAGGGCGCGCTACATCTGACGTCATTTTTATTGTCTGTACTCTCATAGACAATAGCTACGAGCCAATCAGCGCGCGGGAATTTGGACAGTTATTGTAAAATGTAGCTTATTACGTTATATAATTTCTCTTTGTAAAATTAAACCGTTTTTTCTTAACTTACGTGATCTTTTAAACCTGATAGAAAGTGCTGCCGAAGAACAAAATACACAAAATTAGTTTTCCTTTTTTTTTAAATCACAACTACGGGCAACTGTTCAGGCATTTTCAGGACCAGTCCTAAGAATTAAATTTACAGGTTTGCAAGGATCGTAGAAAATATTTTGTATATAAGAATGGCTTAATTAAGTTCAAGTAAAACTTACATAAATTTTCAGTGTCTTCAATAACTTGCTCTGTCAGTTCTCAGTGCATTTTACATTTCCAGAGCTTATTTTCCCCTCCATTACACATCAACCAAAATGTGATAAATACAACTTCTTACCTTCTTTATAGGTCTTGTCAACAGCCTTGACTTTTCCAGTTGTAACTTTTAAAAGGAAGAAATGAGAAAAGGTTCTCCGATAAACAAAACTAAACACACCCCATCTTAAACCGAGAGAACTCACTTAAGAGGGGGAGAAATTTTACCAAATTAAGCAATTAAAGCTTTCTCCAAAACGATGCAGTTTTCTTCTTCAAGAACAACGGATGATTTGTTTTTTTCCAAGTCTTTACTCTTGCAGGACAGCCCTTTTAGCGCTTAGTACGTATGCAAGCTGTAACGTGTAAACGACAGTTGTCCCGCGGCCATGTTACCTCTGCTTTAATAGCGGTGTGAACCGGCTTTTAAACTAGCTCTGCTGAGAAGGTTTCGCCGCGTAATGATGCGTTCTCATGAAATAAGAATGGGGCAAAGGAAAAATATTGGTCGCGAAGGAAATCAGGTTTGTTTTTTGTCCCATGCTGTGAGTTTATTACTTTTTCCTGAAAAATTTCTTGTGGTAATTTTCCTTCACCTTCTTTTTACGTCAAGATATATAGCCAGGATAAATGTAAATTGTTCATGTAAGGTGTAAATGTTTTTAACGTGCGTGGAAGAGTGCTAAGAACTTGGTAACTGGAATTAGTTACTTAACTTTCAGACCTGCTAGAGCAAACACAGCAACCACACCCAACGCCATCAATAATCCGAGACGCATTGCGAATATTCAGCAAACTGAAAAATAAAAATAAACAGGAAAACGAAACCAAAAGGGGGAGAATCTTATAGTTAGAGGACTAAGCTTAAACTAGCTCTTCACGCGCGAGCTATTATAATGACTTGGGATTTCAATTCTGCTTATTAAAAAATCTTCAGAGAAATAAATGAGTAACTCGGCCGTTACAGCCAAGATTTTGGAAGCTAGTCCAGCTGTGATTTGATAGAAAACTTAACCGTAAAATCCGTTAAGGCCAGTAAAAAACATGTCTTACCTACCTTTCTTGGTGCGTTATTAGGAAAAAATTGAAACTGAAGGCTGGCAAACGAACTGATCGTTATCAATGTTGTACAGAATAACAACATCTTTTTAAGTCTTCCCACCTGGCCGACCACACGGACAGTTACAATAAAATTTAGATAATGACTTTTGAACGCAATTACTAACAGTCCCTATTATTTACCCAATATGTGTAAATAAAGAATTTTAATTATTAATTTAATCTGCAGTCAACTTTTAATTCGGACACAACATATTTATATTGTAAAATAAGGGTGATGTCTTCACAGAGAACTTTCTTTTAAGCCTTGTTATGTTTTACTCTAACCCTAACCCTAGAAAACCTTGTTATTCGTTGCCTTAAAAAAGATTTTGTCCGGGACTGAAAACTAGGTTTCTGACAGTTTAATCGATTTGGATCCAATTTAAATATTGCCATTTTCTTAAGAACCACAAGAATCATCCAAGTTAGTCGATAGACAGGCAACCTTTTTATTTCAGGACCAACTGACAGTAAAGTTAATAACTTTTACCCGCAGGTCATGCCATTCTAACAAAAAGCCATTTTCACTCAAGAAAAAGCAACTCTACCGGCCTCTTAACTTATCAAGCTCCTTTGATCCTAGTTTTTTTATTAGCTTCTGGTTCGTATACTTCAGTTGAGGAGTTACGTGAAGAAGGATGGAACATAAACAGCCGTGCGTTTCACAAACTGGCCTAATGTGTTTCTTCATCTTGAATTTCTGGTAATAAATATTGTGCACATGAAGTAGTGTTTCGGGCCCGATATGTTTTCGGGAGTTTTGAGTAAAGCAAACCTTTTCCAGGTGTGCATTTCTCAAATTGGATCCCGAAGAGCTTTCGGGCCATAAAAGTAATTTTCTTATCTCTCCTTTTTTGACAGATTGCCGGTTGTTTTCTTAGAAACTGACTCACTGTGTTTCTTAATCTTGGAAAACTTTAATTGTTTATTCTTTCAAAATTATAAAAAATTAAATATTTGGTAATAAATTTAGTTTTTCGGGTCCGAAATCTTTTCGGGAGTTTGAAAAACGCTCGCCAGGTGCGATTTCGTGTGTACTAAAAGCTTTCCAGCAACGGAAAAACAACAGCTTAGATCTTTACACTTGTGTCTACAGAAAATACTTGCCCTCGGGGTCAAAAGTTAAAACAAAAAATAAAATTAGCAAACAAATACGAAAGAAAAAAGATAAACTATCAATAAATATACAAAAAAAGTTAGAAAATGGCGTGTGAGAGACAAAACAACAAAATCTGCATGACTTAGATCTATGTTTTAGTTTACAAACATGTATCATTTGAGATGCTTTCATATTTACAATTCACCGAAGTTGAGATGAATGGCGAGGTGAATAATTGTTTGAGTATATACCAAACAAGCTGGATGACTAGAGGAAAAAAAGATTACTCAAGTGAAGAAGGGCTCAAAAATTGCGGATAACAGTTCACTGTTATCCTCTGACGTCATAGCTTTCGCAATGTTACACGTTCATGGTCTTTTGGCGGTAAACAGTTCTATTGTTGGATGTCATGTGACAATGAACTAGCCAATGAACACTTGCGTCTTTGCGGGAAAAACTTCATCTATATAATAAAACTAGGAATTTCATGATGAAAGTGATTGCTGACGACATGAATTCACGATTTCAATATGTTAGTATAGCTACACAAATTTCATTGAATATTATCTTTGAAGTTTGTTGTTCTTATCAGGGATCTCCTCACGAGAAGAGGAATTTCGATTGGGAGCTGCACAAATCATCATTCAATCCTTGCGTGCAGACACACAAAAAAGAGACTTACCATAAGGGATGGCGAGTGTTCTATAGTTCGAAGGGTATCAATCCTGTTTCAGCTTCTCTAGAGGATGGTCTGGAGTTCTTTCACAATCAGTACGAAAATGGTTTATCGTATCGTGGGATTAACAAAGCCAGAAGTGCTGTATCAACGATTATCCTCCTTCCAGATGGTAGCTCGTTTGGAAATCATCCAATAGTTACCCGTTTCCTTAAAGGTGTGTTTAAGTCAAGACTCGCATTGCCGCGTTACAAGGACATATGGGATGTTTCTGTTGCTCTGGATTATTTAAAAACGTTGTCCCTACTTGAGGAGTTACACCTCATTGGTCAGGAGCTAGGGAGTCACGTGCCTGCCCTGTAATTACCTAATACAGTATATCTTATCTTGCTCGCCCACATTTGACTTCACCTTTCCGGGAAAGCCTGTTTAATTTTATAATTTTCTGTGAAGAGATTCTTACGCCCTTTTCTCCACTCTGTTCCCTTCTAAGTAGCTTGTTCACAGCTATTGAGGAAGATCGAGACAGGGGTGTTACGATAATAACAAGACTGTCGGTGTCTACGCTAAAACATTACACAAGCTTATTGAGATTCATTTGCTTTTATTATGTTTGGCACTGGACCCCTTAGAGTTTAAAACATGTAGCATGTCTATCTCAGGCTGCCGTTACTTAAATGTTGCTCTTGACACTTTCTTATTTGCCTCAGGCCACGGCTTGGAATCTAAGGAAATCAAACAGACATGTCAGTCTTTTGCTGTCTGGAAAACAAATTTATCGTTGCAATCGCCATGCGCCATATGAAGGTTCTTCCGCCATTTCTAGTGGGGAAGGAATAAGGGAAACTAGATCATCTGTGCCGCTGAATCTTTGGACAGTCACATCGATGGCGTCGTATTTCGTTTTGTTTTTGCCTGCATTCAACAATAAACCGTTGGTTGGCTAAAAGCAAACCTCGTTCCCATGGTCCTTTCGATATTCACAATGGTGATACTATTCTCCGCCCAGCCGACATAGTAGGTTTACACTATTAGCAAGGTAAACGTAAGTACAAACACTGTTGTTTGGACTGCCTTTGGATCGGAGTTCAAGGACCAAAAGTATGAATCGGTGTCAGCCCAAGTACTGACCTCATTTCAAAATTTCAAATTTGAAAGTCCTTCAGTTTTGAGCGGACGTATTTCTCCTTTCAAGGTCGGCCAACATCTCATACGTCTATTTACTGTAAGGTTATCCGTATTGGCTCCCAACCAAAATGACGTCAAAAATCTTGAAATGTCTATTTTCGTGAACTTTCTCAATTTTAGATTGTCAACTATTTAGTATATTAATTTTAAAACAAATATGTCTCACACTTGAAAGTTCTTGACTCACAGCTTTGCGTAGAAATGCTAGGAAGTCAAGAGGTAAAGTGATAAAGTGTCCACAAGGCATTAATCGTATGTTATACATGACTATACAGAGCTGCATATTGGAAATTGCACTACTTACCAGACACCAATCTTTTGAACGCATCTCTCCCGCTTGCAGGCACATCTTCCCTCTTCATCCATTGGGGCTTCAAAATATTCCTTTTGCATATCTGGGGAACACCCGACTGCCATAGGCGGGCACAGTGGAACACAAGCGATACTGTAGCCACCGTTAGTGCATTTGCACCTTCCCGTGCAAGAGTCGTTGATAAACCACTTGTTAGAAGCACGGTTCTTACAATCTGGGAGGACTTAAATAATGAAAAGAGAGAGTGGACAGATACTGAGCTTGAATTGTAATAATAATAAACACTAGCTTCGTAATTGCCACGGTTTAAAAAAGTCGCGCTAGCCTACGTAGCAGTCGTTTCCTTTCCCAAGCGCGGTCGGTTCATTACATCGTAAAGGAACAAAAATGGCAAAGGGTAACATCTCGAGCAATTTGATTGGCCAATTTGTTTCCTTACTAGCGTTTCTCGAGTTCTCTGGCTTGCTCAGAAACTCTGGTTTACGTAAGGTCAACACTCTGCAGTTAATAGGTCATTTGGCTGCTATACTCACCCGGCATAGGAAGTAGTGGGCGACCGAGTAAACCAGCACTTGGTGGACGTGTTGCGCAATATTGCCGCTTGCAGGTACACCTCCTTGTGGGGTCAGCCGATAGCACATCTTCGGTCTTAAGGAGTTCTCCAAGGCCACATACAGGAGAGGGTGAGAGTGGACACAAGCTCACACAACCCAGGCTACCACTCTCGCCATTACACTTGCACCAACCAGTGCAATCTCTATTAGCAAACTTCTCCCCGGGTTTGTAAAGTTCACCATTGTGAAAGCACACTTTCTCTGTCAATCAAAACAAATCACAAAGGTTTGAAAAGCAAGTAAAGATATGACCTATGCTAATTTTAACGAGAATGGGAAACTTATTGGAAAAACTGGACAGCTATAAACGCCATCGTCGGAGTTTTGCTACAGGTTGAATACTTTAAATTCTACTCGGAGGAACCATATAAGGCATATAAAGACGGTAACTTAAACTTTGGTGAGGGTTAAAGGCGGAATGGCATATGGCATGACGTGCGTAATGGCATAATTATGCAAAATATAAGATATGCGGAATGACGTAATGAAATTAATTAACTGAAGAGCGCGTCCTGTTTTCGCGCTAATTTTATAACAGCAGCAGGTTTTTCGACGTTGCGGACTCAAGCTGAACATTAAACAACAGATGGAGGATTAGAAACTAAAGGCCTGGGATAGATCGTGTCTGATCGCTGGTTAGGAAGAAGTGAGAGTGAAGAAATCGATGATACTGTTTATTGTTTTTGCGGCAAGAAACTATTAATAAATGAAATTTCCAGTTGACAAAAAGAACGTGGCAGCGGATAGCGTGGACAAAAAGCAGCAGCAGACTAGAGAAAGACTAGATATAACATTTCCAATGCCAAAACTATCATGTGAGAGATTTTAAATTTGAACCCCGTTATTTTATGGGACTCTGTGAACATTTAACGCTTACATAAACAATTTGTAATTACTCATGGGAAAATTTGTTCTACTTTTTCTCACCTTACATTTTCGTCGAGCTACGTACGCAAGTCACTGTTGAGCCGCTGAACAAGCTAGCTAAAAGCTAGCTATTCAATACGGCGAAAGATATGCCAGTTCAGTTACGCCCGGGCGTTATCGAACTAAAAAGGTCTTTCAGTGCCTGACTTCACAGACTAACTTCAGATTTAAAAGAGAAAAAGCACTAGAACAACAAGATGTCAAGTATAGTGTCTAATTATCGTCAGCCTTATGTGAGACTATTCTTATTACAAGTGCATTTTGGTCAAATTGTTGTTCAGATCCTTCAGATCTCAATAAATTAGTCACATAGCACCAATTTTCCCGCTCATGATAAATGAATCATCGGGTATACAGGGTAAGAGAATTGATCCATTATCGAGGGCTTAAAAGAAGATAAAAGAAGATAAATGTTTATTATTTTCCCTCGGTAAAGGATCAATCTTTTGTCCTGATAAGACTAAGCGCTGCCACGTTCTTTTTGTCAACCAAAGTCGCAAGAGGAAATTAAAAGTGAACTTGAAATTTAATTTACAACTATTTACAACTATGCATAGCTCCTTGAATGCGAAAACTATAAAGAGTTTTCATCGATTTCTTCACCCTCACTTGTTCCTAACCAGAAATCAGACAATATAATCCTTGATTTGTTGCTTAGTTGTTTAATACTCTGGCCGCAGGCTCAAAAAAGCTGCTGCTCTTACAAAATTGGCGCGAAAACATGACCCGCTTTTCAGCTAATTTATTCCCCGCGTAAATCGTATTTCACATAATTATGACATTCCGCGCGCAGGATGCCATTCCACTCACCGCTTAAACTTGCGTCGTGTCAAGGATAAGAGCTAACAACATAATGCCATTAGCGGGCTCGCGATAAAAATGATTTCAAATGGATACAAATCTGAGGCATCAGTCAGAGGATCAAGGAATGTTTTATTTTAAAGAATGGAACAAGGAGAGGACGACAGGAGGCTAGCAGTTAATGAAGATTCTGTCAATTATTTTAAGGTTTAAAGTTTGACAACGCCATTCATTCAAACAGTGCTTGAGGTATTCTGACCAAGGCAACGAAATATCACTAATTAAAGAGAACATTGAGAAAAAAAGGGTAATTGCGGTTCACTGCACCGGCCGATATGATCGAAACAAAAGTAGATTTACAGAGAACCCTAGCATTTAGAGTCATAAGGCTTGCAAACGAACTGAGCAAGACTTGTATGTAATTTAAGTCCATCTTTTCATCCTAAATTTTGGGATAAACAAACAAATAAAAGATAGTGTCGTGTTGCTGGAATAGATAGTTAGTGAATTCGCACTTTGTCAACCAGTATTCCCGCCATGACAACAGTAGGTTGACTCAACCTAAATTTGTTGGTAGGCAGGACTTCATTTTAACATTCTAGCTTCGAAATTTAACTTACCCTTTGAGAGTTCTCCGGTAACTGACGGATGAAGAGGCGACCTGGCAGATGTTAAGGCTTGGAAAATGGTGAACATAAGGAATAGAACCGACAGAACTAACACTCGAGCCATGCTTCTATCTGTGTAGTAGCGTTCTTGTTCTAATGGTTTGCGTCACAATTTACCGAGCGGTGAAATGGCACGTCTGGTCTGATGTGCAGCTTTTTATGATTCTGTAAACAAAAAAGGTATTGTTCACCATTTGTTATTAGAACGCCGATTTTAATCTTAAATTACTACAGATCAGATATTGTAATCTGGAGTAAAGGATTGCGTTGTTATTAGTACAAGCTGTTAATTGAATCAATTTTTAAGACAAGTTGTTGAGTTCTAAACTGATATACGCGAATTCTTGGTAAGGAAAATTTCATAGAGAAGCATTAATTCACACCCTATCTGGTTATGTATTGCACAAAAGGGAATTCTGTGTTCTGTGACATTACAAAAGAAAGTTACACGAAATAAAAAGCTACTTTTTTCATCATTCGCCTTTGTCACGGTCGTTTTAATTTTTAATAGATAATTCATTATTTTCTCCTGAGAAGTAGCATGTGAACTAACCTGTGATCAGGCCAAATTTTAGCAACGCTCATTTTTCCTCTTACTAGCCGCTCGCTTATTTTTCATTGCCCAGGGAATGGTTTGCCAAGTGAAATGAAAATATTAAACACCTCTTATTGGTCTCGATGGAAACAGTTAATTTTGTTTCTCGTGAATCTCAACGACATTGAGTTTCGAGGGAAACAAAATTAACTGGTTTCCCGAAGGACCAGCCATTACGTAATTTGTTACATAGCACGACAAAGACATTAAATGAGTCATCACCTTATTGAAAAATGGGGCGCATATATAATGTCAGCAATGTTGGTAAAATTTACAAACTTCGTTGCTAATATCCTCAAGGCTTAATGATGTGTTTTTAAAATGATAGTTGAAATTTACGGAAATATTACATCTAAACGAAAAACCGCGGAACAGAACAAAAGACAAACAAAACTGTGAAAAAGGCTTTCAATCTTACCACAACATCACGCCGCCGTCACTCCCGCTCTGTTCACGTGAAAAAGGGCCCAACAATTGCGGATAACAGTTCACTGTTATACTCTGACGTCATAGTTTTCGCAATGTTACACGTTCATGGTCTTTTGGCGGTGGTGATGGTCTGGTGTTCTATCACAATCAGTACGAAAATGGTTTATCGTATTGTTGGATTAACACAGCCAGAAGTGCTGTACCAACGATTATCCTCCTTCCAGATGGTAGCTCTTTTTGGAAATCATCCAATAGTCAAGAACCGCATTGCCGCGTTACAAGGACATATGGGATGTTTCTGTTGCTCTAGATTATTTAAAAACGTTGTCCCTACTTGAGGAGTTACACCTCATTGGTCAGGAGCTAGGGAGTCACGTGCCTGCCCTATAATTACCTAAAACAGTGCATATTTTATCTTGCGCGCCCACATTTGTGGGAATGTGTCCACTCACAGGATTTAAAACCTGAGTGTTCAGGTTCCTGCGCTCTATCTCACGTGACACCCTAGCTCCTGACCAATCAAACCTCACCTTTCCGGGAAAGCCCGTTTCATTTTGTAATTTTCTGTGAAGAGATTCTTACGCCCTTTTCTCCTCTCTGTTCCCTTCTAAGCAGCTTGTTCACAGCTATTGAGGAAGACAAGGGTGGTACGATAATAACAAGACTGTCGGTGTCTACGCTAAAACATTACACAAGCTTATTGAGATTCATTTGCTTTTATTATGTTTGGCACTGAACGCTTTAAAAGTGTTATAATGATGCCACTTTCGTGGAAACCGAACACTAGATAAATGATATATTAATTAACAGGAATAATTCATGTGTGATATCAGTTTTACACTAAGAGTTTAAAACACGTAGCATGTCTATCTCAGGCTGCTGTTACTTAAATGTTGCTCTTGCCACTTTCTTATTTGCCTCAGGCCATAGCTTGGAATCTAAGGAAATCAAACAGACATGTCAGTATTTTGTCGTCTGAAACTAGATCATCTGTACCGCTGAATCTTGGGACAGTCACATCGATGGCGTCGTATTTCGTTTTGTTTTTACCTGCATTCAACAATAAACCGTTGGCTAAAAGCAAACCTCGTTCCCATGGTCCTTTCGATATTCACAATGGTGATACTATTCTCCGCCCAGCCGACACAGTAGGTTTACACTATTAGCGAGGTAAACGTAAGTACAAACACTGTTGTTTGGACTGCCTTTGGATCGGAGTTCAAGGACCAAAAGTATGAATCGGTGTCAGCCCAAGTACTGACTTCATGTGTAATGTAATGCCAGTATTTTTCTTAGATAAACCACCATCATTATGATAAATGTAATGGATTTTGGACAACTTTGAGCCTCTATAACTCCAAACGTATTTGTCGAACTTTCTGTCAAAAGCTAGTTGTCATAAGATTATTTTTCGTAAAATTTGGAGTGGTTCAGGTTATGACGGATGTAAACGAAATTTTTAAACTTCACACAAAATTTCAAATTTAAAAGTCCTTCAATTTTGAGCGGAGGTATCTCTCCTTTCAAGGTTGGCCAATATCTCATACGTCTATTTACTGTAAAGTTATCCGTATTGGCTCCCAACCAAAATGACGTCAAAAATCTTGACATGTCTATTTTCGTGAGGTTTCTCAACTTCAGATTGTCAACTATTTAGTATATTAATGCCAGGAAGTCAACAGGTAAAGTGATAAAGTGTCCACAAGGCATTAATCGTATGTTATACATGACTATACAGAGCTGCATATTGGAAATTGCACTACTTACCAGACACCAATCTTTTGAACGCATCTCTCCCGCTTGCAAGCACATCTTCCTTCTTCATCCATTGGGGCTTCAAAATATTCCTTTTGCATATCTGGGGAACACCTGATTGCCATAGGTGGGCACAGTGAAACACAAGCGATACCGTGGCCACCGTTAGTGCATTTGCACCTTCCCGTGCAAGAGTCGTTGATAAACCACTTGTTAGAAGCACGGTTCTTGCAATCTGGGAGGACTTAAATAATGAAAAGAGAGAGTGGACAGATACTGAGCTTGAATTGTAATAATAATAAACACTAGGTTCGTAATTGCCGTGGTTTAAACAAATCACGCTAGCCTACGTAGCAGTCGTTTCCTTTCCCAAAGCGCGGTCGGCTCATAACATAGGGCTTGTACACGACCCCACAAGCTTGTTAGCTTTGACATTTTTATCGTGTATAAATAAAGTAGTAGTATGTATGTATGTATGTATGTATGTATGTATGTATGTATGTATGTATGTATGTATGTATGTATGTATGTATGTATGTATGTATGTACAACATCGTAAGGGAGCAAAAATGCAAAGGGTAACATCTCGAGCGCTCAGAAACTGTGGCTTACGTTAGGTCAACACTCTGCAGTAAATAGGTCATTTGGCTGCTATACTCACCCGGGATTGGAGGTAGTGGGCGACGGAGTAAGCCAGCACGTGGTGGACGTGGCGCGCAATATTGCCGCTTGCAGGTACACCTCCTTGTGGGGTCAGCCGATAGCACATCTTCGGTCTTAAGGAGTTCTCCAAGGCCACATACAGGAGAGGGTGAGAGTGGACACAAGCTCACACAACTCAGGCTACCACTCTCGCCATTACACATGCACCAACCAGTGCAATCTCTATTAGCAAACTTCTCCCCGGGTTTGTAAAGTTCACCATTGTAAAAGCACACTTTCTCTGTCAATCAAAACAATACACAAAGGTTTGAAAAGCAAGTAAGGATATGACCTACGCTAATTTTAACGAGAATGGGAAGCTTAATGGAAAAACTGGACAGCTATAAACACCATCGTCAGAGTTTTGCTACAACTTGAAATACTTTAAATAAGTGTAGTGTCTAATTATCGTCAGCCTTATGTGAAACTATTCTTATTACAAGTGCATTTTGGTCAAATTGTTGTTCAGATCCTTCAGATCTCAATAAATTAGTCACATAGCGCCAATTTTCCCGCTCATGATAAATGAATCATCGGGTATACAGGGTAAGAGAATTGATCCATTATCGAGGGCTTAAAAGAAGATAAAAGAAGATAAATGTTTATTATTTTCCCTCGGTAAAGGATCAATCGTTTGTCCTGATAACACTACACGCTACCACGTTCTTTTTGTCAACCGAAGTCGGAAGAAGAAATTAACATGAAATTTAATTTACAACTATTTACAACTATGTATAGCTCCTTGAATGCGAAAACTATAAAGAGTTTTCATCGATTTCTTCACCCTCACTTGTTCCTAACCAGAAATCAGACGATATAATCCTTGATGTTTTTGTTTAGTTGCAGCCTCAAAAAAGCTGCTGCTCTTACAAAATTGGCGCGAAAACATGACCCGCTTTTCAGCTAATTTATTCGCCGCGTAAATCGTATTTCACATAATTATGACATTCCGCGGGATGCCATTGCACTCACCTCTTAAACTTGCGTCGGGTCTAGGATCAGCTAACAACATAATGCCATTAGCGGGCTCGCGATAAAAATGATTTCAAATGGATACAAAACTGAGGCATCAGTTAGAGGATCAAGGAATGTTTTACCTTAAAGAATGGAATAAGGAAAGGACGACAGGAGGCTAGCAGCTTAATGAAGATTCTGTCAATTATTTTGAGGTTTAAAGTTTGACAACGCCATCCATTCAAACAGTCAAAGCCCGGTGTAGTCAATCGAATGAAACCGAACCAAAAACCAATCGAACCCAATGGTTCGATTGTAGTTCGATTGGTTCGGCAATCGAACATAATCGAACTGGAACTTTTTGTGAGTTCGAATAAGTTCGATTACCGAACCCAATCGAACTCAATCGAGCGATTGGGTTCGGTAGAAAAACAAAATGGTATACAAAATTGATAAGCATTAACTCTCCATAGAATTGGAAGGAATTCCCTCTTTAACTCAGTTTTAACTAGAGGAGCAAGTGTGAGGGATATGTACACATTTCAATGAACTAAAATCTTTATTGTTTAGCTGATTCGAAATTGATTCATTCACAATATAAATATAACATGAACGGCTCAGTACAACATGTAAACTGTCTTTTTTTTTTTGCCGGACCCCTATCTCCTTTTATTCTGCTTGACAACAAACTTATCCCCGACACGGACGGCGAAAGAGCACTCGTGGTAGCCCTTTACCACCGCTTCCAGAATAGTAAGTTTCACCTCTGCCCTGTCCGACATCTTGCGTGTTGTACTCGTGTTTGAAATAGAAGCCGAAACTGGTTCGTGTTTCTTATTGTTGAGGTGTTCGATTATGTTCGATTGTTGAACTGTTCGATCACCGAACGTTCGATTGCGTTCAATTGGCAAAATTTTTTTGTGAGTTCGATTAAGTTCGATTACCGAACCCCATCGAGCGATTGGGTTCGATTGGGTTCGATTACCGAACGTTCGATTGACTACTTCGGGTCAAAGGCATTCCGACCACAGCAACGAAATATCACTGAGAAGATAGGGTAATCGCGGTTTACTGCACCGGCCGATATGATCGAAACCAAAATAGATTTACAGAGAACCTTTAAGGGAAAGATTTTGAACACATAGCAATGTAATGCTTTTTTTAAGCATTTAGAGTTACAAGGCTTGCAAACGAACTGAGCAAAACTCTTTTTCATCCTAAATATTGGGATAACCGAACAAATAAAAGATACTGTCGCGTTGCTGGACTAGATAGTTAGTGAATTCGCACTTTGTCAACCAGTATTCCCGCCCTGACAACAGTAGGTTGACTCAACCTAAATTGGGTAGGACTTTCTTTTAAGAAAGTAACACGTAACAGTCTAGCTTCGAAATTTAACTTACCCTTTGAGAGTTCTCCGGGAAATGGAGGAAGAGGCGACCTGGCAGATGTTAAGGCTTGGAAAATGGTGAACACAAGGAATAGAACCGACAGAACTAACACTCGAGCCATGCTTCTATCTGTGTAGTTGCGTTCTTGTTCTAATGGTTTGCGTCACAATTTATTTTACTGAGCGGTGAAATGGCACGTCTGGTTTGAAGTGCAGCTTTTTATGATCCTGTAAACAAAAAAGGTATTGTTCACCGTTTGTTATTAGAACGCCGATTTTAATCTTAAATTACTACAGATCGGATATTGTAATCTGGAGTAAAGGATCGCGTTGTTATCGGTACAAGCTGTTAATTGAATCAATTTTTAAGACAAATTGTTTCACACATCGATGCTTCATCTTCGATTTAATTTGTTATGAGCAAAAATTGCACTGTGAGAAGCGCTTTTTTCCTAACAGACCGGCTCACGCCTGACGCCACCCTCTGAACGTTAAGCGGCCTCTGCTCAACTATATCAAACAAGATTAACCCTGGGTAACTGAGAAAATCTAAACAGAAGCTAAGTGCTTATTTACGTTTCGTCTGTGGTATCCACAAGCAAAACCCACTGCTTGCGTTTCAATAGACAGAGGTTGTGTAAAAGCGAAAAATAACCACGTACCAATTCCTCCTGTACGCCAAAATTTGATGAGGAATTTCCTGTTTCGCTCCCACCCCTTTAATTTTGAAACTCTCCGCCAAGGAGGCATTGTAAACTTGTGACGAGAAATTTTAATTATTTGACTTCTAAGATGACCTTGATAACAGGAAAAGCTATTTTTTGTGAGGGTGGGGCCTTGAGTGGAATCACAGCCGGTTAGTTACGTGCTCTTAGATTCATTAGAAATATCTGGCCGAGAGGCAAGTTAATCAGTAATTCTTCCTCAGTTTTGATAGATTTTTCCGATTTTAGTATTATTATTATTTTTTTTTTGGCTTGGTATTCATATGTAATTGTCTCTATTGAAAAAAAAATGTATGGCAACCAAAAATTATGTTTTGATTGCGGTCGTGCCACGCTTTAAATTGTGGAAATCAGTATTTAAATTGAACGTGACCTCAGGAAAATGATCCTCTGCGGCTTTTTTTTTTTTTTTTTTAAGTAAACAGGTTAGTTGAAGAACGGTCATAAGACTTTTAAATCAGGCGTTTTTAGAAAATTGTTAAAAACTGATCTGTGAATAAATCTGAGATTTACAAAGAAAAACAGTGTATAGTCATTCATCCAATACGACCTAACAAAAAACGGAATTTAAAGATATAAACGACTCTTCATATTTCGGAAAGAAAGGGGAATCAAGACTCGTTATCACCAAAAGGATAACTGCTCGTGAGGAATGCGGGAGCAAAAGCAGAAATTTCGAATATCCTATCAGGTTAAATGTTTTTCTTGCAATTAAAAGGTGGATAACCGAAAGTACTCGACTAAGTTGATTTATTTCTAAAAAGGTCGACACAAAAGGTGCTGAAAACTGATCAGGGTTTTCGGTAGGCGCCGCACTCTGTAATGCAAAGATTTCTGGGGGACTGAAACGAAAGGTCATTTCGTGATAATTCGCATGAAAAAAAAGATATTTTATAAATTTCAGCTTGTATGCAGCAGAAACTTCTGTTTTTGATAGCACTGATTTTTTTTACCTTAGAATCTGATTACTTAGATTCTTTCGATAAAGATTTGGGTATTTTGCAGATAACAGATATTTCGTGTCAGCCAACACAAACCTTTAGCACAGCACTAGTCCAGAGTGAATTGGGTGTAGCGCGCCAGTTTATGGTCCTGATTGTCATGAAACGTTCAGCTATGAAACTCGAGTGTCGTCGGATTTCCAAATTATCGGCGTATTTCTCCAGTTTACTGCTAAAGAGCGCGAATAAAAAAATGTAACAAACGCGCCAATAAAAATGTTCGAGCCACCCAAAAATGTTTTACAACAGGAAAGACGCAAACCAATTTTCTCCTTCTAGCTTATTCCTTTTCTTTCTTTTCGTCTAGTAATACGTGCACCATATTATGTTACGTTCTTCTTAGTCATCCGTTAAAAATCGACATGTTAAAACGGATTTAATTAAGATAAATGTGATGGCCATCTGCGACTGAGTTCTCGACCCATCACTCGACTGCCTTGGTGTATGCTTCTTGAACATCTGTTGAACAGGATATAATCATAGTTTCTTCATCGACAGTGCCTTGAAAAGAAGGAAAATGAAGTTTCAGACTTGCATGCCAAAATAATTCTTATCAAACCGGATTTCATTCGTTAGCAACTTATCGTCTTATGTACAATGTTAAGTAGGACTAAAAATATAATTTCTCTTGAGAGTAAAACGCTAAAGCGACCACACAAAGCATTACGCAGCTTTCACTTGAAAACTAGTCATTTGAGGATTTCAACAATCGACTTGTAAATTTGGAAACCACGATTGACACAAATTAGGAATCAATGTTTGCAAAACTCGGAATAGACACGACTGAAAACTTTTACAGGAGATCAAAGAAAATTAAACTTGTTCGAGAAAAGATTCAAATTTGACTATAAAAAATTGCGATAAAACGTTTCGTAAAAACATTATAAAAAGGTTAAAAAACACGACGTTTCGATGTACATTACATCACTATCAAGTGAAATTAAAAATGCAAGATTGCGGCTATAAATACAAAAATGGACAATAGATATTAATTAAAATAGTAGCATTGAAGAATGCTACCGGTTAAACAAAAAGTTTCGCACGTATAGAGTCCGTTTGAGTGTTCAAGCAAGGCTTAAGTTTCTTGATGTACAGCATTTCAAATACCAAACAATCAAATTTGCTTTGACACTTTCTCAAGATGTTAAAATGGCCCTGATTCAATAGGTGTTTGCTCCCGTGAGCTTCAAGAAAATGTTTGCCAATTGCCGAGTTCTTGTGCTCAGCAACGCGTTGAAAAAGGTGTCTGGCTGTATAGCCGACATAATCTGCATCGCACAGATCACATGCAAAATAGTAAACAACGCATTGCTGATTCAAATTAACCAAAAAATGTGGTGTAGAACAAAACCAAATCAGACTATCGATTTACTCCGGCTGATGGTCGGCCAAGTTTTCAGTCGCAGGCCTTGCTTTTCTCCCTTTTATGCACAGAAAACAGTACGCAGTAATAGATCAGCCAGATTTTCGAACCTCCAAAAAATAGTCGCTTCCGCGACATTTTAGTGATATAATGGTGTAATTTACAGCTGTTAGAAAAAGGCTGGAATGTTTTTTGTAACAATTGTACAAAGCTGTGAATATAGACATCATCAGGAGTAAATTTCTGAGGATGGATCATGAAACTACTTCATCTTTATAAGGGCGTAAGTTTTTAAAAAACCTGCGCGGTGCCGTGTCGGTGAGAAGTAGAAACGAATGTTAAAGGTAAACTAGACGCATAACTGCGTGTACTCGGGCTTCTCCGTATGGAAATGAACTTGGTATGTCACGTTAGTGTCCCATTTGCCTAACAACACAGACAATAAAACTGTTAAACAAACGGTTTTCTTTCGATGTTGTTGTGCCTTTTCTAAGCATGCAATCTAGAGGATTTGGGTGTATTTGAACGAAGATATCATAGACAATATCCCTAAGCTTTTTGCTTCTTCTTTGCGCTGTTGGCATATCCTCACATGAGAATAATTACAATAAACATACTTCGCATAGCGAGATCTCATGTCTTTTCCCACCTTTGTTGTCACAATTGAATCGTTGTATCAGAATTCCGGTTAACTAAATAGCTTTGTCTAAGATACCACAATTATCAAATGTCGAAATAACAACGGTCTCTGCATAGCCATCTACATACAACATCAAGCGCTTGCCTACTACCTGCTACTACATAAGCGATTACAATAATTGTAGAGATCATGATAAAAACAAAGTAAGATAAACTCAATAAAATGAATAGACACTCGTCATGTTTAGTGTGGGTCTACAATGGATTTAGCGTATATTCAAGCCTGCAATCCCTGAGGTTCCACTGAAGACAGACACTGAAGCTTTGTAAACAGATCATGTGCTCCACTGACCTCTTTTAACCTTGCGCACGCGTAGAAGACGTCAGAGGGCGATTTGCGACTGGAGAATAAACTCGTGCCCATTTTAAACCTCGGGCTTTCCTTTGGAAGCCCGAGTAATAAGCCACCGTGAAGTGATTCGAGCGCTGACGTTTCAAGCGTAAGCTCTTCGTCAGACGAATCTTACATCTTGTTTTTGTTTTCCGCAAATGGGAGATAGGAAAAACAATACGAAAAATCCAGGCACTGTTTGAGACAAGTCAATTCTTCTGGCAACTTTTCTCGCTATTTTGCTCCGCTGTTGTGATACAGTTTCACCGGCGAAACGCTGCCTTGTGTAACGTATTCTAAAAGTCACGCGCATTTTTGTTGTTTGTTTGTTTTTGCGGTCGCAACCGTTGCGATTTGATTACTGCTTTTTATCTAAAATTACACCAAACACCGATGGTCCCTTACGAGTTTTGACCGAGAATGCTGCCCTTCATTATGATTCAGTGTTGGAGAGTTATGGACAGTGTGAAGACTTAGTTAAGGATGATAGTTCCACTTATAACATAGCGCGCGTGCTTCCCTAATTCCTGTTAGCTTAACTTAAACTTACGGCCGTACGTCCATAAAATGCCGTTTGCAACTTGTAGACAAACTCGGGTTTCCATCGCTTAGTTTTAGTTTGTAAAAACTAATCCAAAGAAGCAAATTTTCATTGACAATTCCAGATGAAACTTTCTAGTTCAGACCATACCATTGTGGCGCGTTTGTAAACAGCTGATAAGAACCTTTGTTTTTCGGTACAGCACATTGACAGAATTTTGTAATCAATCACAAATAAAACCCGTTTTCCACGTACTACTTTTCCATACTTGTTTTCATTGTTATAAAACAATTGGTTCATGCTTTTAGCTGTGCGTATATCGAGTTACGGATGCACTTGGGAAGATTGGAGAGCACTCAGGAAGCTTCTCTCGTGCTCTCCAAACTTCCCGCGTGCATCCATAACTCGATATACGCACGCTAAGCATGAACCAATTCTTAAATATCGCACAACAAAAATGGCGCTCGTCATCAGTCTATTAACGAAATAAAGCATGAGACGCTATCTTTTTGAGTATTTTATTCTTTAATTAATAACAAAGAACCCATTTTCTTCTAATTTTAAAGTTCCTTGTTTACATGTGAAAATTAAAATGAAAAATCGTGGCTTCTTCCACAAATTAAAAATCGATTAATATCAACCTCTTCTACGTTAAAATATCACAGTGCACAGCATTGCTTTGCAAAATACTGGAGATTATAACCAAATGAAAATTCAGTAGCAGCGTAAGCCAAACCTTTACAAACAGTGTAAAAAAGGGGGATTTGATCGGCAAATTGTCATAACGCCCTAAGCTTTGAATACTATTCTAATAAAATCCTGGGGGAGTAAAAAAAATATTGAGAGAAAACGAAAAGGGAGACTCGGCTGTGCTCTTCTTACTTATACTTTGCAATATTGAAAACGGCAGTTCCACGATGAAACGGAAAGTGGAATTTGTATCTTCTTTAACCCGACTGTTTTTGAAAGATAGAGCAACACTCTTAGCATTAATTCGTGGCGCTATACATTAAACCGTATGTAATACACCCGAAGCTCCTCTTGCGGACACATGTCCAATAATGAAACAAAATTCGTTCTTCTTATTCATCATTGTAACACGGGTAAGTCCGGAATTTGCTCACAAAAAAGCTCAAACGGTCGGAGGGTAACCCGCAGCTTCTATAAACAAATTGGCGTATTTTTACATCCTCCCTGTAGATGGGATGTTTGTTCATTGCACGGGTACCCAATTCTACGCCTGGGTTGAGAGGGTCTGGGTAGAGAGGATCTAAGACCCTGTATCAAACCTTCACATCACAAGTGCAACGCTAAAAAGGACGATGATCACCACTCGTCTCCTCGAACACAGGCAATCGGTCTCCCTTTCAGTCCGCATTCTTAAGTCACATGCCAATATAAATTATGGAACCACAGTTTGAGGTTACATTAACTTAAAAGTATCTGCATATATAAAAATGCGCATTTCTCGACGCTGCTTTTCTTCTGGGCAATGGTAATTTTACATTCGGCTATCTTAATTCAAATGCTAAAAACCTGGGTTGTAACGCTGTCTTTTTCGTGCTTTGATCTAAAAATATGAAGCATTAAAACGCTTCTTTGAGGAAGTCTATGGGAGTCTTCTAAACCTCAGTACATCTTTCTCCTGCAACAAAATATAAATAAAAGCAAACACGTGAGAAAATAATGGGAAATGTAATGTAATGTAATGAAAATATTTCGATAGCGCCAAAATCCTCAAAGCCCAATTGCCCTTTAAAGTACACAAGAACAACATGTAGTATAAAGTACAACAACTAAGAGAGTAAGACAATGGGTAGAAAACAATGATCTTGAAAAATAACCTTTTCCTGAAAATATAGCCTCAAAAGAGACTTTATCTTTTCATTAAAGCGTTTTGCTGCTCGGTGGAGAATTCAAAGCGCTGGATTTGCAATTTCAAAGCGTCAGCAAACAAGTAAAACAAGTAAACAAATTACTATGGTTTTTATTTCATTTGTTGACTTTGCGGACGGGTAATCAGGCTAATCCTTGAAGAAAATCAAGAAGGGTTTAAGATTCGTTCTCTCCTATCACAAATGGTGCGTTCTTCAGTCTCCCATCAGTTCCTCTTTCTTCAGTCGAGTGAGATGCCACAATTTGTAAGACTGACCAATATCGGCTGGATACTCGATATGAGCACATGCACATTCGCATTTCATTTGTAGATCAAACATCCCTAAAAGAATAGGGGGGCCGTTCCTACTCAATCAGAAAAATCCCAATATTTTTCAGTGATCCCTGCTGAAGACAATGGGCTTTTTAAATGATTAATTAATCAAATGGGATTCTTACAAAAATTGCTAATTGCTTTTTTTACAGTTCCAGATTGATCGGTTTCACTCGAACAGAAAGGAAAACTAAAATTTCTACTTACCCTCTGATGTTATGTAGCAACGCTCGCAGTGTAACATGGAATTGGTAATGTGAAGTACAGGGCTATACTCGTCCCCAAACCACGCTCGGCAAACAACACAGCTGAAGCAGTTCACATGCCAGTAACGGTCCAACTCTGCTATGTACATCGCTGCACTCTTCTCAATCGACGTCCCACAGCTCATGCAGATCACGTGATTGCTCTCGCCATGAATAAATGTCTCGTAAATACTATAGCCTTCAAATCCGTTTACTTCTGGATCTATCCCAGAATTAACTGGGAAGTCCCCATGTTGTGCTTCAGGGTATGCTGTACTCTCGTCATGATAACCGTTAATGGGAAGAACCTGTGCTTGTGGTTTTGAAATGTTATCCGAATCTCGCATTTCCAGCTCTTTGGTTGGTGGATACTCTTTATCATTGTACACGACATCTCCTTGTCCAGGTATATTTTTCTTTGGAAGATAACGATTTCTGTTTTCATCCAAAGAGTCCTCATCCCGATCGGCTTCGGCCAGAAAACTCTTTAAAGCTTCCTCGTTGACTGTAAATTCCACTGGAGGCTTTTCTAGCGGGGCGATGACGGGTTCCTCAACTTGTGTTTCTTGTTTAAAAGCAGCTCTTGCTCGCATAAGTCTGTCAGCCTCCTGAGCCATAAATTCCTCCTCTGCTTTGAGCTTTCTGAGGCGTGCTTCGTGGTCAGGATCTTTGTATTCTCTGTGGATCACCTCGTCCTCGCCAACAAAATCAATTCCATTTACACGGGGTTGCAAATCATCACTTATCCTTCTCCTAGGACGTTCATGAAGGCTTGCCTCCTTATTCTGTTGTTTTGCCTTCTTCTCCATTTTTTGGTGCCAGTAATCTTCTTCAGCAGCAACTACTTTCACCAAATCTTCGTCACTAACATTGCCTTTGTCTTGGCTTTGTTGTTGCTCCACTTCTCTTTGTGTCTCTGTATCCTCACGATAGTCCACATCCTCGTCAGGTGTCAGGGCTGCTCTCATTTGTAAGTTCATGAGATATTTGGAGTTTTCTCGCTGTTTACGATTTTTCTCTTCGAATTCCTTTCTGTACTTCTCCCTATACTCAGCATCTCGTAGCTGCTCTCTTAATATCTCCTCTTTTTCTTTCTGCTCCCGCCTTCGATCCTTTTCCTGAAATTCTACCTGAACCGGTTCATCCTTATTTCCAAGGGCAACGTTCTCTTCGTTACCATCTTCAAAGTTCATTACTCTGCTTCGTCCGGGTCTCTGTTCATCTATCTGTGGAGACACATCAAACGCTCCCCTCCCCCACTGCTGTGTGTGACTCTCAACCGTCGAGACGACCGTTGGGTGTAGCTCGGTGTTGTTTGATACACTGTTTTCGTAATCGTTACCCTCCTCGACGTACTGCGGTCTGTCCCCCAAATTCCATGAGGTGTCCTCTCTCCCTCCCACAGTTTCCGAATCCTGCAGACCTTCGTGCTCGTTTTCATCCAGGTAAAGCATATTGCCACGCCGCGTCTCTTGTAAGTTATCTTTTGGTGGCAAATCGGGTGACTGACGCTCTTGTAGGTCTTCGCGTCGCTCGGTTTCTTTAGGATCACTACGTGCAAACACGCCAAACACTTGTGGTCGGTAAGCCATTTTGGGTTCTTCGGAAGACCCAACAGCGTCCTTTTTGCCAATATTTTTGATCTCCTGTAGAACGAGATTCCTTGCATTCTTGACGTTTTCCGAATCATTCTGAATGGATCTGGTACTATCTCGGTTATCATATGACCGATCTTCAGCTGGTTCCTTATAATCCCGCACTGCCGTTGTGCCATTTTTGTTTTCATAGGGCTTTACTTCAACTGGTCGAAAATCGTAAGTGCCGAACTGCTGGTGACCGCCTTCCGGTTTTCCGGATTGTTGACTCCGTCTTGCTGTGACAACTATTGGACCGCCAAACACCATACCACCGTCATTCTTAACAGGCGTCTTCGTTGGTAGACCTCGCTGTTGTCTCGGATCTGATCTTATTTCTCTCGGCATCCAATACTCGTTCTCCTTTGAGAATTGATTCTGATCTCTGTAACCGTTATGTTCTGGATAATAGGAATGGTCGTCTCGTGGGTATTCGTTCTGTTCAATGAAACATTTATCTTCGTTGAAGTCACTGCGTTTTGAGAACAAACTTTCTTCTTTCGTTAGGTTCTCTCGGTTTGTGAGATAAGGTTCGTTCTTTTGATAATCCCGCCATTGTGGCCTTTCATTCGTATAGTGCTGTGAAATATACTGGCCCTTGTCTCTTGGATTGTAATCTTGCTTAAAATGTCCTGGTGCATTGAGAGAAGTTTCAGATAATTCTACTCTATTTGGTTGTATCCAGGTTTGCTTCACAACCACTCGATCATCAGACGGTTTGCGTTTTTGGAAACGTCCATCACTGAGGGGTTTTGGTTTGTAATAATCATCACTATGTGAGGCATACCAAGACGCCTGACCGTATTGGTCATCTATTGAACGGACGGTAACAATTTGTGCCTTTCTCTCGTCGCGTTCTTCCCGCGGAGAGGCGTCATACTGCATACGCGCTTCTTCCTCTACCTTTCTTTCAGGGGGAGGACCTTGCATCTGATCAAAGTAACCCTCTGGATCGTGAAACACATCATCAAGTTCCTCTAGTCCAGATACGTTCTCACGCTGTTGCTGCTGTCGAAATCGATCTTCCTCTTCCTCTTGTCTTCGCGTCCGCTGGCGGAGTATTGCGTCATAGTCATCATCTGAGTCATGTTCGGCTGATGGGAAGCCATGCCAACTTCGTGTTTTCATGTCCCGTTCAATTCTTTGCAGCTCTGCTATGTCTACTAAGGATTTCCGCGACGGAAGGCCGCTTTGTTTGGGACGATGTTTCTCAGCCTCAATGTTAGAAAATTTCTGGGTAAGATCTTTCACTTTTGTAGATCTACGCTGTACTTGTCCCTGAGATTGACTTGGTTTCGACGGTGGGCAAACAAAGTCTTTGTAAGACAAGTTTTGAACGCCACCACCAGGATAAGACCCGTTGCGACTCGAGTCACGTTTGTCTTCATAATATGCGTTTTGTGATGGGCGCCCAATGTTCCCATAAAATGCATCATTGGACGCTGACTCCAGCTCCAATCGTGACGATTGACTGATTTGCTCTTCATTTGCAGGCTTTTCTCTCAACTCGCGGACTTCCTTTCGCCAAGGCATTTCTTCCTTTTCTTTTTCTTTTTCTTCACTGGGAAGAAAGCTTTCGGATTTTTTCCTGGGCTTGTCAACAAAGTCACGGTAGGAAAATTTCCGCAGATCTCTCTTGTCTGCCTGGGAGGAATCAGTGTTCGTAGTAGACGACAGCTGTACTTGTTCATCATCCGTGATTGTTCTTTTAATTTCACGAACTTCTTTCCTCCAAGGCATTTCCTCTCTTTGTTTGTCCTCGTAAGGCACGAAACTCTCTCTGGCTTTTCTGGGAGGCTTTGCTACTATCTCGTGGAAAGCAAGTCCTTTATAGTCGTGTTCGGGAGCAGACTGAGCTAATGTCACAGACGACTTTAGTAACTCTTCCTCCTGTTCTTCAGTTGCTGTTCTCTTGATTTCAAGCACTTCTTTTCGCCATGGCATTTCATCCTTATTCTTGTCCTTTGCAGCTGCGGGTTGAAACATATCTCTTCGCTTTCTAGCAGGGACATTAATAAACTCTTTGTAAGACAATTTACGCAAGTTGGGAGCAGCAGAGAAATCAATTTCAGGTGGGGTGTTATCATTTCGATAATCTTCCTCGTCTTCTGTTCTTGGTCTTTCCATCAGTTCCCTCACTTCTTTTCTCCATGGCATTTCATTTTCGTGTTTATCATCATTCGTCGTCACAAACGTGTCCCGCGTTTTCAGTGACGACGGGCGAATCCGCGTCAACTCCGCCGGTTGTTGTGCCTGGGCGGTGGAAGGTTCCCCTCCACTCAGTGACCGCTTGATCTCTTTAACTTCTTTTCTCCAAGGCATTTCTTCTGCTCTACCTCTAGTCGTCTCGTTCTCGTTAGCAAAACTATCCATCGCTCTTTTTGAAGGAGGAACTCCGAGTTCTAGGTATTGAGCTTTTCCAAACTCAGAGCGGGGAGAGCGGGGAGAGTCTGGTTGCCTGGCATAGCTAGGGTCTTGCTCTTCTTCAGGACTAAGGTGCCTTTTGTCCCTGACTTCTCGAACCTCTTTCCTCCACGGCATCTCCTCCTCTACAACATTACCTGTCTCGCGGATAAATGTCTCCCGGGATTTTTTCGGCGGGGCGCGAACCATATCACGGTAAGATAGATTTTTGCCATCTAAAATTTCAATTTCTGAAGGTTCCTCGCCAGACGACCGTCTTCTGTTGAACTCTCCATAGCGTCTCCTTGAATAATCAGAATAATCTCTTCTTCTGTCCTCAGCTACACGCTGCTCGTCTTCCTTTTGATCGTAGTTTATTCTTTCACCTTCATAAGAGGGCGCGGATTGCAGGGGTTCTTCCATGTTGACTTGGCTGACTGGATCCTCTGATGTAGCATTTTCGTAAACTTTGTCAGATTGTGGATAGTCGTTCTGAAAACTGCTATATTCATAGTAGTTGGAGACTGGGCGAGAAGGCCTCTCCTGTTGATTTCGCCTTGTGACGTCTGCGATTTCTGCTTTTCTGTCTGAAGGGGACTGAAACCGAGCCATATGTGGCCTGGTGGAAGTACTCAGTGGTGCAGGCTCTTTGATAGAGCTGCCGAATGATTTCCGTTTGTTCCTTTGGAGAATCTCGCTCTCCTGTGGATTAATAAAGAACATTTTATTAACTAATGAACTAAATCTGCAATTGTGCAATTCTTATTTCTATTTCCCGTTGCGACCCTGCCATGTACATAACAAATTTTAAAACTTTTATACCTTCCTAGCTTGGTAATCCATATCTTCAAATGTGCGTTGTTTTTCCATGAGACCAACATTAGAAGACTTGGGAAGACCAACTTTTGATGATCTCTTGCGTCCATCGGTTTCTGTCAACATTGGCCGTCGTTCACCGCGAAGAACGGATGCATCCTAAAACAAAAACACGATCAGAAAAATAAGCTTTGCCTCTGTCGCTTGCCGCCTAGAGCAAAGTATGTTTGTGGCTTGAACGTTCTTACTTTAGATCTCAAGGCAAGTTGTTAGATCAAGGTAGTAATGTGATGATAATCCTTACAATAAAATCAAAGATATGTTGTCACTCTGTATTGCTTTGTTAAATGGGTACTTAGAAATCCGTCTACCCAGAATCACATACATGCGGACATCTTGTCGTAGTGAGGAAGGCAATACTTTTACAGGGCTAAATATTCAAGGAACATATCGACGAGGAGTACGATCATTAATTAAATAAAGGAACATTATAAAGTGATAGAGGCTTTCAGTACATGGTGTGCTATAAAACTGATTAACATAAGAATATAATAAGAACCACGAGCTCAACCACCAATGGTGTAATTAACTAACTGAAAGTAGAAGTAAAGACATCTATGAGAATGATGAATATTCCAGAAAGTGACGCAGGCATACTCGGAAAAAGGAAATCCGACTGCTCCTATCAGGAGTCGAACCTAAGACCTTCCGATTACTAGTTCGGATGCTCTACCACTGAGCTACAGGAGACTCGTGGGAGCTAAGGCCATTAAACTAGGTTCATGGGACAAACATCCTGCATACTGCTAGGATTTGAATGTCGAACGTGTGGTATATGAAAGAAATGTGATGGTATATTTCCAGCCTGGTGAATGAATGAGAATGATGAATATTCCAGAAAGTGACGCAGGCATACTCGGAAAAAGGAAATCCGACTGCTCCTATCAGGAGTCGAACCTAAGACCTTCCGATTACTAGTTCGGATGCTCTACCACTGAGCTACAGGAGACTCGTGGGAGCTAAGGCCATTAAACTAGGTTCATATACCACACGTTCGACATTCAAATCCTAGCAGTATGCAGGATGTTTGTCCCATGAACCTAGTTTAATGGCCTTAGCTCCCACGAGTCTCCTGTAGCTCAGTGGTAGAGCATCCGAACTAGTAATCGGAAGGTCTTAGGTTCGACTCCTGATAGGAGCACTCGGATTTCCTTTTTCCGAGTATGCCTGCGTCACTTTCTGGAATATTCATCATTCTCATTCATTCACCAGGCTGGAAATATACCATCACATTTCTTTCATAAAGACATCTATGTTGTCATAACGGCGAAAGTGGAGTATGTAACCCTATGATCGTGACTCGTGAGGGGTTTTACGTCTTATTGCGCACAAAAAAGATTTTTTTTATCACAAAACTTGCAACATTCAAATTAAACACATTGACAATATAAACATTCTGAAAAACACAAAAATAGATCGCATTGCACACATGATCGGCATGAGAAGCATAAAGTATGCTTACCTGTTCCGCTTGTCTATCTAGTTGTTCGAAAGTTGCTTTCTTCTCGTCCAGTTTAACTTGCTCCTGTTTGGGAACCACCACCGAATTTGTTTTTTTCCCTTTGCTGTCTGCAGGGGACAGGCGAAGATTTCCTTCGAGAACAGCTTTTTCCTTAGAAAAAACACAATTAAAACAACTTAGAAGCAGCACATACTTCATAGACTGATAAGTTTTCTTCATACAAGTGAGTGACGGTTACTGGTGTAGGCCAACCCGGAAAAAAACAAGCCATTGTAGGGTTCCCGTGATGAATAATATTAATTTTAAAACTGCAACTCAGTTCCAATTATCGCGCTCACTAATGGGAACGAAGAGAAAACTCGCCCCCAATTAGACTAACCGCGATTCATTAAGTATTGAAAAAAAATAGTAAATTTTTTTATCCTGACATACTGTGTAGTTCATCGGGGAGCATTCTTATAGCCAAATCTGAAACAACTCTTGGTAACTAAAAAATATTTTAATCTACTGCATCGACGGTATTTTGCAATATGAAGCCGCCAAAACTAAAACTAATATATTGGAAGCACATTGTGATTTTAGTTCCCAACATATTCATTACCCTTTGAGCTTGATAATCACGCTGTTCAAAATCCTTTTGTTTCTCCCGAAGTTTCACGTCCGTTTTTGTAGTTAATGGAACTTTTTCCGGTCTTCCATCAGCCCTATCGAATTGAGGTCGTACTTTGCCCTCCAACACAGCGCTTTCCTGCACAGAAATATAGGAAGAAATATTATTCAAAAAACAAACAAACCAACCTGATACAAACGTTATTTGCAATTGGTAAATTACTATGCAAATAAAACACCGTATTACTGCCACAGCCACCTGCGATTCGCCGTTTAAATCGTATGTTTGTGCTGTAGCAGGTTGTTATTTTGGTGTGTAGTAGCTGCTTATCGTGTGAGAGTAATTCAAACGTCTCATATTTTTATTTTCAATCCCAGTGACGCTCTCGGCGATCAATGGGTAACTAATTTATTCACTCGTTCGCAGCTTTGTTCTTCAGACGCGCTAAACACATCTGATAGTCTACCCACAAAAAAAAAAACAAACTTCAGTTCAAATATTATTTTTTTAAATTGTCAAATACTCGGGGTTACCGGTTAGTGGACGTAACCTAGCAACAAAAGATATATACAGGTACACACCGAATCGAAAAGATACTATCATATTATAATATGGATAATTTTAACATTTAATAACTCGATTTTCGAGCGGGTTATTGAGCCGGCTCATAGAAGCGTATGTTTTGGCGCAAAAATTAAACCTGAAATAACGTCTCGCATGTTTAAATAGCAGATTTCCATTGTGAGAAAAAAACTTGGAATAATATTTATAAAGATGCACTATTTTCTGACGACTGCTACATGTAACATACCGTGGTTGCTTGCCGCTGAAGCTGTTCGTAGTTTTTGTGTTTTTCCTTGAAGCCTACATCCACAGAAGTTTGTTTCTTTGGTGACGGGCGAATCTCAGACCCCCAGGACACTGGCCGCGTCTTCCCGCTAAGCACCGCGGATTGCTACGAAAAAACATGCGAATGAAATTAATATTCATCAGTGACATCTGTCATTATCATTTCGATTAACATTTCATTCCTTCAATTGAAGAAACAGGTCAGCTCCAAGCCAATTCTCTTTCGAACACTATACAAATATGTGCTGAACTTCACGGCGGCAAGAGTCACTAGGGAGCTTTAGCAACGACGACGGCAACGGCAACGGCAACGGCAACGAAAACGTCACCCAAAAATATATCTTTATTTCATTTGGGCTACTTCGCGATTATTTCAACTCGCTCAACTTTTCCAAAAATGGCGAACTATCCAGGAACCTAATTTGTAGAAGTGGCGTACAAGTTAAGAAAGAAATTTCACCGTCGTCGGCGGCGGCGTTGTCGTTGCCGTCGCCGTCGTCGTTGCTTAAGCTCCCTAGTTACTATCTAACTAAAGTTAATTCAATATATCTAAATCACAAGACTATTCTGTTCAGAGTTATAATGCTCTGTAACCAGGTAACAAGTCCATTCCTATGCACCACTCAAAACGGTCCGCATGCAGTATCAACTGCAAAGAACTGAAAGGTTCTACCAATCTCCACGATGTCTTTACACCAGCAAGTATTACCTGTTCAGCTTTTCGATCAAGTCCCTCGAACTTCCTTTGTTTCTCCTTCAAATCCACCTCCACTTTTCGCCCCAGTGATATTGGAGGTGGTGACGTCACACGGCCTGATCCACTGTCCCTGCGGCCACGTGTTTTGTCTTCCGGTATCGCTGACCCCTGTGATGGCCGAGGAAACGACAAAATAAGGTACATGCATTTCCCAAGTAAAAATTATCAGCGAAGTTTGTTTGCTTTTTATCAAATTGCTTTTAGAGTACCGAAAAGAATTAACTGATTTCTCGTGCGAAGAACAAACTATAAACAGATTTTTGCAATTTCTCCAAAATACACAAGAAGAATAATGATTTCAAGCTGTAATCCAATCCAAACCTGGCCATCAACAGCGAAAAGCAATTAACACTAGTTTGTGTACTCTAGCAGAGGTACTGTTAACCCGTTATTTAACGTTTCAATCGATAGAAAAAAACGTTTTTTAGCCAATCAAAGTGCCATAAAAATAAGCGACACTGCCCCTTAAAACACTGATCAACCCTTTCTTATTTCTTAGCAGTTAATAAATACTCACCCTCTGAGCTTGCTTTTCTCTTCGGTTGTACAGTTCTTGTTTTTCGTGAAATTTTGGGTCAGGCATTTTGGATTTGGACTGCCTGCTTTCTTTGTTTCTAGGTTTCCCTTCTTCTTCGTCCCAGTGTTTATCTTTAATTCGTTTCAAAATCCCTCCTGTTGATTTTCGTCTGTTTAACTCCAAAGCCACTCGTTCCTGTATTGAGAAAGCATATTAGCTAATCATTGCAGTGGACCCTGGCGTCTGTCACTTGGTATCCACGGACTAGGGTGGATGCAGGAATGATGAGGGTGGTTCGCATTTATTGGGCCGGTATGTTATGTGCGCACTTGTTGACGGTATCTGTTGTGGTTCAATTTTTCTTTTCCTTTGTCTTATAATCGATATCCAACATTACCATACACAAAAACAAAGGGAAATAAAACTGAACCAACAGCTGATAAAAGACTGATTGGGGGGGGGGGGGGGGGATGAAAATTGGAGATTTAGGATCGCGTTTACGTCAAACAGTGCATGGACAGAAAATGCCTGATTCGCGTTTACGTTTCCTAAAAACAATTAGTAAATAGTTGATAAATTATTCTGGCCTTTGATGCTATTGCGAAACTACTCAACTTCACTTAAAAACGTAAAACAGCGAGCAGCAAACGTAGGCTAATCATGGTCACGTCGTAATTTTTGCCGTATCTCCTTTGCCGTAAACGTCATCCTAACTCTCCCTAATGAATGCCGGGATTTTTACAGTGTGACGGGGCTTACTGTGGCCACCCAACAAACTTTTTTTTACCAGTTAGCCAATCAGGATATCTTCCTTCTTATTCATAAAATACAAACTGAAATTTGCGTCACTTACCTGTTGGACTTTGCAAGGAGGCGTGATCGTTAATCAAATTCGCGTATCCTGATTGGCTAACTTGTAAAAAAAAGTTTGTTGAGTGGCCACGGTAAGGCGCGTCGCACTGTAAAAACAGAGAAGATCAAAACCAAAAAAAAGTGCTGTAAACTGACCTGGAAAGTACAATAAATGGATTAAGACCTTACCTTCTTTGCTTCGTTTTCAAGGTTCCGAAATTTCTCTTTTCTGTCACTGATATTAATGTTATCGAACACACGATCTCTTTTTCTCGGAGGAATATTTCCTGTTCCACGTGATTTATTTTCTAGATCGCCCAAGGAGTGTCTCTTTCGTGCGTGTCGTTCCTTTTTGCCGTAAACATGCACCTCCTGAGAAGGCAATGAGTAAATAACAATTAACCCTTTAACCCCTTATATCAAAGAACAAATTCTCCTATCTTGTCCCCATACTTTTCTTATAAAAGTACTGGGAAGACGTTTTTAAAATATCAAGAAAATTCACCTTGGGTGATCAAATCCTTAATTCTCATGACCTCAGGGGTTGAATAAGCACTGATATTACAAGGAGAAATTTGATGTTGATCACTGTTAGGGCTTAAAGGATTAAGGTTTCTGTATACAATACAAGGTACCCTAAAGAAGACAGTAATGTCGAAACATCGGTGTTTTTCACGTTACAGTGCTATATTTAACAACTCTATGTACTACTTATCTACAGGGTTTTGCTTAAACTGAGGAATATAAACCCAAACTAAAGTAATCAAAGTGAACAATCACTATGTATCCAAACAAAGGAAAGAGCCGACCAGCATTGGAAGCAAAAGCGTGTAAAGCGCGGGAAAACCCGTGCAGCGCACAAGTCATGATTTGTTTTAGCTTTACACCCATAATTACATGAGAAATTGGAGGCGGGCCTGGAACAAGTGATTTATTGGGTACTTTAGTAAGTGCCTACAATAAAGGATAAAATATGATGCTCATTTGTTTCATAACTTCTAAGGCTGCTAGGTCATTTTCAGTATTTCTGTACATTATACGTTTCTTACCGGAAGTAAATGATCAAAACAGCTGAAATCAAGCGCTGGGCCTTGGTAACCTTGATTCTGGGCAGCTTTGGCTAACCACAAGATTGTGATTGCGACCTGAAAACGTAAATGGTACAGATATTAAGCATGTCATACTATGCAAAACTACGCACTGTCCAAGATGATATTCTGATAACGCTCGCGTAAAAGCGAAGTTGATGGAAATGACACGATACAGATCAAGTCAGTAGGACATGGGTTGTTGCACCGTTTGGCAAACATAACTTTAACTTCCACAAGCTGGTCAACAATTTCAGCATTTTCAAAGCTTCTAACTGTCCATGGAAAGGTGTTAACATCGGAAAGGCACGCGTCCGATGTAATTTTAGGGATCTCGCGTGGGACGCTTGTGGTGCCACGCGCAACAACTGATGATACACCAGCGTGTAAAACGCTTACAATATATGGAATAATCATCTCTTAGCCACTTATTTGGTGTCATTTGTCTTGTTTTATTTACGTTTTTGCGAGCCAAAGTTAATGTCGTTATTTCGATGTTGTTGTGTTCATGCCTAGTAGAAGATACAGATATTGAGCCCGCAGTTGGTTGCCCCGGCATCAAAGGAATTCGCGCGCATCCGGTAAACATGAGAAAATTCAACATGGCGCCTCAAATTCAACCCCGAAATTTTCCGCTCAAATAAATTGAGAGAAATGTTTTGTTTTATACAGAGTTATGAATTTATATCACACAACATACTGGGAACAAAAAAGGAGAGAAAAGAAAAAAGAAAGAAAATAGGTGACCTGAGCTCTGATATGTTTACAAATAATAATTACGAAGTTTGGTTCAATATAGGGATATTTCTAAAATTCTGCAGTTCGTCTGAGACCGTGAAATCTCAAAACGTTCGGTCAAACTAAATTGAAAATGCAATTATTGAAAACACAACTGTCAAAAACATACAAACACGTCTTAAATTAAACCAAAGTATCAAATATGACTCTTACGCCGTGGCTCCAGGATATTTTGCTTCGAAAGGTCGCGTCTCGTTAACACTACGGACGCATAATAAGGCCCAGGTTTGATTCCCTCAGTCAAATCCCGATCACCCCGATGTAGATAATTTAAGTGGTTGTTGAAGTAACAATTCCTTCCCATAATAAACTGTATCAACGGATATGAACCGCTACATAATTCAGCAACTTGAAATTCAAAACGCGACTCAGGTTGGTAATATTTTGATTGTCGTTTGCAGATTATATTTATTCGATGGATTTGAAGTTTAAGTTAAAGATTTTGAGCGTCTTGCTAAATGCTACTTACATTTTGTAGTCTTCTTTGAGTTTCCTTTGCTCTTGAAGATCTGAAATCGGGAAAAAGAGAACCAACTGAGCTTTAACAAGGCGCTTTGGATTCACCCAGACGCGCCGCTAGCTGGTAAATGAACAACGAACGACGCATAATAAATCTCGCCCGTTTAAATTTACATGTGACTGTCACACCGCACAGACAGCCAAAGCAATAAAATACAAACATGTGCCCTGCAATAAGCAAATAAACGAAAGTCATAAAACCTACGTTTCTTAGCGAACGCACAAACTGTTACTTGAAGAGGCGGAATACTATGCCTACCGCGCAGCGGAATGTATTTAAATCCAATATACTTTTATAACAATGCCTAGAACAATCCCGCATTCCGTATTGAATTTAACAATGCATGCGGTGAATAGGATTACTTCTTGAAAGGCACGGCCGGGTAACAAAATCATGACTCACTGCCACTTCCGCTGTGGCTCTTCAAATAAGCTTCGTTCTCATTGTTTTGTTTGAAAACAAATTTTGCAGAAGTAATGTTTGATTAGGGACATTGTCAAATCTGCCGATCAGATTTTACTGATTCCCACCCATCACTCGATGCCAGCGTGACGGAACAGTGACGGTTTTGAGAAGGAATTCGGAATTTGTTCAAGTTTGATCCAAGGATGACGTCATGGACACCCACACACATAGTCGGCTGGCGACTCGCGCTTTTGCCCGCGCAAAATTCGTGGAGCCTCAATAGTGGAACACTCTCCTCCACGCGCGAATCAGGCGCACTCTACTCTTAGTGTTTTTGCGACGGAAAAATTAGCTCTCCGAGAACAAACTAAATGGTGTCCGTACATGCGTGGTTTGCCGTTTTAAAAATCTGTTGGCGCAGAAACAGTCCGTTTTCTAGCCAAGAGAAAAAGAAAAACAGGGCAAGTCGTAGCCCGATTCCATGTTTTCTATTTCTGAATGATACCAAACTTCCTCGGAGTGGTTCAATTTAGAAGAATGATTTCTTAACACTACCTTTGCCAGCGCGTAGACGCCTCGTATTTCTCAAGCTAGAAGAGAAAAGCCCTGGGAACGAGGGTGTTCCTTTGCGTTATACGTAAAGCAGGCTATGGATGTTTCCTGCGCCCCAGCCCTTCTCTACACTAACCAGTTTTTAGTGCAAAATACAGTGCCAACCCAGTCAGACCCAGCTGATTCGACTAATCCGAGAGAACATCACTGAATGCTCTTCTCTTCAGTGGAACTATTCACGTTCCACACGGCAGAAACAAACAATACTTACGTGGAATCGCCTCGTCGCAGCGTCACTTCTTGTAAGTCAGCCACGTCGAAGAGATGGAGTTTCTGGAGACCAAGTCTCTCGCAGGCTTTGAAAAACAGGTTAAGATTGTCCTGTTGGAACGAGGAATGGTCATTCAGTTAATAATGATGATTTCGCTTTTTTGGTTGAACTTAATAATTAAGAAATTTTCTTATGCAACTTTTCATTCCGATTTCCAATTGAATTTTGCACTGTAAATCAATACTCAGTGTTTCGTTGCATTAAATAAGCAATGATTATCCGTTTATTTTTTTCAAATTGGAAAGCCGTGGTCGGCTGGCAAAATGTATATAAACAACAGGAACAGAAAAGCCAACTACATGCACATCCTTGTCCAATGTAGATTACCTAATTTGCCACATCAGTGAATCGGTGTAAGGCATTAAGCCAGTAATATCTAAATTGCGATATCGTGAGGCAACTTCTTTACCAGTTTACTAATTCATCTTTGGCTATTCATCTTCTCTCCATTTCTACATCTTTCAACAGGTTAATATTGTCTTCGGGTGGCTCCAAAAATTACCGACATAACTGACACTAGTGTAAATGCTGATTGAATGAATAAAATCAGAAAAAAGAAAAGACTGATTTTAGCGAGAATTCAAATAAGACTTGAGTGTGTCTGGCTACGGTAATGCAATAAACCTTCAAACCTTCCCGGAATTCAGAAGACTGAAAACGAAAATTCATATTCACCCAAGAAGATCATAATTGATTAATTAAAAAAAACCCTGCCAATCTTAGGTTAAGGGAAAAGAAATAAAACCACACTTACAATACCAGCATAAGCAGTGGGAAGACGATTTATACGACCAAGGGGATTGCCTCCTACAATCTCAATTAACCTACAAACGAAAAGGTGTAAAAAAAAAAAAGGCGTGTGAGTTAACCCTAGCATCCTAAGTTCGTTAATAAATTTGCGAATCTCTTCTTTACCTAACCTTTTGTGGAGCTTTTCATTCAATTATTAGTAGCAGCTAGCTCATGCTAAGCTTCACTGCCCGGGGTTTTTTTCTTTGTTTCTTCACGCATTAAACAGTTAACAAGAGATCAATCACTACTACTTGCTTCGGTTTTTTTTTAAATTTTTCTTTGCATTTCTTAGAGTTCCTGTTACCAAATTTGTGCAGTTCACTCTATAATACCTTCTTTCCTTTTCTGCCGATTCGTACAAGATCATCAATCATCTGGATATCAGTTGAAAGCACTCGCGGCCGTTCATTGGTTCTATCAATGATCACTCTCTATTTTCTCCCGAAAACAGCAAATCAACCGTGATATCCCAGGATAACTGGCTAATTACACTGTAAGTATACGACCAATTAATTGTAATACTTTTGAAAAAGAAAGAAAATCAATTGAGAATCAAAAGTAAAGTATGAACCGGCGAGGGGGGTGGGGGTGAGGCACTCGTTGAAACGTTTGTTGGGAAGCTGCTAAACCCTAAATATGTTACAGTTTTCCAATGCCCTTTTATAGACCGTTTATCCATATGGTCCATAATTTCATACTTTCAGACCAAAAACAGTTAAAATCGTTACCCATTTCAAACAAAAACGTCTCAAAAAATCTTACTCTTCGGGACAGAACATACCGAGACCTAGACTTGCTTACAAGTCGAGCTTAGAGCGCGCGAAGCGCGATCGTCAGAGCTCGAGCGAGCGAGCGCGGAGCGCGAGCGAGCGAGAGCTCGACTTGTTTCCCTTGCTGGAAATCGAATCAAGTGACGTCATTTTGGCGCGAACTTTTCAGGGTGCGAAGTTTTCAAACTGTCAACTCAATGCATTCTTGTCATTTCAACGCATCTTTGGAAACGCCGACAATTGCATTGGAAAACTTTCTCAATGCGTTTCAAAACTTTGGGAATGTTTCCGAACAAAACCGAAATACTTTGAAAATCATGTAAAAATTGGGCCAACGCATTTGCAAAACATTTTTCAAACGTTGACAACGCATTTGAACAGTGAAAGGGCAAGTCATTTTCTTTATCAGCCCCGCGAAACGACTGTATCGTACTACACACTGTTCATGCGAAGATTTTGTTTACATTTTGATGACTGCAGAAATTATGTCGATTCGCTTCGCGAAGATTTTTAAAATGCTTTACTTCGAATGTGCGAGTAATAATAATAATGCCGGCTACTGCTAGCGCTGCTACTGCAATAATAAATTTTAAAATGAAAGCACTACACAGCATGACATGCAGAGTGCTGTCTTGACGGGAAAACCTGGAAAACAACATAAAATGTATCGGCTCTAATGAGTTTCCTATTATGTACCGAACGAAATTCGGCCGTTAACTCGTTTGGGATAACGGCCGAATCCGTATCGGTATATAACAACCGAACAAGTTAACGGCCGAAAAATGCTTGCTATATACCGAACAAGGTTGAGGCTTATCTCGTTATTATCAAAACACTCATTTAAAATGCAGCATAAAATACCGATCGATCGCCTCTTGATGCCAACGGTCATAACCTAGTACCTCTTTTCTTTCGCCGTGACGTAGAAAATCGAAAACGAATGGGGCCACCTCAAAGGTCAAGCTTTTTTTCCCGATCATCCTGTAGGCGCCGATAAAAACACGTCCTTTCCACAACAATGACTTTCGATTACTTTGCGCTGATGTTCGCGGACATCTCTGTACTTTGCTTTTGCAACCCATACACGAATTGCGTCGTTAAATGAACGTGTAATCAGTGTGAGGAATTTAGAAGTTCTTGGTCGTAGACCGAAATAACAATCGCTATCGAAGAGCTAGTGTTGTATGTTTGAACAGCTTTGCGCGTGATCTGGTTATGATCTGGCTTGATTGACGTGTACTTTCATATCGCTGGTTCTGATTGGATAATGCAACAGGAGGAAAATTCCTCCTGTAAATTTGGCGCGCTGCAAGTGATGAAAGTCGCTCGCGCCAGGTCCATTCAAAGAGAAGCAAGCGAGCGACTTTGAGAAAGTCTAACCGAGACCACGCTTTTAAGAGGGAACACCCCCCCCCCCCCCCTGAGGACTTAAAAAGGTTTCGAAGGTTTCGCATCACATCATATTCCTAGCAAATCAGTAGTGACTCAGGTTTAAGAGTGCCTGACTGTAACTTTCGAGAATCGCTGGCCAAGCTTGAAAAATCGAAACTCCTGATAATTTGCCTGAAGTTTACTTTTGGGGAACTATCTTCAAAAATAGTATTTGAATGTTCTGGAAATTTTTGGTTTTCGAGAATTTTGGAGAAAACGAAATAACGCGTTTTGCCTCATTAATTATGCAAAAATCTCACTCAAAATTAGCCAAGTTCAATACGCTTGTGTTGAAACAGTACGCAACGCTAGAAAGCGAGGTCGGTTTTGAATAAGAGCATAACTCACCTACTTTCTATCAATGGGACCAATGTAAACTTTTGTAGAGCTTTGGAGGGTTTTATGGCTCTTTGAAAAATTGACATTTTGAGGACTTCGCGATGAGGCGAAAATTGAGTAAGTTTGAAGGTTTAAAATGCATCTTGGTATGTCAGGTATCGACTCGAGAGGAACATTGTGATAAAGCTTGGGTCTTCGTCTTTAATAATATGAAATAAAAAATCTGGGCAATCAATGCACGCGCTGACGAAAACCAAAGTTAGCGAGGCTTCGTTAACAAATTTGCATAATTCGCAACTGTTGAGAAAATGCTATGTTGTGGCGACTCGGTGAAAACATTGACCCAGGCCATTTTCAAATGGTTATTTTACCCCACATTGCATTTGTCTGTTTCTCTTTCTTGTTTAATAACGTGGTAGAAAAGGTCTGGAAAAAAATGCGTGATCGGAAAAGAAAATATTCGTCAAATTCTGGTGGGAAATTTGCATAATGTAAATCTTCCAATAAATCTGTATGCAAAGGAATCTGATTGGGAAGGTTTCGTTAAGAGACCATTTGACCGAAACACCCCACATAAAAGGAGTCAAAACAACGTTTAATAATTCGATTTTAACCAATTATTGTCGAATCATAACCTTTAAATTAATGGTGCAAAACTGATACTCGCTATTGCGTTATCTGCGTCACATCAGTAGCTGTCGATAAGTCTTAGAATATAATGCCCACAAACCAACTTGTGCTGCGAAATTGTCAATTACAACAACTAGGAAAAAGACCTTTATTTACTGGCATATGAGTGGTTTTGATAAAAATAAAACGTTCACATGACACTTGAATCACGTTTAAAAGATACATGCTTGTCAAATGAGATGCGAAAGTTGGACATAGGGTCGGCCAAAGTGAATATTTTTAATTAAATCAAGTTTGTTTACTGGAATGCATGCTTTTTAAAATAGCTAATCCAACCTTCTTCAGTGGCCTTCCAAATAATGATCACTCAGAATTGGGTCAGTCAAAAAAAACTCTCTGTTCGTGTTGTTTGATACTGTACCTTCGCAAGTGACTGAAAAACAATGTTAGCTGGCAAACCATAATAATTATTTTAACGTAATTACTGGTATGAAATATCACACATGCACGGATACACGCTTCAAAACCTGTGTGCCAATTTCCGTTTAACAAAATAATAACCTACCTACAGATTGGCTGTAAGTCATGCATTTATCTTTGTCGAATGTCAACAACAGAAACACTGTATACACGCAATGTCTACTGCATACATCACAGGTAGCCGAAGCTCTATGACCTTTGTTTGACCTTTATATTTTGATGTCACGATGAGTGTTACGCAATGGCGTAAATCATTACGGTTTGTATGGGAATTTACGAACGTGTTTTGGGGTCGAAAATAAAGGGCATAAATTGAACAAAAATTGCTTACCTTGTCTCCTTGATCTCTTGCCAGTTTTTGTGCGCCATATTTTGGCCATTTTAGTACGGTTCCAGTGGGCATTTAAAGGTTTGCTGAACATTTTCCTCGCTCTATATCCTGCTATATATGTCCCCAAAAGGTGAGTCACTTTAGTAGCAATAGTTTTCGTTGCAACGTCAACAATGAGGTCAGTATAAAGTCTGAGTCGCGGACAAAGGACTTCGGACCACGGACTGGGTATAAAAGAGAAACTAAAGTAAGCGGAGGACTTCGGACTACGGACTACGGACTACGGACTGGGTTTAAAGGAGAACTGAAGTCTGAAAATCATATAGATCTTACTTGTATTCATTCTCAGTAAGTTTAATATGTATCAAATCAAGTTTTGGTAGTTGTTTTTGTCCCTTTATTGTTTTTTTTTTTTTAGAAGCAAAACAAGGACTTGGAATAAAATAGTAGGGATCGACAGTGCAAACATAAAATCTTGCTTTATCTCAGCGAAACAGCTGGATTTTTAATACGCGCTCAAGAGAGCTGTTATTTTAGTTTGAAGCATTTATCCCAGCGTTCGATATGGTGAAAACTGGCGTGATTAAATTCGCAAAAGGATGTTTGATGATCATGATCGTGATCAGCCAATGAGCCCACGTGCACAATCATCTAGATGTCGTACATAGACATGTATGCAGTAGACATTTCGTGTATACAGTGTCACTGAGATACCCGTGTTTCTGTTGTTGACATTCGACAAAGATAAATGCATGCCCTATAGCCAATGTAAACTGTAGGGCGTGTAGTCAGTCCATAGTCCGTAGTCCATAGTCCTCCTGTCTTAATACGAACTTTATGCCCACCCCGTGGTCCGCAGTTCTTCGTCTGCGACTCGTGTTTTATTATGACCGCCTTGTTAACGTTGCAATTTATTTCAAAGACTACTATTGCTACCAAACTGACCACGATTTTGGGGATATATATCTATAGTGGGATATCGTATAGAGAGAGGAAAATTTTCAGCAAACCTTTAAATACCCACTGGAATCTAAAATGGCCAAAATATGGCGCACAAACACTGGCAAGAGATCAAGGAGACAAGGTAAGCAATTTTTGTTCAATTTATGCCCTTTATTTTCGACTCCAAAACACGTTCGTAAATTCCTATACAAACCGTAATGATTTACGCCATTGCGTAACACTCATCGTGACATCAAAATATAAAGGTCAAACAAAGGTCATAGAGCTTCGGCTACCTGTGATGTATGCAGTAGACATTGCGTGTATACAGTGTTTCTGTTGTTGACATTCGACAAAGATAAATGCATGCCTTACAGCCAATCTGTAGGTAGGTTATTATTTTGTTAAACGGAAATTGGCACACAGGTTTTGAAGCGTGTATCCGTGCATGTGTGATATTTCATACCAGTAATTACGTTAAAATATGGCGTGCCAGCTAACATTGTTTTTCAGTCACTTGCGAAGGTACAGTATCAAACAACACGAACAGAGAGTTTTTTTGACTGACCCAATTCTGAGTGATCATTATTTGGAAGGCCACTGAAGAAGGTTGGATTAGCTATTTTAAAAAGCATGCATTCCAGTAAACAAACTTGATTTAATTAAAAATATTCACTTTGGCCGACCCTATGTCCAACTTTCGCATCTCATTTGACAAGCATGTATCTTTTAAACGTGATTCAAGTGTCATGTGAACGTTTTATTTTTATCAAAACCACTCATATGCCAGTAAATAAAGGTCTTTTTCCTAGTTGTTGTAATTGACAATTTCGCAGCACAAGTTGGTTTGTGGGCATTATATTCTAAGACTTATCGACAGCTACTGACGTGACGCTGATAACGCAATAGCGAGTATCAGTTTTGCACCATTAATTTAAAGGTTATGATTCGACAATAATTGGTTAAAATCGAATTATTAAACGTTGTTTTGACTCCTTTTATGTGGGGTGTTTCGGTCAAATGGTCTCTTAACGAAACCTTCCCAATCAGATTCCTTTGCATACAGATTTATTGGAAGATTTGCATTATGCAAATTTCCCACCAGAATTTGACGAATATTTTCTTTTCCGATCACGCATTTTTTTCCAGACCTTTTCTACCACGTTATTAAACAAGAAAGAGAAACAGACAAATGCAATGTGGGGTAAAATAACCATTTGAAAATAACCTGGGTCAATGTTTTCACCGAGTCGCCACAACATAGCATTTTCTCAACAGTTGCGAATTATGCAAATTTGTTAACGAAGCCTCGCTAACTTTGGTTTTCGTCAGCGCGTGCATTGATTGCCCAGATTTTTTATTTCATATTATTAAAGACGAAGACCCAAGCTTTATCACAATGTTCCTCTCGAGTCGATACCTGACATACCAAGATGCATTTTAAACCTCCAAACTTACTCAATTTTCGCCTCATCGCGAAGTCCTCAAAATGTCAATTTTTCAAAGAGCCATAAAACCCTCCAAAGCTCTACAAAAGTTTACATTAGTCCCATTGATAGAAAGTAGGTGAGTTATGCTCTTATTCAAAACCGACCTCGCTTTCTAGCGTTGCGTACTGTTTCAACACAAGCGTATTGAACTTGGCTAATTTTGAGTGAGATTTTTGCATACTTAATGAGGCAAAACGCGTTATTTCGTTTTCTCCAAAATTCTCGAAAACTAAAAATTTCCAGAACATTCAAATAATATTTTCGAAGATAGTTCCCCAAAAGTAAACTTCAGGCAAATTATCAGGAGTTTCGATTTTTCAAGCTTGGCCAGCGATTCTCGAAAGTTACAGTCAGGCACTCTTAAATGCTGTCCAATCTATGAAGGACCGTGTCCAAACTAAAGTGTCTGAAGTAAACAAAGAGGTTGATGCCTTTTTCAACGAACAAGTCAAAATATTGGAGGATTACCGTGAAAATTTAAAGCACGAAGTCATGACACAGGGTCAAGTACAGGTAAACCAGCTCGAAAAACAATCGGAAGTGCTTTCGTCTTTCTTGGCTCAATTGAAAAGTGGCATGGACTTCACCAATCAGGCAATAGCAAGTGGAGATGATGTGAAGCTTTTATCCTTGAAGAAACAACTAAACCAGCGTTTAGCACAGCTGAACTCGTCGAAGATTGAGTGTAAACCCCGTCAAGGTTGTTATCTGAAATTACTAGTACATCAGAGTGTTTGCGACCTAAAAAACATGCCAACCCTGAGTAACCTTCCTATTGACCCCCAGAAATGCACTGTGAGTATGGCTGGGGGCGAAGAAGGAGTGATGTACGAGAGCGTGGTGGGACAGACTGTTGATTTCGTGCTGATTATCAAAGATGAAAAAGGCGAGAGAGAAATTAAAGTGGGAACCATGGTAAAGGCTCAAGTTTCCAGTAAAGGAGATCGGGCAGAAGGTCTCCCCGTAGATGACATTGGCAATGGGTTTTGCAGCTTTTCCTATCGTCCAAAGGCTGAGGGACCTGTTACTCTTTCAGTGACGATTGGAGATCAAAATGTAGCTGGAAGTCCCTTTAACTGGCAAGTTGTTGATTCTTCGCTGCTGGATAAAGAAATTCCAACAGGAGCTAACCACAATATGCTTCGTTGGAAATTGCAGTTGACCTCTTTCAATGCCCCAAAAAGATGCCAGTTGGAAATTGGGGTCCAGGCCCAAAAATATAATAGACGCAGGGGACGCGGGAAGAAAACCGCAGAATCAAAATGGTCCTGGTCTTACAATGCATTCAAGCAAGGTCCCTTACGATCAGACAGTCAACAGCCTTCTATCACCTCTGTGCAAGATATGGATGTTTTTACAGTGTACCTCAACCTGGTAACAAAGAAACTCATCATCTACAATGACCGGAGCAGGCAGTATGAAATCTTTACGGGAGTTCAAGGCAATGGTGGATCAATTCTACGCATTGCGTCATGTGACGTAATTTATCATGATATGTACGGAGACGAATACTTTGAAGAATTCGATGAAGTAGAAGAAGACTTAATTGATCAACCGTATCTAAGTCCTGTTATTCAGTAGACTAATAGTTTCATGGGTCATTCTTTCAAGACTTCCTTTAGGCCAAATAGATTTTTGATACCCCGTAAACACTCTATTAATTGTACCTCTTTACAACCCAAATGCACGTGCGTACCCTAACGGTAATGTGCAGACGTTACTTGTTTTGTATAGTATCTTGGGTCCTACAAAATCCCCTTTCATTTTTGTTCAAGTTAATCTTTGTGATAATAGCACTTAATTTTGTAAGACAAACTTTACTTCTGCAATGGCTATGTGGATATCCCTTGATTGGATACTTAGGTCTAGTCTGTGTCCATATTTAAAATAGGTTTGAATGTATTTGTTAATTTTATCGAAAAATAGGCCCTTCTTGCAAGGGCTTTTGTTTTAATCTAAAGTTTCGATACACAGTCTACGTAAGCCGATGCAGTCACTCAATTGGGATCAATATTCGAAATCAATCCATACAATCAATATCAATCGATCGTGATAATTTATTATGAAAAATCGATAATAATCCTTTAGAAACGTTGTCGGCAATGTTAGGAATCATTGCGTTCTTATTGCTTAGGTCAGAAGATTGAAAATATAACTTCATTCTAATTGGCTGAGTGTAGGGAAATTAAATGGGATGTGTGACGGGAAGTTTGACCATTTTGGTGAAAATGATACAGCAGTACCCTGACTTTGTTACAAAACAATTCTAGAACACCAAGAGAAGTTCTTGAAAGGAACATCTCCTGATCAGTTTGAGCGCATATCTGAAACGAATATGCCAGACTTTGAGAAAGGTTAGCCTAATTTTTTCACGTTGCGTTCCGACCTAGTCCATCTTTGGCTAGAGACACTCATCCACATTTTTATTACATTGTCGATGTAATTTATAACAAAAGTAGAACATTGTTTTTATGTTTTTGCTAATAGAGAATTGTTTTGGGGAAATGACACTATATTCCACTGATATTTCCCCTTTAATCTTAAGTTTTTAACTTACACTGCAGTGTAAAATTTATGTTTCCCTTGTAACAGTAGTATCGAGGAGAAAGCGGGAGTTTTGAAAACGTTGAAGCCAATTTATATATACACCCGTTTTCAAAACGTTGCAATTTGAAAATATATATGTTTTGTATATCCCTTTTCTTTTTATATTGTTAACTTTTTAGACTAAGCTTTTTGAATTTGTTATGAATTGTGTGATACCTACATCCGGTCAAACGTAAAAAGATTAGAAAATCCCGTGAAAGTAAGGATTTCACTTTGAAAGGCCAGACCTGATACGTTTTTGCGAATTTGAGAATTTACTTATTACTGAAAAAGCCGGTTTCAGGAACCTTTGGGTGAATTCGATTCAAGTAGAGAACAAAAATAAAACGCTGACATCAGTCTCGGACATACTTCACTTTAAAAAAGACTTGAAAACTTTTTAGGAAATCGTAAAGTGATTTAGTAAACTCAAAGATGCACTTAATTCTTATCTTTAAGCTCTAAAAGTAAAAACCTTATCTCTTACGGTCTTTTCTTCTTATTTATTTACTTTTTACGTTTAAGTGCGATCAAATATGTTGTATTATATTCTTGAACCAGTTTTCTGTCATTGTTAAGTCGCGATTCTTTCTCACCAAGTCGCTTTTCAGGCTTTTTAAAATATCCAGGGTGAAGGAGTTTATTGCAACCGTCCCAACGTTCCTTTTGGAACACTATATGGAATACTATATAAATAACTCGGATTAACGGGGATGAGAAACACGTTACAAGGCCAGGACATAATCCTTCAAAGATACAGGAAACAGTTGAACCAAACTTCCAATAATCTAAAGTTTACCTGTTTGAGGTTATTCCAGCAGAAAAACAAAACAAAAACAAAAACAGTGATTTTTTTGAAAATTGAGACTTTGGAACAGTTTTGGAAAACATATTTCTAAAAAAATCAAGTTTGATCAACATAACATTTAGACTTCTTTTAGCAAACATTTTCATGTGTCTTCGTATTTTGTATCCCTTAGAATTTATTTTAAACAGGGACCCGTACTATAACAGGGATAGCTCCTCTCACTTTAGTCACACAGTCACCGCTTCAACGTCATATTAATGATGGGGGAATAGTGAGCTAGTAGGAAGTAAACGTTGTGGAATCAGTGTTTTTTTAAGAAAAAGAACGAAATGTGTCTCGAAAAAATAACCTTAGCTGTTAAAGGAATATTTTGGACACAATTTAGTGTAACTGAGCCGCAAAAACAAATAAGCAAATCTCAAGCTTTACTGACGAGGTACATACGCGTACGAATTTTAAATTGATTTTGTCAATATCTATTGTGCACGGACCCTGCGATGTTCACAGCTCAGTTTCTACAACGAAATGACTGACGGCATGGCCAGGACAGGGTTCCTTTTATAGTACAGGTCCGTGTTTAAACGCAAAATTTAATATACAGTTTTATCATGTACAATGATTTATAGTAACACTCTGGTTAAAATCCTTCTTTATTTCAGTTTATTTATAGTTCTCTTTAATCACGAAACCATTTCAGTTATCCTGCGGGCTAAGCAACGAGCAAGAACTGTGGATCCTTTTGTCTCCCGGCGTTTTGCTCAACAAACAATGGAACAATTTAATAAGTCTCCGTTACTTGAAAATGCTTTATTGTAGTTGCGGATAATTGTTATCTTAAATTATTTCTTTGAGAAAAGGGATCACATGGTAAAGATTCAACGCGCAAGGTCACGTTGTCAAAGTTTGTAACGCCTTTAGGTCTTGAGAATGATGTATTACTCAGTCAATGATACAGGCATACTCGGAGAAAGGAAATCCGGGGGAGCTAAGGTACATTAAGCCAATTTCACGTGTCAAACATTAAACATACTCCTAGGATTTTAATGTCGATGTGTGCCACATGCGCAACCGTAGTTCTTGCCTGCATGGCGTAAATACAACGCTCTCATACCAGCAACAACAGTTATTGGTATCGGAAGAATCTCAGTTTTAGAGCTACGCTAGGTTTTTTTTTCTGGTTGAGTCTCGACCTTGCGTTTGTTAAAACGTTTTCCTTAATAAACCTTAGAGCAAGAACTTAACCGAATCACTCGAAGTAGGCCGTTTGCACTAAGACGTGTAGGCCACAATACATAAAGTACGTTGCTTTCAGCCAATGATGGCATTGTGTCTTATAAAACGACCGTAGGTTAGTTGCCCTTTCAAAGCTTAGAAGTAATTGCTGTGAGCAACTTAGCTGGTGTTTACTGCCAATAAAGACCAAGCCATTTAATCTTAAATATGTCCCGTGACAGATTTCTGGTTGAAGAACCCCTTTTTTGCATCTCGGTACGAACCCAGCAGGCCGACAGGAGAACTGCAAGTCCTGTTTTTGTACTGTTTTGTAGAATTCTATCGTTAGTGCTTTATACAACAGGGCCAAGTTTATGAAGCCCTTGAGAGTTTTGTGTCAACACATCTTACTATAGAGGACTTCATGAATCCACTATCTGGAAAAAAATTTGGTTGGAGACAGCCTCGTTTCCAGTCGCTCTTTGGGCGCAATCGAATGAGACGTCATTTGTTCGGTAAAATTTGCCCAGGCCTCGCGCTTTCGTGTTGGGCCCCAGGGCCCCGACATGAATCTCGGCTCACACGATAAGCAACATGAAGCCTGGGAACGAGGCTGAGTTTGAAGTATGAGGGTCTTGTTATAACTGTGAAACTCACCTGAAGGTTGCAATGCATTTAGCGTGCTTTTTCCAATAAACTTGATATATTTGTATATTGTGAAAGAAATGTGATGTTATGATTTTAGCGTGGTGAATAAATGATAGTTTTTTTTTTCAGTCGGTGACAGGCACACTCGGAATAGGAAAATCCAAGTGCTTCCAACTGGAGTCGAAACTATGACCTTCCTGTTGGGAGCACTCGAATTTTCGTTTTACGGGCGCTGAGAATGCCTGTGTCACTGACTAAAAACGTCTATTATTTACCTGCTGTACTAGACTGTTGCAACGTACGGTAGTACTTACTGTCACTGAACGTTGGCAAATGTAATTTATTTCCAAAACCACTTTGTCGAGGGAAGAAATACATTTTCGTCAATTGAAGTACAACAACAGTGGACTAGATTTTCAAAAAATGGTTATGTTAGTGTTACTACACTATTAAGTATATCAGTTTGGGTATGGATGACCAAATGGTTCCAATTCCCTGTTACAGAACCCATTTATGCACGAGCAAAATACGGAAATAAAAGCTTAGCAAGTTTTGAGTAAAAGAATTCCCCAGAACGTTGCCCCTTAAGTTGCTGACTTTTGTATCAACACACTCTTCAGAAGTTATCCTAGGATCAGGCACAGAAAGAACAGGAGAACACAATTGTTCGTGTCGACGGAATATCTGTTCGGAAGGCCTTAAACCGTCTCAGAAATTTGGATAAAATTTTGTTGAAAAAACTGTACTTCTCTTTGCCTGAGAGAATGTCGTTTCAACCTTTGGTAACACTGGAAATCTATTTTTTTCTGTTTTCAGAGGAACAACATCCGTTTAAAGTGTGAAATGGGACGAACTAGCAATATACTCAGAATGACGGAAGAAATGCCGACGTGCCTGCATGAGACAACTTAGCAGGTACGTCGGCGATAAAGGTCTGGGATATCTTCTGATATCGGCGGCTTATGTTCTCATATCCGGAAACCAAGCTATCCCAGGTGGTACTAACGCAGGCTTTGTTGTCCGCATGTCGGCGGCAAATGACAATCAGGCGTTAGTAATGTTGCAGCCTTTATAAATAGAGGCACTTTGTTCCAATCATCCAAGTGCGAATTACAGGTGATCTTCTGGAAACGGGTAACGAATGTTACAACCTTCCGTATTTTGAAGTTCATAGTTGTAGGACGCAAAATAAAAACTGCGCGTATGGTGAATAATATTGTGAGGCGAGAGATAAGAAAGGATTACAAAAAATGGTATTTCGTCTTTGTTAGCTTCTGCGCAACTAAGTAGCCCTAAAAGGGAGATTTCCTCTACGCTTGTATTTGTAATCCTTCAGTCATGTTATTTGCAAGGGCTATTTATCGCGCAATTTGAGCAAAAGATTGGAAGACACCTTGATAGTAGGCTTGCCTCGGTGGCGTAAAACATTAGGTATTTTAAGCAAACATGAAGGAAACGGCACAACCTTTTAAGCCACGTCATGATTATGCATTGCTGTGGTTGACGTGTGGGCACAGCCCAAAACCTTGAGGTGGTTATTTTGCGTTGTAGAAATGCAGATGATTACTAAAATTTATAACACAGGTGCAACGCCATTTTCTGCTCATTTTAAGGGGCTTGTCGTTTTATGATGGTTTTGTTTTGGGCGCTGATTTGCCGTTATAGTTTCTTCAGTTTTCCCTGCATTTTGAACTCCTTACGTTTCTGTACCACGCAGAAAGGCAAGGTTGTATTGTTAGCTTCACGTGGCGTTAACCTTCTGTCTCTGCTGCGGCTATGGTTGGTCAGCTCGAAATGAAGGCAGACATTACGGACTAAAACAAAACACTACTACAGCATTTACTTGGGCTCCGCTTAGGAAATGTAGTGTTTATAAAAATAAAATTAGGGTTCAAATCCCTTAATAATATTGGCGCTTCGGGATTCTTTAAGGGCCAGGTACTTGTTAACGACTTGTTTTCTCCCGGCCTGTTCAGCCTAATAATGAAATCAGATACACTTGTAAATGCTAGTTTTCTTAATTTCATTCAGGATTCATATGCATCTGTCCCTAGCTAGTTAATTTTTTCTACTCTGTGTAAACATTTCTTGAAACTCATGGGCATAGTTAGATTGTGAGGAAAGAAAAGGTTGAAACTGAAGAAAAACAGGGATTTTTACTCGTTTCGGTACGACAACGAATTAATATTTTGGCTCTGGTTTTCTTTTTTTTCCTTCCTTTTTTTCTTTCAAGTTTTCGCGTACCTTTTGTGCACGGCCGCGTAAGAGCTGGGCACACTTTCCACTGTGCGTGATTGGCGATTGTTTTCCGGGGCCATCCGGGATTCGCGAAGGCCTCCTAAGCTAAGATATATCTTAATTAAGTATTGTTTCTTAATAGACTATTGTTATTTCAACAGTAGACTTATGTCAAGAAACAAGGGTTAAGGGTGCGTAAGCTTCAGTCAAAACCTTGTCGGCGTGTGACCTCTAGCATTAATGAGGGTCCTGAAGGGGTAAATGGGAACTGGGATTGGCCTGTTTTTGCCCTGGGAAAATGAGATTTAGGTCACTGGGACTGGGATTTGGTCAATGATCTGGGAATGGGAGAAAATGTCAAAAGTAGGAATGTGATAAATATTTTGTAACCATCCGCCATGACCAGCGGAGACATCACCTAATTTCTGGGGTTGAGAAGAGTCACAAAAGTGTTCAAGCACCTTATTCGTGCCAATTTTTAGCATGAGCCAGCGTCCGGACGTTTTACTTCTCCCCGGTTAATTTGCGGTCAACTATATTTGTGTACAGCGGTGTGTGTAAAGCCAAATGTCTACAGAGCATGCGTATTTCTATAATACAAAGCACTGATGGCGAGAATGACGGCGGGAGCAGAGTTGTCCTGCAAGACTCGCACTGTTGACGCGGAAGTTTTAACTTAAAAGTACTTTTCTACTCAAAATGTTGTTATACAAATCGGCGAGAACTGTAAACTGGAATAACGATTGGATCGTTCAACAACCCAGATGGAGAAGAATATTCGTAGAATGTGTGGCATAGAGGAATTGAGTAGACGAAGAGGATTCAGTGTGACAGGCCTGCACGACTCCCTAGCGGGTGTTTTACCTTTTTTTATAATTTGGTTCTCACGAGTATATCTTTGATTGACCGAACTCTTTTGTAATATATGAGGGGCGGGTCTTTGTAGATTTCTTTGAGCAATAGTTTTTTGCTCTATTAAATGCCAGTCTTTCATGAGGATTTGTTTAAGTTTGGCATTGGTCGGAAGTATTGGGTAACGAAAGGTAAGATTCATTTGTTCTCGTTTGGTTTTTAAAGGAGTGCCAGTTTCCTGTCTCAAATTGCACTTCTGAGAGGGTCCTTTGAACAAGGTTCTCGGGATAACTTCTTTCCCGTAGGCGTGACTTTAAGATTTTGAATTCGCTCTTCAAATATTTTTTTAGAATAGTTTGTTCTGAGAAGTCTCAGAGCCTCGCCTTTGAAGTGCGTACGCACATCAAGAATTGAATTGCATCTGATGCTTGTATCCAGAAATGTCCTTTCTGTTTCTGAAATTTCAGCCGTAAATTGAATTGTGGTGTAGTGTTTGTTTGCTCATTGCATTATCTCCTCTCTGTTTTAAGTCCATAGGGAAAATATGTCGTCTATATATCGTTTCCAAATGGGCGGTGTTAATGCGCTTTGGTTTAAAATCTCCGTTTCAACCTTAACCATGAAGATATTGGCAAAGGCGGCTGCCATTTTTGTACCCATGGCTGTACCATGGGTTATAATAATAATAATAATAATAATAATAATAATAATAATAATAATAATAATAATAATAATAATAATAATAATAATAATAATAATAATAATAATAAAAGTCTATTTCCTCACAAGATAAAAAATACATATCTCATGTCACAATATTTGAGTAAAAAGTACATACATCTAAGTTATTTACAATTAAAATACGCTCACATAGCTAAATTGTATTTAAAATTTTAGGCGATTAACGTAAGAGTTCTTGAATCTATCTGAATTAACTTTCGGATACTGACTTGTTTGATTCCTTAAATTGTAAGTCGATACTTTCTTCTTGGGTAATAGTCCCCTTAGAGGGTGTTGGTCTATGCCGGATACCTTACTAAATACTTTTCTATCCTGCTTTTCTAGAAGGTTCTTGATAGAAAAAGATTTAGATGTATATTTACGTCTGTAACATCTATCTAGAAAACACTGCATAGCTGTCAGCTCCGCCTCAAAAGCACCATATACCGGCAACCCATAGGAAACCATAGGAAGCACAATACTTGGGTAGGTAGTGTTTTCCACAGAACTGGAATGAATTTTCTTGGAGGATTAAACTTAGTGATGAGTCGTATTTAGAAGCCGTAATTTTGGGGATGCGAAGAGAAAAGAGCACTGGGATTTTTTTCTGAATTCTGCTATTGGGAATGGGATTTGAACACTGGGAAGTGGGATTTAAAAGCCAAAATGGGATGGAAAATGGTATTGATACCCCTTCCCCCCCCCCCCCCCCGTCAGGACCCTCTTATATCACTATCGGGATAAACTAGTTATTGCTACATGGCTAAGTACTAACATATGAATATTTGAAGAGGAGAAACCACAAACTAAACGCAACAAGTTTATTTCTCAGCTATTAAAATTGAACGGTAACGACAACAAACTCAACTGATATAACATGGAATATATTCATATCAAGTTTTGGCTGGAAAACTCAGGAGCATTCAAAAAGCGCTCCAGTATTTGAAGATGTCTCGGTTTGAACAAAGCGACTTTTTGTAATGTTCTTTGTTTGAACACCACACTTGCCTGAAATCTTCAAGTGACACAAGGCGATACATTGGTTGTCTCAGCTTGCGTGCAGTCACAGTTGAAGGAGATCGTGTCTAAAAGTACACACGAGTGACCATGAATGGCCACGAGTGACCACGAATGACAATACATCAAAATATTATACTGACGTCATAATGACGTCATTCTATAAAATAGTCATTATTTAACCGTAAATGGACCGTTATCGGACACCTAAATAGGTAGATTTGATACGTTTCCGAGAGACGAGAGTGGAGCGGATGGGGTGGGGAGGGGAAGGTTGGGGTGGTGTAAATCTACCTCCTCCCGTTACTTTTTTCCAATCCCCTTTTTTGACTTTGCCCTTTGAGAATTTTGGGACTGCAAAATTATAAGGAATAATGATTCGCTTGGAAACAAATCTACAGACAATAGATTCTGGTTGTCCAGTCTTTGCTGAAGACATTTAGACAAAAATATTCCTTCTAGGGGAGAGGAGGGTTTAATCCAGGTTAAACGAATAAATTAATATGTCAATTCCTTTGCCAAGTTCCCGGTGATGATGTTATCCGCCATTACAAGATCCGCAGGGGATGCCAGGTACGCGTCCCAAGTTCCATTCATTCACAATCTCGACTACAATCTGTATAAGGAGTGTGTTCTTTCTACTTCAAACGCAATTAATGACAAACTCTCCCACCAAAGGCCAAGACGCATGAGTTACCAAGGAACTACCAAGGAACTGCGGGCTCATGCAATTCCCGGAAAGGTTTCGATTTCACTCTTCCGCGAACTCTGGCGGCTCCAGCGTGTTCTTACAGTGTTAAGGTAGGTCCCTTTCTTACCGCTATGTACTTGGAAAGTTGATCAGTACAGCATGGAATCAAATAGCATCGCAGACAATGACTGTAAAGCGAAATGCTATTGTAAATCGACAGAAGTGTTTTTTGTATTCCGGGTTTTAGAATTGCTCAAGTATTGGATTTTACAGTAACCTTAACTGCTTGGCGTAGAATTTAGACAATAGCGGCGTATCTTTCATTCTTTGCCTTCTCTACATGTACTAGTTTTAAATTAGTGAGGTACAAATCAACTGCAATGTATTTGATGGAGATCCGTAGCTGGTAGTTTTGGCCACGGCTTCGCTGCTCCGTTCGCCCGGCTAACTTCTCCTTCGCTCAGCATCCCGCCAGCTACTCAGGCTAGAATGAATTCTCGAGAATTCTAATGTAAAGACTCATAAACATTTGTCTTCACATTACTACGGTAAATTGGGCTACACAAGCGTTGCGTATCCTAAGCGTTGGTAATGTTTTGGGCCAGATGTCCACTGCAGCTTTATGTTCAAACTTTAACCTGATGTTCATACAGCGGAATTTATGAAGCGTGTCAACCGAGATATTAAAATTGTGGGTGTTTTAACCCAAACTCTTTAGCATAAGGAGCGAAAAAGAAAATTCTTTTGGCATTCATTGGTGGTTTTATAATATTTTTAAAAAGGAAATTCGTGGAAACCTAGGGACGTAAAAGGAGCGGTACTACACAAAATCAAACGCAAAACATTGTCCGATGAATAAAATCGAACATTGTTTATCTATAATTGCACAATGTCTTTGACATTTGCAATTCCGATGAAGTTTATCCAGAATCGTATATTGCTGATATAGGATCAAAGAAAGGCAACTTTTCGATCAAGATCTTTTACGCTGACAAAAACAAGATTTAGTCTCCAGGGCAACTAGAAAAAGTCAAAGACGATCCAATTTCATTTTGACTTGAGGTAGATTGCATAACAAAACCCGAAGTCACGCATTCACTTCAGGACAGTGTTTACCGCGAAATTGTACCGGGAAATTTGGGATCACCGACTGGTTTATTTTCATTTGCTCACAGCGACTTATCCTATGCACAGTTCCCTCCAAGAAACCAAGCATAATTTTGAGGGGAAAAGTCGTGACTAAATCTTGGCCCTGCAACCACATTGCTTGATGAAAATGGGTAGTTCACAGCAACCTCGTTCCCAGGGACTCTCCTCTTCACGTCCCAGGGTGCATCCCTCTCTCGCTCCCAGGACGTGAAGCGGAGAGACCCTGAGAACGAGGTTGAGATCACAGTTGCGGATCCAAGACCTTCAAGCAGGTGGGGCCTGCCGCCTGATCCAATCTCGTACTCTCGTATTTTGGTCAGCGGGTGGGCGCCAGGAGAGACTCTGTGGACTTCGAAAAAATTCAAAGTTTTTGATTAGCTGTTCCGTAACGGTTTTCATTCTTTTACCGCAGTAATCCTGCGGTAATAAAATTCGAAGTCCCCAGAGTCTCTCCTGGCGACTAACCGCTGGCCAAAAAGCCTGAGGACTGTGGGTACGAGATTGGACCTGATCTTGAACGTTCGACTTGCTTCTCTTCATGAAACGAAATATCTTGGCCCCTCGGCCCTACTGGCCTCAGTTTCAGTCTTAAAAGTATGGGTTTGCGTAAGGGCCCTCGGGTCCTCCCTATATCCGGTACTGGTTCACACGAAGGAACTTGACGTGGAAAACGTGAATAGATTACTGCTTTTTATGTACTGTGAATTTCGATAACCTAATACATTTTCCATCAACGAAATGATAAATGTGAGTAGGTTCAACGAGAGCCATGGAAAAAGTCGTGCGAATCAAATTCAAAGCCAGTTGGAAACTCAAAGAAAGCTTATTAAAAACAGCATTCAAATAAACAAGTGAGTGTAAAGTGTGGTGATTGTGAGCTCTCTGGCATTTATACATTAGGTAGATTTCCGATTGGTAGGATCCATCATGCAAACCTCTAATTAAGTCTCATAAGTCTTCTGAAGGACTGGTGGGTGTAAAATACTGGTGACTGTAAGCTATAAGCTTAGAGCTGATAGCTGGTAACCGGTATCCAGTAACTGATACATGTTCGCTGATGTCTGGTAACTCGTTGGTGGTAGCTGATACCTGAAAGCTTTTAACTGGCGGCTGGCAGCTGGTTGCTGATCGCTGGTAGCTGGTAGCCAGTAAGTAGTAGCTCTACTAGCTGGTAACTAAAATGCTGGTAGATGGTTGCTAATAGTTCGTAGCTGGTAACTGTTAGCTTTTAACTGGAACGTGGTATTTGGTTACTGGTAAATGGTATTGATTCTTGGAAAGTTTGCTTTTTTATAACATTTTGTGAAGAACACCTTTTTTCTGAACATTTTCCAGAGTAAAGAGAATGGTTGTTTGGTAAGGTTTATGTGAAAAAAGAGAAGTCACCATGCTCGTTTAGGAGAAAGCTCCAATGCGCATTTCTTGAAGAATATACACATTAGAACACTGATAAGCTCGCTACGAGCGTTATATCCAAACATCATAGCATATCATTGGGAAAACTGTGTACCAAAAACTAATAACATAACGGGAACAACAATTACTATAATTTTTTTATGCTGTATTGTAAGTAAGTGCAAATTAATTGAATTTGCCATCGTGTTGATGATGCTGTATCGTCACTTTTCTTTCGTCAAATGTACGTTATGCTAGACTATCAGACAATAGAAAACAACCGTAAACTGTCAGAAGTGTACCAAATGTTCTTACCTATTTTGTGAACAATAATTAAACTTGTTCTTTGAACTATTTTAATACATAGAACGATTTGCACGATGTCCTTTAGTCCCCCAGAACTGCATTTGTCCCAGCAACAAGATATTTTTAACAAAAATGATTCGTTCAGTTCAAACGTTCGCTTGTGTTTCTTCAGCGTGCACTGAGAAATTCACTGAAATGTTTTTATTGTTATGTTATGTTATGAAATGTTTTATTGTTATGAGTTAGAGTATATTTAAGGTTGTCTTGTTGATAATTTTACTTCAAATTTGAAACTCATTTTGTTGGAGACTAACGTCAAGACAAGCCTTACAAAACTATTTTGGTTTTCAGATCCAGACTCACAATGGCCTCTGTTGTGCCGAAAAAGGTCAATGAACATTTGGAATGTGCCATATGCATGGAAACATTTCAGGAACCAAAAGTTTTGCCATGTCTGCACACCTACTGCAAAGGATGCTTGGAAAAACTGGTGAAGAAAAAAGGACCTGATTATGTTTTAACCTGCCCTGAGTGCCGGCAGGATGCAAAAGTAAGTAGCATAATTAACGATTATTCCACGAGCCGCCGTTGGATATGAGATGATACGCGCCGAGTTATGATCATCCCATATCCAACAAGTGCGAGCGGAACTATTGTTTTATTAAAAACAACCTACAAATGTTGCTGGATTTTTCTGATTTCATTTTCCAAGAACTACTAAAGACGATTTAATCGCCTCTTAATTATTCTTGAGCATGGTCAATCAAATTTCTGAAATTGCATTATCTAATGCCGGATTACTTTTTTATTGAAATGGCTTATACAACTGAATTGAAAGTGAATTCTGGTGAAAAAAACTTACAGAATTAAACTGCAAAGCTGTGCTTTCCGAAGGACTTTCGGTAGATATTAACAACGCTACGAGTCGTATACTGAGTGTAGGTTGAAACTCTAATATAAACGAAATTAAAAGTTACGAAAGGTTGATAAAATAAAAGATACGCAAACGAAATACATCTAACAAGAAACGAGATAAACAATTACTCACACTGTATCACCACGGAAAAACTAGAATCAAGAAGAAACTGCCCCGGGCGACAAAATCAAAGGGATCTTGAACTGCAAAGCTTAACTGCGCTTAGCGCGACTGCAAAAAAGACTGGTTTCGCTGAGAAACTGACATGTATATATATAGCAATAAATCATGCGAAAATAAACAGGAAGCGACATAAATGAAAAGAAACCTACAAAAGCCACTAATGAACAAGTGAAACAAAAGGGAAAATAACTACAAGAAAAAACCACGGATGCGTAAAAGAATGTGGCACTTAGACCACATATTTCAATAGGCCTTAGACACCCAGACCTTCAGTTGACGCCATAGACGTTTGTCACGCGGGACCATGTTCAGTGTCAGAAGAATAAAAGCTTTGTTTTTGCACGGCAAGCCTCGCACTGAATTCGCGTCTGGGCGAGGCTTGCCGTGCAAAAACAAAGCTTTTTATTTTTCTGAGACTCAACATGGCCACCCAGTGACAAATTCCTGTTGTGCTATTGATGTTTTGGACGGCAGCAGGATATTTTAATTGTTAGGATGTACGAGTTGATTTGAAGATTAGAACGCTTGCAGTTGAAGGTTGTTTTTTGCGCCAATCTTGTCGTATTGTTCTCTTTTCCAAGAAACTCTGCTCCACGTTGAATGAACGAATGCGTTGCCGCAGAGAAAGTAAAAGATAGGTATCCCTGCAATAGAAGAGGAACACCTTCATGTCCAATTCTTCTTTGAAAGGTTATATCCCCTAAGCAAGTTTCACAACGACCTGCTTCAGGACTTTAAGGTGTGAGACATAAATCTGGGACACATTAACTTGGTAACAACTAAATGTGAAGGCTTTTTATAATGGAAGTGCACTTAGTCGACAAATCATAGAGCTTTAGTGATACGAAATTTATTCCACGCCGCTCTTCTCTCTTGTTAGATTGCTGACGGAGATGTTGGCAAACTGCAAGCAAATTTCTGGCTAAACAATTTCATGACCTTACTCAGCATGCAAGACAAGACTGCATCTGGGAAGCCATTGCCTTGTGAACACTGTGACAGTGGCGACCCAGTGGTGTCACGTTGCACTGACTGCAGCGTTTTCATGTGTGAATTTTGTGTCACTGCACACAAGAGAATCAATACGTTCAAAGGTCATCAGATTATATCCCTGGCAGAAGTTCAGAAGCTTGGTTCAAAGGCCCTTGTCAAGCCATCATTTTGTGCAAAACACGCTGGTGAGACTTTGAAACTGTTTTGTGAAACCTGCCAAGAAACAATTTGCCGAGATTGCACCATTGTTGATCATCGTGAGCATAAGTACAACTTTGTAGCAGATGTTGCTGAACGAGAGAGGAACGTTGTGCAATCTTCTCTCAACAAAACGAAAGCCAAAGAGGGTGCAGTTGTAGAAGGTTTAAAAGCTGTCCAAACAATGAAACAGCGCGTCCAAAGTAAAATGTCAGAAGTAAACAAGGAAGTTGATGTCTTTTTCAACGAGCAAGCCAAGGCATTGGAGTATTACCGTGCAAACTTAAAGCACGAAGTCACTACACAATGCCAAGTAAGAGTCAGTCAGCTCGAAAAACAATCGGAAATGCTTTCTTCTTTCTTGGCTCAGTTGAGAAGTGGTATGGACTTCACCAATCAGGCAATAGCAGACGGAGATGATGTCAAACTCTTGTCCTTGAAGAAACAACTTACCGAACGGCTTGCCCAGCTGAACGCGTCACAGACCCAGTGTAAACCCTGCCAAGATGACTATTTGAAGTTACAAGTACATCAGACGATTTGGGCCATAAAGAAAATGGCAACGTTGCAATACCAGCCCATCGACCCTCAGAAATACACCGTTAGCTTTGTTGGGGGAGAAGAAGGAGTGATGTACGATACTTTGGTTGGACAGACCATTGGGTTGCTGCTTACTAACAAAGATGAAGGAGCAGAGCCTGGGGGGCATCAGGTCAATGCTCGAGTCATTTTTGTAACCGGAGATGATCAAGAAAATCGTCCTCAGGTGGAAGCTCTTCCCGTACTTGACAATGGCGATGGGTCTTACTCCTTTTCTTATTGTGCAAAGTCTACAGGACGTGTAAAATTGTCAGTGATGGTGGAAGGTCAAGAAGTACGTGGAAGTCCCTTCACCTGGGAAGTCTATCCGTTGCTACCTGGTGTATCAGGCAGCAATCCAAAACAAGTGATTGGACCCGCGAGGCGCAGAGCCAGGCAGAGTGTAAGGGTGGAAAAAGATGCAGGTCGCGAATATGCCACCGGTTTCAAGGAAGGGAGATATTGCTGGAAACTGCAGTTGCTCGATTTTAGTGCTGATCCGACATGCATCCTGGAAATTGGGGTCAACAGTAGCCCACAAAGTTATCCCATGGGTGTTTATGGCGCACCGCGTGGCAGTCGAAATCCGGGAAAATGGTCATGGAGTTATGATACAGAGGATCAAGAAATCTCCCGATCAGACAGGCAAGAACCATCTATCAGTTCTGTGGAAGAGAAAGATGTGTTTGTAGTTTTCCTTGACTTTGAAACAAAGAAACTTATCATCTTCAATCAGCGAAGCAAACAAACTGAAATCTTTAACGGTGTTCAAGGATATGGATTGTTTCCTTTGATTTCGTGTCAGCATTTGGCGAGGAGATACGTTGGAGAGGTCTCTCCAAGCCTTAAAGTCCTAATAGAGTAAATACTACCTTAAGATAATATTTTTCTTAAAATAGGCTCTGGTGATAATTTTAGAATTTACGTTCATTTTTATAAACCTGTGTTTACCTTATAGCTTGATTAGCTCTTGCACCAGTGTCCATTTCCATGCAAAAAGATAACTGCTGTCACGCAGTTAAATTAAATGTTTGGAATGAATTTACAAAACCAAACAAAAACAAAAAGTGACAGATATGGTTACCTAGTCCGGGTTGGAAAGAAACACGAAACTATTTTGTGTTTACCAAGTAGTAGAAATACGTGCGAAGATATTAAAGTAATGTTATGGAGTAAGTAAAAGCCGAAAAACAAACCAACCTAAATTACATGTACAACAACAGCAAACAAAGAATTCTAAAAAAACTGATGAACGTAAAGAGGCTGTGTGCCTAACGAATGTTTAATGAAATTGAAACCTAAAATGAAGAAACTGACGAACATGGATGGATCACACTTACTTTAAGTACGAAAAACATTTTTATAAAGTCATTTTCGTCCAAAGTGAAATTTGTTAAAATGACTGAGCACTGGATAATAAGCATTTCTTTCGCTTGTAGCTAACTCACTCTTTAAAGGGCCTGGGATGGTAGTGAGAGCACCTGTCTACCTCTGGTATGATTTTTGGACCCTTCGTCGTGAGTTAAAGGGATTTTGTTGATTCTTATTTTTTTTCTGAGAAATCTGGTTTCCCTAATTTCAACACCCAGGCCTTGTAAGCCAACATTTTCAAGTTCAAATTCCAAGCGGAAGCCGCATGCTACATGTGACATGTCACTTGTGTTACATGTCACCAGCTCATCTCAGGTTCACATACAACTGCAAAGTCTCCCAAATTATGTATTTGTTTCCGTTAGGTTACGAGAATGCGTGGAAAACATGTGCACTCCTTGTGTTAAGCCTAACCACTGTATTTTTGCAATTTTAGAATAGTAGTTTCTAGGTGTAAGGGGAGATAGACTGTTCACAGGCTCCTATTGTCTGCGGTGAACCATTGAGTTCAAGAGAGCAAAATCTGGGAAGAACAAAAGACAAGTCTTTATGGAGGAAGGAAGGATAACAGCCATTCCATTCCGCACCCTCTACAGTTTGATGTTTTTCCATATCTTACCTAAAATGCAACTCAAAACTCGGTAATCGATTTTAGCCAGCACACGTAAGGTAGACGACGCTGAAGGGAGCATATATTATAACATAATATGTATTACCGCAGTATACATACTGTAACATTTTAAGCCAGTAACGCAGTTTGTATATCATTTTTATGTAACTGTTAACAATTATGTAGTTACCAACCGATTATATACAGTGTTCAAACAAAGGTCAGTTGTCCAAAAAAAAAAAAAAAGGGTTCGCGACAATGCTGAAATGTAGTCTTGGAAATAGCCAATGAATTTTAATAAAAGCTCAGAATCCATAATGCCTCGACCGTACAGCGAAGACTTGAGACGGCGGGCAATATGGATTCTGAGCTTTTATCGAAATTTATTTTTTGGACAATCTTTGTCGAAACAGCTGTATACTGGGGTTGTTCAATAAAAGTAGCAATAAGGAAAAAAAGCAAGTTGAAAGTTTCGTTTAAGCTGATATCGACATCAAGTATACACATTTTCTTTGTAGGCTTAAAATGGTCCACTAAATGATGTGACTATATGTGATTAAATCGAAACTACAATCGTTGTCGAAAGTCCAGGGACTCCTTGATTGGTTGTCCTTTGTTCCGAAAGGAGAAAGGGGGGTGGGGGAGTTATTTCCCGTAACGCTCTGAAAGGTGAACTGGTTAGCTTGAGTGGAAAGAGAACGATAAATCCACATTTGACAAGGTGTTCCGAGGACTTTTGATGACGATAGTAGGTTTGTAGCTTAGATTTGTATATTATATGAAGTGATTTGTGTAACAAAATAACCACGAAAATTGCGAGAGTGACGTAGTTGTTTTGTAAACTCAGTGACTGCTGAGAAGTGCAGTAGATGATCTCCTTAACTGCCCACCCTTTAATTAATGGCCCCTTTCGCCTATTTAACTATAAAAATGAGCGAAAAAACGGAACGACGTTTCGGTGTCATCCTGGCACCATTTTCAAGTAAAGAATGCAACAGAAAAGATAATTTATACGTAAAGTAAAGGTGTGAAATAGAATAAATTAAATTAAAACTAAAAGTAACTGTCCAGTGTTCATTCAGAAGGTGTCATAAAATGGGAGTTTTGTCCGTTAGACAAATAGTTTTGCACGAATGGAGTCTGACTGGGTGTTCAGTCTTTTTGTCTTATGTAGGTTGTTTTTTTTGTGAGTATAACAGGTTGAGGGTGGGTGGTAGTGGTGGAGGTGGTGGTGTGTGGGGGAGGGGGGATGGAGGAGGTTAGGACTACCGACCAAAATATGACAAAATGCGGGAGATAAGAGAAAATAGCAATTTGTGGAAAGGGGCAAGCAAAAGCAGTAGGATCAAAAACCAAAACGCTGGTAGCTGAAAGAGGGGTGCACCGTGTGATTTGTTCAGACACTCCTGTTCCCCCTTCCCCATCCATGCACAGTGTTGTGTTTTCCCGCATAATCAGTAGCAAAGAAGTTATTTGTGGAATCAAATTCTTTCGATGACATGGTCAAAGAAATTTGACTTTCATAGCCTAGCCCTATTCTCAAAACGCTCAGCGGTAAGCTAAACCAAAGTAAGTGCTAACTTTTAATTTATTTTTAACTCCTTGATGTAAGAATCTCAAAAGCGAACATTACGAAAACGCTAAGAAATGAGAAATAAAATCCTTCGCTAACATTATTTTAATATCGGATATGTGTTAATCGGCTTTGGAATAACCAGATCCCAAAGTTTGGCCAGTCTTAATTTTTTCCAGCAAGCAGGTCAGAACTTGCTAAAAGGTATCGCTATCCCAACCGTGAGATTTTTATTTCAAACCGCGTGACCAAACTATGGTCACGTTAGAACTGTTTCAGAGCTGCCTCGCTTTCAATCATCTTTCCCTTTCCCATCCATTCCAAATTGCTCGAATAAAAAGCCACGAGAACGCGCGGGACTCGTGATTTGGCAAACTCGGCAACTAACTTTCTCTTTCTTTCTATTATAATCACTTTAGTTTTACGTAGTTCCGTTATTGCGCAAATACTTGCAATATATGCACATGCCCCAATGCAAATTCTCATTTTACCTTTTGGCCAGCATAAATATAGAGTATAAATATAGATCACTTTAAAACGTAATTCTACGTTGTATCCTTCATTCGGTCTCTGCTTCTCTTACCATTTAACTTGACAGAGACTAAGAGAGAACAAAAAAGCAAAAACAAGAAGAAACTGGCGAGACCCTGGCCGCTCCGACAAACAATTTTTTTGGGGGGTAGGGGGGATTGCTTTGTGTCAAAATTATTTATTTCAAAAACTAAAAACCCTCCCTCCCCACTCATATATTTTTTTGAGCTCTCTCCAGCCTGGGTACTATTCTTCTTAGTTGTGTACTCGGTTGTTTCGTGGAACGCGTGTTGTTTTGTCAAGGAACTTGGTCAAAAACCTCAACGTGGGAGCTGTTTGCGGGGAAATTCGGTTAGACGATCGATCATACGGCTGTTAAGCCGAGTAGGTAAGTGTGCGTGTTTACACTTTTGTCAGAAAAAGATTCTTATCAACTATAATTTTAGAAGACACAAATAGATTCGTGTTGGAACCAAGAACAGTCGTTTTCACCTACAGCTGTATGAAGTTACACTCTTTATAACGGAACCTTTTTTGTAGGAACGTTGCGGCTGAGTCGCTGAGATTAACCAGTTGATAACTTTAATGACATACTCCAGGCTCAGAATCAGAATCGTTTTTTTTTTCAATGAGCGGTATAAGTACCGGTAAATCAAACTACATGTTATAGTCTTTACAGTCTAATTAACCCAAATGTCGAGAGTTGGCTGGCGTGGTATCTTTTATGCAGCTCTAGAACAAACATTTGACAGGTACATGTACCTTGATACCAAATTTCAGTAAATAATGCTCTTTGACAGGTTCGTGGTCTCAAATGAGCATTGGTTTATGGAAAAACCAAAAAAAGTTACCTTAAAAACATCTTAAGACTTTTTCAGGCTTAAACTGCCTAAAAATAAGCCCTAGCCCCTAGCTCCATTAAGCTTAATGATTCATTTCTCATCGACCTCTCTTTTGTGAAAGCGGGTCGAAAGGAAACACTGAAACATATTTTAATTGGTTATTTGAGGGAAGTACCGATTACATATATGTCTATCCTGTGACTGCCCCTTTGTAACAAGCATCTCACTGTAGACTGGAGATGTCGTTTTTTGCATCGCAAGGGCTTGTTGATTTTAGAAGAAAAAAGGAAGACCATCAGCACAAAACAGCAGTAGTGTCCGCTACGTCACTGGCATGCGGCCAGGAACGTGGGCTCAGGCGCTTGGAGCCTAGAGTTTTCGAAACTTGTTCTCTCGAGGAAAAAACGACCTCGAACCTTTCGTGACTCGCATCCCAGGGGAGTGACGAAAGGCCAACTGAGCAACTCGAGTTCGTTTTCCCATAAGAAAACCAGTTTTAAAAACTATGTACACCTCTTGGATCTTTATGAAATTATTTTTTCTCTTTGGAAACGTAAAAATTAGGCTTGTGTTTTCACTTACCGAGATATTGTTTTTTAGTATAAATGCAAAACGTTGAGTCTCCCGCAAATTCAAGAGCCCACGTTCCACGCCAATGACGTAGCGAATACGTCGTTCAGCTCTGTTGGTCGCGACAGGTGTTTCGTGAAGTTTAGCGCACTTGATTTGGAAGCTCCAACGTGTTTTTAAATTGCTAAGGTAGGTCAAATTTGGTTTCTTTGTACTCGCAAAGTTGGTCAGTTCAGCGTGGAATCAAATAGAGATTTAGAATTGTCATTTAGAAATAACCACGCATGGGAACGCTCGCTGTTTCCGGTTTCTAAGCGTGAAAACTGAGTAGTTTTGAATAAGCATCAAAGGCCAGAATAATTTTGCAAACTTTTCATCTATGTGCTTGTTTTCTCGAGAAAACAAAAGCGGAATCTCACGTTCGCCGTTTGCCATAAACGCGATTCTAAACCTCTCTATTGACTGAAGGGAGTGAAGACTGTACGGCCGTCTCGTTGATTAAGACAAATATCTGCTGGTGCTCAGCAGATTTCACACGTAATCGTAGTCTTTGCAGTCCTTTGTTGCTTGGTGTCGAATTTAGACGATCTCGGCGTAGCTTCCATTCTTAAAATTCACAAAATGTACGAGCTTTAACTTAGATGACCCGTCTGAAATCAATTTGCTTGTAAAGGCGACAGAATGGCTCATAAATATTCGCCATCCCACTACCTGCTTGTTATTGAATTACTGTTTGTTCACTTAAAATAGATGTCACACGTTTTCATATTCATTTGTTGCTGAATTGTCCGTGGATAAGTCAAGTAATTGGACCAAATGTGCCGTATTCAGTGTTGATGTTTTGGGACTATTTTTCAGTTTATCGTTGATGTTGAAACAACGAAATTGTTGAGCTGCGCCAGACGAGATGAATACAGAGATACGTAATTATTTCTCGTTTTCAAAGACCCATGTTCACCCAAAAGGCATCACGGGCGTTTATTATGTTTAAAAACGCTTCTATATTGTTCAGTCTTGTGATCTGATTGGTTTACCAGAATATTCCCGTTTATGAACCTGCACCTTACTAATAAACAAATGAATATTTTAATTCAATTACTTTTGCCAATAGGGGCAAACGAAGGAACGCCTTGTGAAAAATTATTATGTTTATTAAATATCTCTGCGCAACTCTATTTCACCCGGGCTTTACATGAACCGGGCAAATAAAAACAAATCGAGATAATCAAACTTATGTGTCAAGGTCAGATATCGGTAGAAATCAGAAACATCGCTATAACAGATGCGTGCAAGGAGCTAACAACTCCTGTTTCAGAATAAATGTTATGCTAAGAGACTGAGACGAATATATTCTTTCGGAATAACAACTTTACAACCCTGTCAACGGCGAGGTGTCACTTAGAAGCGACCAACAAGTATTGATGAAGAAAAAAAGCCTTATTTTGCCTGCACAAACACAAAATAATTCAAGGTGACAAAACCCGGAAATGGAAGAAAAAACTCTTTACAAGATTATGAGTTAAAGATGGCCACAGACTAAACGAAGCGGGACGCGTTGTTCGACATCCGATTTTCCTTTCCTCACGAAGGAGGAGGTGGGCAAGGCAGGCTACACCTGGAGGGAGCTTGAAACGCTAGCAAAAAACAAAAATTGAGATGGCGGGCAGTTTCCATGGACCTAAGCTCCACTGGGAGTAGTAGGGAATAGGTAAAGTAAGTCATTTGTTAATGAATTGGAAGAATAAATTCTAGGAGGAGTACTACCCATGAAGGCATTTTCTCCGGATAGACAGTGCACTGACAGTGGGGAACGTCTAAGCAGCTACGACGGTAGGGCCAATTTCGCGGTTATTCCAACTCGCTTAGCTTGTACGGAAACGGTCAACTACCCGCTAGGAATCAAATTGGTAGAAATGGCCTTCAAGTAAAGAAAGAGAATGAAAAATTTACTGTCGTGTGCTCACGGTCTCCACAAACCTTGGACTTGAGCTGATTTGATAGTTTTACGTTGTTGTTTTGCAGCGGACGGCAAAGAAATGCATCAAAATTTAAAACGCACGTCCAGAATGATTATTCTTTTTATTTAATCTATTATGAACAAGAACCAAGCAAAATGTTTGCGCATGGTAAGGCAGCAGCATATATGTGCCTTATTTAAAATATTACATATGCGCAACGCAGTTTTATCGGAACCACAGATTTAGTAAGGTGGTAACAATATCTGCAATGATAATGTGGTCCCGCTCTTGCTCGCGGAAATGTGCAAAATATTACACACAGTAAGGATACGCCGTGCATTTAAAAGAAATCGCTATTGAAATCGTGGTGTGAGTTCACGTGGTTGTTGTTCTATGACACATGGGGAACACTGATTACTTCGCCGCCACAAGCTTAAAGCCAAGACGTCTTTATTTTTCATTACGAAACGTTTGTTAACAAATACAACGTGTAAATTTAATTTTCTTTCGTATTTATAATGCTGTCATTCACTTTTTCCTGGTTAAATGTCAAAGTATGCTATTCTAGCAGGCAATAGAAAACCACCAATTCCAATTCCGTTCATTGATGCAGCAAGTGTTGTTATCGCCTCAACGAATCATAATTTTTAAAGTTGTGCCTTAAAGTAATTAATTTTATTATATCTTTCAGTTAGTTTGCATGGTGTGATTGGTCAATTTTTTGGGCCGTCTTTTACTGTACAGACCGCTAGTTTCCTTTCCCAACGCCGAATTAACCTCACATAAAACCTCGTTTTTTCCCGTTGATTTATGGCTTGTGCGCTTCTCGCCTGGGCCATAAATCAACCGAAAAAAAAAAAAAAAACTCGCCGGATCGGTAACTTATAGTACGGACCTCGAACTCGGCTAGTAACAGCTATGTATAGTTAAGGATGTCTTGTTGGTAAATCTTACCGCAAATTTGAATCTCGTTTTATTGTTGATCAATGACAAGGCTTAGAATTATATTTTTGGTTTCCAATTCCAGAATCACAATGGCCTCTGTTGTGCCCAAAAAGGTCAATGAGCACTTGGAATGTGCTGTGTGCATGGAACAATTTCAGGAACCTAAAGTTTTACCATGTCTACACACCTTCTGCAAAGGATGCTTGGAAAAACTGGTGAAGAAAAAGGAACCCGATTATGTCATTACCTGCCCTGAGTGCCGGCAGGATGCAAAAGTAAGTTAAGCATAATGAACAATTATTCCACGGGCTACCGTTGAATACGAGATGATTAGCGCCGAGTTGGCTACGATCATCCCATATCCAACAAGTGCGAGCAAAATTATTGCTTTATTAAAACACGACCAAGAAATTAATGTTGTCAGATCTTTCTGATTTCATTTTCCAACAACGGCTAAGGACGATTTTGTTACCTCCAATTCTTGAGCATGGTCAATCAAGTTTCTGAAATTGAATTATATGGTGATAACGTTTTTATTGAAATGGCTTATACAACTGAATTGAAAAGTGAATGCTGGTGAAAAAAATGGCATTCTTCAGTAGTTTTGAAGACCGGGTAACAATGCCACCTTGCCTAAGTAACTTCACTTTAGTCACTGATTGACCTCCGACCTCAGGTCCTCAGTAGGCAGTTACTAGTTATAGCCACGCTTTTTAAAAATACGTAGAACATGACTACCCGTAAGAGTTGCTGCTGTCCTGAATACTTGGTGACATTTTTGAGTCGTTAGGCCCTTAAACTCTTGAGAGAAGAAAGTTGAGTATTTTTTTTTTAAAACAGGCTTGGTTAACATGTTTATTTGCCTACTGAATATTCTTGAAGCATGGGAGTAGAGAAAATTATGTTAACTTCTTCTTAACTCATGTTCAAGAAATTTCTACTTGAAATTGAAATGCTGGGGATAAAGGGGGTCTAGGTATAATTTAAGGTTAATTTTTGGATTTTATTTTAACGTGCAACAGACCTTCTGGGAAATAATTTGGGGCTAGGTTCTCAAATCGGGCATGTACCAAAAGTAAAGGAAACCCGAAAAAAAACAGGAAGGAAGAGCAAACATTTAAATTAGCCTTGGACACCCAGATCTTCAGTTGACAACAGACCTTTGTCATGCGGTGGAATGCTGAGTCTCAGAAGAATAAAACGCTTTGTTTTTTGCACGGCAAGATTCGCTCACACGCGAATTCAGTGAGAGGCTTGCCGTGCAAAAACAAACCTCTTTATTTTCCCGAGACTTAATATGGCTGTTGAGTGACAAATTCCTCAGTATTGAGCTATTGATGTTTTAGACGGCAGCAGGATGTTGTAGTGGTTTGGGCGTCTGACTTGATCTGACACCAATCTTGTCGTATTGTTTTCTTTTCCAAAAACCTGTACTACACGCTGTTGTTCTCCACAAACAAATTCTTGCAGAGTAAGTAAAAGATACACATCCCCGCAATAGAGGAGCAACACCATTATGTCCAATTCTTCTTTGGAATATATATAATATATTATAACCCCTAAGCAAGTTTCAATAACGACCTGCGGCAGGGTTTACAGGTGTGGGACATGCATCAGGGACAAATTATTTAGTAACAACTAAATGTAAGGCTTTTTATAAAAGAAGTGCACTAAGATAAAAACTCTAAGAGCTTCAGCAATATGAAGTTTTTTTCCACACTGCTCTTTTTTCTTGTTAGATTCTTGACGGAGATGTCAGCAAACTGCAACCAAATTTCTGGCTGAATAATTTCATGACCTTACTCAGCATGCAAGACAAGACTATATCTGGGAAGCCATTGCCTTGTGAACACTGTGATAGTGGTGACCCAGTAGTGTCACGTTGCACTGATTGCAGCGTTTTCATGTGTGAATTTTGTGTCACTGTACATAAGAGAATCAATACGTTTAAAGGTCATCAGATTATATCCCTGGCAGAAGTTCAGAAGCTTGGTTCAAAGGCCCTCGTCAAGCCATCATTTTGTGCAAAACACACCGGTGAGACTTTGAAACTGTTTTGTGAAACCTGCCAAGAAACAATATGCCGAGATTGCACCATTGTTGATCATCGTGAACATAAGTACAACTTTGTAGCAGATGTTGCTGAAAGAGAGAGGAACGTTGTGCAATCTTCTCTCAACAAAACGAAAGCCAAAGAGGGTGCGGTGGTAGAAGGTTTAAAAGGTGTCCAAACAATGAAACAGCGCGTCCAAAATAAAATGTCCGAAGTAAATAAGGAAGTTGATGTCTTTTTCAACGAGCAAGCCAAGGCATTGGAGTCTTACCGTGCAAAGTTAAAGCACGAAGTTACTACACAATGCCAATTAAGAGTCATTCAGCTTGAAAAACAATCGGAAATGCTTTCTTCTTTCTTGGCTCAGATGAGAAGTGGTATGGACTTCACCAATCAGGCAATAGCAGACGGAGATGATGTAAAGCTCTTGTCTTTGAAGAAACAACTTACCGAACGGCTTGCCCAGCTGAACTCTTCACAGACCCAGTGTAAACCCTGCCAAGATGACTATTTGAAGTTACAAGTACATCAGACGATTTGGGCCATAAAGAATATGGCAACTTTGCGATACCAGCCCATTGACCCTCAGAAATACACTGTTAGCTTTGTTGGGGGTGAAGACGGAGTGATGTACGACAGCTTGGTTGGACAGACCGTTGAGTTGCTGCTTACTAACAAAGATGAAGGAGCAGAGCCTGGGGGGCATCGGGTCAATGCTCGAGTCATTTTTTTAACCGGAGATGATAAAGAAAATCGTCCTCAAGTGGAAACTCTTCCCGTACTTGACAATGGCGATGGGTCTTACACCTTTTCTTATTGTGCAAAGTCCACAGGACATGTAAAATTGTCGGTAATGGTGGAAGGTCAAGAAGTACGTGGAAGTCCATTCACCTGGGAAGTCTATCCAGTGCTAGTACGCAGTGCTACTATCCCGGGTACTATGCAGTGCTACAGAAATCCGAAAATAGGGATTAATTTTAACAAGAAGCAGATGAAGGGTTTGGGGCAAAATGGTGGAAAAAAATGCAGGTAGCGAATATGCTTTCGGTTTCTGGAAACTGTAGTTGGTCGCTTTTAGTGCTGATCCAAAAAAAGCGTAAACGCGTATGCGACAATGCCGAAAGGTAGTCTGGGAAATACCCAATAAATTTCTTGAAAAGCTGAGAATCGATAATACCTCGACCATATAGCGAAGACGTGAGATGGCAGGCAAAATGGATTCTGAGCTTTTATTAAATTTTATTGGGTATTGCCCAGACAACCCTTCGGTATTGTCGCGTATGCTTTTACGCTATTTTTGGACAACCTTGTCGAAACAGCTGTATTCTTGGGGGAGTCCAATAAAAGTAGCAACAAGGAAAAGAAACTAGTTGAAAGTTTCATTGAAGCTGATATCGAAAGCAAGAATACGCATATTCTTTGTAGGATTTAAAATTGTCCATTCAATGATGGGACTATATGTGATCGAATCGATACTACAATCGTTGTCGAAAATCCAGGGACTCATTGATTGGTTATCCTCTGTTGCATGCGAGAGGGGAAAAGGGGCTGGGGGAGTTATTTCCCGTAACGCTTTTAAAGGCAAGTGATCTCCTTAACTGTCCACTGTTTAATTAATGGCCCCTTTCGTCCATTTGTACAGAAAACAAGATCAATGAAATTATTGTAACAGACATTGTTTTAGAGAGAAATGTTGATATCCAAAGTGTGTTTTAATATGAAATTGAATAAAAAATTGAATGGCGACTTCTCTGCTCCCTCATGAATCTGAAAATAGAAAAAAAAATGCTCTGGGCCCTTATGAGATCATTTATGATTTATTGAGTAAATAACGTTACATGAAGTTTTAGGACCACCGACCAAAATAGAAAAAGAAAATTATGACAAAATCCAGGACATAAGAGAAAATAGCATTTTGTTGAAGGGGCAAGCGAAAGCGGTAGGATCAAAAACCAAAATCCTGGTAGCTGAAAGAGGGGTACACCGTATGTTTTTTCCAGACACTCCTGTTCCCTATCTCCATCCGTGAACAGTATGGTGTTTTTCCGAAAATTTAGCATCATTTGCAAAGAAGTAATTTGCGGAATCAAATTCAGTCGATGAAATGGTCAATGAAAATTTGAGTTTCATAAGCTAGCCTTGTTCTCAAAACGCTCAGCGGTAAGCTTAATCAAAGTAAGTGCTAACTTTTTATTTTTTTTAACTCCTTAATGTAAGAATCTCAAACGCAAACATTACGAAAACGCTTTAAAATGAGAAATTAAATCCTTGGCTAACATGATTTTAATATCAGGTATGTGTTAATCGCCTTTGGAATAACCAGATCCCAAAGTTCAACCAGTCTTAATTTTCTCCAGCAAGCAGCTCAGAGCTTGCTCAAAGGTATCGCTATCCCATCCGTGAGATTTCATTTCAAACCACGTGACCAAGCTATGGTCACGGCAGAACTGTTTCAGAGCTGCCTCGCTTTCAATCATCTTTCCTTTTCCCATCCATTCCAAATTGCTGGAATTAAAAGCCACGAGAACGCACGGGACTCGTGATTTGTTAAACTCGGCAACTGACTTTCTCCATTTTACTGCCTCGATTAATGTCGAAGGATGTTCAGGGGTCCAGAAGATCAGAGCGCCGTGACAAGATTTGAAACTGAATCCTGCATAACCCTCGGGATCAGGATCAATCACTGATAACCCATTCACGTCGCTTTTAGGTGATTTTATCTCTTTCAGATGGATATCCATGCAAACAGTCTGCGAAGTTGACCCTTTAGGAGGCGTGCGACGAAAATGATCTTTGATAAATACACTGTCCTTTCCTGTAATAGTCCCCACGCACAAAGTTACGATAAGATTGTTCTCCTTATCATTTTGGCTCATGCCCTCCTCGTGCTGTTCCTCCGGAGCGATGTTTGTTTTGAAAGTTTCCATCTGTACATCCTTCCCCAGATTCATCAAAACGGTTTCGTTAACGTCCTCTGGAATTTCATATTTGCAGTCAACAGAAGTAAACAAATCTGTTTTGTGAATAGTGTCTGAATCTTCCATCTCTTTGAATCAATCAGGCAAAGAGCACAAATCTCACTTCCGGGACAGAGCTTTCACTTTCCTTTGCTCTTTTTCTTTGATAGAATGTCCATGTTCTTTGAAAACGCAAATTGCGAGAAAATTGTCGATTTGAACTGGATAGCAAATTGCAGGACTCGTTTAGTATCCCATTGACTGGTCTCGAGGTTTTGGGGGATGACCCTCAGTCAAGCACGTGACACATGGATAGCTGTTATCCAAAATCACGCTGGGTTGTCATGAGTTAATACACAGTACATGACATGGCATGCATGACCTTGGTTCACAACCAAACATGTTCATTGATACTCCAGATCTATAACTGTTTTTGTTCGGCATATGACTAAATTTTGCCTCCTTTTAAAGGGGGTATGGAATCCTCGATTATAATTCTGAACTCTTTTAATGGAAACTTCCACTACTCTAATCCTGCTTCGTGATAACAACCCAGTGCGCATGCCCGTAACGCAATATAAGACACTACATCTCTCCCTTCCTCCAAGAATGTCACTATGAAAATGTCACTATGCACGAAAACAAAAACAAAACTCAACATATCGTTTCCTTAGACTATCTGTCCAAATAATGTCCGAGTTGCATAGTCCTTGAAAATGTTCAGGCAAATGTTCAAGTTACATAGTTCTTGAAATGTTCCAAGCAAATGTTCAAGTCACATAGTCCTTGAAATGTTCAGGCACTCTTCTTGTTCTCTCCGATCTACGAAGTGCAGGGGGTGCTTCTGGTTCATCCTCAACTGCTTCATCTGCTTCATGATATCCTTCAGCTACATCAGCTGCTTCAGCTGTCTCAATGCTGGGTGTAAATATTTCTTCCTCGTCACTTGGAATGAGTTGTACTGGTACGCTGGAAGGCAGCTTTTTGAAGAATGACGCATTTCTGGTTACAGTGCGTTCTGCGTTTTGGGCCGTAATCATGCTTCCTTTCTTGTCTTTTATCTCAAGTGGCTCAGGTTTAAATGGTGTGGACATCTTGTTCTGCTTGGGCTGTTTTAGCAATACTTTGTCACCAACACTTAGGTCTGTGTTTTTGGCATGGCTGCATCTATCCGCATATTCTTTCATCTCTGTCTTTCTTTTGGCATCGGTTTGTCTAACCTCTTGAGGTGCCAGATCGTGTTGTATCTGAGGTAGTGTGGACTTGAGTTTTCGTCCATTCAACAATTCAGATGGAGACTTTCCTGTGGTGCTGTGGGGGGTTGCCCTGTACTGTCGAAGAAAGGTGAACAGCTCTTGCCTCCAGTTCTTGCCTTCTATGACGGCTGTCCTAATTGCCTTCTCTAGTGTTCTCATCAGTCTCTCTGCCTCCCCATTTGCTCTGGGCCACATAGGAGTTATTCTGCGATGAGTGAAACCAAGGTGAGTGGCAAACTTTTGGAAATCTTCGCTGTTGAAAGGTGGACCATTGTCAGTTCTTACTACGTTGGGAATTCCTTGTCTAGCAAAGATACTGTCAAGGTGTGGAATTACTGCTTTTGCCGATGTTGACCTCAGGATCTCAACTTCTGGATATCTGCTGAAGTCATCAGTCACGACTAGCAAGTAGTCTCCATTTGGAAAAGGACCACAGAAATCCATGGATAGCTCTTGCCACGGACCTTGTGGTAGTGGGGACATTTGTAGAGGCTCAGAAACCGGCTTTGTATTTTGGTTTGCAGCTTGACATGGTAGACACTCTCTCACCATTTCTTCTACCATTTTATCTATTCCTGGAAACCAGACTGAATCTCGCAGAAAACGCTTCGTCTTGACGATGCCTTGATGTCCACTGTGGGCTAACATAATCACTCGCTGTCGTAATCTTCCAGGAACTACTATGCGGGTTCCTCTCAGAATTACACCATTTGACACTGACAGCTCCTGTTTGATCTGTTGGTACTGACCGACATCCTTTCCGACTTCGTGCCACTTTTGAGTTGTAATCTCCCTTGCCAGGTTCTGCAATGTTTCATCTGTTGCTGTCGCATCTTTGATTTCTTGAAGGGTAACGGCAGATGGCATAGCATTAGTGATCACAAAGTTGACATAGGTATCAACTCTCGATACATGACGGGGGGTCTGTGACTGCTTGGGATCAGGATGACGACTCATGTAATCGGCTGGGTTGTCTGCTCCTGGCTTGTAAACAACTGCAGTTTCATATGGCTGTAGGCGCAGCTGTAGTCTTTCAAGTCTTGCAGTTGCCTTGCAGGTGGGGTTGTTGAAAATTGTTCCTAATGGCTTGTGATCTGTGATGACGCGAAAGGATGATCCATACAGGTACAGGTGAAAGTGTTCAACTCCCCAGATCACTGCCAGGGCCTCTCTTTCGGTTTGACTGTAACGGCTTTCGCAATCAGTGAGTGAGCGACTTGCATAAGCTATAATGTTCATTCCTCCATCTGCTGTTAATTGTGTGAGAATTGCTCCCAGTCCAACAGGGCTGGCATCAACGATCAGCTCTGTTTCCAACGAGGGGTTGAAGTACTTCATGACTTCTGGAGTTGCCATGCGAGACTTAAGACAAACAAATGCATGTTGTTCTTCTGGGCCCCACACCCATTTGGCATTTTTGTGTGTGAGTTGACGGATTGGAGCGGAAATGGATGCAAAGTCCTTGATGAAGCGTGCAAGGTACTGAGCCAAACCAAGAAAACTGCGTGCCTCAGTTGCATTCTTGGGAGCACTGGCATTGATGAGGGATGAAATTTTCTTGTCGTCTGCACTGATGCCGTCTGCAGAGAAGTGATGGCCAAAGAAGTCAATGGATGATTGGTTGAACAGACACTTGTCAGGGTTAGCAGTTAGATTGTTTTCTCTCATTCTCTGAAGAACAGCTCGTAGAGCCTTGTCATGATCAACTTGGTTCTTGCCAAACACTATTATGTCGTCAGATATGTTTCTTGCACCTTCGACTCCCTGCAATACCTCTTCTATAGACTTCTGAAATATTTCAGCTGCTGAGTTGACTCCAAAGGTGAGTCGCTTGTATCGAAATAAACCAATGTGCGTGGCAAAAGTAGTAATGCCTCGAGAATTTTCTTCCAGCTCAAGTTGGTGATAGCCTTGGTTTAAGTCTATCTTGCTGAACACAGTGGATCCATTCAGATCGACGATTAGGTCTTCTACAGTAGGTACTGGGTGTCGTTCCCGTTCTATAGCCTGATTGGCCGCTCTCATATCGACGCATATGCGTATTCCTGTCCTCTTTGGAACTACCACTATCGGGGACACCCAAGGAGTCGGTCCTTCAGCTCGTTCTATTATGTCAAGTTCCTCTAGATTCTTGAGCTCGGTCTCGACTTGTTCGCGAACGTGAAATGGTAGTCTACGGAACCTCTGAGCAAGTGGTCTTGCACTACTATTGACATGTAATTTCGCAGCTTTATCTGTCATCTTCCCCAGCCCCTCAAAGCAATCTTTGTATTCCTCCACGATGTCATCCACCTGGGGTGCTGATACACTGTTTACTATGCGCAGCAGTCCAAGATCGGTTGCCGTCTCATAGCCTATCAGGTTTCCATCCTGTCCGTCAACGACACAGAATTGTGCGACCTTGAATTTGTTGGTCACTCCCGACTTGATGTTGGCTTCGAATGTTCCAACGACTGGCAAAGGCTCGGAAGATCTGTAGCCATAGATCTTCTTTAAAGTAGGTGAAATGTGAATATTCTCCATCTGATTGAAAGTATTCGTGTCAATAACATTCACTCCCGCTCCTGAGTCGATTAGACATTTCACTGTCTTTTCTCCAATGATAACTTCAGTTAATGGTTGTGCCTTGTCACGCACGGAGTGGAGAGTGATACGGTAGGTGTATTCTTCATCAGTGGACTCATCACTATCTCCTTCACCCACTGTGTTGACTTTCTTGCCAGTTAATCTACTTCTGCACACCGTAGCGAAATGACCCTTTTTGTGACAGTGCTTGCACGTTTCTTTCAGGGCTGGACAAGGTCGCCCTTTATGAGGGTAGTGTTCGCCACATCTGTAGCATTTCTTGTTTTCGGACGTTCGCTTTTCTGTCGTGACTGGCGATACTTTGGCTAACTTTTCGTGCTCCTCGATTGCTTTCGCTTGCTTGTCAGACATTTCTAGACCCCGGCCATAGGCAAGTAAGTCTTTGAGATTCATATCTTCTCGTAGAGCTCTTCGCCGTAGTCGTGAAGATGAACAAGAGACGACTATGTGTGATTTGATTTCTTCGTCTTCATTGGCAAACTCACAGGTTTGAGCCAGGCGTCTGAGCCGTGTGCAGTAGGAATCTAGCAATTCGCCAGGATTCTGGGTAGCATTTCTGAACATGTAAATTTCGTACGTCTTGTTTACTTTGGGCTGGAAGTAAGCATTCAAAGCGGTTACGGCTTTGTCGTATTCTTTCTCTTCGCCCTGGTCTGGAAGTGTTTCGAAAATGACGGCGACTTCCTCACCAGCAGAGTATAGTAGCAGCGCTCTCTTACGTGTCGGATCTTTCACTTCATGAGCAGCGAGATACATTTCAAAACGCTTCAACCATTTTTTCCAACGCGGACCGACTGACGCGTCGTCTGCATGTACGGAGAATGGAGGAAATGGAGGTAAAATATTCGCCATTTCTCTTCGGCAGTTGTGTAATCGTTCGGTGTAATCTTGTGATGCAATTTTCCGGGGAATCTTCCGTGGCGAGTGTATATTATCGTTCAACTGAGTCCAGAAGTCTGGATTTTCACCTCAAAACAGTTTCAAGATGGCGGCCAGCGCACGTGGTGGTGAGAAGAATGTTGTTTTTTCCATTGCTTATCCGATGTAGTTGTTTCGAAATGACTGTAAATTGAGTTGTAGTTGTAGATGAGCTCGTTTGGGATATCCTCGTCGCCAGTTATGGAATCCTCGATTATAATTCTGAACTCTTTTAATGGAAACTTCCACTACTCTAATCCTGCTTCGTGATAACAACCCAGTGCGCATGCCCGTAACGCAATATAAGACACTACAGGGGGTCTTAGTGAAATTTTATCAGATTGATTGACTTTAACTATAGTTTAAGAGTGCTTTCCATCAGATGCTGGAACTGGCCGGCGATGGGCCGGCCAGTCTGTAAATCGAGTGCATCATTTTGTAACGAATGGTGCTGCAAAATCTTGAAAAATAGTCACTCTGAAAATGGTACACGCTATTTTGGAGAAATTCGAAGGGTGAGGGTAAAATTTATCTTTCAAATTGGTACATTTCATTTACCAATTGACCGGTCTGGCCGGCCAGTCTGTAAATCGAATATGTCATTTTGAAGCCGGATGGAGCTGCACTGAAAAGCTTGAGAAATAATCACTCCTAAAATAGTACACGCTATTTTGAAGAAATTCGAAGGACTAGGATAAAACTTATCCTTCAAATAGGTACATTCTGTTTACAAACTGACTGGTCTGGCTTGCCAGTTTTGACAAATGGAAAGCACCCTAAGATAGAAAGTTAGAGTTGTCCCTTTACTTTGCTGATTATGCTAACCACTCTGTTTTACGGCTTCAACTCCGAAACTGAGTGAGTCACATTCGTGTGAAAACGTTGCATTGTAAACACCGTAAATACGATCTTTTAGCATTCGGGACGACGTGACCCGTTTGCAACGTCGTACATGATTGATGGAAAAAACAAAAGAACGATCAACAAAATGATGCTCCCACCCCTATAAAGCAATGCAGCTTGTCAGGGTCCAGAGAATAAAGAACTTTTGAAAGGTTCAGGTGCACTGTAGCATTTATTAGGTTGGGAGGAGTGGGGAAGGCGCAGTGAGAGCACTCGCCTCCCACCAATACGGCCCGGGTTTGATTCCCTGACCCTAAATTTGACACTTAAGAGCCGTTTGTTACGCCACAAAATGTAATAACTGACACAAAATGTAATAGTAACGCAAAATGTAATACCTTTTGACGCAAAATGTAATAGTAACGCAAAATGTAATAACTTTTGACGCAAAATGTAATAACTTTGTTAACGCAAAATGTAATAACTTTTGACGCAAAATGTAATACCAGAAAGTAACGCAAAATGTAATAACGCAAAATGTAATAGTATTTTCAGTCGGTCTTTACAGTATGTTGGGAGGGGAGGAACACAGCATCTGCGATGCTGCATTTTACCCGGTCGGGAGGTTGACTTTGATTATTTTTCTGCAGATATTTGATTTCTGCTGATTCAAATTGCATCAAAAAAGAAGTACGCGGTAAATTTTACCGTTGTAACATGCGGTTACACGTGAATTGTTTATTATGGTAAATTAGTCGCTCTTACGGCTTCATTCGAGCTACAATAGCTGTAGGGGAAATAATCGCTGGCGATATGGTAAGATTTGATGTTATCAAGGACGGCGGAACATTTTCCAAGTTGTGGTGCGGGCGGGGGAGTGACTAGTAACATGAATTGAGGAAGCTGAAGAAATTCTTCTTCTCTTCCCTGTAACTTCCATCTTAACGTGAAATCTGATATATCAACAATAGCGCGAAGCAAAAGAGACTTGTTTAAATTAACATTTTTTTTTTTTGCGGCTTCATGTTGGTTTCAAATGAAATATCGTGATTGGCTTTCTTGCCTTGGGTATCGAAAAACCCTATTTATTTACCACGTTAAATGTTATGGGAGCTTTTTTTTATTCTTTTTGACATATCAATGGATATTCTCCATGGTAAGTTTATCTCGGGAAAGTACTGTGACATGCACCACACCAAATTTCTCACGGGAAAAGGATCATTTACCACGGTAAAATACAATGACAAATTTGCCGGGCAATGCACTTTTGATTGACTTAGAGCCGCAGTGGAAAAAACTTGAGTTTGCCCAGCAACGCAGTTTTGATTGGTGTTTATGTTTAGAAAGTTGAAACTTAATACCACGTTACTTTACTGTCTGGACAAATATCATTGTTATTATATGTCCTGCTAAGATCGACCATGAAAACTTTCTTGTGTTCCGCGTTTCTTCTTGTAACTATTGCACACAATGTGCTTGATATACATGCTATATCTTCACTTGACGACGAGACATACAGCACTTTTCTTGAGCTACTAAAAGGAGAATTTAACGTCCCATTGCAACAAAGGAGCACAAAGCAGAAATCTGCTATCGTACGCTTTTGGCGGAACCGTGGCCATTTATCTCTTCAAAAAGGCAACGTATGCTTTGATGGTAAGCCAGTTTTACTGTATCGAAAGTAGTAGCGAAAGCTTTCACAGATACTAAAGGATCTCGTGTGAGAAAAGTCTACCACCATTTAAAAGACGTTTGCAGTGGCGTGGGTGAAAGAGATGTAAGATTTGTGCTTGGAAAGTCTCGTCTGCATCAAAGGCTAAACGTACGATTTCAAAACAAAGCTATTTTAAAGTCAATACGAGCTAGAACTGTCCAATCCCGTCATCAAGTGGACTTAGTAAGTATGGAAAGTACTCCTGTAAAGAGAAGGGAAGAGCCTTTAAATATGTGCCGTCATTACTGGATGTGTTTAGCCGGTACCACTGGCTTGTTCCACTGGAAGGAAAAAGAAGCAACTCGATCGCAAAGGCAATGTCTACAATTTACAAAGAGTATGGTCCTCCCCGTGTCCTTCAACATGATCAGGGACGGGAATTCGACGGTACTGTTAAAAAATTGTGCAATAAACTCGGTATTAAAATAATTAAAGGGCGTCCATACCACCCACAATCACAGGGAAAAATCGAACGGTCCCACAGATCGTTTAAGAAGAAGGTGATGTATGACTTATTGTCTATGAGCAAGACTCGGGTTAACTGGGTAAAATGCTTACCGGATTATGCAAGAACTTTGAATTGTGAACCAAAGGAGGAGTGTATTACGGACGGAAACCCTTCAGAAAAAATTATATATCAGGGGCTTCTACAGCACAAGAATGGAAAGTTGACGAAGAAGAGTACGAACGATTGACGTCGTCGGTTCCTAAAGATTACAAGTCCCATGAACTGCAAATAACGAGAATTCGCAAGGCCGCCGCATTGGCCAGTAAGAGATGCGAGAGTCGGATGATTAAAAAAGGACTGAGGAACAATCCTCCATCAGTTTATGACATTGGAGAAAAGGTTCTTATTCGTTACCCGACGGCGAAGAAGTGATGTAGTAAGAGATGTGTCTTACCAGCTAGAGTACTTAAAAGGAATTTGCGCACTTGCAAGTACAAAGTAAAATTTACATATCCGGCCAAGTCTTCAAATACCTTAAGAAAATGGATTTCCGTCAATAATATAACAAGCACGACAATGAATAAAGAACATGAAAAGAAAAAACTTGCCCGCCAAAGCAGCAAGAAGAAACACAGAAAAAAAATACTTTATTCCTTTCTCAAATGAAAGAAAGAAATTCACCGACATGCAGTCTAAGATTCATTTCTTAATTAGCTTTGACCCACCCAAAGACGGCAACTGTCAGTTTTCTACAGTATGCCATGAACTTATGAAAATGGGCATATTCCGGTCAGTAGAAACATTAAGAAACGAGCTAGATAGTGTTGTTTCTAGAATCAAATCCAAACTCTGCAGATGGTACTCCATTAGAATTTTTCTCTGGGGTACCATGGACGCAGTATCTACAATAAATGGCACGTAATGGAACTTATGGCGACCATATAACCCTGGAAGCCATAGCTAATCTATTTAACGTACAGCTTGTAATCTACCCCACACTCGGTACTTTGGCTACCCAGACAATTACCCCTGTGAATGGGTGTCCAATTGCCACCTTTTATTTAGGCCATTTTGCAGAAGGAGCTGGGGAGCATTACGTGTGTTTGGTGGACGATAGACAATGTTTCCCACTCTCTCATGGACGAAGCAGAGGTCTCGCATGGCAATAGAGAAACTGAGAAAGAAGACGATGATGATGAAGACGCCAGTAATAAAAATTGCGAAATGCAAGCGCACGAAAAGGTAGACGAAGCTGAAAGTGTTTCTTACCTTAATCCGGATGTTTTAGAAAAAGTTATTAAAGCAACATTGAAGACATCTCCACAAATGCGTCAGACTCTAAGGGCTGTTTCAAGATTTTTTCAGCGAGTGGTGGACAGTGTTCCCCTTCCCCAGATTTACATTCCAGGGTTAGAAGACTATTCCGATATACGCCACGTCAGCTTGCGGAGGATTATAAAAATGAAAGGAAAGAACAGTGGTGCAGTAATTGCATTAAGGCAACTTATTAACTCTAGTAACTGGGCAAACACCTGGATAAGCCTCGTTGCTTGCGGCTTAGGATGGTTTGCAGTATCAAAAATTGACTGGAAAAAATTAATCTGTCTTCCTTACCGGTTCAGCCAGTTGCACTGGTAGTTAAAATTTAAGTTTAAGAAGCTAAAGGTTCATTTATAGTTAAGTTATGTGTATGACTGAGGGTTTTCAGATTGAGGACGATTGGATCAAAGACAGCGGTTCATCGTTAGATTATGTACTGACAAATTTCTATAACTAAAGAGTTGAAGTTTCTGTTAAAAGCATTTTAATTGTTGTTTGACATGTAAAGAAATTTTTTGTTACTGTTCGTTGCTCCGTTGGTTTGAAAACAACAATGTCTGGTGATTCGCAATAAAACTATCTTCGTTTAGTTCAGTTTCAAAACAGATTTGTCACTTGGATAATCCTTTGATCCTCAGTGAAGCTCGGCAGAAATCAAATATCTGCAGAAACATAATCAAAGTCAACCTCCAGGTAAAATGCAACATCGCAGATGCTGTGTTCCTCCCCTCCCAACATACTGTAAAGACCGACTGAAAATACTATTACATTTTGCGTTACTTCCTGGTATTATATTTTGCGTCAAAAGTTATTACATTTTGCGTTAACAAAGTTATTACATTTTGCGTCAAAAGTTATTACATTTTGCGTTACTATTACATTTTGCGTCAAAAGGTATTACATTTTGCGTTACTGTTACATTTTGTGTCAGTTATTACATTTTGTGGCGTAACAGCCGTTGTCAGTAACTTTCAAGAATCCGGCGACAAAAGCGAAAATTCGAATTTCTTTTTATTTTCGCCAAAAGACCCTTTTGGTGAACTTTTTTCAAAAATAATATTCAAAAGTTCTAGCGAATTTTTATTTTGGTAAAAATTGGGAAAGTTCGAAATCGGCCAAAACGTGCCCGATGGCCCGATTGAAATGATGCAAATTAGTACATTTTCAAAACTCTCGTTCAAGACAAGGCAACGTTTTCTCGAGCTGATACTTTTACAATCGTTTTTACATCCCTTGTCCTTGCTTCCAAACCATATTTCATCTCGACCTGAACATTCTTTCATTTGAAGTTTCGCACGTAAAGAATACAATGTTTGCTATTCCTTAGATAGAGTGAGTTTTGCCATATTTCAGATGACCATATCATCGGGGGTATGCAAATAAACTGGTAATGAAATAACTTCTTTGAACGGGCAATTTTTCTTATTTATCATGTTAAAATATTTAGTTTGACCCGTGAAAAGCGAGCGCGCTACGTCGAGATGTGAAGAATGTACTTTGACACAATTCGCCATTTCAGTGCTTCATGTTCCTCCTGTTACTTTGCACGTGTCAATACAGTTCACGGAAGCTTTGAGATAAAATCCAAGGTCTCTGGTTTCATTTCATGCTTTTATGCACGTAAATAACTAGCTTTAAACTTGAGTGCTCCCCAAATTAGCATTAAGTTATCAAATGATTCTTTTCAGGCGAAATGTTCGAGTTTATATTGAGCCGTTCAAGCGAGATGAAAGAGCCGTTCCCGGGGAAATAACTTGAAATCAGTGAAATTAATACCCTGTCTCTCATATCATGTTGCACTTCCAAACTAGCGTCATTTTTAAGCTAGAAAGTGTAATGCACCATTCAATGTAAACCCCTGCATCCCCCGGCCGGGACATAGCGGGGCATTTGACAAGCGTTCACTGCTAAAGTTGCAAAATGCCCCGCACCCCAAGGTCAGGTTTTTCCTCTAATTGAAGCTAATGACCCCACTCATATCCCCCCCCCCCCCCCCCCTTGTTGAAAAAAAGTGGAAGACACAGGCTAACTGTAAATGGTTTAGACTTTATTTGTCAAGAAACACGCGTCACCCCATTCTATACTTTTCAAGTGCTCATTCAACTATTCAACTTTTTTAGGTGTTTGTCCCGGCCGGGGGGGGGGGGGGGGGGTGCGGGGGTTTATATTGACTGGTGCATAAATGCTCCCTTTTTACGTGACTTAAAACAGAATTTGCCTAAAATATTACGAGTGAAGTCCACCGCAAGAAAAAAAAACTGAAAAAATCGCACACCGGGGTAAATGTAAACTTCAGCCGTTTCTCAACTTGCTACATGGATGAAACGCGTCCGTTGTTTTACCTCTGAATACATTTATGAATAGAAAGTAGAAACAAAAAAACTTCTCTATGCCCATCTGTAAAAAGTTGTTTTGTTAATGAAAGCGGCAACAAGCACGTGGAGTTTGAAGAAACTCGAAAACACTGAAATAATGGACTACAAATGGTCTGAACATTACAGGGTGTGTTATTTTTATCAAGGACAGTAAGGCGTGGGAGAGGACGTTGGGTCTTGTCGCTTTTGTCTGCTTTACTATTTTCATTGATATTGCGCCGAAATGGCCTCGTGCGCTGCATAAATTAGCACACTTTTCTTATGAAGACCTTCGTAGTACCAATAGGTATTGAGCATAGTATTTATCCACCCTCCACACTTGTAATCGTTCTTTTACGCGTTCATGCCTCGAGAGCTCTGTTCAGAGTTTCCCTTTTGCCCCACCCACCTCCCCTCAGCGACGGAAACTCCATCCTGCTGCACTCCTTTCGCCCATGTCTTAGTACCTCTGTGTGTTCCATAGAGGTGCGGTATAACAATGAAAATTCGTCTACTATTTCACTATCTATAGCTGTATGCAAAGAAGCACATCGTAAGAAAGTTTCTGTTTTCTGAGTTGTAGACTTCTGTGTTGAGCTATGTTCAGAGCTGATGGTTTAGAAACCAGTAATTGTAATGTCGCCAGGGCTGTCTATACCATTGCTACGTCAGCCTTCCTTTTCATGGCATCCAACTGTTCCTGAGTTAATTTCGTGCGGCAAACATCGCTACTGAAGTTCGAAAGATTTCGCCCCATCGATCATCAGACACTAAAGCTGCTAAAGCGGCGGTGGATACGTAACTCTCATGCGCTGAGAACAGTGCATAAATTAATTTTAATCGTTGCTTATTGTGAATAAATCGTGACAAGTCATGCATGCTGTTTTAACTATAAAAACAACGATAGTGTCGGGAACGAAGATCAAAGACCCTTCTAGAAAACGAAGACCCTATTCGAAAAAGAAGATCGCTGATTTTCTATAATCAATCTATCTGTTGATTGAACAATCTCACGGCTCACCGTTGAAGCGATGGCGAAAACAGCTTTATAAAGTTCTCAAAATATCGTACAGTATGTTGCCCAGTTTTCGGCCAGAAAAACTTGCCTCTTTTTTTTTTCGTCGGACTTTTTAGTTGTAACTGAATCATTCTGTAAGAAAAGCTTAAAACCCAGCTACAAATTGATGGGCTTAGTAGGATTTAAGTTAAACTGAGTCAAAATACTGCCAAGGACGACGAGTTTCATTGAAGCGAGTAAAAATTTGCGCAAAAACTTCGCTGTGGCTATATGCCCGGCAGCCGCACACGGTCTCAAACAGACTAAAAGCCGGGCAGTCAGGAACTGTCTTTGAATTTCCACAGAAAGTCACAATAAAGCACTTTTGAGAGTATTCGATGTTTGCTTGAAAATATGAAGCGATTCTAAATATTATTTTGGTTTTGTAGGACGAATTTTCCGAGCGCTAGCATCCTATAAACTGGTAAGGTCTTAGACATATTGTAGTCGGACGGCCGGGCACTATCTCCAAGGAATGCCAGTTTTTGTAAATTTGGGTGGTCTTTCAGAGTAGCTTATGTCAAAACTGTAGTCAGTGTGCCCCCTCTCCTCCCCCCGACACCTAGTGGTAGGAAAAGGTTAATGAAAACAATCAGTGTAACAATCAATCAATCAATCAATCAATCAATCAATCAATCAATCAATCAATCAATCAATCAATCAATCAATCAATCAATCAATCAATCAATCAATCAATCAATCAATCAATCAATCAATCAATCAATCAATCAATCAAATCAATCAATCAATCAATCAATCAATCAACTTTATTTACCCTCGAATTTACAGTGAAGCACTGAAGTGCTAATATCTTCGAGTCAACTACATTAATAAATAATTATAATAAAAAGTTAATTCTATATAACAAATAAGATAACTAACTACCTAGACAACTAACTTGCAAATTTTCATGATGTAGAAAGGTTTGCAGTTCCTGCCCTTTTAAGTAAATCATTGTTCCCAGTAGATATCAGTCGTCAAAAAGAAGTAAAATCAGAAATAGTGCGGTAATGGTCAGGAAGAGAATTCCAAGATGTTGCTGCCAAGTAACTAAAGGAATTGATACCATAAGAAGTGGTCAGTGGTTTGGGCAAACGGAGTATATTATGTCCTCTTAAAAAATAAGTGCTAGAGCGTAAATGAAACGTATCTTTTAAATATCTTGGATAATCAGAAAAATGAAGACATTTAAAAATAGTAAGAATCATGTTTTGTAAACGCTTGTCCTTAAGGTTTGCAGTTCCTGCCTTTTTAAGTAAATTATTGTACTCAGAGTTAAAATCCTTGAAAATAAATTTAAGAATACGTTTGTTAAAAAGGTCCAGTTTATCAGAATCTTGTCTACTAGAGAAATGCCACACCATAGAACAATAATAAAAGTGAGGAAGTATAAATGCCTTATAAAGACGGAGCATGGTCTCAGTAGACATCAGTTTGCCAAACCTTGTCATAACGCTAAACTGATTGTTTACCTTTTTGCATGTAGAGGACACATGCTGCTTAAATGTAAGGTCTTTATCAATTGCAATGCCGAAAAGTTCCACTGAGTCATTTACTGGGAAATTAAACTGATGGTCAGTTTTTCCTAGTATCATCCCTTGGTGTTTGCTGGGATTTGCTATCATTCCATCGATCTCGTACCAGGCATTTGCTGAGCTCACCTCACGCGAGATACGCGTTTCCAAGGATACCGGATCCGTATCGGCGGTGTAGAGTTGACCATCATCTGCATACATATTCATGATTTCTGGTGTAGCTCTTCTCGTGGCAGATTTTTTGAAGCATTTCATAAACTGCCTCGATTTAACTTACTGATTTTCTATAGTTAATTGTCTTGTCTTGTCTATAAAAATGCAACATTAACACCAAGAAGGAACAAGTGTAGCTGTCCTAAGGACTGTCCCTCCTCGCCTCAGCATTAAAGTACCCAAGGCTAAAGATCTTCCAGACAAATCTAAACTTTGGAGTACTGTCCAGCTGCCAGTGGACATTCTGTTGTTGACCGTGGAGGAATGTGAGTTTCTGGCATGCTATGCTTACATGAGAAATTCCTTTAAAAGTTATCACAAAGACCTTGGTTTTGTGTTCATTGGAACCATTGGGGAAGATGAAAATGAGCCATTGCAGATTGCTCTGATGAAGTGTTTTGAAGGTTCTTCTGATCCAGGTGGCTCTCAAAATGTTGTCAAAAATGCAGTGGTTCAGTTGAGACCCAAGGTTGTTTATTCTGTTGGCTGCTGCATCGGTCTGAAGCAGGAAAAAACCCAGATAGGAGATGTGGTGATATCTTCTAAGCTTACGACCGAATCCTTTAGAGCCCCAGTGGGCAGAGATATTGCCAACCTTGTTAGAGGTGCAGCTTATGGCTGGAAGCCACCATTAGAAATTCCGGAAGCTCGAGAAATACATGTACACTGTGGTGGTGAGATTTTGAGTGGAGTGGATCAGGATACAGCTAAACAACACCAGGAGTTATACCCCAGTGCATATGCTGTTGAAATGGAGGGAAAAGGTGAAAAAATACTTTTCATAATAATAATAATTTTTATAATAATTTTCCTGTTATATAAATTATGTCTAAAAAAAAGGCTAATATTTGTCATCCCCAGTTTAGCTGCAATTAAGAGCAGGATAAATTACATACACAAGTCATATACACTAATTATACACTAGGAACATGCAGTCAACAAAAACAGTAACTAGTGTCTGAAGTATGCAGTTATTTAGTTTTAAGTGGCAGAAGCCATGTGATGCATTGAAAAGGCAATAGAAGGCAACAAGCTACACAGACACTCCCTGGTTGGGTCTGTTGAAGTTCCCATGTTCTGGTTAATGTTTTCACTCATAATTTACTGACAATGCATATTATGTAGGGTTATAACGTAGCAACGTAGCTTCTGATTATTTCTATGCTTTGTCTTAGGCATATTTGTGGCTTCCCATGACCTGAAAATTGAATGGGTGGTTGTTAAAGGTGTTTCTGATCTTGCTGACGGTAACAGAATTTTTAATGAGCCATGGAAGCAGTTTGCTTGTGTGATGGCAGCTTCTGTTGTATCGCATATGCTGAGTGACTCAATTGTTTTTAGACAATGGCCTTACTACCCAGGTATGTGATACAGCTTGTGTAGCAAATTTTCTTACGTTATTAACCAGGCTGCCCGCAGCAAGTGGTTAAATCTTTTGTTGAATGCTCATCTCTGTTGGTTGCAACCTGGTAGGGATTTGTTTGTCGTAAGCTGTCGAGAAGGGTTGGGGGAGGGGGGTGTGGGGGGTCGGTCAGGGTGTCTTAGAAAGGTGTGAGCTTGGTTCTCCTTTAAACTTTTTGTTGGGAGTTCAGTGACGAAAGACGAAGGACTTTAAGCAATGAACCATTGTTTCAGTCAACGCACTGTTAAGCAATACTGGTCACACTCCTTCGATTACCTGAACTAGTTTTAACACCAAATTGTCTAGTGAGCATGGGCGCTACAAATATGTCAACGGCGTAGCGATGGGCAGCAAAATGAGACCAAGCAACACTAATCTTCTCAAAGGCTACATAGAAAATCAGTACATGTACGGTGGAACCACACAGCTTTTTCAAACTGCAATTTTAAGGCCGCGACATCGAAGATTGTATTGGGGCACCTTCATACAGCAAAAATTAAAAGAACTTGATCAATTTAATACTTCTATAAATTTCTTTCACCGACTTAAAAATAATACGCCTGGGAAATTTCTGAAACCTCAGAAATTTGTAGTGCACCACCAGTGTGCACTACAAACCAACAGACTCGCACAGTTATAATTTCTCACCTGTTGCATATTGAAAAACTTCAGCGTGTTCCGTATTCTCAATTTCTCAGGCTGTGACGTTTACGCAGTGATGATCATGATTTTTCTAACAAATTATAAGAAATGCGCCAATTCTTCAAAACAGTTGCTATCCCGTGAATGCTCATTCTTGACCTTGCAATCTTAAACAATTGTATGGGGTTACAAACTACCCGCGATTTTTAATCACTTGTTGTCACGTGACTAAATACACATAAGTCACGTGACAACACTGAAGACAGTATTTGCTGAAGTTTTAAATGCACGCGCATACATCATGGTAACACAGAAAGCCACAAAAGTTCAGGGCAAAAATTCATCTGCAAATGGGCACTCTCAATCTCCACGGAATCAATCAATACTTTTCATTCAATTAATTTATTCATGTTTTCCACATTACCGTGTTCGTAACTGAATAGCGTAGCCTCATTGCCAACTATATAAACCACATACCACCCACAGTTCCTCGATTCGCTCTTACGAAGAACTAGCGCTTGAAAAGTCAGCTCTCTTTAGGTGGCTAAATTACCTTAAGTTATCAACTCCGTTGATAAATCCAAATATTGCTTTCCATTCCCCCATCGACGCCGGCAGCACCACAGGTTCTTTACAAACTTATTAACCCCCATTATCTATATCTTGAAGCTAACCTAACATAATGTAGGAGATGACCTGTGACGAGACGAAGTTATTGTTTTCATTGCTAAATGCTACCAGTTCTGATGGCTACTGTAGTTGCTCTATGTTGAATTTGGGATCTGATTGCTTTTACAGACCCCTCCTGTGGTAGTGAGAAGATACCAGCAATGGGGAACCCTGCCGGACAGCAGTCAGCTACAGTCACCAAAGATACAGTTTTTACACCCCTCACAGAGAAGCAACCTTGTCTTGACGAAGAAAAGAATGCTTCTAGGACAGATTGGGAAGATGAACCATCATCCCGACAATCTGACAGAAAAAGAAGCGGTTCCGGTTCCACTCCTGACTCAGGTCAGGGGCGCCAAACAACAGTTTTCTCTCAGATCCTTTGAAAAGTATTTTAGGCTGTCTGGAGTGCCGTTAAAGCTCTGTAGGTTCATTTCAGGCTGCACTATAATATTTTTATCTGTTCGGTCATTCTAGGGGAACTTAAGTCTTTTCGAAATTACTAGGGCATTTTTGTCTATTTCCCGAAAGCCTTAGGTCTTATTTCCTTGCCGAAAACCTTAGCTGACCTTTTTGCGGTATCCGAAACGACATTTTTATATCAATCCGAAAACACTAAGCCTTAATTTTCCCATATCACGAACGTTCGAGAATTGTAGGGGATTAAGAACCTTCCGAAAAGATAATTTACCGAAACGATCCGTTGGGTGCCCCTGTCAGGTACAGATCCTTATTTCGGTCATAAAGTATGTTAATTTTTGTCATTCCTTATTATCAAAGGAAGCCTCAAACGTTATACACAAAAGTTAACACTTATAACATCGTAAGGCGGGGAAGGGTGGAGTTGGTGGCGTTAACCATATACATTGCATCCATAACTCGATATACGCGCACTAAGCACGAAACAATTCTTAAAGATTTCAGGGATGCTTTACTTGTACCATTGTGCAGAAAAATTACCTGAGGAAAAAGCTGAACAGGGCTTGTTTCAAAGGAACGGTTAAAAAAGCTTATTTGCGCAAGACCGGTTTCGGAAACCTTAAAGCTTTGTTTATGGACAACTCTTAGAGGCGAACTAGTATGAATGCAAGATCTAACCGCTTTTATAGCGTGTTACTGTTAGAAGATGTCCAATGACTGGAGCTTGGTGAATCAAACTTTACCTTCTAAGTTACCATTTTTGATTTTCAGGTAGTAAGGTTTTGAAACTTAAAACCAAGGCACGGATTCTAGATGTTGCGAAACAGGAAAAATTCAAAGAGTATCTCAAACAGCAAATAGACCTGTATATGGAAAACAACGCAGTTCATCCAAGTGATCAGCCACAAGAAGGAGTTGGTCGCCTTATTAAGCATATAGAGGAGGTTTACAATTCACTTGTAACGGCATTCGGACTTGGCTGTTTGGAACTTACTGTTCAATGTCCTACTCTGGAAAGCCTTGGGAGACTGTGGAAAGACTATTGTTCTGGTCATCTCAATGAAGTAGCTGAGCGGTTCCTCGTCACCAGTGAACTAAAAAGGAAATTGAACATGGAAACAGTGAGATTAAACACAACGATGTCAGAGGAAAACTATTTGATGTGCAGGAAGGCAACCATGGGAAACTCAGGTAAGTTTCTGAAAATTAGTTAATCTTTCTTTTAAAGCAATATAAGGACTCAATTGTTTGCTCTCCTAAAACTCAAACATTTACCAACACTATCGTCTACTGGATAACTTGTAAATGTTTTCAGGGTTTTTTCCCTCTTTTTGGCGGAAGGCAAATGAAAAATTATTAAAATTAGGAAATGAGATGTTAAGCTGTTGTATCAAGGGAACTGAGGGTCATACAAGTCCGCATGTTGGTACAATTCGGACAATACACGGTGTAAAAAGCTTTGACATTTTTCTTTGTTTTCTACGATTTGTAGCCTCGCACACTTTTGTTCTAATGCAGTTTATGCTTTCTCTTTCCTTTGTTTTATGTCAGTGGTGAGTTTGGTAGGTTTTTACAACGAGGATGAAGGCTGAAAATTTGGTTAACTATTGAGAGTTATTTAAATAGGCCAAAGTGTTTTCAAATTCAGACAATAACTATGGTGCCCAATCTACATTTCGTTAGCTTGCTCAAATTGACCATCCTTTTAAACTCGTGAATGCGAGCATGTGCAATGAACAAGTCATCGTTACGCGGGAAAATTGTCACTCGCTCGATCGTTCAGTCGTAAACTTTATATTAATTTAATTGGAGTTTAATCAAAATCATAAATTATTCATAAGTCTATGTGTAGCGCATGTATTCACCATCAGCCGCCATTACGGGACAAAAAATAAGGACGCAATAAATTCCGTTCGGGGTCCAGTGTGAGCGATAAGATCGATTCACCAGAACAAATGTAAACACTGAACATTTACTAATGCATAAAGACAATCATCGCAGCACTTGACGTATTTCTTTATTTACGTTCACTTGATTTGTTCAGACACTCCTGTTCCCCCACCCCACCCATGCACAGAAGGGTGTTTTCCCGCATAATCAGCAGAAATAGCTAAGAAGTAACTTGTGGAATCAAATTCAGTCGATGACGTGGTCAAAGAAAATTTGACTTTCATAGCCTAGCCCTGTTCTCAAAACGCTCCGCGGTAAGCTGAACCAAAGTAAGTGCTAACTTTTAATTTTTTTTGTAACTCCTCGATGTAAGAATCTCAAACGCGAACATTACGAAAACGCTTTAAAACGAGAAATAAAATCCTTGGCTAACATTATTTTAATATCGGATATATGTTAATCGGCTTTGGAATAACCAGATCCCAAAGTTTGGCCAGTCTTAATTTTTTCCAGCAAACAGGTCAGAGCTTGCTCAAAGGTATCGCTATCCCATCCGTGAGATTTCATTTCAAACCACGTGACCAAGCTATGGTCACGGCAGAACTGTTTCAGAGCTGCCTCGCTTTCGATCATCTTTCCTTTTCCCATCCATTCCAAATTGCTGGAATTAAAAGCCACGAGAACGCACGGGACTCGTGATTTGGCAAACTCGGCAACTGACTTTCTCCATTTTACTGCCTCGATTAATGTCGAAGGATGTTCCGGGGCCCAGAAGATGAGAGCGCCATGACAAGATTTGAAACTGAATCCCGCATAACCCTCGGGATCGGGACCAATCACTGATAACTCATTCACGTCGCTTTTAGGTGATTTTATCTTTTTCAAATGGATATCCATGTACACAGTCGGCGAAGTTGACCCTTTAGGAGGCGTCCGGCGAAAATGATCTTTGATAAATAGACTATCCTTTCCTGTTATAGTCCCCACGCACAAAGTTGCGATAAGATTGTTCTCCTTATCATTTTGGCTCATGCCCTCCTCGTGCTGTTCCTCTGGAGCGATGTTTGTTTTGAAAGTTTCCATCTGTACATCCTTCCCCAGATTCATCAAAACGGTTTTGTTAACTTCCTCTGGAATTTCATAATTGCAACCAACAGTAGTGAACAAATCTGTTTTGTGAATAGTGTCTGAATCTTCCATCTCTTTGAATCAATTAGGCAAAGGGCATAAATCTCACTTCCGGGACAGAGCTTTCACTTTCCTTTGCTCTTTTTCTTTGACAGAATGTCCATGTTCTTTGAAAACGCAAATTGCGAGAAAATTGTCGATTTGAACTGGATAGTAAATTGCAGGACTCGTTTAGTATCCCATCGACTGGTCTCGAAGTTTTGGGGGATGATCCTCAGTCAAGCACGTGACACGTGGATAGCCGTTATCCAAAATCACGCTGGGTTGTCATGAGCTAATACACAGTGCATGACATGGCATGTATGACCTTGGTTCACAACCGAACACGTTCATTGATACTCCAGTTCTAGAACTGTTTTTGTTCGGAATACGACTAAATTTTGCCTCCTTTTAAAGGGGCTCTAAGTGAAATTTTATCGTATTGATTGTCCTGAACTTGTCGGTCCGGCTGGCCAGTCAGTGTAAATCGAATGCGTCATTTTGAAGGGATGGTGCTGCAAAATCTTGAAAAATAATCACTCCGAAAATGTTACACGCTATTTGAAAGAAATTCGAAGGACTAGGATAAAACGTATCCTTCAAATCGGTCACGGCATTCCGTTTATGAAACTGAAAGCCGTCTGGCCAGCCAGTTCTGACAAATGGAAAGCGCCCTATGTTAGAGTTGGCCCTTTACTTTTCTGATTATGCTAACTACTCTGTTTTACGGCTTCAAGATACAAACATTGGAAAAACAAGACCAGTGTTTACTGACATAACTCCGAAACTTAGTGACTCTGATTTGTGAGAAAACGTTACATGGTAAATACTGTAAATACGATCTCTTAGCATTTGGGACGACGTGATCCGTTTCCAACGTCTTACATGATTGGTGGAAAAAACAAAACAAAAGAACGATCAACAAAATAATGCTCCCAGCCCTATAAAGCAATGCAGCTTTAGGTTATCAGGGTCCAGAGAATTAAGAGCTTTTGAAAGGTGCCGGTCTACTGTAGCATTCATTAGGTTGGAAAGAGTAGGGATGTCGTAGTGAGAGCACTCGCCTCCCATCAATTCCGGGATTAATACGGCCCGGGTTTGATTCCCGGACCTTAAATTTGACACTTAAATGAAGTGATTTATTTATTGATTTTGTGTCTGAAAGCTGCAACAATCACGTGGAGTTGAGAAAACTGAAAGAATAGACTACAAGTGGTCTTTAATAGGATCTGTTATTTTTGTTAAGGATAGTAAGGCGTGGGAAGCGTGTCGGATCTTGTCGAGGGAGGCAATTTTCGCACGCACACGCGTGTTTCGTTCGCCCTCCACACTTGTAATCGTTCTCTTATGCGTTCCTGCCCTGCGAGGTCTGTTCAGAGTTTTCCTTTTGCCCCACCCACCTCCCCTCAGCGACGGAAACTCCATCCTGCTGCACTCTTCCCACGCACAGAAATTATTTTCACCCATACCTTAGTATCTCAGCGTGTGCCATAAAGGCGCAGCATAACAATGAAAATTCTACGTTGTATCGGTCTCTGCTTCTCTTATCATTTGCATTTGTTAAGCCGATTAGATCAACAGTTGATCCAACGCATACCAGCAGGATTATCATCCACTCTTGTTGTTTAGACATTACGCTGTAAAAGTCGTGTCCCAAAGGGTTTTTTTAATTTTTTTTAGTGTTCTTCACACATGGGTGATAACAGTGAAACCATTTCAAAGACTGAAACTAACAGTTTAACATTTTAACAGAGTATATCGCTCTTGATTGGTTCAAACAGAGGTGGCTACTGGACAGAGCTCAACACAGAATGTTTTACAACCCAGAAAACGGAAATCTTACTTAAAATATGCTTCTTTGCATACAGTTACAGACTATATAGTAAAATGGTAGAAGAATGGCCAAATCAGCCTTCTTTCATAAAAAGGAAGAAAGCTGGTAAATTTTTTCGCGAATATTGAGGACTTTTTATTTTATTTATTTTTATTACTTTTATTATTATTATTATAATTATTATTATTATTATTATTATTATTATTATTATTATCTCATTATTTCATTTGCTTTATCTTTTATACTGTCAATCATTTTAGTTTTACGTAGTTTCCGTTATTGCGCAAATACTTGTAATATAATGTTATGTCCAAATGTAAATTCTCATGCTCATTCTTCACCTGAAGAAGGCTGGTTTGGCCAGCCGAACCTTGAAATATAGGACACTTTAAAACGTACAGCTGTATTTCTACGTTGTATCGGTCTCTGCTTCTCTTATCATTTGACTTTACAGAGACTGTGCGAGGACAAAAATGCAAAAACAAAAACGAACTGGCCATACCCTGGCTGCTCCGACGAACGCTTTTTTTTTGGGGGGTGGGGGAGGGGTTGCTTTGTGTTAAGGTTACCTCATTATAGGAAATTACCGCATCATGAAATTAACGCGAATTTTCGTTAACGTTAATTTCCGCGTCATTAATCAAGTGGCGCGTTAATTTCTGCGACCTTAATTTCCTCAACTCGCTTTCTCCCAAATTCTCGATACACTCCAGAAAGGTAAAAAGCATTGTTTTATCAAGATGGAATCTGCTGGTAATATGGACACTAAATGTGAAGAACGCTCAAAGTGGCTTGATTCCTTCGCTTAACCCCTATGGGACAATTCCACGAACATTTTTTTTTTTTGCATTTCGGATTTTTACACTTTATAGTGTTAAAATAATTTTTTTCCTGTTGTCCCAACAAATTCTTTATCTTTGTGTGAGTTGCGTTAATTTCCCTAATTTTGAAATTTTAGCACCTCTATTGGGAAGTATTTTTCCGTTCAATTAGCGTTTATTTATTTCAAAAACTAAAAACCCTCCCTCTCCACTCATAAAATATCTATCAGCCTGGGTACCATTCTTCCTAGTTGTGTACTCGGTTGATTCGTGGAACGCCTGTTGTTTTTGTCAAGGAACTTAAGTTAAAAACCTCAACGTGGGAGCTGTTTGCGGGAAAATTCGGTTAGACGATCGATCATACGGTTGTTAAGCCGAGTAGGTAAGTATGTGTGTTTTCACTTTTGTCAGAAAAGATTCTTTTCAACTATAATTTTGGAAGACACGAATAGATTCGTGTTGGAACCGAGAACAGTCGTTTTCAACGACAGCTGTACGAGGTTACACTCTTTATGACGGAACCTTTTTTGTTGTAGGAATCTTGAGGTTGAGTCGCTGAGATTAACCAATTGATAACTTTAAGGACATACCCCAGGCTCAGAATCAGTTAAGAACGTTTTTATTTTGACCACTGGTTTTTTTAAATAAGCGGTATAAGTAGAGGTAAATCAAACTACATGCATGTTATAGTATTTACAGTCTAATAAAACCCAAATGCCGAGAGTTGGCTGGCACGGTATCTTGTATGCAACACTAGAACAAGCATGTCACAGGTACATGTAACTTGATACCAAATTTCAGTAAATAATGCTCTTTGATAGGCTCCTGGTCTCAAATAAGCATTGGTTTATGAAAGTACCAAAACAAGATAACTTTTCAATTAACTGCCAAAAAATAACAATGTTCAGCCGCAGACCCTAGCTAGTCCATTAAGCTTAATGATTTATTTTTTGTTGACCTCTCTTTTGTGAAAGTGGGTCAAAAGAAACATTGAAACATAATTTAATTGGTTATTTCAGGGAAGCACTGGTAACATCTGCATGTATATGTCTATCCTGTGACTGCCACTTTGTAATGAGCATCTCACTTTAGACTGAAGATGTCATTTTTTGCATCACAAGGCCTTATTGATTTTAGAAGTCACTTTAAAGGGGCCAGGTCATGCGGTAAGCCTGGTGCATTTGGCGCAAGGAAATCTGTCAAGTTGCTATTGTTCTTCACCATAACTGTAATACACATTCGCACACAATTTGTTACATATTCTTTTGTTATTATTTTCTTTTTGTAAATTCGTTAGTTTACTTTAGGCACGTCCACATCAGCCTTTGGCTGAGCCAGATTGTAAACCTTCGTTACCAAATAAGGTGTATGTACAGTATGTATGCAGTTAACATACAAAAGCTATACTTTTTTTAATCTTTACTGAGTGTACAAAATTAGTATAAATACATACCTGTATTTACATGTTTAACATAATTAGTTAAAAGTAGATTGAAGTGTATTTAAAAAAGAGTCTATTAATAAAACTAGCTTCAAATCGTTCCGTATTAACACAGGGTAGTAGGCTTGTTTGGGTTCTCAGACGTTTTGACGATTCTTTTACTCTGGGCGACAAATTACAGGGCTCGAAATAAAATCCAGGGAGTCTCCGGACACGATGATCGGCCCAATTCATTTTAGCTCGGTCACGTACGTTTCTGGCCGGTCAAATTATATAAAATAAATAACTCTTAAAACAGGGGCCCATGAACCAAAACTGGGGTTATATATTTCCAAAAAAGTTAGAGCACTTTAAAGCACTCATTGTCAACAACAAAAGTAAATTACAGCAGCAAAATGAAAATAAGCTTATGTGTATTAATACGTACTGTACACTGTCTGTAAGACATAACCCGCAACACGTTAAATATCGTTATCGTATACATTAAATTTGTAAATAAGTAAATGCACAGTAAATGCCTCCAAATATAATGATTTCTGGCAAACGTTAAAATGTTTGTACATGTACATTGATTCAGGTTCACGGATGTTTATCATTGTATAACCTTTTATGTTTATATTACGCACGCCAAAGATAAACACACAGATAAACTTGTGAAGATTGGAATAACTATTGGTTTTATAAAGTATAGTTCCTTTGCTTTTGTACTTTGATTATATTTATTCTGGGCTGAGGAATTACTTTATATGTAGGGAGAAATGCAAAACTTGAAAATTAACTCATAAAAGTGAATTAGCAAATAAATTATTTTTTACTTTGTGACCGGAAGTGCGTGAACCCCGATGTCTGTTTTCAATGCCGGGATTGTAAACAACGGTTCTTGTTGCATTTCACTCAGGATTTCAGATCAAAGTTCCGCAAATGACAATACACAGCAACTTGCTACAACTGAAACAACTGAACAGCATGGAAATTTTAATTTATTTCATTTTCAAAACGATCAAATGTGACCGGTCAACATGACCTGCAAGACGAAAGGTTGATTGGTCAACTCCCAAATCAGTCTGCACATTGTCCATTGACCGGCCGTTATTTCGAGCCCTGAATTATACAGAGGATGAGTAGGTAGGTGACTAATCTTCTTGGAGATTGACCTGTCTTTTTTTTCAAGCAAATTGTATATATCCATAGCATAAGATATTAAACAGCGTTATATGACATCTGCAAAGGAACTGCTGCACCATAAGTTTATTATGTACATGTGTGGTGTGAACATGGCGTTTGTGATGATGACAGAGGCATTAATTTGATCAAATGTCATCCTTGTTCTTTCAAAACAAAATGATTCCTAGATTGGCAAAATAATCTAACAATAGTCAACACAAACAGAAATCTTATGATTTGACGGTGTTGGTGGAGAACTTAAAAAACAACAGCCCGATTTTTTGTAACATTGTTGGTTTGCAAATAGAGAAGTGCATGTGCGTGACATGATCCTAGCTCCTTTAGATGTATACAACCACATTAAACTTTGCAAATGTCGAAGAGAATGGAGTAGGCAGTGAAATCAGAACCTTTTTTATTTACGTTTTGAGAAATCCTGTGAGCTTGATACACTGATGGTAAATGAAACCTCTCATGGGATGGCCAGCTGATTTAGTGAGCTACATGTACAGTGCACACACTGTATTTATTAGATGCATTTCATAATCGGGTTATTATTGTGGTTTACTTTTGATTTTGGCATGAAACCTACATTTAATGTTTTTACCTCATGAAAAAACTGTCCATAGCTGTGATCAATACAGTTTCCTTTGCTAGTATCATTGATTCTTGCACATTTTGCATACTTTATAATGTTTGTCATGCTATATAATGTAAATGCAGACCCCACGAAGATCATGGAAAAACGATATGTTCCGCCAGGAGCCAGATCTAGAGGAGCAGCAAACTCAAAAAATCATGTTGAAGATTCTCCAAGAAAACTAGATGACATAGTCAGAGATCAAGGAGGTGATGTCTTTACAGTCAAACTAAGATCCAATAACACCTATGGTAAGATTTAAACTGTTTCTTTTCACCCAGTTAGATAAATGGGTAGATAAACAAACTTCTGGGATTAGTCCTGCATTGGACTAGCTAGCATCCCGTCCAGGGGGAGCAGCAATACTTACATGTACAGTGCATGATTCAATTTACACACACTGGGTTAAGCTTCAGCCATCTCGGCTACTTTGTCTCATAGTGTGACTTTACCTAAATTGATTCTGATGAATTTATTTGAGCACATTATTGTATGAATTACAATAATATTATTAAGTGGTGCATTGGTGCAGAGAGCAGTGTGTCTCCCACTACACTGTATAATTTGGGGCTTTGGTTAAATTTCTGGACTTGATGTCACTCTTATTTTGAGCCGAGTTTGTCATTGGTTCTCTTCTCAGTGATACATGAGGTTTTTCTCTGTTAATTTACTCAAGTCTTGTCCTCCTCAACCAGCAACACATTTTCTAATTCCAATTACAGTCAACTCCCTTTATAATGCGGACACCCTCGGGACCGCAAGAATAGTGTTCTTAATAGCCAGATCAGTCTGTATAGTGGAATATATTTCAGTCAAACATCTGTAATTTCATCATCGCAGTGCCACAATGGCCTTAAAGTGCTTAACAAACTGTGCCCCTGTATACCTGTCATCTAAGTTCATCAAATGTGCAGAGATCAGTGGCTGTAATACCAGGAGCTCTCAAGAACTGAGCATATCCCTTTTCAAAACTGCAACAGGCCAGAGAACCTCTTATTATAGAACTGTAAATATATGGAACTCCCTAGACTGCTTCCTTAAACTTTCTGAATCCGTATCCGTTTTTAAATACCGTGTTAAATGTAAACTCAGCAAAGAACTCTATAATTCTTAAGTACATAATTAATGCCTTACTATATATCCAACAGTAGTTTTTGAAAATAGTTTTTATATCTTTTCGATTCTGTTTTTATTACATGGTACATTGTATCATTTTAGATTAGTTCATTGTCTTTGAAAAGCCTCTCAGAGAAAGTCAATAAAGTGCACTGTATGTTATGTTATGTTATGTTAATTTATTTTTGCTGGGGATTTAGCTGCTGTCCATATTATAGGGGTGTCCAGAAGGCAAGAGTTGACTGTAGATCTGGTTAATGTCACAGATACTTATTTAGAACCCTGTGTGATATATCCCATTGACACTTGGACCATGCATTATGCATTATGGATTTAATAATGGCCTCTTAGATTGGTGGTTTCCTAATACAACCTGTGAACTATTAAAATGAGCAATTATATTTGATGTAAAAATTTATAAGATGAAGAAAGCAGTTTCCATTTGCCATACAGCTACTTTATTGTTTGTTTGTTTGTTTTTGTCGTCCAACAGGCTTGGGTTTGGGAAAGCTGGTTAATGTGTAACATTACATGTAAACTGGGATTGAAAAGTTTACCCGAGTGATGTTTGAATACTCTCATATAGTAACAGCAAAGTATATTGTTACAGGACAAGTTAAATTTACAGGAATCAGTATCATTGAGCTATAAGCCAAGGTTACATGTAAAATATAGCTACATGTATAGCTTAATAATTCTGTTCCAGGATTGTTAGTGAAGACTGATGCTTTAAATCTGCTCTTAGGTGATCTTCCATTCAAGAAGCTGGCAGAAACAGAAAACAGTGACCCAGACATTCAACAGTTTGAATTTCCATTTGGGGACAAATGCCTTAGGAAGCTAATGCTGGTAAGCTGAGAAAAGATTTTTAGAAGGAAACTTGTTTTGTTTGGTTCTGTGAAATACTCCTTGCTCATTGTTGAATATCGGATGGTAATAATTAGTTTATGATCATTTTTGATACATTCTGCCCACTGTTTAAGTTTACCCTGTGTTGACTAGGCTTTTTGTTTAGGAGGGGGTGGGGGTGGGGGTGAGAAAAACAAATGTGACACTGCTTATGCAATGTTTTCTTTGTTTTATGTGCCTGGATAAAAACAAAATCACAACGAAGAGTCTGTAGTTTAGAAAACGTTCTGTAAGATCCTTATTTTAGAGAAAATCATGTCACAAGGAATCCAACCTTACTGCATGTTTTTCTGAGCTTCACGGGTCTGGTTAGATCTCAGTGGATACCAGTGCATGTGCAGTTGACTGAGAGTGAGTGTTTTTGTGACTTTCTAGAAAATGCACCAATTTTTTCAAGAACCACTCATTAGAATTTCATGAAATTTGGTAGAAGAATACTTCAGAAAACAGTAAATTGGTCTGTTGCAAAAAAAATCTAAATTCTAACAAAATGACATTTCAAGTAATTAGGAGTTTAATGCGAAAGCACTATTTAGCAAGGAAATTACCGAAAATCTCTCTGTTAAAATCTGTTGGACCAATTATTGTAACACAGGAGAATATATATTGTGGAGTTTCTTAGTCAGAACAATCATTAAGGAAATCTAATGACTGAATTTTCTGATAATAATAATAATAATAATAATAATAATAATAATAATAATAGTAATAATAATAATAATAATAATAATACAATGAATAAACAATATTCAATTTTTAATGCCTGTTCATAAGAAGTCATGTTGCCATGGAAATTGGAAGTGAGCTTGGATTAATTAATGTTCAAAATGACAGCACTGTTTGAACTTGCTCTTTGCCAATTTTCAGTGCTTAGATACAAGTAAATGCAAATGAAACATAGGTGTCACTAACAGAACTAAACTGTGTTCAGCTGCTTAAAATATGCATGCCAGATCTCAAAACATGAAAATTGCTGTTCAGTAAGAAGGTTATTTCTGTTCATGTAAAACATGAGCATTCCATTTTCTGAAAAAAATGCCCGTCAAAAGTTGGTTGCCATGGTAACATCAATATCAAACAAAGGAACATGCTGGGTATAATACATTGTGACTATTTGGAAAAATCTACCAAATCTCTCCAGTGTCCCAGTCCTCGCTCTTATAGTTGTATTCTCTTTTACAGTGGTTTCGAGAAATAGGCTGGAAGGACCAGGATGCTGTACTACAGTTTCCTAAAGAACTTACAAAAGAAAATAGAAAACTAGTCCATGAGATTGCACAAAGCTTTGGCCTGGGAACCTCTAGCTCAGGGTTTAAAGATACGGTAAGAGTGTACATGAGTTTCCCGAGCTGGATATTTGGTTTTGTCAACTGAGTTGATAAGTTAATTTGGCCATGATGTAAAGAGATTTGAGCACTGATGTTTTTGAGTGTTAGCCCTTTTTCTAAGTGAATCAGCTGGGTTCAGAAAAGGTACAAATTGTAACGCTTGAAATGTCAGCTCTCAAATCTCTTAATGGTGGCCCAATTATATTTATTTAGTTTGTTTTAATCCAGTTAATAAAATCAAGAATTGGTCTCTAATCCTCCACTGATGCAGCAACAACATCCCTGAAAACTTAAGTAACTTGAAGCAATTCTTTTTAGCCAGGACTTGGATAGCAGGATATTGTATTTGTACATATGTACATACATTGTATGCTGACAGGTTGCATTCTTGAGCTCAAATACATGTACATGTAAGTCAACAAAAATTTCCACCATTTGGCCACCCATCTTCAGTTGGTATTTGTCAGTTATGGTTTTCTTTGGTGATGGAACACTTAAAAGGAGCTCAGATATGCCATTTTTTTGCATTTCAAGGTCTTTTGTTCTTTCAAGAAATGTAGCCTCAAGATTTTTTAAATTTCTTTTTTATTCTTCATTTGGAGTTAAAAACCAATAATAATGGTTATGGCCAAGTTTTCATTTTTTATCCAAAACAAAGAAAAACTAGCAGAAAAAACCTCAAAGAAATGTTCCTTAAAGGAATTGAAGGCCACATAAATTAAGAAATCAGGTAAATTTTAGTGAGAACAACAATAAGCAAGCTAAAATGCACTAATAATTTAAAATTAGTCAGTTTAAATACGCAGATACTCATTGCAAGTCAGGGTACACATACAAGAGGGCATTTGTAAAGCCGACTTTCAAATTGACTTGCAACTTAAAGACTAAAAGGAGCTATTTTTGTCTCTCTGACTCTTCCTGTATTTTTGGTCACACTTGGTCAAAACGTCTAGTGTGAGGTTATACATAGTCATCTTTTTGTGACTTGCTCCCTAACTATGATCATGTTACAACTATTGTGGTAGTCATTCCATGGCTTCTTTGACATACCAAGCATGCGTAACTAGTACTGAGTTTAGCAAATCATTCCACTGAAAACCAGGTAAAACAGCTCACATCATAAGTTTGTATTTAACATAACACTGGTGATTGCTAAACTTCAAATAAAAGCTCTCCACAAATTCATGCATTCCATACATGGATGAGTAAAGCAATGGATGCTCCTAAAGCTTATGCAGTGGAAGTCTTAACATACACTCCCAAATTTCAAATATTAGCCTCTCTGAAAATTTGTCTTCACCCCCCATCCGCTATCAGTTAATTGGGGGCGGGGTACAATGGATGCCTTCCATCTGATATGGATTTCTAAACTTGGGATTACTTCTGATTTCATTTGTAGCCAGTTTTGAAAAATTGGGCAAAGTGTATTAATGAGTATCAAAATAACAGCCTCAAAGAGCTTAATTAGGCCACCATTTTTCTTTACCCTTACATTATATGGATTAATTCCCTTTGCAGCGTTGCATCAGTGTGTATTCAGTGGAACAGGCAACACTAGGTGTTGGCAAAGTTTACTTAACCAAAGAAGAACGAGAAAAAGCAAATGTAATATGGAAACTTGTCAAACAAGAAGAGGACGAGAAATACAAAGCGTTCAGTCACAATGAAATAGATGAGATGGTTCTTGCCAATAAACTGGATCCAATACTTCAGGAACTTTGGGAAAAGAGGGAATCACTCTTGGTAGAGGACATCAAAGAGAAATGTAAAGTATCTGATACGTGATAAAGACAAAAATTACAGGGCAATTTTTATTTGTTGTTATTTCTATAGACACATCTGACACGTTGATGTTGTTATTGATATAGAACAACTATTAATATTTATTAATCATAGTCTTGACACCAGATACCATCTTTCCACGTTTGCAGCAATCTTGCAAAATACAGCTCTATGCTTAAAATGTTTAGTGTCACTATTTGAATGAATTGAAGGGCTTGGGGCAAAACCACCCTATGATGCATTTCAGATAACTTTTTGTTGTGTTAGCTTAGATTCACTGGAGTTTTTGCATGTAGCATTAAATTCCTTCAGGAAACATTGCTACAATGTTTTATCCAATGCTTAGCGCTTCATTTGCAATGCAAAGCTATAATGATGGGAAAGATTTTTTGTTTTATCACAGAATGAATGTTTATACAGTATGGCAATCTCAGCACGCAAGTACAACTACACGTGTAAAAATTAATAATAGTTTCTCTTATGTCAGAAGTACATGTGATGAAAGGCAAGAGTAGTTTAAGGAAGTACAAACAGTATTGTATTGTACAATAAAATAATATAAGGTGGTGAAACCAAGTTTAAGTCCAGTACATCTTTCTTAAAAAAAGGAATGTATTTTTATTCATAACTTTTTTTTGCAATAAATATACATGTACAACAATGAAGTAATTATCCACCCTTTGAATTATTTACCTTAAAGGTTACAAATGAGTTAAAAATGCAATATCCAATCATGAAATAGCAAATAATAATTGATTTAATAACTAGATTATTTTTTGTAGTATAATTTAATTATACCAAACCAGTGATAGTGTTTTTCATGCACTCTGATTGGCTACTAAAAACTCCAGACAGTATTTTCTATTCACCTCCCATGATTATACTGGATTTTGCCTGCAAGTTTTTTATTCAACTTTTCAGAAAGAAAGCAAATAATTGGCACTGGCTATTCACTGGTTTGGTGTGCACCTTACTGTTGGTGAATAGTGGTGGATATTTACTTCGCTGCAACATCTGCCAACACATTGGTGAATAATAAATTATTTGTTAAATATGCATGGAAAGGATTTTGTAGTATTCTGCAATCTGGTTGGTTCCAAGCTAATAAGGCACCAAAGCCATGAAAGTTTTAAAATAAAAAGAAACCTGTCCTGTTAACGTTTGTTTTCTTCATTTACTTTGTCTCCCATAATTTACACATTATATACTGTTGCTGAGTGCAATAAATAATTAAAAGGTTCCAGCTCAGTCTCAATGGTCATTCATGAAACCATAGACAATTTGCACCTCAAGTCTTATTGGCTAAACTACAACTAGTTTGCATTATATGGATTTGTATTTGTAATCAAGGAAAAGATAACGTCCACAAACAAATATCCATACTTATTATCCAACTCCTGACAAAGTACTTTTCAGACAAATTATGCCCAAAACAAGTACAAATATGCTGTGAAATTTGTTCAGTTATTTGTACCACAGAAAATTGGTTTGCTGATAGATACACACCATCCTGTTCCATAGTTTCTTTGTTACTTACAGTATGTGTATCAGAAGATTAATTTGGAATATAAACTGTAAATCTCTTATTAACTGTTTCGATGTTTAGTATTGCTGAAAATTATGATAAAAAATAATTATTCATCGCTGTAAACTTTAAGGTTATTGCATTTGTCATCCTTCAAATATTTTTGTTGAAAGCCATGTGCATACATGTAGCATGCATGACTTTATTTACTTGGGGGCACTTAACTGACATGTATTTTATCTACAGCAGCTGTTGCAATTTTTTTTTATAAATATATTTTTCATCTGACATCATGTGTCACATTTTGACCAATCACACACTTTCTAAATTTTATACATATTATTTTATGCTTACCCAGTACTTTATTTGTTTATTTATGTATTTACTCATTAAAAAAATGTTTAAAACACAAGCAGCAGTGTTTTATCTGGATTTAAAACCAAGAGGTGCAGCCGAGTGGTTTTAGACCCGATAAAACACGTGCTGCAAGTTTTTTGAACGGCTTCAAAAACATTCCTGGAAAAGCGTGTGTCAAGAGAGCTCATGTTTTATTGACCATTTGATAGGTCAATGGGCTTATGAATTATTAAAGAGTTTTTGAAAAAATTATAATAAATATATTGTATAGTCTAGATAACATAGACCTCTATTAACATGTTCCTCAAGGCTAATTCTTAACTGGATCCTGATTTGCTGTGATCTGTCTCACAAATTGTTCACTCATTTGCCAAAGCTTAGCAGCTGTGTCTGTATTTGTGGCCTCCTCTGATGGCCTGCACACAGAGCAGTTGTTGAAGTAATGTCCTCCCACTCTGTTAAGCTCTTTTGAAGTGGCACAGTATACAACAGTGGCTGCACCTTGTCCCTGAGAAAGAAATTTTGTAGCAAAAGAAAAAAAGGATTAGGCATAACATACATGAAATTGTTGCAATCATTCACTTTTGGAAAATCTGCAATTGGATCCTCGTTTTTCCGAATCTTTGCATAGTTAGCTGATAATGTCTTACAACATAATTTGTTTGATTGATTAGTATGATTAGTACAGGTGTACCTCAACTCAACCACAAGGTGAAAGAAAAGCTTTGTAGAGACGGGAGGGGAGGTCACTGGCTGGGGAGGGGGGGGGAGGAAGTGGGTGGGCACAGGGACAGTTCAGAGAAAAAAATTAAAATTATTTATTCAAAACGTCTGTAATATCTTTAACTGGATTTAACCTGCAATGACTTTGTGTCTCCACTTTTCAAATACAGTTATCTCGTCTGTAGTGTCAGAAAAATGATCCTTGCAGTTGCTACTTGGATTTTTTTCATTTACACTGCATGTAATGTTTGGATTGTTACAGCTACATTAAACTTGACTTACTGGTGTCTTGGCAAAGGGCCTTGCCATCAAAAAGAACAGCCAATAGAACCAAGAGTTCTTTGACAAAGAAGTGTAGATCAGGTTTCCAGGATGAACAGCATTGCATGTGACTCCCTTTGGTTTTAGACGGCGATTGAGCTCCATTGAGAACAACAAGTTACAAAGTTTTGATTGGTTGTAAGCCACAATAGACCAGTATTTGTCTCTAGGTAGTGGAACATCTGAGAGAGGTAACTTCTTGGAATAGCTCAAATCAGGGAATCTAAGGATAAACAAATCATTGATGAAACTTTTTTCAGAAAATGTCAGTAGGGTGCTTTCCATTTAGCCAAAATTTTCGGTTAGAAATTTCAGAAACTTTCTGTGTCAAACAGAATTTTTTTCCTTTCATTCCAAACTTGCAATCTGATTGGTAGATAAAAAAAATAAAAAAATAAGCAAATGGCGTGGTACATAATTTCTGTTCCAACCAGTGGTGTACCTTCAATGGAAGTTTGTTTGTTCTGGATATTTTCCGTCTGATCCATGTGTACCATTTGCATTTCAACTCTGTCTGGTTAAAATGAAAATGTGGACTAAAATAAAGCACCCCTGTATTGCAATTTTCATAATCATCACTATCATCATTTATATAACTAAAGACAATTATTTATGGTGTGTTAAAACACTTGTGACATTGTGCGTTAATAGCTTAAAACTCTGTCACAGACCAGCATTCTTATTGTGTGGTTCTTCCAGGTGGACAGTTAATTGTAATACATATTATGAATATAATTATTGTTGTCAGCAATGTGATGTCCTGGCACCCACCCTTGCATGTGCTAAATGATTGGACCTTTAGTTAAATACCGTATGTTATAGGTGATCTAGTTTGGCTGTTGTAAGCTAAATTCACTCAAAAAGCAATAAGCTTGTCACAGAGGTTTGGTGATAAAAAAAAACATACAGCCTTAAAGTGTAATGTACAAAAAGTGTTGTACAGTATATGTTGTGGTTTAAAAATTGTTTTGGTTATTAAGTTGTCATACCAGTTTAATTTTTATCAATTTTTACTTTGTGTAGTTTTCATTACCATAATCGATCTGAGGCAAAGGGAAATAGGAATCCAACTGGTTTCACAATTTTTTAAACCACACAAATTTTGCACCACATAATCACTAACCTATGAGATTCAGAAGATAGAACGACCACTCTAGCAGGAGCTGAGGTGCACAGAATATCCTCCAATAACTTGACCAAATAGAAATGTCCAAGATGATTGACACCAAAGGTGCTCTCAATTCCGTCTTCTGTCTTTTTCCATGCCAAACCAAAAACTGCTGCATTACAGATCAAGATGTGAAGGGGGCTAGATTCAATGACGACAGGATTGAATCAATAAAGAATTAAGACATAATTTGAGGATCACTCAGCCGTCCCATTTGAATCGCCTCTCAGAAAATTGCTAATTATTTTTTTTCCATTTTACATGGACGAGGCTGAGCCAGTGGGGTTCACTCAAAAATGGCCATGTTTATGAAATCTCATCTGGATCACTTAATCTCACATCAATGACTAATTACCCCATCGCGCTCCAAGGGTAAATGGTACATGTATCGGAATTAAAAGGGATTCCGCTGTGATGGATTTTCAAATTTCTTGAATGACACAGTTCCAGTAAAGAGTGCACATGAACTTGTGATACAAGTTACCAAGTTCCTGCAGTAACCAATAAATCTCATGCAGATGCATGTGTTAGATTTTAACATTGTGATGTTGTGGACTGAAATAATTTATTGTGAACTGAAAAAACATCTACATGTACATGTACAGTAGCAATAAAATGCGGCTAGCCTTCAACAAGTAAAGTTAAGAAAGACATTCACTGAGTGGTTTAAAAATAATAAAATTTTCAAATCTCGATTTTTAATATTAAAAATTTGTTACTAGGTGAATATTTAACAAATTAAGAAGAAATTAATACTTACAGTTTCCTCCTTCTAAATTCTTCTGAAAAGCTCCTGATGCTTGTAAATGATGCCAAATCCAGCAACATTGCTTCAACATAAGCTTCGGGAGTCTAGGTTCAAACAAAAAACAGTGATCAATTAAAATTATAATAATAATTATTATAATCTTAATTATGCAGGTACATCTGTAAACATTTCCTAATTGCTCATTGGGAGAGTGATGTGCAATAGTTACAGACCTGTGCTGCCCTGATCGTGGTAGCTGCCATACTTGCTTTGTTCATGTCTCTACAAGCCAAGATCACATGTGCTCCGTGCAGGGCCAAGGCTTTGGCTGTCTCAAAACCTAAAAATGTACAGTAATAATTAGAATTGCTGTTATAGTGATTGAATGAATGAATACAATATTTGCTGTAACATCATGTTAAATGAGATCAAGCGCTAATAAGCTGACTGTTCTTTAATATTTTGTATTAAATTAATCTTGGCACTTTGAGATGGTACTTACAGCTGTAATGCTTTGTAAAGTTGCACCCTGGCTGGCCATAGGGGGTCTTCTACCAGGGCCGTACGTAGGATTTTTTGTCTGAGGGGGCAAACTCCGCACGCGCGAAAAGTTCTAAGACCTTTAATTGTTTGGAATTCACATTGAAGGAAGATTTTTTTCAGTCATGTTAGTCGATTTTCATGTGATTTCGGACCAGTATAGCTACAAGAAATAGCTCAGCAAACTCAAACACTATATTAGAAAAAAAATTGAGTTTTCCTGGCGGGGGCAGTTGCCCCCTCTGCCCCCGCGCTAATATTGTACGGCCCTGTGTACGTGGCTAATTTTTTTTTCCACTGGAAAGGAGAGGTAAGCTGGACTCCCCCAACCATTGTACATCGTTAGGGGAGAGATGCTGTGAAGGAATATTAATTAATTATCTAGTAAGGCAAAAATATGACAACAGAGGATGATGAGCCTTGAACCACTTTGTGTACACTTGTCTGACACAGCACAACCTCATAATATTTTATGTATGTAATAGGGACTTAAAGAAACCATGACAGCAATCCAACGAAAAAAATCTCTTGAAAATATGAGTACTTGTTTCTTGTACAACTTCGCAATTCTTCCAATTCGTTCAACTTGTACAATGTGGCCAAATTATCCAGTGACAGAACAGGATGGAATGGCATTCAAGTTGAGACAGAGAAATTATGAAAAATTCACTGTCATGTGGTCACATTCTCCACTAAACCTTGAATTTGGTCATTTTACATTATTTTTTGGCCGAGTACAGTGAAGAAAAGTACCACCTTTTTCTAAAATTTAATGGCGGAGAAGACGGACTTGTAATGTAGAACAAAGTTTTTTGTCCAAGGAAACAGCAAGTACAATGTAGATGACACGGCAAAAGCTGGTCTTCAAGCATCTGCATGGCCCATGGCATGTACCTTACCTTACATGTACATTACAAAGGATTTAAATGAACATAGCTTGCACACCTATGCCACTATTAGATCCTGTTACCATAGCAACCCTCCCAGTAAGGTCTTCTCCATTTAGCACATGCATGGCGGTAGAGTAACCGTCCAACCTCTTTGAGTTGTGTTTGTCTTTGGTAAAGCTTTTTGCCAGTCTTGGGTCGGCATAAGTTGTACATCTGTTTACAGCACTGTCAACAAATCATAGCATGCCTGGTCAATTATGAAAAGATTTGTAAGGATAAACAAATACTACAAATGGATGCCCCCAAAATTTTGGCTCGCAAGCTAAGGAAACAGTTCACAAGCATATTTTAGATGTTACTTTGTTTATTGATTCTTTATTACAATAACATGTACTTACTCAAGAAAGAAAACATTCCCTTTACTATCATATTGCTTCTGCCATCCATGTGGAAGATCTATAAAAAGAATGGAGGTACGTAAGAATTTTGTTTATACATGTAATACAGCAACTGGAGGGATGGGAGTTGAACAATCACTGTATGTCACATTATATCCACTTATCTTGTTATTGACCCCTTCCTTATTGTGCTTTTTGTACAAACATTATCAGTATTATACTTATTCCTTTATTTTTCTGTATCATGTAATAGGCGAAGCTAATAAAATAAGATAAAATAAAATAAAATAAAGTTCTCCCCCGACTACTGTAGCTACATGTAGCTAGATTGGCATGCAGGTGCTCTCCCGCATTAGGTGTGAGAGATTACCTGCATGCGGTACCAACAACTGCTAGCTGGATTGCTCTGTTTGTTCTGATAGGTGTTGTCTTAGATCAGAGTAGTAAATTTCAGTTCTTTCTAACTCGTGAATGCGCGCATGCGCAATGAACGAGTTATAGCGATAGCTGAGTGTGCGCTTGGTTGGTTGTTTGGTTCTGTCGTTAACTTTCGGGCGTGCGCAGTCAATGAGTTTTAAATTCAATTAGTGGAAAAAACACGCGAACATTTTTTGTTCATGGCGCATCAGGTGATTCTTATTTTTAAATATGTAGAGAATAATTTGACGATCATTTAGTGCAAGAATGGAGATTTTTCGTTAAATCTGAGCAAAGTTACATGTTTTTTCAGTTTTTTCAGAAAGGCCGGGGTCGTCAACTCAATTAGTGAAAAAAAAAAAAGGGGAAAATTTTTTTCACGACGCATCAGAATTCTTTAATCCATTCTGTAGAGAATAATTTGACAATCATTTTAGTGTAAGAATGGAGATTTTTCGTTGAATCTGAGCAAAGTTATAGGTTTTTTCGTTTTTTTCCACGAAATGCGGTGTTTTTTAAGAATTGAAAATAATTTAATTTACAAATAATTAAATTAAAAATAATTTAATTTAAAAGTAATTGTCGGCATGGGCTTTGAATAAACAAGACGCCTTTTAGAGCTTTTACCTTTAGCACTGGTGGCCTTATTTATTGTTGGCCTCACCGATTTTTTAACCTATCCTCCCTTTGCGATTGAACAAACTGAATCGTTTTAGTCAGAAAGAATGCGTGAGAAAGCGGATAGTGGCATGTCACGCATCAGTGATGTCGAAAACAAAATTATGCAAATTTCTGGTAAAATGAACACTTTAAGATGTTGTCAGCTTTCATAGAGGTTTCAAAGGGAAAAAATGTTTCTTTTCGCAATTTACAACTGGTAATTTATGGGAAAGCAAAAGGACGCGGTCGATAAATAATTCTTATTTAGCAAGAGCTTGTCATATTTCATTATTTTTACTTGAGGATTGCGTGGACTGAATTCCAACGGAAAAATTTCATGCATTTATGTCGGGCATGAAATGTAATGCGATACTTTGTTGAACAGATTTCCCTTTGTGAGATCGGCTTGAAAAACACACATCTACCTGGAAGTTAAAAAAAGTATGTCCTACAGTAATTTTGTAATTTTAATTCCCAAAAAAACTTCACTTGCCCATCGGGCAAGTGATGGTCAGAATCCACAAGCCCGATCGCAAAATCCAGTAGCCCCGGACTATCGGACACAAATTTCCATGACGTACCGTAGCTGCACATGGCGTGCCTCTATGAATTTTGAATAAAAAAAACGTGATTTTTTTTAATCGGCGCATCAGAATAATCGGCTTATTCAATCTGTAGAGAATAATTTGACAATCATTTTTATAGTACAAGAATGGTTATTTTTCGTTACATAATCGGGCAAAGACATAATTTCTTTTAGCTTTCAAGGAAGTTTCTGTAGCCGTTTAAATTTCAATTACTGATTTGTCATCTGCATTCACGAGTTGGCTCACAGGAGCTTTTGATTACTCTAGCTCTGTGAATTTAAAAAATAATTATGCAATTACCTCCTGACGCTTTATATCTCTTTCCTGACTGTGGATGTTCCCACTGAGTGGTTTTCAGCACATGACTGACAATTAATCAAAATAATATGACTAAGTTTAGTGAACTATTCAGCTTACAGGTCTGAAAGCCGATGAATTAAATCTATCAATCTGACAGTCAAAATCAGTCAATGAATGAATGAATGAATGAATGAATGAATGAATCAATCACTCACTCACTCACTCACTCACTCACTCAATCAATCACTCAATCAATCAATCAATCAATCAATCAATCAATCAATCAATCAATCAATCAATCAATCAATCAATCAATCAATCAATCAATCAATCAATCAATCAATCAATCAATCAATCAATCAATTGTAAGATCAGGGTGTCTTGAGTTTAAGCTTATGAATGCCTATGTAATTAGGGGTTTGCTGCTGACATCAACTAATTACACGCTGTGTCTAGATGTCCGGCAGCCGGACATCTAGAGGTCTCTAGACACAGCGATAATTATAAATCTTAATTTCTATTTTATAAGTCTGCGGGCATGTACATATAACATCAGTTATAAATACAAAATTATATTTTTGGATTCGGGTTTCTAGTCATTTTGCATTGTTAATAACTGGAAGCCTTAAAGTTAAAGTAACTTGCAACCTTAGCTTTTCCATTGTGCTGCAACCGGCAAACTATGACTCGGAGTCGAAGACTTTATGCAATGTATCATGACATCAAGCCACATATAAGTAAAGAAAACCCTTACTTTGCATAATATATTCTTCCATCATCCATTGATCTAACATCCCATCCAGGAGGTAAACTCTCTTCCGAGTTCAACGCACAAGTTTCTTCAAATACAATTTCGTCTGGTCCGTCTTCGTCAGCCGCCATTTTGTTTAACAAAAAGAGAGAGACTGGGACAGATGACTGAGAACGTTAAGAGAGGGGTGGGATGGTGGGGGAAATTTGCGATCGATTAAAAACAACATCAACAACAACAACCAAGCCGTCTACAGCATGGCAAGAACACGCGGGAGTTTTCAGTAAATGCCTTTTTTAAGTTCTTTCGGAATCAACCTATCGTCTGTCACAATCTCTGGTGCCCATGTCCTCTCCTGCTAGTCTTTTCTCCCTGACAAAGTGCAACAATGCCAAGGTGAAACATGTGAAAGTGTGCCAGGTCCTGTGCTTATATTCATATGAATTTAATAGTATGCAGTGGAAAAGAGGTACTGTAGAAGAATACACCGGCATCCAACTTCGCCCCTCCCCCCCCCCCCCCCCCCTGGCCCGGGACAGGAGGGGTACTTTCCTTATGGACTATATGGGGAGACTCCACCAGAAAGGGGTAGGGAAAAATGTCATTAAGGTATTTGAAAGGGACTTTCAGAATAACTCGAGCAGATTAACTGAAAAAAGATACATGTATAGTGTATGTGAATGGGGTGCCATTTTCAATGGAAGGTAGAGTATGTGAAAATGTTACCTTTAGTCAGGTTTTGGGTTGCAAATATATGTAAAGTATGTTGTACTTGTGAAAGGAATACTTTGGCCATAACCCAGCAACTTGACAATGGTCAGTGCCTGCTTTGAATAAAACACACATGTAAACCAGAATAAATTTAAAGGTTTGGTTTTAATATTTTAACACCAGTTTTTAGGTGTACAAGCTACTAAACTTCATTTACAAGGTACTGGTAGTTAACTTAAAAGTTAAAAGAGGATCTAACATGACAACATAGCAAAAACTTCATGTGTTGATGGTGATAAGAAACCCAAGAATGAAAACGTTCTGTTAAAAGCAAAACACTAAGTGCTATGCAAAATAATACAAATTAAGAAAAAAAACAAACCTGAGCTAAAATAACCTTTTTTAAGGGAAAATATCCCTGTACAATGGAATGAAACTTTCAATTGTACTGTTAGCTAATAAGAACACTGAAAACACCACTAGGCAAATAAAATACATGATCTATCTGAACCTGCAATATTGCAGCCTTACAGTGTATATACACAGCTGGTAATGAACATCACCCTTTAATCGTATATGTATGACTTAACTTTACTTGCATCATTCTGGGGTAAAGATTTATTCATTAACAAAGTTTTCTACCACCCCAATGGTAAACAATGTTTTCACTTGCACGTCAGAAAACGTTTCACGGTATGACAGGAAACAGATGCAAAAGCACCACAGTTGGTCCTTATTCTGAATGCAAGTAACACTTTAACAAGAGCACTGCCCGAGAGCTCTCATATCACCAAGAAGCAAGTTAAGGACATTAATTTTATCATCTGAAAATAATGACCTGCTCTTTTAGTGTGGCCTGTAAGATGCGACTTGACATGATTAATGTTACTATTTGAAACTAATGACCAGCTCTTTTAGCTTGACGTGCTTTTCACTTGATCACCACACATATTCACTCGAAAACTGGAGGGCTATTTAAAGGACAGGCCAAAAAATGGTCCAGGCCCATTAAGAAGTGGTATGATACTGATAATTTTTGTAAAGAAATATTCCGTGTGCCTATAGACTCTGAGAATGACTGGGGTATTTCCTTACAAACTTAATTTATTGGCTCCATAGCACTTTTTAATGGGTGAGTATGATTTTTTTGCTTGTTGTGGCCCTTGAATGTTAGAACAATTCTGGCAAGATATTGTTAAAATGCAATGAAAAGCTTTCACTGCATACAGCATAACGGTGACAAAATGCCACGTTCTTGGAGTTCCTGTGATGAGCAGCAAAGGGGCAACATAAAGCCTTAAACTTGAAACTACATGTACAAACACTGTGCATAAAATCACACCCCTTGACTCAATCCTAGTGATTCATTCCTTTGATATGCTACACGCTTTTGAAGGTGTCATGCCTTAGTCTTTCCTCCTCTTCAGAGTCAAACCTTTTAGTGGTTCTAACTAAAAAATTGCCAAGGGCAGAACTTACTAGATACGTGTAAATTATCTACTGTGACACAAAATACTCGGGTTCTGCAACTCAGGACTGTTTCTCTTCCTGTGATTGCAATATAACATAATAACATAATTTTGGCATGGTATATATGTACATTACCATGTAACAAGATAAAGAAAAATGCTTCTGAATAAGTATGAAATTAAAACAAAATCAATATAAATATGAAGTAAGACGTCTATGAAAATAATTTACATGTATCAGTACTGCTTTAATTTATATACACGTAAGTACAACTGGCAATTTCCCAAAACTCTTTAACCCACAAGTGAGATAACAATGTAACTGGGAGCAGTACTAAACTTCCCATGGAACAAAACAACTTCAGCAAGTGACCACTAACAAGTTTCTTGAGGTTGCTGATGCCATCTAAGAAATGAGTATTGGAGAATTCCTAGACAAAGAAGAACATTAGTTTAGATTCGTCAACAAATCTTTATCAGTCCTACACAAAAGAGGTACTGACGCTTGATGGATATACAATGTACATTGCATGTTGTATACATGTACAAGACTAAACCAAGTCAAATGAAGCATTGGTAGTTGTGAACAGACAAAATCAGTCAAGGGTTGTTTGTGCTTTATAGAAAACAAATGTGTACAATGTATATCTTGTTTAGTTAGCATCTTGCTCAAAAGTTAAAAATGTGACTGAGTTTCTTACCTGACAAGTCTCTGTGCCAAAATACAGCTTATTTGGAGCAACTTTGATTTTAAGGGAAAAAAAGTCATGCCCTTCTTTGCCCAAAACCCTTCAGTTGTGTCAAATTACCTACACGTGTTACTGTACTATATTTTTTCTGTGGAAGAAACACTGTATCAATGAAAAAATAATTAACAATTATTCCACAAGTGCACGTTGAATGTGAGATGATGAATAGCCAACCGAGTTGGCTATAAGCATCTCATATCCAACAAGCGTGAGTGGAATACCGGTGATAAGTTTTGTTTCAAGAATCAATCAAGAAACATTGCTAGATCTTGCTGATTTCACTTTGCATGAAAAACCAGAAGACAATTTAATGATCGCTATTTTGTTGGGCATGGTATAATGGCTCATATACAATCGCCACTGAGCCAATCAAATCCCTGGAAATGAATTATACAATGATCTGCACAGTTTTTAATAATGATCTTTATACCTGTTCCAAGAGGATTCTTCAAATGCTGTGTCCATGGGTTCCATTTCAAACAGTTCACCTTCATCAGATTGATATTGAGCACTAGGGCTAATGAAACATTACTGTAAGGTTAGAACATTTTTACTGCCAACAGTAATCCAGGGAAAGTATACACAACATTAAACAAAATTATTCATGTGATTTGTAATGCACTGTAATAATAATTATTTCCAAAACTACATGTACATGTAACACATAATAATTATTATTTTGTAAAATGCAAAGGTACTTTATATCAAACAAAGTAACATGAACATTAATTTCAGTTCAATGCACAATATTAACATTAGTAAGCTAATATTATTAGCTTTACAGTATGTGAGCTTCTCAATATATCAACAGTGAAATCAAATATAATACAACATCTCATTCTCATCTACTGTTACATTAATGTTTCCTTTAAATTAAACTGATTACTTTTTAATTTGCTAAAAACTGACTTTAATTTTCCCCCTTTGCAAAAATCACTTCACATCCTAGCTCAATCTTGGTGAGCATGGCTTTGACTCCAAAACATAAATTCCTTGCGACATTATAAAGCTATTCTGTCAATTGACTTGCTCTCCTGTAGTGCTTAAATTAAACTCTTGTAAAACAAAGATACATGAAGAGTAGACACTAAGACAGTTTGCCATAACAAACAATCATGTACGAGGACTCACCTTGTTGCCCTACATGTGAAGAACAAGATTCTCTTCATCTTCTTGTTATAGAAGAAATAGTTGAAAGACCAGAGACTGCCTTCCTCGCCATAGGGGTCTGAGTCAAGATCAGGGTTATAACTAGAAAGAACACAGCAAAATATGTCTTAAGAATAACTGTCAAATTACTCACATGCTCGTGTTTTGACTAATTTTGATTGTCCATGAGTAGAGAAAACAAAAAAGGTGGAGAGTTGATACCACTGGCAAAACTTTTGCCAGATTTTTTCGCAGAAGACAACCTCAAAACTAGAATTAAAAAAAAAAATGGACAACACTAAAGAAGCTATTCAAATATGGCTCTCAAATGGAAAGGTGAGGAAGCTTGTTGAAGATCCACCTTGGAATACGAAAATTGGGTGAGTGGAAGTGATTACTGTTGCAGAATCAGAATCACTAAACAAACTCCCCAAGCATGCCAGGTAATTTTCCCTACATGGTCACCATGACAAGTGTATAAAATACCCACTGTGTTGTACACCTTAGCGACCTTCTCTTCTGGACAACCACCTTTGGTAGCATTTGGATGGTTGATTATGGATAAGAGGTTCAAAACGTTTACATTGTACACACATGTAACATTATTGTAAAGGACATCACAAAAATTTTGGTAAGGTTTCTTTAAATTTGTGTTTTGACTCTAGTCACAATCTTGGTTACTCTGATGTGATTGGTTTTGTAATCGCACTTTTCAGTGTCACCATCAGGCATATAAAAGAGCGTTTGTTTTCCTTTTTTGCCAGAGCATTTCATGACTTCATATTGGCTTGTATCTTTGTTGCTAGATTGTTCACCTTTGGCTCAAGCAGGACCGATATTTTACAATCATTGTAATGATCGTCAGCATTATTTTGCTGCCATTAACGACTGTTTTCTGTCAACTCTGGTTTTCCATGGTTCTTTTGCCACCGTCAAAATAACAACCCATATAACAGTCCCTGCTGTTACAATTCGCTGCAACACACCTTGGAGTAACAGAGATTTCAATAAGTTCTTAAGCAGAGGGCAAAAACTGCAAAGTAGGCGGCTAATGGAAGTTCAATTTTTCTCTAATTTTATTGATTTCGGAGAAAGTGCGCGGCGAATTTAGGTCAATTTGCTTGATATAGATTACGAATTTGGCCGGTTGCCTGCTCTTATAGACACCCCTGAGTAAGCTTTTCGCTTGTATAGTTTTGGTGCTGGTCAGACTGCAACTGTTACAGTTGAATTATGTATATATTAAACCCAAGCTGTACATGTACATTCAAGTTGTTTTCGTTTTACACTGTTTTACCTGAAAATATCACACTCTGTAAGATTAATCTCTTCGTCCACAGCAACCCATAATCCAGTCTTTAGGGCCATGAAAGGTTCCCCAATACTTGCCGACAAATTCCCATTGATTGCATCAATTACCAGCTGCAAACTTTGCTCTCGAGAGAACTCATGAGACTTGACATTGCTGAAGTCATAATCTGGATTAAATGATGCATTCAGAGTGGAAATCAAGTAGAACAACATCTTGCGACTGATTGTGTCACACAATACTGCCTCTTCTTGGCTCGCTGTACTTAGTGTCCTCTGTCGTGCACTCGCCAGGATGCCAGGGTAATTATTGCTGTTGGTGGGTGACATGCTACAAGGATTGGTAGTTTGAGGCGGTGATAACGCCTGAAGTTCATTGGGGCCACTGCCTTCATTGAGTGTTTTATACAGTTTCTTGTCAGTGCCAGCCATCTTGCAAGAATAACTTTCAATTCTAAGAAGAAACAATAACAAAGAAAAAAAGCTTTAGTGCAAGCTTCAGTCTCAGTTTGGGCATACACTTGAGCTACCCACTCTGTAATATTCATGTCACTCATTGATTACTGATAATTTATCTCGTGTGAATATGCATCGTAGCTGGAAGTACCGTGTAGTTAAGAGAAAAAAAAAATGAAATACAGAGCAACATCGATCAAAAATTTTGTATTTCGTGAAGACAATTACCCTTAATATCAGCTGTTGATATACGATCACGGAAATGTCACAGCCTTTGGTCAAAGTGCGTTTGAAAATAAAAAATAACGTCGTAAGTCGAAATTTAGCTAAAATAAAACAGTTTCAGGAATCCTTAGCCACCTGATGGTATAAGCTTGAAAATTTGATTGCATGGCTAAATTACCGACTGCACAAAATAACTTTGACAGTTCAAAAGCTACCCTCTTCAAATCATCTCATGAAAACTACATTCCTACCTTCCATCAATCTGACTGTCTCCTGTATTCGTGGTAATGGCTGCACTGAGCGTATCCAACCGAGCGTTTTCTAAAAGCTTCATAATTTTCTTAATTCTGCTCTAGTTCGCTTCTTGTCACTTTCGACGGGAACGGGTCCTTTGTCGTTGTTTGTTGAACAATGCTTGCCTCAATCTAGCTTAACAGAGTATCTGTTGGTTTCCTAATCGCTTACTACACGGGCTAATAATCGAACTCTTGTTAAACGAATGGTGTCGCGGCTTTCTTCCACTTTGGGCGCCAAACTTTTCCACAAAGAAGCTGGCGAAGGGGCTCCGCTCGCTCAGATGCATGTAGATTTCCCTCTGTACCTGAAAACTCGACAACTTTAGACTCAATGAAGTGAACCAATACCTAGAAACCAGGTTTAACGACGACTATACTGAATCCTGAGATTGGATCGCTTGGAAATAACACAAAATCTGTTTTTCAATGTTCGACAAAATGGCGCATATAAACAATGTCTGCAAAGCTCATCATCAACAAAACTGAAAAGATGACGTCATGACGTCAAAACTGTGTGAAGTCTGGTACGAGTTAAACGATTGCAGGGAGGGTCGGGACGAAAAAAAAAAAAAAAAAAAAGAGTACTTCTATCTTTCAGGCATTTTCTTGGAGTGACGAAGTTCTTGTTCAATAGTTTTCACCTATAGGTGTCTTTCCTGTACAACTGACTGCCGAGAAATGCACTTATTTGTCGCTGCAAAACATTCTCCTAGGCAACAAACATGTCATCAGTCTGCTCAACAAGATAATGATGCACGCTAATTATGTTGAGCTTTGATCAAGATGAGAAGAGGATGAAAGAAAATAGGCCAAGTAAAAGGAACAAGCTGAACAAAACCATGCGATGCGGCTGCTGTTTTAACAGGAAACAACAACAACAATAACAACAAAAACAAAATAAACAAATAAATAAATAAAATTAAACTGTGTTCGAGTCTTCAAAATTCCAACACCCGCAATCACCCATATTCACGACTCATAAAATTGGTAAACTGACCGACAGCCTATGCCACATATCAATAGCTGTCGGTTGTCGTGTTTACGGTTTTCCTTTGTGTTAAACAGTTTTACAATGGAACTTATACGGAAAGTTTTTCGAGCGTAAACTTAACAAACTCAGAGTCACAAAAGTTACTGACTTGAACAGAAATTGATCTCCTAAAGAAATACGAATCATGAGCTGTAGTTTCCTTTCCGAGGGTTCGGGAGACTCGTCAAGTTAAAGTTAAAAAGGACCATTCTTTTTTTTTTTTTTTTTTTTTTCGCCTTTTCTGCCTTGATATCTTTCGTTCCTTTCTCGCGCTCGCTTGGAACGCAGGCTAACAATTCAAATGCTACGGAAAGCTCTAACATATCATGGGAGATTTTCTGTACGTGTTAGCGTACTCTCATAGCATAAGTGACAACTGCCCTATTTGTAAATCACGATAATCTCTAAATTAGGCCCTGTTCAGACTAGGTGCCTTTCCCCGGTTCTTGGGCACAGGCACTAGTCTGAACATAACTTTTTGCCGGTGTCCGAGCAAAAATCTGGGCACCGTTCCTGGGCACGGGTACTGGTCTGAACAGGATTTTGTCAGTTCCCGCGTTTTTTCCTCCTGCCTCCCTGAGACACACAGTGAACAAAATGGCGGGCGCTAAATTGACGAACAAACACGATTACTTCAATCTCAGGCACCAAGGAGTCTGAGCATCGTCAGTTTTCAGCACCGGTCGGGGCACAGGGCCCTGGCACGGGTGCCTAGTCTCAACAGGTCCTCAGGGAGATAGTTACATGTAATCGTTCCCAATTTCAGAATCCAAAATTCCAGTCTCGAAATTCTTGTCCTTGTAAGTTCTGACTTTACCTTTTATACACTGGGCCCTCTCGTTCATTCATCATTGCGGATTAACATCTGTGATGGGATTGCGCTCCAAATAATAATACTAATAAAAAAAATGTGTAAGATAAAATGCGACTGAATACACAGTGAAAACAAAAACAAACAAAAACAACCCGAACTTCTCGAAGTAAACGAAAGCGACATTGTTTCCAAATCTTTCGTTAGACGCCAGCATACACTCAGTTTATTGACTTTTTATAGGAACAAACTTTTTTATTAGTCAGTTAAACATAGCTGGATTGCTAGCGCTTCTTAGTCTGAAGGGCGTCATAATGGTTTACTGATATTTATACAGCCTCTGAAAGAATGCTCCGTCTCCGAAGTTTTATATGTGGATGTAGAAATTGCTGCAAAAAATAAGAAAAAAAATGTCTATTAACCGTTTTGAAATAAAAGTACTTTTTCGACACGCAGTTGAAGGGTTTTGTAGGCAATATTTTCAAACTGTTATAACACATGGGCTGGGTTGTTCGAAAGCTAATTAACGGTAGCCCACGATTAGATTTTAATCAAGGCTTTCAGCTCGCTCGTTAAACTGGTTTTAAAGGCTAATTTCAAACTAAAGGTAAAGAAAGCTCTAAGTAAAAACTGAGGGCCAATTTTTTTGGAGGAGTCTTTATCGATAAGCAATTAAACTCGAGTCAAAGTTTGCGTAAATCCAGGATTGGCTTACTGATCGGGCTTTGAACAACTGGGCCCTTTACGAAGTGGAATTTCTTTGATTCTAAGTTACTTCATTCTGATCAAGTTACTATCACTCCAAAACGAAATTTCCTCCTTATTATGTGGGATTTAAGTTTCGATACGTTAAGGAGTCAGAAAATGACTCCATTTATACTAGAAGTTTGGAGTTATTCTATCTACATCTGGAGATATTATGGAGTAAAACTATGAGTTAATTTGGTGGTGTTTCACAGACCGATATTTAGGATATATAAGTGGAAAAGGACGTCAACAGTTCAGCTTCGTGAAATAAGGGATATAAGATTCTTTGTTTTAACTCACTTCATGAACTCCGGTGATCTGGCGATAACGTTTTCAAACTCCGCGAAAGATAAGAAGCCGTCTTCGTCCAGGTCTGCTTCCTCCAACAACTTTACAAAATGGAAGAAGAAGAAGAAGAAGAAGAAGAAGAGATACAGCCGAAAAAATTCCCATAAGCTCATTGTAAAATGCCTACAGAGTCTAGGAGATATGGATGAATATCATTGCACCGAATCAGTTGCCTGCTCACTAACATGACAGGTACCAAGCCTGGATCTCAATGAGATACACAAAGGCCAAGTAAACATTTTTGGAATGACCTGCCTCTTTCCTTTCGAAAAAAAAAAAAAAAAACTCGGAGAAAGCTATTCAAATCTTCTCTTCAAAAATAAAGTTATTTTTCTCATTATTGATTGTAAATTATTTATTCTCTTGAAAGTTCTGAAGAACCAGTATAACATTCCTTAACTACGTCAATTGTATACGTTAATGATTGAGCTGTCTACAAGGTAAAAGTATCTGATTTTTCTATTTTTTTTGCTCTTCTCCTTACTCATTTGTAACTGTGTTATAAATTGTAATTGTGTTTGTTGTATACTTCAATGTTCTCACTTCGTTATGTGCAATTCAAGTTTTTCCAGACCAGTTTACCTGGCATCAGGATTGCTTTGGTTTTCCAAGCGTTTATGTCAAATACCTTCTCAGTGACGTACTCCATTTCGTCGTCCGTAAGTTCGCTGGCCGTGATGGCTCGCAAAGTCAGTTTGAGATCTTCCTTGCCGAGATATTCGTCTCCATCAAAGTCTTGATAACATACGAAAAAACACAGAAGATTGAATCGACTTCGGACTTTGATCCGACTCAAAGAATAGAGCAGTGGAGATCGAGACTTCACGTAGAGGTGTAATTTATATATTAGTTTCTCAGTGTTTGTAATCATGAGTCTGGTGTAGAATTATGACAGTTTGTTATTTTTGAAAAGTAATGCTTACATGTGAAGTGTATAAAATCAGATTTTTCTTAGTAGCAACATTAAGTGACTATCAAAAAAATCTTACCAAATATCTTGAATGCATACTTTGTTTTCAATTCCCTTGGAGCCTGCATTAGAAAACTAGTCTTAGTACTCTTTCCCTATAACGTCCTCTATGCTTACCATCAGAATATTCTCCATCAGAACATTCTCATGACTTTTAGCCCTCTTCTGATCCGAAGTGAGCAGGGCGTTGGACAGGAATTCCGGATCCTTTAGTAATCTAACGACAATTTAAGTTACATTCCAAGCACTCAACAGCAAATCAGGCAGCTACTTTATTTGAACGCACCACAGTTCTGCTAGCCATCTATTTTGCTCACCTCGCACTATTTTCGGTTGTGCTTCTTAGTATGGCCACTCCCATCTCCAGACATGTCCTATGCCCACCTTTAAAAGTCTATAAAATCGCTTGTCTCTAACTTACCGATTCACTAAGGACAGACATCATGTTGAGGAAATCGTCAAATGTTAACCCGCCATCCCCGTCAGGTGAAAATACTTCACAGATCCTTCGTCTAAAGGGATTCTCCTAAACAAAACAATGAAAACTGAGCACTGAATTAAACAGTTCACCTAGTTTCCGGCAGGAAATGTGATCGCGAAGCCTGATAAGAGCTCACAACGCGTACGCACAGCACTATTTGCAGATTAGGAAAAGACCCGGAAGAGTGGGAACTCCGGTAATAAGGTAATACGGAGAAACTCTTCAACCCCTTATACCCTTTCTATAACAATTGCAACCACTTTTTTCACTTCAAAGATATACCATCGACAGAAGAACATCGCCTACGTTTTTGGTAGTGCAGAAGTCAGTCGCACTAATCTTTATGTTGCAATTTCTAATGACTATGAAGTTCTAATACTTGGATTTAGTTGCTACCCTTTTGGTTCTCAGTAGATTTTTGTGACCTTTCAAAATTCTAAAAAAAAAAACCACTTTTAGCAGTTTGACTTACTTTTAGTTCTGGAAGTTGTTGAAGAAATTTGTATTTCATCTTTGGTTGAACTTCAAGTCCCGTGAAGTCTTCCGGGATAAGGTCTGTGTTTAAATCTCTGTATCTCTTGTGAATCCTGACGGGACAATAAAAGCATCCAGCGGTTTACTTCATGTGCAACAATGAATATGAGCAAGCGCGTGCAGTGCTGTGATTGGCTCCTAACTACAGTTGAAGGTAATCAGCTCATTTCTTACGAATGGAGAAGTTGCGCAATACAGATGTGGTAATTGACATTTTTGTGAAGCAAAGTCAAGATTTATCAAGAAAATTATCAATAATGAGTTGATGCGGTATAAGGAAAATTGCCCTAAGACACTGCAAATCTCTTTCAATTCACTGTGAGTGTTACGATGGGCCAAACCTGACCGAGACGAGCGCTCAAGACTAGAAAGCAGCCGTGGACAACTGTTTCACCCTTTTGGGAGGTTGACAGGACTTTTAAAGGAATATAATTTTGTATAAGCTAATACGGTATGATCTGTTTGGATGCTTAGCTTAATATTGGCAATTGAACTGAGTGGAGTGCAATTTGGTCTGAAATCATACGCGTGATTTCAAAATCGAACGAGCGCGCAGCGCTATAGTTTGATTTGAAATCACAAGTATGATTTCAGACCAAAATTGCACGACACAAAGTTCAATTACCACTTTGTTACACCTATTTTGAAATCACAGAGTATCACTGTCAATGTTAATATTCTATTTTTGTTACTTCATTTCCATTTTGATGGGCTAAAGAAAGGATGCGATTTAGAGCAAAAAATGATGCAATTTGGGAATAAATCGCACTGTTGAGAGCCAGTCAGATTACAAAGATCACCAGTGATTTCAGAATGGGTGTAATAAAGCTGAAAATTTCAGTCGCACAAAATTTTGGGAAACGAAATCTTATTCCCCGAATCTACGAGCTGTTGTTGGCTTTACAAAAATGCTAGCTGACCCTACCTTACAATTTTTATCGAGATATTTGCCCCTCAGAACACGAAAGGAATAAGCCGGTTTTTCAGTGTTACGAAATTCTGAGCTGTGATTTTGCCAAAGAAAACTTTTTATATTTTTTAAACCTAAATCAGTCCGAATTTCTGAGGCGATTAAAGCATTCCGAACAGCCTGATATTCACTGAAAGAATCGCTGAACATCCTGATTGCGTCAAACTAAAGACGGGCTCACCATTTAGTTATGTTTGGTTACATGAAGATATTACAGTGTCACCTAACTCAAATAAAATGATTAACCACTCTTCATCCGCCCTCAACTACATGAATTTGTGCTTGACAATTTTTATTTTAATCATTTCTCAGTTAATCTATATTTTTAGGATTCATTCAAATATTCATGATATCCGCAATCTTAATACTAATCACTGACATGTACAGTATCATAGTAACATACGGCTCTTCAATTTTTTTTTATATAGAAAATTGCTGAAAGGGTACACAGTTTATACTAATCATAAGCTTACCTACCTCAAAATATCAGCTCGATTAAAATAGGTACAGTCCTAAAAAATGAAAAGAGAGAGGGAATCAGTCAAGAACAGAAAAAGATCGATTGGCCATCACGCAACAATTGGGAAAATATACATTGATGAAGTTGTTTGGAGAAACAAAAAAATTAACCTGGTAGTCTTCAAGCTGACTTTCCGTAAAAGCAGCCTGCTTGTTCCCCATTCTGAACTAAACCAAGAACATTTGAGAATAATGAGCAAGTGAGTATTTTTCTTTCGCTTCAACTTCGACAAGATTCCGGCTTCTTGTGAGAATTCTATGAGTTTTCCTTTGCCAAAGTGGATAGCGTTGATTTAGTGTCTGTACCTTGCACCTGTTTACTTCCATTAAATAACCCGAAACAAAGCAAGCAACTACATTGGTGCCCCTTTAAAAAGAAACATGTTGTTTGCATTTGTTTTTCTCTGACCGTTAACTCTTGTTTTGAATTCCTATTATGCTTAAAGCTTATAATGAGTCCTGATTTCACATCTTCCCACTGTTTCAAACCTCATTTGTTAATAATTAATGATGTCTCGAGGCATTACTCCAATCGTACATTGCTAGGAATCAAATGAGTCCAGAAGTAATTTGCACGCTGCTGCTGTGCTTCATCTCACTATTGGTTTGCGTGACTCTAGAGGAAATTCCGATCACGGCGTTGAACGATACATTACGTCACGCAAAGAGAGTCACGCAAAGAATATGTAGTCAATCTGTTGCTTTCTTGTTCTCATACTTAAAATAGCGAGTAGATTTGCATTGAGCCATTTTGATCTAAAAAAGAGTACGTTTTATCCAAAAGGTCTGAAAATAGGATAATTTTTTTGCCGTTATTCGCTTAGAAACCCTAGAGAGTCCACTTTAATGTGCCTGAGTAGCCCCCCCCCCCCCACCCCGGGCTTAGTTGTGCTGTTGTTGGATTCGGTTCGTTTGTTACCTGTTCTGGCAAGCCTTTACGAATACCGTAAGGAGAGGACCATTAGAAATCACGGGGGGGGGGGGGGGGTGTTCAGTGGATGAATTTTTGTTTTAGTGCAATTTGTCTGCATGTATTTTATTTCGACATGGGAGCCCGAATTTTTTTTCGACAGAACTTCTTTTAATGTTAAAGGCATCATAAAGGTTCGCACAGTTTAATTACAGTACCGCTCAAGGTAACAGTGTCATTTGGAGTCTCGATTTTCGCGAAATTCGAGTATCGCGATTATCGAGAAAGAAATGAGCTACTAAAGGTATCGCACATCATGACTCGAGGGACGTTAACCATTCTTTACAGTTGAACGCAAAGGTGAAAAGCGTTAGAAGTTCGAAGGCAATATAGTACGTATATTCGGTGTTGCTTTCTCGGTCGAAGATAAATACGCCTTGTCCAATCGACAAATGGATCGTGCTTCAAAGAGTTCACTGCCAGTAACTTTCAAAAAGCACGGGTTGTGTTGGTCGTGGAATGCAGGGTGGGGGCCCTATAACAGCCGTTTGATGTTTTACCTGTAGAGCGCAATGTTGAACGCTTGACCTACAGGATTTTTCCCTGCGGTGTGCAATGCAGGGTTGGGGACCCTTGAAAGAGCCGTTGTCCACTGGTACTTGCAATGACATAGACAAAGCATAGACATGTTTACAATTAAAATGTGTTAAAATGATAGAGGAGCAGGTTATATTCTTGATATGTACATTAAAACTACTTGACGTTGTGTTTTGATATCATAGTTTGGTTCAGTTTACTTGCAGGAATTTTTTTTGGATGGTGAACTGCTTGCAGGAATTGTCCTTTCCCCCCCCACCCCCACTCGTCCACCCCTAACAAGAACGTTCCTGTCAGAGCAGTGCCACGTGAGCTGTAATTGTCACGTGAGCAGTCAGTGCCCGTGATTGTTGATGAGGTGCAAATGACGCACTTTATTTGGGGTGACTCTAGCTCGACTACGAGAAGAACGGAGCTGCTAGTCGCTTAACAGGATGCCATGATATGAGGAAAAGTAAGTGAATCTAGAAGTGCGACGAGCTTTTGTTATTGAAATTGTCACAGAGACACAATCTTTAGTTTTGCCTGCAAGCAGCTGCAAGCAAAATGTAGAGGAGCTAGCATAGGCCCTGATATATGTCAAAGGTCTATTTTTCCAGAAGGGAAAATCACAGCTTGAGTTAAGAAACACTTAACAATTATATATTTTACACCAATCATTGATACGCTTATAAGCTAATAGGTTATAGATATTTCTGCATGTTAGAAGGTTCAGGAAGGGGGGAGGGGTGGTCTTGGATGAATCATTATTCGCTTAAATTGGTGTATTATGCCTACTGGTAGTGCTCATGAATATAATGTATTATGTTTAAAATTATGCTTGGGCAACAAAATTTTGCTGGAATATATGTTTGCTATTCTGAGTTAGCTGTATTGGAATTTAATATATATATTTTTGGAAATTATGCTGCCATTCCTCAGAGACCCAAGGGAGGTCGGTTGGCGGGCAGGGGATATGGTGCGACAAAAGTTTTAAGGAAGTTCTTGAAACCTTTTGTGCACCATTTCCCCTGCCCCTTGACTGGCTGCCTCTGGGTCTCCTAGGTTTGAATACCGTTAGCCACTTTAGGGTGACCTTTGGCAAGTGGAATTGTGGGTGCTTTTTTTTGTAATGCCACTGAGGTTAGCCTGCATGCAGACATCTCCTATTTCCCTTGTTGCACTTGGAAAAGAGACGTCTGTGTGATGGCGTTGCTAATCGTGTTCCAGTGTCATGCTGTTCGGGAGTTACATTTTGCATAAATTATGAAACATTATCTGCTAAACAGCTAAATTGTGACCATCTGCAGCGTGTCGTTATATGTTCATCTTGAGCTGGTCACTCAACAATAGCAGGTCTAACATGAGAATAAGTGTAAAACTCTTGGTTTTGACAAGAATTGAATATAAAGCACCTTAGCGAGTTATGATCGGTTGGTGAAGAAGAAACTGAATTTAATCTATTGAAATTTGAATTCTGCCTTGAAAACTTTACAACTGCAATCTTGGATGATTCCCGTGTCTAGGTTTTGGCAAAGTCCGGCAACGTTGCTTCTGTAGTTTTTGAAGGCGTTTTTTTACAGATGTGACGAGATGTTGCATGTGCAACAAGATGTAGGATGCCCAGCAAACTGATTGTAGGCATTAAAATGCTCCACGACCTTGGGGGAACTGTCACCTAATTTTTCAATTGATGAAAAACACAACAAAAAATCGCTCGACATGTTTAGACTTGCTTGGAAAACGTAGCCTGCACGCCTCCTGTAAAAACAAAACAAAAAGATACATTGTATTCTTCCACTTGTCAATGAGATTTATCCGTATTCTCGACAATGTTATTTCTACAAAAAACACATGAAATACAACTCATTTCACAAGTCCATCTGTTGGGCACATGAGGGTGATGATTGAAGAAGCACACGTCAACCAAATGAGCTATTTGCATGATGTAATGATCAGAGAGTATATGCCAATCACATAATTTTCCACAGATTCTTGAAAAAATCACGTGACTTCTGAACACAATTATCAACGGTCAAACACGGACGTCTCTCTCCCCGATTTTCCTGAGGGGAAGGGGCGGCTGTACACAGGCCACACTGAGGTAAGTGAAAGTAGGCTAACAGTGAATTAATTATGCTAAAATTATGCCAGCATAGTTTATCCAAGCCTAATGAACCCCTTCCACTCTCACAAATTATTATTTCTATATTGTGCTCATCTTGCTTGTTTTCAATTTGAATACCCTGACTGGGGCCCTCCAGTCTATTACTTGAGACCGTTTGATCTCTAGACCACTATAATTTTTTCTGTGCTAAATCCCCTCATGTTGACTGATAGTAAAACTTGCTACACCTGCAGAAACTGTTGTCTCAGCAATGAAGGAATTGCACTCATGGCAAGTACTAGAGATCTGAAGTACTTGTATGCTCACTGCAGTTCAGCAGATCATGGCAATGATCTGCTGAGTATTGAGTTAATTGGTTCCAGGATATATCCAATGCATATTCCCCCCCCCCCTCCAAGGAAAGTGATAGGAATTTCAATGTAGAGTGGGGTCTCTAAAGCCAGACTTTTTTAAAGTGTAAGCTAAACTGGGATTTGCCGAGGGGCAGAGGAGTTTAAAGCAGATAACCTTTATAGTGGTAGGACCTTAACCAAATATAAGCCTGAATTGGCAAGATTGGAAAATTGATTGGCTTTTGGGTCAGTAGATGGCTGAAATCTGATCAAAAAATTAACATGTAATGTTCCTTCACCCTCATACTGACCCTGTCATGAGATGATATTGATTGACTTTCTTGTACTATGTCATACTGTTCATGGCAAGACTTTGGATAATTTATTCATAAGAACAGTAACACAGTAACATTAAGAATATATGATGCCTTGAAAGAAGCAAACCCCCATCTAGGTAGTGATCAACTTTGATTTGATAAATATTAGTGGCTGTCATTACATGAGCTTGGCTGGCTCAATTTTGCCAAGATGAGTTTCAGACCGGTATTACATGAGGCGAGCTGTCCTGGCACTGGCTACATTTCAATGTGAAAAATGGGTCTAACATTGAGAATGGATAGAATGACTTTACTTTTGTGTTAATCATTTTTGTGAATAAAACAATAAATTGTTTTTCACATTTAAGTAGCTTTGAAATTTTCTCTGTTCCTTCATATGTCACATTTATTGAAATATATTCTGTAGTGTGGAATTTTGTCTGAGAAAAATTGCTGGCCTTGTGAATGCGATAATTTTACATGGAAATTCTCAGCCCAGTTGACAAGCAATCAGCCTGTCACTGTGCCACCAGAAATCAACCAGCTGTGAAAGACGTATGATTTGACTTTGTGCCTGATATAAAATAACAGTAAAAAGTAACAGATTCCACTTCCATGAAAATATCTGGGAGGGAGCAACCCTAATCCTATTTCAGACCAAATTATGCAGTTTTCAATGCCAGTTTTCTGCAGACCTATCTTCTAAAATCCATAACCATTTTCTAAACTCTGTTCTTGTTTTCAAACGTTCAGACAAAAATGGGTTGACATCTAAACCTATATTTTGAGACCAAAACCGTTAAAAAGCTATGCCCCTTGTTGTGGCACATACCTGTCTAGCTAAAAAACAGAACCACGAAAATGCCCCCTGAGCTAAATTAAGCTGATTACAATGCCCAGGATATACAACCACTTTTTTTACCATTGATGATGTAGAAGACTCACACTGCAGAGGAGGTCATGCTTGTGTGATGAGAAATAATTGAACCCCCAAAAGTAATGGCCAATTGAATGTGGCACAACAGGATGCTATTAATCCAAAAGTTATTTCGTCATCATTGTAGGGTAGTATAGAGTTTTTAAAAAATTACAACACACACCAACCACACAGTATTGAAGGAATTTAAGCGTGCTTTAATTTCAAAATGAACATTTTTATACAATATTAAAACAAACACCATTCAATGTCTGTAATGTTTCCTCACTACTAGGTAATGGAGAAAACCAAAATCTGACTGGCCTCTGCAGCAACTGGATTTTGTTGAGACATTCTATAAATGTTAGCAATGTGAGTATATAATAATAGCATACAATTATTATGATACATATAGCGTTCATTTAACTAACACTTGGGAAAGGGTACTGTTAAAATCTTCCCCCCTGGAATCTCCCAAGAAAATAACACACCTATTGAAGTACATAACATAAACAAGTTTTTGTTTTTGTTGATTTGCACAATTTTTATTTGTTTGTTTGCATTTTTAAAATAAATTTTCTCTTTTTTTTTCAAAAATTTTCTTTTAGTTGTGTTGTCTTCTGAAGTTTTTGTTTTTGTTTGTTTTGTTGTTGTTGTTGTTTTATGTTGCCTTGATGCGTTTTGATCGTTCGAATATATGGTAAGAAACTATGTATATAACATGATAGTTGAAAAACTATCGATTTTTTTCCTTGCGTCCGCTGGGTCAGCGGTTAACCACCACATAAACAAAAATATACCATTACGTCACGCAACGTTGAGCGACGTTCTGAAACGTTTTCACTTAGCGATCCGGGCGAGATCCCCGGCTAAACGAGCTAAAATATCGAAACTAACAAGAAACTCTTAATTAAATGTGTAATTACGTGACTGTTGTTAAGTTTCTAAACTGTTAAGGCTACACGGAAAGTTCTACGCTTGCGAGCGCGCAGCGAATTAACAACTCGTCCAACTCTTCTGGAACTCGACCACTTGTACATGTACAAAGGTTTATAAACTTCAGTGTTTTCTACTAGCAAATGTTCTCCTCGTAGAAAGGAAAGTCTAGTTTATTTTGGGAGAGGAGTGATCTTGAGTACCTTGCCGGGCATCTTGGAGACTTCTGTTAACAGTTTGAGGTACTTTTTCTTGAACATGTCTCGCTCCCGCTCTGCTACAGAAACTTGTTGTTGCAGACGTTCAAGCTCTTGTACGAGAGTTATCTTCTCTTTCTCTAGAGTGTTTTTAGTCTCAATCCTCCTAAGCCTGGAGTGTTGTGCGTAGCCCCTGTTTTTCAGCGTCCTTCGTCGATGCTTGACTCGAGCGATTTCGTCTTTCGACAGCCCTCTTTCTTTTAGAAGTCGGTTGACATCTTTGACTGAAAGTTCGCGCAGTTCTTTCTCAGTGAACTGAGATTCCCTGGCACTGAGTTGCTGCTCTTCGCCGAAAAAATGCCCAGTGCCTGTAGAGCTACATTCAGAAGGCGACGGGCTCAGCTCGTCCGCAACTTTAAATTTATCATCATCGACCAAAACCTGCGGCTGGTGAGTTTCGCTTAACCATTCAGGCATTCCGTTGAGGTCCAGGGTTGAATCAGGAACACTTTGCGCACTTTCCTCCTTTTCCTCCTGGTAAATCCAAAAGTTTTCTAGATCTAGGAAACTGTCAAAGTCATTCAATGGCGACACATCGGTGCCGTGTTCATTGTTGTAGTTGGCGCGCATCATGGTGAAAGTTGAAAGGTGATCTAGTGACAGGTTTGAAAATCAAAGAGAAACGATTTACTTCTGCGTGGATAGCTTCAAATGGCTTCCAAAAGTGAAGGAGGTAAAGATCCTTTCCACTGGCAAACGAACACTAGATCAAGACACGTGTGATCAGATCAACAGATAACAAGGAATGAGTAGCTGTGCTCCGAGCGACCGCTTTTAACCGGTGCAAGCGACTAGTAAAATTGCACCACACTTGCTTCTAAATTTTATTTATTCGATGATGTAATGTTGCCAAAAACGGTTCTATTGTAAAGAATCGGGCTTCGGCCAATCATACTTGAGAACAGGGGGGCATGTCCGGGCAGTCGCCATGACAACGATGCGAAAGATGACGAACGGGGAATCCCCTAGCCGGCGTTCGTGACAGGTTTAAAAAGCCAGTGAAGTACTTTTCAAAACCATTTCAAACATGCGGATTTTTTTTCAATTGAAAACGTCAGATTTCGGCTGTCGTTAATAAAAACTGTCTTCTTCGGCTAAGTTTAAAATACTTTTATGCAATCCCGATTTTCTGGGATAACTTTTAAGCGTTTGCCAGTAGTTGATTCAATTACGCGCAGTGGTGCAACTGGAATAATGAATTTTGTCCTAAAAATATAATAATTCGCCCGTCCGGAAACAAGCCCATTAAGTCTAGCGTCAACAAGACATTTTACAGCGAAGAAAATCGAACCATTTAGAGCAGAAAAAATAGACGAGGCAATTTATGATCTTTGGAATTGAAGATGAGATAAAATCACCGAATTTGAATGAAGCTTGATTTGCTTTTGTGATCAATAGACCGTAGAATTGTGACACGTCACCATAAATGTCGTAGATCTTTTACAACACCACGTTCAAAACATTGATATCCCCTCTAAAGATTTATCGCAAACAAGCTTTGTTGTTTGACAAAGAGTTTAAATATAGACATGACTTGGTTAAACCACACGGGTTCGTTTGAGTGCATTTTAGTGAATATATTCTTGCATAGGTCATTTACTTTATAAATAATGTTCCGGTTTATATCAAGTAAAATGCAAGATCTTGTTGTCCTCCTTTATAAGCGATTGTGATGTGTTTTTTTTCGCGGGTGCGGCTGCCACACAGCTTCTGGTGGAAATTCGGTTACAAGTACTATTAAATTGTTTACTTGTCTTTTGAATTTTTTTGTCACACAACTATCTTCGCCCACAGATGAAAACGAATTTTTGATCATTTCGCCAACAGAGTAATTTTCCAGAGGGACGAACACTTTCACTGGTTTTAATTTCCACAAACGTAATGAATAGCAGAAAAATTGTCCTTTTAATCAAAGCGATATCATTTTCTCTCGTGGTGTCTGAACATTTACAATGCTCAGTGTGTCGAAAACAATTCTCTTTGCGTTGACACAACAATATGGAAATCAATTTTACTGAAGAGAACGGTTTGAAGTTGATGAAAGATAACAGTGTGTTTTACGTGACTTGCAGCACGGCGAGTTTGCTAGCTCTCTTTAATTTAGCGGGAGTGTTTCAGAGGCGCTGAGGGTGTTGAGGCCGAGGGAATGATGGTGGGCAGAGAAATCTATCGTGAGGGGGGAGATGGTGAGGCAACTGTTACTGAAAAATCCAGTTCACTACTTTGGACTGTCGTGAGAATAGTCGGATAAAGGTTGGGTTTGATGAAAAGCGAGCGCGGAGCACCCAAAAACGTATAAAAGTAACGCCTGTTGTACAGGCTAGAGTCAGGCAAGGTTATGCTGTGCGTGAATAGGAAGGAAGGAAGGTTATTTACGGTGGTTTTATCGAACAACAAGAAATTTTCCTTTAATTAGTTTGAGAGTAAATTTTAATGTACACGGCTTTTCGGGTAAGTAGATTGATTGTGTGTGAGGAACACAAACTACTGAATGGGGAGCTGACATCAGTAACCGACCGACCTGGTTTGTTTAACGTTTTTATGAGATGTCGTGAGGGGTCAATATTTTGATAATCAAGAGATCATCATAATCTCTTGTAATGCTTGTAATACTAATAATCCCATAGAGCGATAGCTGGTCTGCACGGCAGGCGCCAAAACAGTGGTAGTGGTAGTCTTTGTTTTCTGTTTGAATGTGTGACATAGCGGTTCACCTCATGGTTCCTGAAACGTTTTAGTATATCGTAAAATGGTTTAGTAACTCGCAGACTCTCAAAAAACTTATCAGCTTTGGGCTTTCAAAGTAAAAACTTTATCTTTAATGGACTTCTCTAATTCTCTTATTTTTTATGTTTGATCGCGGTTAAGCTAGCCTGCGTTGCGAGCGCGAAAAGCGAACAAAAGCTTCACGTGCATTCCGCGCTCTTGCAAAGGAGACGAGTGCCACACAGGTTATGATTTTCTGATGTCATTTTTCTTTCCACACGTTTTTTCTCGTTCATTCGTGTTTCTACCTGCCGCTACCGTTTAACCAATTTGTCGCACCAAATCCGATTTTACAGTAGTCACTTAAATGAACAGTAGTGAAAGAATAATGCTAATGAGTTGGAAGTAAGCAAGTAAACAGGTTCATAAATGCAAATAAAGAGTCGTTGGTTGGCAGTGATTGTAATAAAATCTTGGAGTGAAAAAGTATGATCGAAAGTCCGTCTCTATAGCAAACAAAAAATGACGTGAATTGTAGTTGTATTCATTGAAATGATGACTTTTTACTGTGTAGAATCACAATTTGAGCAATTTAACTAGCTGAAAGTTTATCTCTTCGTGAACAAGTGACAACGGAAAATACATAGGATTTGTCCAGACATGTCTCATCGTTTCCGTGACGTCACCGGAAACGTGAATATTTGCCCCAGACTCCGTACCTCCTCCAAACAGCCGTATGACCCTGGGAACGAGACTGACCGATTGTTTTCATGGAGGAAGATTCTAGCATTGCTATATGTTTACTGTATTCTAGACTGTTCATATTTTTCCGTGGGATTGTCGAGACTGGTATGCTTCGATGGAGCTGTCGCCATCTTGGTTTGTAAAGCGAGCGAAGCGAGCACGATCTGGGGAGAGTGTCTGAACTACCGAGGGAAGGCGAGGGAAGCGGAGTGGGGGTTTGTTAAGTGGGGAGGGGCTGCCTCCCCACTCCTGCTCCCCTCGGTAGTTCAGACACTCTCCCCAGATCGCGCTCGCTTCCAGTCTCGAGAATCGAAAAATAGGGGGACTGTGAACAGTCTACCTGTATTCAGTTTACATGCGAAAAGATGTACTTGGCCCTAGCGCTAGCATCTTTCTAGCGATAGGATCTTCCTAGCTGAGAGATAGGAAGATCCTAGCCGTCTAGGAAGATCCTAGTACTGTACTATGAAAACTACCTTCGCTCGGAAGGTCCCAGTAAGACCAGTAATAGGGAGAAGAAAACAAACGTGGCGGCGGCCGGGTGTTCAGCTGCTAAAGGCAGAAAATTTCGTCTTCCTTTCCTTCTCCACTTCAGGTAACAACCCCGCGACCGATTGTCTTAATTACTCGATTTCACATGACTCAAAATCTAATCGATGAAATGCTTGTTCTGGTGGTTTACGGTCTTCACTCTTATCATCACGGTCTGATCTTAAATGAACCGGCGATGTGTTTGCTTGTTCTCTAGCTGTTCATTGAAATAGTTTGTAGCCGCGCCGAGGAAAGACGTGGACTCGGGACGAGTTAGCGGGTGTCGGCATCTGTTCACCTGGGTCCGGTTGTTCGAAAGCCGATTAAACGCTGATGCATGATTCAATAAATGTTAACCCAGGTTTCCTCGCCCGGCTACTTTAAACCCCAGGGGGGGGGGTACTCCCCTATATAAAGTATATAGGTATGTGCCGCCCCAAAGGGTATGGTTTTTGAGCCGTTTTGGTCTGAAAACGGGTATAGATTTTGACAATTACGGTCTAAAATCGGGTCGGGTTTTTGGGGCGGGGAACATTTACGAAAGCTTACAAACATATTTTTCTTCTCAGTACGTAACTAGAACGACTAACTGATAGCGAGAAAAAGAAATAGATAAACTATGTCGTTCCAGCTTACTTTTGACTCACTTTTGCTCCTTGCGTCAACTTCCGTTCGGCACTGATGCATAATTATCAGACCTGAAAACGGGTATGAATTTTAGAGGTCAGGTCTGAAAACGGGTGTGGAAAATGGCATGTTTAGGTCTGATATAGGGTCGGGATTTGAAGACCCGGGCGGCACACCCCCACCAAGAATTACGGGGAGTACCCCCCCCCCCCCGGGCTTTAAACTAAAAGCAAGGAAACGTTAAGCCAAACCTGAGAGGTAAAACTCGTTTTAGAGAATCTTTATTGATTAGTAATACTGAACTCGAACCAAAGTTGACATTAACCCAGGATTACCTTAATCGGGCTTCGAACAACTAGGCCCAGGTTGTTCTTGACCCGCTTACAAAGAGACTTGCACATCTATCAAAATAAACTGGCCGGTAAAAGCTCATATGCAACTCCCAACCGAGAAGAAAATTAAATGAAGGCTATATCGAGGAATTTTCGACGGAGTTCGATGTAAGATGAAATCGATGCTTCTCGATAGTAATCGATTCTTATTAACGAACTGCTTATTATCGATATTAATCGATATTTTTCAAAATATTTTTATTGCTGTGTGAAATAGTTTATTTGTAAATACCAGCTGTTACTGTACCGTGTCGGGTGACACATTCTTTATTTTATTTTGCAGTATAAATAAAGACACTTACTTATATTAATTAATGTTCGATTAATATCCATTCATCGACTACGTTTTTCCATGATCAATTTGCAACGATTTCTTACGCCGGGATCTTCCTTATGGAAATCAAGATGCTTATATTTATAATTCATACTTGCTAACCGATTCCAGTCATAAATCACTGAATCTAGTTTTCTTGCGGTTATTACTTTTCTTGATTTTATATTTACAATTTCAACAGTTCTGCTTTGTGTTCTGACATCTTTTTAACTTGTTGATTTGTGCCTGCAGTTTTCTTGTTTTCTAAACCTTGTTCTATTTACGGTGTTCTGAAGCATGATCAGGAAAACTTACAGGCAGTATTGTTTCCGTTTTTCAGCAGCAAAGATCAATATGACCTTTAGTTGTGGTCGAAATAAACATGTCTTTTATATTGTATATTAGGTCAATAATAAGCCGATAAGAACACGATATTGGTCGATTCTTACAAGTGCGAAAAAGCTTTCACCAAAGGGTCTTCGCGTCAATGAAGAAAAACATGCCTTCGGACAGGGTTGTCTCCCTGCGAGTTGGCCAAGCAATCGTTGTAGAAGCAACCGAGCTTGAGATTCACAGTGTACTCGGCAGTGGAGCTTTCGGTGTGGTGTATAAGGCGAGGGATTTGCTCAGTAGCATTCCCGTGTTCTACGCTCTGAAAGATGTCGTTTGTTTGGATTCTTCCTCTCTTGGCAAGGCGATCAGCGAAGCTGAAACTCTTCGTCGAGTCAATCATGACTTTATTGTTAAAATCGTAGCGGCAGATCAGTTCGAAGATTGGCACGGGGGATTTCACGTTTTGATTTTAACCGAATACTGCTCCGGCGGCACTTTAAATGAGAGGCTATCGCAACCGAGTAGTGGAGAGACAACTCTCAAATGGTTGAGTCAAATGGCGAGTGCTTTGAGCTATCTGCACTCGTGTCAAATCGTCCACCGCGATTTAAAACCAGACAATGTTTTGCTGACAAATTCAACGACTGAAGACTTGAAACTCGGTGATTTTGGCTTGGCAAGGGAGTTTCTATCGTTGAAGCGAGTTAACACGCGTTGCTCGCCCCTCGGATTAGCGGAGTACTATATGCGTTCGGGAACTGGCCCCGCTCATTGGATGGCTCCGGAGGTCTTTCGCTGCCGTTACACAGAAAAAGCGGATATATTCTCTCTCGGAGTTTTATTCAACGCAATTCTCGTACGAGACTTCGCCTTTTCGACCAACGAAAAGAGATGGTATGGCGCGTTTGTGAAGGTCTCGGGAGGTGTTAAAATCGGCCTCGGTTACGCCATGTCGATTCTCGGTCCAACGGCCATGGGGGAGTTTACCCAAGGTTATATGCTCAATGAAGAGAACGGATTCCGGAACTTGGTCTTAGATGCTTTGAATTATGTTCCTCGCGAGAGACCAAGGGCGGATGAAATTTACTACCGTATAGAAGATATATCCACGGGTATTCGTCTGCAGTGGTCTGAACAAGAACTTCTGAATGGTAGACGAGGAAAGAAGGGCAAAACCCATCGGTCAGGAGTAAGGAACCGGTGTTGTATTGCTTAGTCTCTTAGGGGACTAGGCCTGCGCACGGCACTGTTTGCGCGGTTGATTTTGAAATAGGTGACCAATATGCTTTAAGTAGTCGTATGAAATCCGACTTAAACCTCCAAGTTTTGATACTACCTTGGCGACGTGCTGTCTACGTTGTTAAGTGACTATTTATAATTTCTTGACTGTTTATTCTGTATATAGTTTGTTGAAGTGTTTTAATCAAATTGTGGACGTCAAATCAAAAGGCAGGCCAATATGGATCTTAAAAAGGAAAACAGACGAACATTTCTAAGAGCGCCTTATGCCATTCTCCTCGAAAAAATCCAAGATTCTCGCCACTTACAGGAGTCCGTAATTTCTGCGTTATTGGCTGTATGCTGCCCACGGAAATTTTGTCTTTTACCGTTTATTTTTCGAGAGAGAGTCAACTGAAGTTTTTTAGTTTATGAGGTGAACATTTCATGTCGTCCTCAAATCACAGCAAACTTGAAAATATAAGTTTCATTCTCGTTAAATATTTACAAGACAGATATTGAAAGCCTTAAAGGCATGGCCGGCAACAGACACGCAAAAGCCAAACTCTCAGCTAGATTGATATTGTGATTTTAAACATTTTGTTACATAAAAATTTTGAAGACTTTAAGAACGTCGTGGAAAGCCCGTGGTGATCGTGATTTCTGTGTTAATATCGGGATTTAGAAGTAGGGTCTTGCTTACAGCTGTGGCAGTTTAATTTCCTTCTGCATGATCTGTTGCCGGTTCTGATAAGGCAGTTCTCCGTCAGTCTCTTACAGTACGTGTTATTTAGATAACTTCAAGATTTAGGCATAAATAACATTTTTAAAAAGTAATCATTGGATAATGCAATTTGAGAGTTTTGGTTTCCTTAGCGGCCAAAGTAAATCAGCCATTGTGCCATGCCTGACAAATAGCGACCATTGAAATTGTTTTCTGGTTCTTGCAAAGCGAAATCAGCAAGATCTAGCAATATTTCTTGGCTGTTTTTTTTATGACATTTATTCCACTCGCTCTTGTTGGATATGGTCTGATTATAGCCAACTCGGTGCTACGTGTCTCATTGGCTATCTATCATCTCATATCCAACGCGCGCTCGTGGAATAATTGTTAATGATCTCCAATCCATTTGGAAGTACGGTGGTCAAACACAATTAGAAAGGATGAGTTCCGTGCTGGGAAAGAACAGTGCGGAACGCGTGGTACAGTAACTTGAATAAGACTCTTAAAGTTGGCCATTAGATTGCTATGCATTTTATCCCGGGCGGAGATATTTACTAAAAACTCTATTAAGCCACCAAGGAGGACTTACTATTGTCACTTAGCATACCTCAGTGACCGACTATCGCGTAACGCGCAATCTGATTGGCTACACAGGTGCCGTCTATCGATCGATAGACGGCAGTTTGTCAGAGCGCGCACGACTTAGCATGCATCATTGCACAAATATATCAAAATTTATGAAATATAAAGATTTTTTTGCTTCATAGATCGATCACTGAGGTATGCTAAAACAATTAGACGGCTCGCTCTCGGTTTCTATCGCCTTTGATAGTTGGCTCGGGGCTTCGCCCCTCGCCAACTATCAGCCGATAGAAACCTCGAGCTCGCCGTCTAATTGTTAAATATCAAGGATGGGTGATTATTAGAGATTGAAGCTCGAGAGAGAGAGAGAGAGAGAGGGGGGTGGGTTGTGTACCGCAAATACAAAGTAATTTACCCTACCATAATAATACTTGTATATAAATAAACTTTTGTTACAGACGAAGTTTTTCTACAAACTGATTGATTTGCATAGACGGTAATCATTCTTGTTGTTTTGACCATTTTCACGGCTGATCTTTGATGTATTCATTTTGTTACCGAACATTTCAATCCCTGTATCAATTTTTACCATTCCATGAGAGAAGAGAAGAGGGCTTAATGTAGAAAGAAAGGGCTCTTCAAAATGTGACCTCAAACATAGGAAGAGTTTTAATGGAGAGAAATGTAGTCGCCGGTGTTCAGTGCTATGGTAAACGGACAGTTCTAGTCTGTGCGCATGTTCTCTGCCCCGTAAGGAATAGACCATATTCGTGTTTTCCGCATTGCACTGGATATAGCTTGCAATAGAGGCTCTTTGCCGGGAAATATATTTAAAAAAAAGCAAATTTGCACGTGGAAAGATGTCCCGGCTAAAGCCTCTCGTTCAAGCTAATTTCTGTTTTATACGGAAGATACGAATACGGTTTGTAAGCGGGGTAACTGCTGTAGATCAAGCTTCATTTCTTTAAAACAGATCGCTGAAGAGTAGACGAGCTTTTCTTTTGGCGATAGCCATACTTTACTTTGCAGACTTTATTAGAAAGTAGTGGCTCTTGTTTGGTTTAAAGCCGTCTCTCTAACGCTATGGAAATGCAAAAAAATTTTCACGGGTTATTTATCCGATCTAGTATTAAAACCTAACAGAGTTCTGCACTAGTAGAACGGTTTTCATGTTTTAAGTAATGAGAAATCATCGACAATACGGGTATAATTTGAGTTTAACCAAACCGCGACAAAAGTAATACCTTATTTCACAAACTCGATACGTCAGTCGAAATTTTTTTAGAAACGGATTTGCCTTTGACTGCGGTGAAGCAGGGAGCGATAGAAGTCACCTTATCGTGTTCGGCGTCCTTTTCAAGCCAAGTTTTTGATAAAAAAAGCGAAATTTTTAAAATAATTAATCAAAGAGAAAAACGTAAACTGTACATCAAACGTCATGTCATGAATTTTCTTCCGACAAAGCTAAGATTATGGTGCAAATGATCACTTTTTTGAGGTGTCTAGTTATTTTTTCATCGACTTTCGTCACCGACAATAGTCTTTTAAAAGCAAATTTCAGATGTTGCTATTTGGTGCTCTCCAAATTACTAACGAAGTGAGCTTTTCAGAGATGCAATAACCTGTGGGTTTCTACCATACTGAGTTCAATCTCGTACCCAGAGTCCTCAGGCTCTTTGGCTAGCGGTTGGTCGCCAGGAGAGACTCTGGGGAACTGGAATTTTGTACTATCGCAGGATTTCTGCAGTAAAACAATGCAAGTCCTTATGCATATGTCTCTCCTAGCGACCAACCGCTGGCCAAAGAGCCTGAGGACTCTGGGTACGAGATTGTACAGGGTTGCAGTTAATTTCACGCAAGATATTGCAATGCCTGTTTCCGGCAAGCAAATATTACAAAAAGTCAGTCTAAATTGTTCCATCTAAGAAAATCTCTAATTGTTTGACATGCAATCAATTACTCAATGTGCACTTTAATTTTCAAAAAAATCTAATAAGTACCCTTCGTCCGGGCAGGATTTCCGCTTGGGATTAGAACAATCGAGTCAGTTGTTGGGTGTCGGGTGGGGATGGGGAAGTAAAATCAGCCTTCACTATAACAACAATTATATAGGAAATTTCGTTCAACCAGAACGTTTTGCATCTTAAACATATTTCACTTAACCAGTTTAAGACAAAGGGGGGATTTTAAGAGCTTCTACTTTGCTCGTACAAATTCCAATAAGTGAAAAGTACGTTTGTTCCAAGTTATAATCTAGCTGCTTTTTTTTACTATTTGTAAGTGCCATTCATGTCATTATGTCGAAGCGACTTTGTATACAGTGATTTGTATTTCTGCCTCAGACATTGGTAAACAGGTAAATAGATGCAACGTGTTGGGCCATATTGTCGCTGACTTGTCCTCAGTCGTCTGTTATGATAAAGTACGGTCGCCAGGAGACTGGGACGGCAACGCAACGAAGGGGACTGCGAGAGACGACTGGGAACGAGTCTCTATCGTCGTATAATTTGTGTAGTGTTCTTATACCGTACCTTGGAAAAAACATATTTCCTACAGTCTGAAAAAGGTTCTCTGTAAGATATTGTAATCTGTTTCTGTTTGAGGAAGAATTCTCAAATCCACACAAGGCTTCTCTTCACTTATCGGCTGAGGAGATGGCTGTAGGGAATGGTCGGAGTAGAAGTACTTCCAGTTACGAGGGTAGTCTCAATTATTACGGGCGTTAATAAACCACGACTGGAAGATTGCTAATAAATGTTGCTTAGGAGTAACACCTTGCAATGCGACAATAAACTAGATAGATACTTTTTTAGGCAAAGAATTCGTGAAAGTTATCATCTTTACAACAAAGCTGTGCGTCTTAAGTCAATCTATGGAAATTAAAAATATCACAAATAAAAAAATTGAAATTGTAACACTTATAACAAACAGGTCGAGAGTAAATCTATAAAACTTGAACTACTAAAAAATTCGTACAATACAGAATTAACTCTTATATAATAAGCATTTCGCCACGTAGTATTTTTGAACTCCCTCTAAATTATATGTGGAATAGCACAAGTAAAAATGCCACGAAGTTTATTTGTTATTGTCGTTCGCTGATAATTAGCAATTATTTCACGATGACGCGTTGGATATGAGATGATAGATAGCCAACTAGGCACGTAGCACCGAGCAGAACTGATAATAAGTGGACAATTATGGCTTAGGTATGTTTGAGTTTGTCGCACAAGCGCGAGTGGAATAATTGTTGTATTAAAAACAACTAAGAAATGTTGCTCGATCTTGCTAGTTTCGCTTTGCAAGAACAACCAGAAAACAATGTAATGGTCGCTATTTCTCGGGCATGATATAATTGTTGATATCCCATGGCCGCTAAGCCAATCAAAACTCTGGAATTGCATCGTCCATTGATCACGTTTTTAATAAAATGTATTGGTATTTTGGAAACCAGTGGATAGTGCCTTTCGTGCGCTCTGATTGGTTCCTCAGACTCAGGATAGTATTTCCTTTTCACATGCTTTATTTGTTTATTTATACACGAACAATTATCATTGTACAATATGAAAATTATATAAAAAATTATAGGGAATAGTAACTGGTTTACATGATTGCCGTGTGGGAATCCAAAGAACAGCAGTGCGATTTGCCTTCTTTTTGCAATTGAGTCCCACTGTCTCAGAGTTTGAACGGCACGACTATTGGAAAAACTACGTTTCATGTACTCCTTTCTAGGCTTAGGTAAGTTTCAGTTTGTTCTTCGAATTTCTCAAAGCATAATTAGTGTCGTGTTCAGAAAACATGTTGCGAAGTTACACTTGCGGGTGATTATGTAGAGACTCAACATCATAATGGTTTGTGCTTTTTTCGATGATAAACTAACTTATCCTACTGAAGAGTGTTAAGAGTAAGAGAAGAACAATCTTGATAACTTGGTTTTGTTTTGACTCTAGCAGTCCGATGTTGAAGTCTTTTAAGCTTTTCGCCTAAAGGATAACTTAAACCATCACAAAAAGTGTAGCGATAATCCAAATGTGGTTGGATGAGGGCATGATAGATTTTTATAGTAGCTGTGTCTAGGGATATGAATGGCTGCTGTCTTTAAAGGGCACCTATGCCAGAGGATACTGAGAAATTTCACAAACGTGTTTTTTCCAGGTCAGCTTTTCGTCAATAAAAACGCCTAATGACCTAGTACGCTTCTTAACTTAGTTGATAATTTCCCTCTTAATTTGGATATCCATGGTCATTTGTAACGTTAACCTTTGGTGGGAAGCTATCAACATAAATTCTGTTTGAGCGGCAGTATTCAGCCAATGAGTTTTAAAAGTTTCATAATCCACAGTTTATCTCTTCTTAAGGGAAATTATCAAGATCAGAGACAGCCAGGGCAGTTCTGGTATCATCAGCTTACATCCTAGGCACAGCCCTTCTCAAACGGTTTGAGAAAACGTAGGGGGCCTAGGATGGATCACTGATGAACTCTACAACTGACTTGTTTTACCTGAGAAAGACCAATGACCTTACACTTTTGGGTGCAATTGCTAAACCTGACGACTTAAAACACTTTAACGAGTTGCGATTCATCGCGCAATATAATGTAATGAGTGCAAACGGCCTTTTTTGGGGGGTCTAAGAAAATGACATAATTGAGAAGACGGTTATCAATATTCCACATATCCTGGTATTGCCCTAGATTTTGCACGTGAGGTTTTCGGCAGTTTGTGACAATGAAAATTATAGCCTCCTTCGCAGACGCTCTTTGGGTTCGTCACGCAATCTTTCGTCTGCATCAGAGGGTATGCACTGTCACGCAGTAAAAAAAGAAATCGAAAACCATCTAGTGGAAAAAGTTGAGAAGTTGTGATATTATAGAGGATGACTAAAGGAGACAATTCTCCAAATTTCAGGCTTGTACGTCTCCCCAAACGTCAGATATCTGTCGAAATGTTTAGCAGAAATTTACAGAGCCCAATATGGATCCGCCATCTTGGTGTACCTCCGTGGAACACCAACACGGCGGCCGAAAAATAGTGTTTACATCTGGAACTCACTTTGGCTATTGAGCGACTGATTAGCAGTACTGAACACCAAAACCACCGACATAAGCACTTTCTCTAGTGTTCTAACTTCTAAAAGGCTGAAAATAACGAGATAAGCATATTTTTTGCAACAAAGTCGATCGAAGCTCTTTGTCACGCAACTCCATAACCGTGAAATTCAAACTGCTCTGATTTCCAAACGAAGGACGCTATGGAGCTGTAAAATTTTAAACAGACATAAATATACGGCGTCTTATGCCTGATGAGGATAAAAACTTTCGAGTCTCTTTAGTTTTGGGTTTTAGGAAATTATGACGTCACATGAATTCGCTCTGTACGACTGCTTTTTAAATTACTAGCACGTTCTGGCTCACTGGTTTGGCCGATAACTAAATGAATTATTTCACTTTGTGTGCGTAAATAGTGGTCACCTCGTCGCGAATAACCAGCGGCGATCCTCTACTTTAGTAAGTAATTCATGATTAGTTTACACCTAGGGGTAAACGTCCCCTTAGCTAGTATTATTTAGTAATCAGCATTAAAAGCCCCACTGCAGAAAAAAACCTTGCAAAAAAATATTTGGGAATATAATACGTCAAGAGGAAGCCTTCCTGTGGCGGTTAAGAGTTTATAATCCACTTCTACACTTCTAGAAAGTAGGCAATTTGATCAAGTTGTTTTAAAATTTGAAGAAACGAACGAGGGGGGGGGGGGGAGGGGGCACTTTTGGATCTAACCTGAGAAAAATACAACGCGACTTACGTAAAGATTATCAATAGCACGCATCATATTATTTAACGAAGAATCACGAGAATTGTGGTACCGTGGAGAACAGTTTCCTGCGGGAAAAACAGTTTGTTCAATATTTTTCGACGATCTTGTAAACTCTGGGTTTCTTATTGGATCGTACAGTAAGCCCTAGAAATCGCTGTCATCCAGAATCGCAGATCTTCCTCGGTGTCTTGAAACACTCTCGTTATCTCTGCAGCACTGGGTCGATTGTCTTTGGTGTACTGTAAGGCATTGAGAGTTACGTCTTGCATAGCGTTGGATCCTTGCGCGTCGCGTGAAAATACAATGTCGATGTCTGCATCAAATTTTGCCATTGCATACCCCAGACCAATTTTGCCGGCACGAGGAACACGAACGAACGCACCGTAACATCTTTTTCCATTAATCGTGATGAAATCTCGTTCCAGGATCGCGAAAAAGAGAACACCCAAGGAAAACACATCTGCTTTCTCTGTGTAATGCTGGTGATAGAACTCCGGAGCCATCCAGTGTATTGGGCCAGTGCCTGAGGTCATATAGTGCTGAACATAGCTGGTCGTCCACAAGCCGCCTCGTCGAGTGTTGTTTCGTTTTAGTGCGATGTACTCTCGAGCCAAACCAAAGTCGGCAAGCTTTACATCCTCCTCGGCGGTCAAGAGGACGTTATCTGGCTTTAAATCGCGGTGAACCACTCCACATGAGTGAAGGTAAGCAAGGGCAGCCGCTGTTTGACGCATCCATTTGAAATTCATTAAGTCATTACTTGGTCGAGAAAGGCGCTCGTTCAAGTTTCCTCCTGCACAGTATTCGGTCAAGATTAACATGTGAAGGCCTTGATCATCACGGAACTGGTCTGCCTCTATCACAGAGATCACGTTGTCGTGACAGATTTGGTTCAACGTTTCCACCTCGCGAATAGCATTATGAATTTCTGGAGCATTTAAACAAAGAACAACTTTTAACGCATAGACACTGGACGTTTCCTCGTCTCTTACTTTGTAAACGACACCAAAAGCCCCGTTTCCAAGCCTCTGCTGCAGAATCAGTGCGTTGTCTCCAACGTAAACCCTCTGCGGTTGACGTACAAAGGCTCTTTGCATCATGGCACTGCTCTGTACTCTCTGCATGACAATATTGATTCAGAAGTGAAAACAAGATCGACAATCAGTTACTCGATTCGATCAATGCGGAAGAATGGTTTCTAAGAAAACCTCTTACTTTCTTAGAAAACAGTACGCTGTGGGGGAGGTGTTGGGGGAAGGAGGGGGTGTAGGGAGAGAGATAGGGGCTCAAGCGGAAATGTGTGGTGGGTAGTTAGATCCACACTCTAAACCACATGATCCTGTCTGTTGTTGCAATAAAATGTTGAGCTCTCCTCGTCCTGTGTGTGTTTGCTTATTTCGTTTCTGTGGCCATTGAATGTGGTATACTGTGATGAGGTTGCTGGCCCCACGCGCAGTTTGGCAGAGCCCTGTTAGCCTGATGACCCATTACCGCCTCGTGCGGCGTACGAGGACGTAGGGTTGGACTTTGGGTGACGACAGGCCATTTCCGAGTTGCTGTGAACCTCATTATGAAAGCGAGGCTTAGTGCAAAAGCTTTTGATATAAAAATTAGTTTTGTTTTCATTGAATGAAAACTAATTTTCATAAGAAAAACTTTGCACTTAGCCTCGCTTTCATAATGAGCGTCTGGATAATGGAAGATATGTGCAATTTAAATTGAATCCGAACAAACAGAATCCAAGTAAACAGAGGGCGTTCACTAATTTGCATGTGGGAAACAACAGTAAACAATTTTGCTTTAATGTTCTTGTTTGGTGACCCTGAAAATCCGTTGCGACTTAAACTGATTTCAGTAGTGACCTTCGCTTCTCACAAAAAGTACAAGTCAGCTGTGGAAGTCACTTTAATTTTATTAAGAAACTCTACATACAATTTATTTGTACCAAGGCCATTTACTGAAGCTGGAAAAAACAGCTTCCTTAATAGAGAGGCGGTTCTCTGGAATAGTCTGCCTGGTAAAGTCAAAGGTCAGACAAGCTTGAAATCATTTTTATTACATTTGTAATTTTTTCTTATATATTTATCACCTTAGTCTCCTATTTATACATTATAGTTCTAATTATCTCCTGTTGTATGTTTTATTATATGTTTCCACGCTGTACTATATTTGAAATTTTATTCATAAGACTTAATACTCCTGTTTCCCATATTGTATGAGTTATTGTATCGTTTACACGGCTCTCTGGAAGAGCATTTTTGTGAAAGGGATTCCGTGTTTAAATAAATGAAGATGATGATGATGTATTTCTTCCGCGGTATTTTAGATACTTCGTGAACCTCGGCAGCCGTTGTTCGATGTTTGTCGTACTGTCAAGTATTTAGAGTTATCGCTCGCGTTAATCGTACGGCTTGAAAATGTAACCTTGCGTTCTCGGTCATCTGATTCTACTTACCATTGCATACCTAAGGCCAACATTCCCTCCAAACACTGGCTGTACAAACGCGCCATAAAACTTATATCTCCGGCAATCGTGACAAAAAACCCGCTCTAGGATAGCATAAAAGAGTGCACCAAGGGAGAACACACTCCAACAGCATCACGAAGGTGCAATGTATTAATCACAGGACGCCTTTTAACGCATGGTCGGTGGAAGTCCACTTGCCAAGTTTCTGCCTAACTGTGAGCACTTAATCATCAACTTTAACCTTCAAAGTTTTGGCTGGGTCTCCAAGGCTTGACCCCCTTTTACAATGATTTTTCACACACTATTGACTATTCTTGGATCTGGATAGATCAAATCAGCCAGTCCTTTATTCGCTTCGCAAAGCTGGAGGGCGGTTTCTAAGAAGGCGCTCATGGTTTTCTAAGATGGGGGCGTGGTTCGGGGGCTGTGAGGTGTGAGAGGGGAGGTGGGGTGCCGGGTAGTTGTAAGCGTTTTATGGCGACGTAAGGACAGTGGTAGATTCAACTCTGTTGAATCGACGTAGCGCCACAGTTTCTTAAGAAACTTACCCCCTTATTTATGTAGGTCAGATTGTCCGTCGGTATTATTTTTCTTCCGCAAGTATACCAAAAACGCTCCTAGAACTGGCTAAATTATTACCGGCTTGTGTGGGTTGATCAGCTTGTTCAACATAGAGGGATTCCTGATAAAAATCGTCAAAAGACTTCTAGGAATTTTCAACCTTCAAGCTTTAAAACAATAAAGAATTACCTCTTGCGTAGCGTTCGCTTAGTCAGTGTTGCTGAAAATACGACCAGCTTTTGCCCGCTAATTGACAAGTTGACGTTGTTTTTTTCCCTCTGTCCCCTTATTGGTGTTAATTTTCGTCACATCATTGTCAAAAGCTTGTAGATCCACAACAAATTTTGATAATGTCATGACGAAATTTATCATCTATATAAGATTACCGATGCTTAAAAAGCTTGATGCAATTTGTTATTGCTATTTTTACATTATCAAATCGCAAACAAAGGAACTTCAATCGCCGGCTCATGGAGAAGAATGCAACTTAAAAAGAGAGTTAACGCAAGAAATAATAGACAATTTCAGGCTCAGAGACTAAACTTCGAAAACAAGAACTCAACAATACACTGAAGAATCAAACTGTCGAAACTAACCCGTATTCCAGCCGGGATAATTTTCCCAGAAAAGTCCTCTTTAAAAGCACTGTTTCGGTTACGGTAATTTCAGTCTCGACAGTATTAAATTCGCATTCACTGCCAATTTGCAAGTCGAATCTCAGCAAACATCAACTTTCCGCACTTGAGCCTCGCTTTACTAATCTCTTGTCTTGCCTCATTCAAGAAGTCTAGTTTCGAGTCTGAGTGCTCGCCAATACATGAATGCAAAACTAAAGTTTTACATTTTCGCCAAATAGCGTCATCTCCGACTTTTCATCCGTCTGTACTCTACTTGATGATAAAAATTAGCCAATGAGCGCGCGAGAAATTTGACAGTTATTGTAAAATACTTTATTGATCTAGAAGTATGCAAGCTATAAAATAATCCAAAATGTTTTTTGTTTTGTTTTGTTTTAGTTTTACAATATTCTTTGGAATATTGGGGAAAACGTCTCATACATAGCCAGAAAAGTATTGAAAAATCTTAGTTAGACTAATTTCAAAAGAGGTTACCCTCCAGCATACCCGGTTAACTCTGCATGGGATTTTGACTCCTCATATCCGAAGACCGATCCCTCCTGTGGAAGAGCAGGTGACTTTGTTATCTAACCACTTTAGAAAATTTATCAATTTGTTTGAGCGAACCTTTATAAGGAAAAGATTTTGGAAAAAGTGGCCGCCTGACGTGGGTTAAATAACTGCTTCTTGTTTTTGCCTAAGCATGGCTTAAAACTCTTGCTGCTAAAAATGCTAAACGCGAAATCCAGCTGAACGCCTTGCGAAAACTGTTGTGCCTTCGCTATAAACAGTATAAATTAATCTGCACCGAACCCAACGAAGCTATGTGTAATTTTTAAAAATCTATCGAAGTTCTTCAAGAAAGTCTCCACGTTACATTATCGTACAAAAGGCTCAGAGAACTTCTTTCGACCAGGACTCAAGTTCCGCTTCTAATAACTGTTCGTGAACCTCGGTGGGGCTTGTTCTATCATCCCTTTCGTACTGCAAGACACATAGAGTGATTCCAAAAATTTGGAGTTGTCTTTAGTCTTGAAGATACTTTAATTTGATTTAAAACAGGGTAATTCCTTCAGTAATTAAAAGAACAAAATTACTGGTATCAACGGAAGCCCTCACGCCTAATTACAATGTTAACATTTTTTTAGAAGTACTAAAGAGATCACACACATCAGAATGATAGAAATATAAAACTATTAAAAATCTACAAAACTACATTGAAACTGATCAAAAACCATGCCGCCATGATAGAAAAATGCCTTTTTTGTTTACTCTAATTTAACTCTCGGTAGTCTAATGTGGTTGCTCTGTCTAGAAGTCCTTTCGATGCAATCCTTATTAAGATTAAAATAATTAATAAAAATTGCAGGTAAAAGCTGATGCACATTGTTTCATCCATTTGAAATTCACAAAGTCACTACTCGGTCGAGTTAGGCGCTTGTTTAAATTGCCTCCAGCGCAATACTCAGTCAAAATCAACAGGCGAAGCTGGTTTTCGGAGTCTCTCTTGATGCACGCTGCTATAAAGTTTATCACGTTCTCATGACGAAGTTGTTGCAGTGCGTGAACCTCGTGTGTGCCATTATAGGCTTCGCAAAGGACATCTTTTAACGCGAAGTCGGCGGCCGTGTCTTCGTCTGTGACTTTGTACACAACACCAAAACCTCCTTCGCCAATTTTTTCCCTAAGTATAGCCCACTTTGAAAAAGAGTGATGGCCTGGGTCGAGAGTAACTGCCCAAGTGATTGTGGGATTGTTTGGGGGGACGATGGCTATTGTTATCGTCCCCCCAAACAATCCCACAATCGCTTGGGCAGCTACTCTCGACCCAGGCCATCACTCTTTTTCAAAGTGGGCTATTAAACATCTTTCGTTAATTTCAATCCGTTTGGGAAGTGGACTGTCAGAGATTTGAAACATTTTTACAACGTTTCAGACCTCTCAAGTCTCACGATTTTGCCGTGACACTCACGGTTTTCAGTTCAGTCTCACGGTCTCTCGACGAGACACAAAAATCTCACGATAAACAGAGTCACAAGCTGACAGGATACAATTTCCTTCTATAATTTCATTTTTGGCTTGCTTAGGTGACTTCCTCGTGCCAATTCTGTGCAAATCAATCAATTAGTAAACAGCCCTAAGCTCACCCGTCTGTTCGCTGGAAACACAGTCCATGACCATATATAGAAGACATGTTCCAAATTAGGATTTCATTACCAGCCTCTCGCATTTTAGTCACGTTTTCAAAATGGCGGAAATTGATGTGGTTACTTGGTTTTGTCTGCCGGTTGATCAATCTCCAGATTTTTTTACCTCAGTCTCCAGATTTTCGGTGTTTTGAGGTTGAGAGGTCTGCCTTTTAACAGACAAACATGTTTGCCTGGTGCGCTTCCATGTGAACCGGAACAGTTCCTTAGAAAATGACAATGTGCTCTAAACGTGGAGGAGCTGAAAGGGAAAGATAGGTTGGTGTGAGGGAGGGGTTGAAGGCTTTAGCGAGTCTCTTAATTACACGAATTCTCGCATAACGGTCGGTTGAAAATGCATTCCGCTTGTTTGAATCGCCACTGGTGCAATACTCAAAAACAGCATGTGGACGCCTTCATAATTTTGAAACTGATCTGTTCCTGTCGCCACAATCAGATTCTCGTGATTTATTTGATTCAACGTTTCGACTTCGCGAAAAGTTACGAATTTCCTATGTATTAACGCACATGACATCTGTTAACGCGTAGTTGACCGTAGTTGGTGAACGTCCTCACGTCTTTGTACACGACACCGAAAGTTTCTGCCGAATTGTACGCACATCATCTCCAACTTGAAACTCTGTTCGCTCACTCGTGAAGACTCGGCTTATTTTTTACACTGCTTATCAGACAGTACTGACTGACTGAGAAAACGCTCTCGGTTTTTCTGATTAAACTGGCGGGGCATGGGGTGGAGGGACTATGATGTCTAAGGGGACAGGCGAGTGGGTAACTGTAAACATTTAAAGGGGGCGTCGTGACTGCTCAGACAGTCGCTCAATCGACTATTCTCCCTCAAGCATATCAATACAGCCTTTTGGAGCCGCTCTTAGAGCTAACTAAAATCTTGTCGGATTGTGTGGGTTGATCAGCTTGTCAAAATGCATGGGTTCCTGATGAAAATAGAAGGTTTCCAGGAATTCCACAATTTTTCAAGTCTCCCATTGCTATAAGAAATTTAATTATCTTGGAGACGGTTGAATTAGGTCAAGCTTAGGTTGAGTCAGTGTTGTTGGAAATACGACCAGCTATTGTCTTGTAAAACTTTCTTGATCTAGAAATATGCGGGTTATAAAATAATAAAAAATGTTCTTTTTAGTTTAACATCGCTCTTTGGAATATACAGTTTATAGATAACGTCTCCAGAAAAGTATAGAACAGTCTTAGTTACTCTAACCTTCAGTGAAAAGAGGTTACCCTCCAGCATACCCGGCTAGCTCTACATTGGATGTTCACTTCTCATGGGGAAGGGGCTGCCCGATATGGGTTTAATTTTTGCTTTTGGATTTGCCTCAACATGGTTCAAAGCTCCTTCTTCAAAAAGATTTAACGGGAAATGCAACTGGACGCCTTGCAAGAACTGTAGTGCCTTATCTAATTAATTTGCACCGAACCCAACGAAGCTATGTGTAATTTAAACCTATCGACCTTCGTCAAGAAAACTTCTTAGTGTTATATAATGATACAATAAGGTCTTAGAGCTTCTACCAACAACGACACTTGTTTCTCCTCCAATAGCTCTTTGTGAACATCGGCGGCACTTGGTCGGTCATTTCCTTCGTACTGCAAGGCGTCGAGAGTGATTCTTTGCTGATCGTTGGAACCTTGTGCTCGACTTGAAAATTTAATGCTTATGTTTGGATTATGCATCGCCATTGCATACCCAAGGCCAACCTTGCCTAAACCACGAACACGCTTGAAGGCGCCATAAAACTTTTTCCCGTTAATGTCGACAAAATCTCGCGCGAGGATAGCGAAAAATAGAACACCAAGCGAAAATACGTCAGCCTTTTCGGTGTAATGACCATCGAACACTTCAGGAGCCAGCCAGTTTGGCAAGCCAACCGCAGTGTTCATGTAGTACTCTGCATAACTGCTCAGCCATGAGTAATCGTCTAGTCGAGCGTCGGTTTTTAGCGCGATAAACTCTCGTGCCAACCCAAAGTCAGCTAACTTTGCAACGTCCTCTGCTGTCAAGAGCACGTTATCAGGTTTTAAATCGCGGTGAACCACTCCACACGAGTGAAGATAAGCGAGGGCATCCGACGTTTGGAGCATCCATTGCAAATTCAGCTCTTCACTGCTTGGTCGAGTAAGGCGCTCGTTCAAGTTCCCGCCAGCACAGTACTCAGTCAAAATCAACATGTGAAGGCCTTGGGCATCAGAGAGCTTGTCCGCTCCTTTGACGGCTATCACATTCTCGTGATAGAGTTCGTTGAGTGTCATAGCCTCCTGAATGGCATTGATAATTTCTGAAGCATCCTCGCATAATACATCTTTTAAAGCATAAACTGTGGAAGAAGATACGTCTTTTACTTTGTAGACGACGCCAAAAGCGCCATTTCCAAGTGTTCGCTGGATTCTCAGCCTTTTTGATCCAACTTGAAGCCTTGCATTTGTTGGACGTCTCACAAAAGCTTGCTGCATTGCGTCAGTGACTTGAGCTCTTTGGAAATGAATGCTTTCGGCGAGAATAAAAAATAAATCGTTGTATTAGTTGCGCGCTTATTCTATGGCGAGAAAGGATTTCTTAGAAAAGCGCCAATGTGCCTCATTAGCATATTTAACGGCTTTTCCCAGAATTCCCGATTGACTTCCTGCCCAGCCTCCCTGGCACTCAGCCAGCCGTCACAAATTATATGCGGCAGTGAATGAAAGAAAACCCAGCAGTAAAAGTAAATACAGATATGTATGTATAGGTAAACATGGATGTACGAATTAAATGCGTTTCAATGAAATTCCTGAAGTCTCCGGTAAGAGGTCCTCTTCGTCTGGAATATTGAGAACTCTTTTTCGTTTTTGTGTCTACGGCTTCTAGAGAAGCGTAGACACTATGTCATCGGGTTGACTGAAAGAGTGTAAGAGTGTAAATGCCACAGGAATCCCAAATGGAATCCTATCGAAAGCCGACGCTACTCCTCGACTGACTGGGATCTAAGCGATTGTATTCGCGGATCAGGACCCCCGGTACTTGGGTTAAGTTTTGCTGGGTATGTGCCGCTGGCCTCTCAGAGCCCCTGCCCCATTATAGTCTATTTTGTGGCCAGTTATAGACCCCATCTTAGTCACTTTTTGGGAAAATGTAATTTTCGCGATCCCAACTAAGTCACTTTCTATTTATGCATCTACTTTCAAGAACGGAATGTAATGCGAGGTGATTGTTACATTTAATAAACAACAACTTTCTGAACTTTTTAACCGAGACCATTTTGAATCCCTACTTAATAGAATTTTCTCACCCCAAAAATCCGAAAATGTGCGACCCCATTCTAGTAACTCTATGGAAAATGCGACCCCATTCTAGTCAATCCAGTCGTGAAAATGCGACCCCATCCAGCGGCACATCCCCATTAGCCTCTTATAAGGAAGTAACCCCCCTGGGATCAGGACAATGGCGACAATACGGTAAATGATGTTTTCCGATGTTGATTTGCTTTTTACAAATAGTTTAAGTGATGATTAATCTCGTACCCAGATCTCCTCACATTTCGACATTCCCGAACCGATCGGGGTACGAGATTAAGTGATGATTTGAACCAGAATTCTGTAACTTCTGTAATTTTCATCGCAAACGTGCCCGAATTTACTGCGAGTGATCGCTTTGAACAAACACGGAGTGTCTTTAAATTTTACATGCGTGTTTGCACGCACGCAAAAAAAAAACTGAAAGTTTTTTGCCTCTAATAGCAAATGCATGGTTTATTTCAATAAAATATTTTGTTGGAAAAGCTTTTTGTTGATTTTTGTGTCTTTGTCAATTCATATATGCGTTTGAGAAGCGACAGATGCGTAATCAAGGACAATTTGCATAAGCGGGTTGAAATTTGATATGCCAAAGGTCTTCATCAACATGCTGTGAGTTTTAGCAATTTTTGCGTTCAAGTGTGTTTTTCGGCAAATGATTAATAGGAAACGATATTATTTTACGTCAGAAAACATTTGTTTAATCATTCCAGTTTAATATGCAGTTAATTTTGGAAGCCAACGATATTTATTTATCTACTGCGCATTTTAAACCGCTCTAGGAAAAAGTTAATTTATGCGAAAACTATGGAAACAGGACAGGAATCAAAGGGTTAAAGAATGATACTTGCCATTCATAAGTTCAGTATAGATTAATTAATAGTTTCTGTTACATTTTATGCCCAGGTTTCAGATTAGAACTTTGCTTTCAGTACTTTATGTTTAGAACTTTGCTGCATTGCTTTCAGTACAAAGTTGTGGTTCACGTTGTAAGATTATATAATGTATTGTTTATGTTAGAATAAAGTTACAGTTCTCTTCTTACAAAATGTTTGTGGTAAACGATACCAGCTTAATCTCAATCTCACCAGTATTCTGTGCAACATTTTTACAACCATTTTTTTTATCTCTATCCTATTTCCACTCTTCCCTCTTCGTTTTCATTTCAGTCTTATTTCCCTTTTCTTCAATTCTTTTATATCACATTTCTATACCAGTACTGCAGTAGACACATGCAGTCTGAGACTGCCTATTTTTAATATTCTCTAATGTTGCGCGAGGACTGTGTCAAATTTTAACAAGTGTTGTCGTAGAAACAGAGAATTCAGTTGGGTCCTCATGCCGTACAGAGATTTCGAATTTTGTTTTTCGTTCATTTGATTTCTCGAGGAAAAATTTTAGCTGGCCGATAGTAGCTTAATCACTTACTGTTTGTAAAATTCACGAGTCATACTCATACAAAGTAGAATGTAAAAAGTTCAAGAAATTGTTTCATCACTTTCTTTTACACTGAAATGTTCCGACGAATAAAATGTCCGAAAATATTTTCGTCCGACCAGCAACATAGCCAGAAAATTTCGATTATGTTTAGGTAAATGTGCAAATGCGCATGCGCTAACTGTAAGCGGCGAACTGAATGGCCAACCGTATGACTCCATTCGCCATGATTACAAATTGACCAATTCAATCTGCGAGTTTTTGAAATTCGTTGGAACAACATCGGCTGTAAAATCTACAATCGTGTAGGAGTTATCTTTGATGCACTCTTCACTTTGTTGTTTTGTGTTCAGTTGTTTTTGGTCGCCATATCTCCTGTACGATTGTTGTGTTGTGAACTTCAACTGTCCAAGCGAAACTGTTTTCAATGAATTTAACATGAGTGATTTGTTGTATCCCCTCAGAGTGTTAAGTCCGAAATTTCGAGAAAAAACGTCCGAGATGTGCCAAGAAATCGTCCGAAAGTTTTTAGTCCATAGTGTATCCAATTTTCGGACGAATATTTTTTGTTACTGAACGTTTTCCTAATGGAAGGAACGGGCAGTGCCAGCGTTTGTTGTTTGCTTCGTTGGATAAGCATGATAATGGCAGTCTCGCACCCTTGTGGGGCGGCTCACTAAGAAGATTATGATAAATTTTGGGTCCACTGGTGAGTCTGAGTCTGACCAAGTCAACATTACAAATTGACTTTAGAATTTCTGTCATAGCACATTGTAATTACATACTGCAGATACTATACTGTTGCTTATACATAAGACTTATTGGAATTCTGATTACTAGCGCTTTTACTATAGCTAATATATGTTTCGATTGTTCTTGTATTTTTATTTTGTATCTGACGGAAATACAGAAACTTATTCTTCCCGTAATCAGCTCTTTCAGCTCAAAGCCTGGAACTAAACGTATTCCTCAGAAGGTAATGTTCGAAATCCTGATAGATTTTACTACCCGATGTGATAGTCAAAATGTCTGAATTTATCTCGCTAAAGCTTGCACCACTTCTTGATAAACAATTTTTCAGCAAACTTGAGGGCTCTGGTTTATAGCTAAAGGGTGCTTTTCCGTTATATTCTTTTGGCCCTACATTATAACTTTGACTTTATCTCAGTAGTGTTTATATTGGGGTTGTACTCTATTCTGCGCATGTATTTCCTATGCGTTCTGAACAGTGTTTTCTGTTCTCGTATTTTCGCATTGTAAGCATGCGTGGCCGTGGAAATTCATTCTTTTTGTTTTTCATTCACAGATCTCTTGGCGAGTCCAGTGAAACGTAACTTCAAGAATTCCAGATTCACCACACTTTCTCCCGACGTTGAACCGGAGCAACGCTGGACGTCAAGTTTTATAGTACGGAGGAATTTTATTCCATGGACGAAGCTCGTTACGACTTCTAAGGTACGCGAGAAGTAGCTAATTATAGCTGGAGCCCTTCGGAAATCAGAACACAGTCAAAACGTACACTAGCACAAGTTTATTATATCTCCAGAAATAATCAAGATGTAACTAATGTTTACAATTAATTTCCTTACGTACTGCATGCTGTATGGGTACGTGATACTTCACGACATCTAAAAAAACCTAACCTGAAACAATTTCCTGACAGTCCTAGGAACGTTTGCTTCTACGACATAACAGATCTGGTAAGAAATAACACACACAGCAAGGCGACATACCTTATTTAAACATGCCACTCTCACTCTCACAAATCTTATTAGAAAGAGTCCCACTCGTGGTACTGTTTTAAAGGAGAAATGCTCTTTGTGTTTTTTTCTTCATCCATTTCCGATGTTGACAACCATCTCCCTTCAAATGTAAATTTATGAAAGGAAATGTTATTAATAATTAACAGCTTTTTTCTCTCCCCCAAACATAATTTCGTTTACTAAAAGGGGTGTCTTCATGCAATCTTTAAAGAGATCTTAAACAAACAACGAAAAAAAAATTACCGAGAAAATAGAGAATTATGTATTTGGTGCCGTGGAGGCATTGAGGCCTTCAAGGCCCTATTTTAAGTCTGGGTCTGGACTAAATCTGCTTACAATCTCAGTCGCTTTGAACTTAACTGATCTTCGCCTCTAGAGACAAATGACATAATTACGAAATCGGGATTAAAACATTGGATGTCTCCTTCATCCAGAATTGTATTTCTTCTGCTGTATTCTCTAATGTTTGGTAAACCTCTTCAGCGCTTGGTCGATCATCTTCGTTGCAGTGCAAAGCTTTCAGAGTTGCACTTTGCATTTGTTTTGACCCTTGCGCTCGACTTGAAAATTTAGTTTTGATGCTTGGTAATACTACCATTGCAAACCCAAGGGCATCTTTCCCTCCAAAATGTGAAGGAGCGAACGCACCATAATACTTTTCTTCGCCAATCGTGACAAAATCCCGCTCCAGGATCGCAAAAAAGAGCGCACCAAGGGAGAAGACATCGGCTTTTTCTGTGTAACGGCCCTTGAAAACTTCAGGTGCCATCCAGTATGGAGTACCAATTTTTGAGTTCATGTAGTATTTTGTATAGCTGCCCGGCCATGGATCCTCGCCTAGTGGAGTGTTGATTTTGAGTGCGAGGTACTCTCGAGCCAGGCCAAAGTCGGCTAATTTAACATCCTCAGCCGAGGTCAAGAGCACATTTTCAGCTTTCAAATGTCGGTGAACCACTTCTTGTGAGTGAAGGAAGGCAAGCGCTGCTGCACATTGTTTCATCCATTTGAAGTTTACTAAGTTACTACTCGGTCGAGCCAGGCGTTTGTTTAAATTGCCACCAGCGCAATACTCGGTCAAAATCAGCATGTTGAGACCTTCAGAACTACGGTATTGATCTGCTCCTATCACTTCGATCAAATTCTCATGAGTGACTTGATTCAATGTTTGAACTTCGCGAATAGCATTGCAAATTCGCGATTGATTTACGCACAGGACATATTTTAACGCGAACTCTATGGACGTCCTGTCGTTTGTAACTTTGTACACGACACCGAAAGCCCCCTCGCCAAGTTTCTGCCCAACTGTGTACACTTCATCTTCAACTTCAACCTTTGTCAGCTCGCTCTGCACTACTTGCATCATTATTACTCTGTTTATCAGACAGTATTGACTCTTCTTGTACCAGGGAAGAGAATAAATGTCATCAGTCGTTTATTGGCTTCGTAAAGCGGAAGTGTGGTTTCTAAGAAAACGCTCTCTGTTTTCTAAGAAAACTGGCGGGGGAGGAATAGGGGTGGGGGAGATTGTGAGTTGTGCGGGGAGGGGCAGGGTGGGTAGTTGTATGGTTTTTACGGCGAGGCCTGGACAGTCGTAGTTTTGCAGCTTCGATCAATCTGTTGGTTAGGGAATTTAATATTACCAATCGGTTATTCGTTTCGCCAATCGGGAGAGTGGTTTGTCAGTGAATAAAAAGCTCTCGTTTTATCTGGCGGGGGAAAGATGGAGGTGTGGGTACTATGAGGTGTGAGGGGAGAGGTGAGTGAGTAGTTGTAAGATTTTAAACCGAGGTTGTGATAGTCGTAGCTTTGTAGCTTCAATCAACAGATTGGTCATACAGTCCCTAAACTGATCGAGTAATCATCCATGAGCATATCGGCGCAGCTTTTTTCAAGCCGGTCATAGAACTAGCTAAAATCCTTTCGGACTATGTGGGTTGATCAGCTTGTCCAAAATGCATAGTTTTCTGATGAAAACAAAAGGCTTCAAGGAACTTCCAGGAAAGCCCCCCACCGCTACAAGATATTTGATTAAGGAGACGGTTGAATTAAGTCAAGCGTTTTTTGAGTTAGTGCTGTTAAAATACTACCACCTATGCCTTATACAAGTTTATTGATCTGGAAACATGCAAGTTATAAAATAATACGAAATGTTCTTTTTAGTTTTGCATTGTCAACGTCTTTTACATCGCCAGGAAAGCATTGAACATTGTTAGTAATTTCACCCAGTTAGCATTTCAATTTTAAACTTTACATGGGATACACTTGTCACTTCTCGAATCCGAAGACCCCTCCTGTGAAAGAGTAGGTGACTGTGTAATCTACCCACGTGAGAAAAAATATCAATTTGTTTGAACAATATATTTTTCAGTTTTGGGGAAGGGGCTCCCGGACTTGGGTAACTGCGTTTGGATTTATCCAACTAAACGCCAAGTGAAAACTGTGGTACCTTATCTGATTAATCTGCACCGAACCCAACGAAGCTATGTGTAATTTAAATCTATCGACGTAAGGTCTGCCGAGAGCTTCTGTTAACCAGGGGCCGGTTCCTGAAAGGTGTGATAACTCTATTCCAAGGATAAGTGTGCCTTATTCCAGGAATAAATTTATCCCCGGAATAAATTCTGTTCCTGGAAGAGGGAATAGCACTTTTCAGGGAATAAATCTGGGATAAATTTATTACACCTCGCGAGGTGGCGTGATAAATCGCTATTCCAGGGATAAATCTACAAAAACAAGATGGCCGACATGTTGTTTGGTTGTCTTGCTGATGCAAGACGAGCCAGACCGCGGTGTTTTAGGCTTTTTAGTGCACATTTAGATGAATACTTAAGCGAGAAAGACATCAAGTCAAGATTCCGTTTTGGTAGACTCCATAAATTACCTTGCCGATTTGTTTGCGATGATCTAGCGAGAAACACCGCTCGAAATCACGCACTTTCCCCACTCGTTCAAGTTCTTGTAGCCTTACGTTTCTTCGCACTTGGAAGTTTCCTAGAGGTAATTGGCGATACATTCGGGCTACCAAAATCCACGGTCTCGCGATGCATAACTGCAGTATCACAGGCTTTGTATTTCCCTGTATTTTTTCCCGCGAACTATTTTTAGTAGCAGCTCACGGCTGGTTCGCAGACAAATGTACAGACAAATGTATGGAAAGTTCGAAACACGACTGGACGCTTTCTGTCACAGCTACATCCCTCCAATTTTGTTCTTAAAATCCTTTTTCTAGTGCCAAAAGTTTCCAATTCATGAATTTTTCAGAAGTGATGTTTTATGAAAATTATTTGACATCGGATTTCCATACAAACACTCTTATTTCAAGCCTGTTTGCCTATCCGTCAAAATGGCGTCGAAAACCATGATAAGGCCTATACGTCGGCCTTTTGGGTGTAATGACCATCGAACACCTTAGGAGCCATCCAGTATGGCGAGCCAACCTCAGTGTTCATGTAGTACTTTGCCTAACTGCTCAGCCATGAGTGATTGTCTAGTTGGGCGTCGGTTTCGAGCAATGTACTCTCGTGCCAAACAAAAGTCAGTTAGCTTTACATCCTTCTCTGCTGTCAAGAGCATGTTATCAGGCTTTAAATCGCGGTGAACCACTCCACACGAGTGAAGATAAGCAAGGGCATCCGACGTTTGTAGCATCCATTGTAAATTAAGCTCTTCACTGCTTGGTCGGGTAAGGCGCTCGTTTAACAGCACAGTGGTCAGTCAAAATCAACATGTGAAGCCCTTGGGCATCCAAGAACTGGTCCGCTCCTTCGACGGCGATCACATTCTCGTGAGAGAGATCGTTGAGTGTCATAGCCTCCCGAATGGTATTGACAATTTCTGAAGCATCCTCGCATAGTATATCTTTTAAAGCATAAACTCTGGAAGAAGAAACCTCTTTCACTTTGTAGACGACTTGAAACCATTCATTTTGTTGGACGTCTCACAAAAGCTTGCTGCATTGTGTCAGTGACTTGCGCTCTTTGGACGTGAATGTTTTCGACGAAAATATAAAAAAAAAATTGTTGTATTAGTTGCGCGCTTATTCTACGGTGAGAAAGGATTTCTTAGAAAAGCGCGCATGTACCTTATTAGCATATTTCAACCGCTTTTCCTACAATTTCCAATTGCCTACTTGCCCAGCCTCCCTGGTGCTTAGTCAGCTGTCGCAAATTGTATGCAGTAATGACAAACAGTAAAATGTAAATATTACCCATTGTTTTGGACAATTCGTCCTTGTTTTTGCTGACATTGACATTTCTATATTTCTACTCTTTATTGTTGTATTTTTACATGTTAGCCGCGCGCGCTCTTAGCCTTGCGCCGCGCGAGGACTGGACATTAGTTAATTTAAGTCGCGCGTTCCGCGCGCAAGATGGCGCGTGGAATGACATAGACAGGTTTTGAGTTTTTTTTGCTTTTCGCCTCAAAGACAGTGTTCTCTTGTTGCTGGAAAAACAGTGTTTTGTGCTTCCAGTCTTGCCGGAAGCGATTGCCATTAAAAGCCAAGAAATCGTTAAAAACACCCATATATAGGTGGACGTGGATGTACGATTTTAATGCGTTTTAATGATTTTCCTGAAGTCTCCGGTATAACTAGTAAAAGGTCTCGTCGCGTCAGGAATATTGAGAGGTTTTTTTTTAATTCTGTAATGTTGCGTGACCACTGCATGGCTCAAATTTAAGCAAGTGTTCTCATAGAAACAGAGAATTTAGTTAGGTCCACATGGGATACAGAGATTTCGAATTTTGTTTTTGATTCATTTGTTTTCTCGATGAGAAACTGTAGTTGGCCAATCAAAGCTTCTCACTTGCGCAAAATTGTGCGGACCCAGTTCACTGTGTTCATACAAAGTGGACTATAAAAGTTTAAGAAATTGTTTCTTCGCTTTCTTTTACACAAAAAAGGGTTTCGATGAATAAAAATGTCTGAAAATATTTTCGTCCGACCAGCAACATGGCCAGAACATTTCGATTATGTTTAGGTAAATGTGCAAATGCGCGTGCGGTAACTGTCAGCCGGGCTTACGAAACTGAATGCCCACTGATATGACTCCATTCGCCAGGAAAACAAGTGACCTATTCAAACTGCGAGTTTTTTAAATTCGTTGAAGCAACATTGTTTATAATTACTACAATCGTGTAGGAGTTTTCTTTGATGCAGTCTTCACTTTGTTGTTTTGTGTCCAGTTGTTTTTGGTCGCAATATCTCCTGGCGATTGTCGTGATTAGTCCGAAGTTTATCCAATCGTCGGACAAATAATTTCCGTTTCTGAACATTTTCACAATTAAAGGAACGGGTTTTTCATGCACTTAAAAAACCTAGAGTGCCAGCGCTTGTCGTTGGATATGCATGGTAGTAGAAATCTCGCACCCTTGTACGGCGGCTCACTAAGAAAATTATGATAAATTTTTCGGTTACGTCCACTGGTGAGCCTGAGTCTGACCAAGTCAACATATATTACAAACTGACGTTAGAATGTCTGTCATAGCACATTGTAATTACATACTGCAAATACTATACTGTTGCTTATACATAAGTGTTACTGGAATTCTAATTACTAGCGCTTTTACTAATATATGTTTCGATTATTCTTGTATTTTGATTTCCTATCTGTCGGAAATACAGAAACTTATTCTTCGCGTAATCAGCTCTTTCAGCTCAAAGCCTGAAATAAACGCATACCTTAGAAGGTAATGATGGAAGTCCTGATAGATTTTACTACCCGTTGTGATTGTCAAAAATGTCTGAATTTATCTCGCTAGAGCTTGCACCACTTCTTGATAAACGATTTTTCAGCAAACCTGAGGGCTCTGGTTTATAGCTAAAGGGTGCTTTTCCTTTTGGCCCTACATTATAACTTTCGCTTTATCTCAGTAGTGTTCTACATATATTCAGGTTGTTCTCTGTTCTTCGCATGTATTTCTTACTCGTTCTGAACAGTGTTTTCTGTTCTCGTGAGTTTGCATTGTGAGCATGCGTGGCCGTGGAAATTCATTCTTTTTGTTTTTCATTCACAGATATCTTGTCGAGTCCAGTAAAACGAAACTTCAAGAATAGCCCTTTTCACGGTTAACTCTGCTCATTTGAATTACAATGGAATCTAGCATGTATGTGAGGCAATTTCGGGCTATTTTGTAGTTTTAGCCCCAAATTGCCTCGCATCCACGTTGGATAACATCGTAATGCAAATGAGAAAAATCAACCGTGAAAAGAACTATTGCAGAATCACCACCTTTTCTTTTGACGTTGAGCCAGAGCAACGCTGGACGTCAAGTTTTATAGTTAAGTAAGAAGGAATTTAATTCCATGGACGAAGCTCGTTCCGACTTCTAAAGTACGCGAGAACTAGCTAGTTATAACTGGAGTTTGTCGGAAAGCAGAACACAGTCAAAACGTACACCAGCACAAGATGTAACTAATTAATGTTTACGAAATTAATTTCCTTAAAGGAGAAGGTCATTCCAAAATGGCACCTTTTATCCTTTCATCAATAGAAAGGTAATGTAAACATTAGCTTTTTACCGAAGTTTCAGCCTCCAAAGAGCTTTCTATCCTTATGAAATCCTTGTTCAAAGTAGGCCAAAAATCGTGCACGGTCGCCGCTATTTTGGAATGTATTTAGCAGCCTGGCGATGCTTGCGTGACGCCATTGAGTTTAACCTGAAGTTTAGCGGGAAGCTTGAACACTCGACTCGTTCTTTTGCAGTTATGCCTTTTTGTTCAGCACCGTATTGCTCAAATAGATCTCAAAGGGACAGCAAAAAGGTATTTCGTTCCATCGTTTACCAGTAAAAAGAAAAAACTTGGCAAAGCAGTGGGCGAGACAAAAAGTTTTTGCCAAAAGAAGAACACTTGCATGTTTGTTCCGATCACTTTACTGATGACTGTTTTGAAGTGGACCACCGACATAATCTCCTCGGTTGTAAAACTCGCAAAAGAAAGAAAAAACCAGACGCAGTTGCAACTATTATGTAAGGTTTCATATTCAGCAATGATTACACCCACACACAAAAGAAATAAATAAACGAAATAGAAAACAGAGCAAGAACTCGTCGTATCCTGATACTGGTTGACAAAGTACCTTTAAGCTTGTTTTCTGACTTCGGTTCTTCAACACAACAAACGCACTCTCTTGCGGTCTTCCGCACTTCGCATCTTCCGCACAAGCACCAATTTGAGTTTAAAAGTCTTTCTGCACCCTCGTTTTCGTTATCAGAGCCATTGTTTCCTTGGTCAACGTTGCCTATGTAGGCAACGTTGACCAAGGAAACAATGGCTCTGTGTGTACTCTGCATGTACACGCTCGGGCTCGAAACGATACGGCTCAGCCATTTTCTCCAAACTCGCCCAAATTGCCTTGGTAGGTCCCGGAATCCATCCACAAAACGGCTAGAGAGACAACTTCACTCGTGTGCCTTTAAGTCTGCTACACAGCATGTTTGGCGACTCAGTCAGCATGAAACCACCACTAACCTCTGTTTTCTTTCAGAGGCTTGCACCTACCCACATTCCAGCTTAATGATGCCAGAATGGGGGCTTCTGCAGAGGAAAATGGCTTGAAAAACACTTATAAAGCGACGATTTTACCAGATTCGTGCTCGTGCACTCGCTCGAAACAAGCAACAACTGTCACTTGCATCAAGTGACAACTAGCCTGAGCCCACAGTTCCTTAAGACTGCAGATATTTTTATTTCATCTCCATTTATGGAGAAATTGAGTGGTTCAGTCTATTTATTGCCAAAAAGTCATTGAAAAAATAGCACAAACCTAGGATTCAAAGGGTTAACATGCCGCTTGAATTGATTATGACTAATCAATTAAGTGTTTTTACGTCAAGAATCAACCACCTCTACTTCCCCTATTTGAACAAATTTTGATTTATTCAATAGATTCTTGAATAAACAAAAAGGCTAGGAATCTATCCAATTGGTATCCAAATGTGGAGAATGTTTCATAGAGTTTAGTATGTTAAAATTAACAAATTACTAAATGAATACAATGACAAAAGACATTCAAGTATAAAGATGACACCTGTCCAAGCAAGTCCGAAAGAAAAATGAGAGTGTTGTTTATAAAAATCTGTACGGCGATCTAATTTACCCAAAACCAAAAGCGCTAAATTTTCAGTCGCTGATTTAGTATGTATTTCCTAATACAAGCGAAAAATCTTTGATAAAGGATATGAGAGTAATGGTCAGGAGGAATTCAAAATATCACAAATATTGTCTACAAACCCAATAACTTACCGATTAGTCGATTTGATGGGAGAAGAAATTAAAGAAGCTTTTATGAAGAATAGATTCAAATCTATATCAATCCATATTTCGAATTTAAAAAGTTATTCTTTAAGATTTGAAGAAAAGCCGAGCGCTCGTCAAATGGAGCGGTTATATTCAGATATTTAATTCGTGGGTTTCACTGAAATATTTGAAAGAACTATGAAAAACTGATTTACATAAGAGAGCGACATACCTTATTTAAACATGTCCCCCTCACTCTCACAAATCTTATATCATTCGTTTTCAGTTGAAAACAATAATTATAGAAAGAGTCCCACGCGTGGTACTTTTTTTTGTAAGAGAAATGCTCTTTGTGTTTTTTTCTTCATCTATTTCCGATGTTGACAACCACCTCTTTCAATTGTAAATTTATGATAGGAAATGTTATTAATTATTAACAGCTTTTTTCTCTCCTCCAAACATAATTTCATTTACTAAAAGGAGTGTCTTCATAACTCTTCATGCAATCTTTAAAAGGATTGGTTCCGTGGAGGCATTGAGGCCTTCAAGGCCCTATCTTAAGTCTGGGTCTGGACTAAATCTGCTTACAATCTCAGTTGCTTTGAACTTAACTGATCTTCGGCTCTGAAGACAAATTGACATAATTACGAAATTTGGCTAAAAACATTGGATGTCTCCTTCATCCAGAATTTTATTTCTTCTGCAGTATTCTCCAATGTTTGGTGAGCCTCGTCAGCGCTTGGTCGATCATCTTCGTTGTACTGCAAAGCTTTTAGAGTTGCACTTTGCATTTGTTTGGACCCTTGCGCTCGACTTGAAAATGCAGCTTTGATGCCTGGTGATCCTACCATAGCATACCCTAGGCCAACTTTCCCTCCAAACCATGCGGGACGCACAAATGCACCATAATACTTTTCTCCTCCAATCGTGGTAAAATCCCGCTCCAGTATCGCACTGAAGAGTGCACCAAGGGAAAAGACATCGGCTTTTTCTGTATAACGGCCCTTGAAAACTTCAGGTGCCATCCAGTATGGAGTACCAACTTTTGAGTTCAAGTAGTATTTAGTATAGTTTCCCAGCCATGATTCCTCGTCTAGTGGAGTGTTGATTTTGAGTGCGAGGTACTCTCGAGCCAAGCCAAAGTCGGCTAATTTGACATCCTCAGTCGAGGTCAAGAGCACATTTTCAGGTTTCAAATCTCGGTGAACCACACCACGTGAATGAAGGAAGGCAAGCGCTGCTGCACTTTGTCTCATCCATTTGAAGTTTACTAAGTTACTACTCGGTCGAGCCAGGCGCTTGTTTAAATTGCCGCCAGCGCAGTACTCGGTTAAAATCACCATTTCGAAATCGTCATAAACACTACAAAACCAGTCTGCTCCTATCACTTGGATCACATTCTCATGAGTGACTTGATTCAACGTTTCAACTTCGCAAATAGCATTGCGAATGGTATTGCGAATTCCCGATTGATTTACGCACAGGACATACTTTAACGCGTACTCTTTGGACGTTCGGTCGTTTGTAACTTTGTACTCGACCCCAAAAGCCCCCTCGCCAAGTTTCTGCCCAACTGTGTACACTTCATCTTCAACTTCAACCTTTGTCAGCTCGCTCTGCACTACTTGCATCATTATTACTCTGTTTATCAGACAGTATTGACTCTTCTTGTACCAGGGAAGAGAATTGATGTCATCAGTTGCTTATTCGCTTCGTAAAGCAGAAGGGCGGTTTCTAAGAAAACGCTCTCTGTTTTCGTTTAAACAAACTGGCGGGGGAGGGATAGGAGTGCGGAAACTGAGTTTTGAGAGGAGGGGCGGGGTGGGTAGTTGTACGGTTTTTACGGCGACGCCTGGACGGTCGTAGCTTTGCAGCTTCGATCAATCTGTTGGTAATGGAATTTAATATCACCAGTCGCTTATTCGTTTCGTAAATCGGGAGTGGGGTTTGTTAGTGAAGCGGTTTATCTAATTAATCTGGCAGGGGGAAGGGGTGGGGTATGGGGACTATGAGGTGTGAGGGGAGAGGTGAGTGGGTAGTTGTAAGCTTTTTAAGCCGATGTCGTGATAGTCGTAGTTTTGTAGCTTCAATCAACAGATGGTTGGACGGTCCGTAAACCGATCGAGTATTCATCCACGATCATATCGGCGTAGCTTTATTCAAGCCGCTCCTAGAGTCAGCTAAAATCCTGTCGGATTATGTGGGTTGATCAGCTTGTCCAAAATGCATAGTTTTCTGATGAAAACAAAAGACTTCCAGGAAAGCCCCCCTCTGCTACATGATATTTGATTAAGGAGACGGTTGAATTAAGCCAAGCGTAGTTTGAGTTAGTGCTGTTGAAATACGACCACCTATTGCCTTATAGAGGTTTATTGATCTGGAAATATACGAGTAACAAAATAATACAAAATGTTCTTTTTGGTTTTACGTCGTCAACGTCTTGTTCATCGCCAGAAAAGCATTGAACATTCTTAGTAATTTCATCCAGTTAGCATTTCACATACACTTGTTACTTCTCGAATCCGAAGACCCCTCCTGTGAAAGAGCAGGTGACTGTGTAATCCAACCACGTGACAAAAATTATCAATTTGTTTGAACGAAAGTTCAAGTAAACAATACATTTTCAGTTTTGGAGAAGGGGCTCCCGGACTTGGGTAACTGCGTTTGGATTTGTCTCAACATGACTTAAAGCTCCTACTTAAATATTAAACGCGAAATCCAACAAAACGCCTTAAACTCATAATTTAACCGCTTTTCCTAGAATTTCCAATTGGCTTCTTACCCAGCCTCCCTGGCTCTCAGCCAGCCGTCACAAATTATATGCGGCAGTGACTGAAAGAAAACGCAGCAGTAAAATGTAAATACAGATATCTATGTATAGCTAGACTTGGATGCACGAAATAAATGCGTTTTAATGACATTCCTGAAGTCTCCGGTAAGAGGTCCTCTTCGTCTTGAATATTGAGAACTCTTTTTTCGGTTTTAAAATTCTCTAATGTTGCGCGAGGGCTGAGTCAAATTTAAACCAGTGTTCCCGTAGAAACAGAGGATTCTGTTGGGTTTTTATGCCATACAGAGCTTTCGAGTTTTGTTTTTCGTTCATTTGATTTCTCAAGGAAAAATTTTAGTTGGCCAGTAGCTTGAAGCTTAATCACTCACTGTTTGTAAAATTCACGAGTCATACTCATACAAAGTAGACTGTAAAAAGTTCAAGAAATTGTTTCATCGCTTTCTTTTACACTCAAAATGTTCCCACGAATAAAATGTCCGAAAATATTTCCGTCCGACCAGCAACATAGCCAGAACATTTCGATTATGTTTAGGTAAATGTGCAAATGCGCATGCGCTAACTGTAAGCGGCGAACTGAATGGCCAACCGTATGACTCCATTCGCCATGATTACAAATTGACCAATTCAATCTGCGAGTTTTTGAAATTCGTTGGAACAACATCGGCTGTAAAATCTACAATCGTGTAGGAGTTATCTTTGATGCACTCTTCACTTTGTTGTTTTGTGTTCAGTTGTTTTTGGTCGCCATATCTCCTGTACGATTGTTGTGTTGTGAACTTCAACTGTCCAAGCGAAACTGTTTTCAATGAATTTAACATGAGTGATTTGTTGTATCCCCTCAGAGTGTTAAGTCCGAAATTTCGAGAAAAAACGTCCGAGATGTGCCAAGAAATCGTCCGAAAGTTTTTAGTCCAAAGTGTATCCAATTTTCGGACGAATATTTTTTGTTACTGAACGTTTTCCTAATGGAAGGAACGGGCAGTGCCAGCGTTTGTTGTTTGCTTCGTTGGATAAGCATGATAATGGCAGTCTCGCACCCTTGTGGGGCGGCTCACTAAGCAGATTATGATAAATTTTGGGTCCACTGGTGAGTCTGAGTCTGACCAAGTCAACATTACAAATTGACTTTAGAATTTCTGTCATAGCACATTGTAATTACATACTGCAGATACTATACTGTTGCTTATACATAAGACTTATTGGAATTCTGATTACTAGCGCTTTTACTATAGCTAATATATGTTTCGATTGTTCTTGTATTTTTATTTTGTATCTGACGGAAATACAGAAACTTATTCTTCGCGTAATCAGCTCTTTCAGCTCAAAGCCTGGAACTAAACGTATTCCTCAGAAGGTAATGCTCGAAATCCTGATAGATTTTACTACCCGATGTGATTGTCAAAATGTCTGAATTTATCTCGCTAAAGCTTGCACCACTTCTTGATAAACAATTTTTTAGCAAACTTGAGGGCTCTGGTTTATAGCAAAAGGTTGCTTTTCCGTTATATTCTTTTGGCCCTACATTATAACTTTGACTTTATCTCAGTAGTGTTTATATTGGGGTTGTACTCTATTCTGTGCATGTATTTCCTATGCGTTCTGAACAGTGTTTTCTGTTCTCGTGCTTTCGCATTGTGAGCATGCGTGGCCGTGGAAATTCATTCTTTTTGTTTTTCATTCACAGATCTCTTGGCGAGTCCAGTGAAACGTAACTTCAAGAATTCCAGAATCACCACATTCTCTCCCGACGTTGAACCGGAGCAACGCTGGACGTCAAGTTTTATAGTACGGAGGAATTTTATTCCATGGACAAAGCTCGTTACAACTTCTAAGGTACGCAAGAACTAGCTTGTTGTAGCTAGAGCCCGTCGGAAAGCAGAACACAGTCAAAACGTACACTAGCATAAGTTTATTATATCTCCAGAAATAATCAAGATGTAACTAACTAATGTTTACAATTAATTTCCTTACGTACTACATGCTGTATGGGTACGTGATACTTTGCGACATCTAAAAAAACCTAACCTGAAACAATTTCCTGACAGTCCTAGGAACTTTTGCTTCCACAACATAACAGATCTGATAAGAAGTAACACACACGGCAAGGCTCTGAGGCATGGGCGCATTATGGAACCAGGCCCGAGACTCAGGTGACGATGAATATCATGTTCTTTAACCATCTCTCTTATTGAAAAATAATGCTGTAACACTTGGGCGCTACACTTGCACCCAGATTTCTGTTACGTGCCGGCAAATTATTAATTGATGTTAAGACGGATTGACACAAATTACATTTCCCTTTCAAATTTTAATCACGTAGAAAAGCGTTCCAGAAGAAAACAATGAGAAGCTGATAATGAAAGTACAACTCAGTTCGTTGTAAAACGAAAAAATATTATGCTTTCTTTAAGCGTGATATTCTAACACACGAGTCTATCACGAGATGTTCACATGCACAGAACGTTTAAGTTAAAAGTTGCATGAAATAGCGAAACTTTTGTTTGAAACTACATGTCTACGTTTTTATAATATTTATAATAGAAACACGAAGTGTCCGTAAATTATTTTTCACATTCGTTCCTCCTTAAATCTCGACGTCCTCGTCGATTAAAAATAGTTAGGTAAAGTACTCAGTTTAATTAAGTCATTTTAGTCGTGCACCACATTTGTGATCCCGAATGAATACAAGCGAAAAGCAGAAAGGCATAAAAGGTAGTTACGGATATTAGCTATTTTGGTAGAGTAAATGTGGTTAGACATGTTGTGTTCTTAAGGGTAATGACGCCCTAAAACACATTGAATGAATTATAAAAGCTACTTTCAGTCTTGTTTATGTATAGTTAGCTTTTCAGTTACAGTAAATGTCTAGTTGCCACCTCCTCACTTCGTGGTGTGTTGCAGATAAGCGTTCTCAAAGCTGTCGTTGCTGTTCTGACGGTTGATTTTAAAAATATGATAGTTTCAGTCTTCGAAACACTTGCATGAACATCATAGTTATGGTCTGCGAATAATGTGTTGAGCACCCGGTCGGTCATGTGGGTGATAACTCAAAGCATTTAACGCTGATTTTTGCATCAAGAGACTCCAACCTTGTGCTTGACTTGAAAATGCAATGGTGATATTTGGGCCATGCATGGCCAAAGCTTTACCAAGACCAACTTTGCCGACCGAAGGATTAATCGTGAAGGCACCATAGTACGATTTTCCCATTCACCATTTTGTAATCTCGCTCCTAGATGGCAAAAAAGATAACACCAGGGGAAAAAACGTAGGCTTTCTCTATGTAATGGCCAGTGAACACTTCAGGAGCCATCCAGTATGGCGTGCCAGCGGCTGTGTTAATGTAGTGCTGTGTGTAGGCGGTAATCCATGAGCCATCGTCGCGCTGTACACAGGTTTGCTTGAGTGCGATGTACTCTCGAGCCAAACCAAAGTCGGCCAGCTTGATGTCATTGGCTTCCGTCAAAAGCACGTTTTCAGGCTTAAGATCACAGTGAACCACTCCTTGGCGGTGGAGATAGGCAAGCGCTGCGGTTGCTTGACGAAACCACTTCAAATTCATCTCCTCACTGCTTGGTCGGTTAAGACGGTCGTTCATGTTTCCCCCACCGCAGTACTCAGTCAAAAATCAGCATGTGAAGGCCTTGGGAAACATGATACTGGTCTGCTCCTATCATAGCGATTACGTTCTCGTGAGAGATTTGTTTCACTGTGGCAACTTCGCGGAAAGCATTACGAATGGCCGCTCGATCAGGCTTACATAAAATATATATTTTAAGGCGTACTCTTTGGACGTCCTGTCGTTTTTAACTTTGTACAGGACGCCGAAAGCCCCCTCGCCAAGTTTCTGCCCAACTGTGTACACTTCACCTGCAACTTGAACCTTTATTGGCTGGCTCTGCAAGGGTTGTATCATTTTTACTCTGTTTATCGGACAGAATTTACTTTTCTTGTACCAGGGAAGATAATATATATCACCAGTCTCTTACTCGGTTCGTAAAGCGGAAGGGTTGTTGCTAAGAAAACGCTCTTTGTTTTCTTAGCAAACGGGCGGGGGAGGGACAGGGGAAGGGAGACTGTGAGTTGTGAGGGGACGGGCAGGGTGGGTAGTTGTAAGGTTTTTACGGCGACGCGTGGACAGTCGTAGTTTTGCAGCTTCGATCAATCTGTTGTTTAGGAAATTTGATATTACCAGTCGCTTATTCGTTTTGGATATCGGGAGTGCAGTATCTTAGTGCATAAAAGGCTCTCAGTTTATCTAATTAATCTGGCAGGGGAAGGGTTGGGGTGTAGGGACCGTGAGGTGTGAGGGGAGAGGTGCATGAGTGGGTAGTTGTAAGCTTTTTAAGCCGATGTCGTGATAGTCGTAGTTTTGTAGCTTCAATCAACAGATTGGTCGGACAGTCCGTAAACTGATCGAGTATTCATCCACGACATATCGGCGGAGCCTTTTTGAAGCCGCTTCTAGAACTAGCTAAAATCCTGCCGGACTATGTGGGTTAATCAGCTAGTCCAAAATGTATAGTCTCCCGATGAAAACAAGAGGCTTCCAGGAAATACCCCCACTACTACAAGATGTTTGAGACGTTTGAATTAAGTCAAGCGAAGTTTGAGTGAGTGCTATTGAAATACGACCACCTTTGCCTTATACAGGTTTATTGATCTAGAACTGTGCGAGTTATAAAATAATACAAAATGTTCTTTTTAGGTTTACATCGTTAGCGTCTTGTACATCGCCAGAAAAGCATTTTAAACTTTACATGGGATACACTCGTTACTTCTCGAATCCTAAGACCTGTTACGAGAGATTTCATTTCACTTTAATCCCGGACTTTAATACGTTTGGCAAGCGCGTTTCAATAGCTTGGCATTGAAATTGAATATTTAATCAGGTAGTGAATAACAATAGCTGGTATGTCTTGAAACGAATATTTAATCAACTTGAATGTATCCGCGAGAAGTGTACTTTTCTGTTGCATTAACAAATGTAGACTAGTGATTTACCATTCGTTATGTTACTGGTGTTTTCGCTTTGTTGCGTGAAATTTAGCTGTTTAGCTTTTGTAGTTTTCGGTTTTGGTCGTTCGTTCATTACAAACCAGCATAGAGTTTTCAAACACAGAGCTCTTATTTTATCAAGTTCGACATTTGGCTTGTACACGTGTAAGAGCACATGTACTTTGCTCGATCACGCGAGTCCCTAAAGCCCTCTGTCCTGTAATCTTACGACTCAGCAATTCTTTTGATGAACGTTCTTTTCCGCGAACAAAGTTCAATATTCTTTGTTAAGGATGTAGTCCGGAAAAGTACTCTCCCAAATAAGGAACCCCTAACAATTAAACGCACGTGAAAGTAATACAGTCGAACCTGAATATAACGGCCACCCTCGGGACTTGAGGAACTGGCCGCTTAATACAGGATACTAATACTTAATTTTCAATGGCGCATCATACAAAATCATTTCATGCAAGGATACAGTAGGACAATCAACACTCTTTCAAGCGATCAACACTTTAAACAAAGTTCAGTGCCAACTTGTAACTTAATGGTATAATATACGTAACATTGTGTAAAAGTACTTTGCGGTAAATTTTTCTCTACTCTTCTACGGTATACAGCACTGTATTTCTATGACTTACAGTTCACAATAAAATATCTCATTCCGTCATTTCATAGTTGTTACGTTCGAAGTGGAGTTATGAAGAACTTTATAGTTCATAGACCACTGGCTCGAATGAAAATAAACTTTATATAAATACAACCTTCATCGACGCCATCTTCAAAATAACGCAGGGGTAATTAATAATCCCAAGGAGTATTTTTTGACAAAATAGTAAACCGAAGAGTATTAAAAAAAAAAGACTTTCGTGCCCTCCTTCAAGTGAAGAGAAGCTTAGAAATCATCTGCTACGTCCGATTTACTTACAACCCTAACCGGACAGCGCGATTAAGAAACTTTCGACTGGAGTCGTTTTATACAGCCAAAACACCACATAACATGATAACCACAGTTTGATCTTGGATCGACGTTGTTGGCGTATTTGTTATGGTCCTATGCCTTGTTGTGTATGCACTCTCTAATCCGGCTACGATTATTACTAGTACTAAGAATTCTACTGCACAGGCTATTTCTCTAGACCGTTTCTTATTCACGAGTTGGCTCATGGGGCCCTTTGATTTTGAGTTGTCTGGATATTTCTTCATCGATTTTTGTCAAAATTGTCTCTCAGAAGCAAATTTCTAGAGTTGCTATTTGGTTCTCTCTCCTTGAGATTATCATTAGCTAGTGATGTACAAAAACTGAACTTTTCAGACATTCAACAAACTGTGTGGTTGTACCTGTTTTTAATACCATACTGAGCGTAACAGGACGGGCTGCAGTTAATTTTAAACAAGATATTGCAATTAATATTTCAATCATGCACTAAAGTGGTTGAAAACGTAATCTATGACCCCCAATTCGGATTACTTAAGTTCGGAAGCTCTACCACAGAGCTAAACTGAGGAGCTTGGCCAAGCTCCCACGAGTGTCCTGTAGCTCAGTGAGAGAGCATCGGAAGGTCTTTGGTTCGACTCCTGTTGGGAGAACTTGGATTTTCTTTTTCCGAGTATGCCTTTGTCACTAACTGAAAAATTAATCAATCAAGCGCTTTATTTTGTACAAAAACAGAAATATACGCAGTTGATATTTAGGAATACTGCCAGGGTACGAATAACTATTTTTACTACAGAATAATAGCTTATCTACAGTGTTAAGAAAATCATAATATCTTGCAGTTACCTACAATCGTGGACAAAACTTGTTAAGAAAACTGCGAATTTTGCGCATATATTTCAATCTACTTTAAAGAAAACACCGCCTGGAGAGTACCAAACCTTCACTTCCCCCTCCCCCTAACTCAATGTTGCTTGAAGGCCATTTATGAAGGGGGGGGGGGGGGGCGGGGGGCTGTGTTGTTGATGTATCACTGCAGCGGTCGACTTTGGATATCGACTAAAAGTTTCTTAACAGTTTTGTCCACGATTGTAGCAGCAGTCAAAAATGGCTCGCGGGGATCGGGTGGCCATGGATAAGAGCTATAAAAAGTACTTAAAGGAGTGTCTTCATGCAATCTTTAAAGAGTTATTAAAGTAAAAAATAATTACGGAGAAAAGAGAGAATTATATATTTGGTGCCGTGGAGGCATTTAGGTCTTCAAGGCCCTATTTTAAGTCTGGGTCTGGACAAATCTGTTTACAATCTCAGTCGCTTTGAGCTTAACTGATCTTCGCCTCTAGAGACAAATTGACATAATTACGAAAGCGGGCTAAAAACACTGAGATGTCTCCTTCATCCAGAATTGTATTTCTTCGGCCAAATTTTCCAATTTTTGGTGAACCTTGTCAGCGCTTGGTCGATCATGTTGGTTGTACTGCAAAGCTTTTAGAGCTGCTCTTTGCATTTGTTTGGACCCTTGCGCTTGACTTGAAAATGCAGCTGTGATGTTTGGTAAATCTACCATTGCATGCCCAAGGCCAACTTTCGCTCCAAAAAGTTGACCTAATTGAGACATAAACACAAACGCACCATAATACGTTTCTCCGCCAATTGTGATAAAATCCCGTTCCAGGATTGCAAAAAAGAGCACACCAAGGGAAAAGACATCGGCTTTTTCTGTGTAACAGTTCAAGAAAACTTCAGGTGCCATCCAGTATGGAGTACCGACGTTTGAGTTCATGTAGTATTTAGTATAGTTGCCCAGCCATGAACCATCGACTAGTGGAGTGGTGGTTTTGAGTGCGAGGTACTGTCGAGCCAAACCAAAGTCGGCTAATTTAACATCCTCAGCCGAGGTCAAGAGCACATTTTCAGGTTTCAAATCTCGGTGAACCACTCCACGTGAATGGAGGAAGGCAAGCGCTCTTGCACTTTGTCTCATCCATTTGAAGTTTACAAAGTCGCTACTCGATCGAGCCAGGCGCTTGTTTAAATTGCCACCAGCGCAATACTCGGTCAAAATCAGCATGTTGAGACCTTCAAAACTAAGGCCTGCTGCTATCACTGCCACCACATTCTCATGAGTGACTTGATTCAACGTTTGAACTTCGTGAATAGCATTGAGAATTTCCGATTGATTTACGCACAGGACATATTTTAACGCGTACTCTTTGGACGTCCTGTCGTTTGTAACTTTGTGTACGACGCCGAAAGCCCCCTCACCAAGTTTCTGCCCAACTGTGTACACTTCACCTTGAACTACAGCTTTTGTTGGCTGGCTCTGCAAGGGTTGCATCATTTTTACTATGTTTATCAGACAGAATTTACTCTTCTTGTACCAGGGAAGATAATATGTATCACCAGTCGCTTAATCGCCTCTTAAAGCGGAAGTGCTGTTTCTCAGAAAACGCGCTCTGTTTTCTTAGCAAACGGGGGGGGGGGGGGGGGGGATGGGATAGGAGTGCGGAGACTGAGATGTGAGAGGAGGGGCGGGGTGGGTAGTTGTATGGTTTTAACGGCCACGCCTGGACGGTCGTAGTTTTGCAGCTTCGATTAATATGTTGGTTAGGGAATTTAATATCACCAGTCGCTTATTCGTTTCGAAAATCGGGAGAGCGGTTTGTTAGTGAATCGGTTTATCTAATTAATCTGGGAGGGGAAGAGTTGGGGTGTGGGGACTATGAGGTGTGAGGGGAGAGGTGAGTGGGTAGTTGTAAGCTTTTTAAGCCGACGTCGTTATTGGCGTAGTATGGTAGCTTCAATCAACAGATTGGTCACGCAGTCCGTAAACCGATCGAGTATTCATCCACGAGCATATCGGCAGAGCTTTTTTGAAGCCGCTCCTAGAACTAGCTAATATCCTGTCGGATTATGTGGGTTGATCAGTTTGTCCAAAATGCATAGTTTTCTGATGAAAACAAAAGGCTTTCAGGAAAGCCCCCCACTGCTACAAGATATTTGATTAAGGAGACGGTTGAATTAAGTCAAGCGTAGTTTGAGTTAGTGCTGTTGAAATACGACCAACTATTGCCTTATATAGGTTTATTGATCTGGAAATATGCAAGTAATAAAATAATACAAAATGTTCTTTTTAGTTTTACATCGCCAACGTCTTGTACATCGCCAGAAAAGCATTGGACATTCTTAGTAATTTCACCCTGTTAGCATTTCAATTTTAAACTTTACATGGGATAGACTTGTTACTTCTCGAATCCGAAGACCCCTCCTGTGGAAGAACAGGTGACTGTGTAATCTAACCACGTGAGAAAAATTATCAATTTGTTTGAACGAAAGTTCAAATGAACAAAATTTTTTTCAGTTTTGGAGAAGGAGCTCCCGGACTTGGGTAACTGCGTTTGGATTTGTCTCAACATGGCTTAAAGCTCCTACTTAAATATTAAACGCGAAAGCCAACTAAACGCCTTGTGAAAACTGTGGTACCTTATCTAATTAATCTGCACCGAACCCAACGAAGCTTTGTGTAAATTAAATCTATTGACGTTCTTCAAGAAAAGGTCTCAGCGTTACGTAATTATACAGTAAGATCTGAGAGCTTCTGTTAACCAGGATTCTAGTTTCTCTTCCAATAGCTCTTCTTGAACCTCCGCGGCACTATGAGGTGTGAGGGGAGAGGTGAGTGGGTAGTTGTAAGCTTTTTAAGCCGATTTCGTGATAGTCCTAGTTTTGTACCTTCAATCAACAGATTGGTCAGACAGTCCGTAAACCGATCGAGTATTCATCCACGACATATCGGCGGAGCCTTTTTGAAGCCGCTTCTAGAACTAGCTAAAATCCTGCCGGATTATGTGGGTTAAACAGCTAGTCCAAAATGTATAGTTTCCCGATGAAAACAAGAGGCTTCCAGGAAATACTCACACTACTACAAGATGTTTGAGACGTTTGAAGTAAGTCAAGCGAAGTTTGAGTGAGTGCTATTGAAATACGACCACCTTTGCCTTATACAGGTTTATTGATCTAGAACTGTGCAAGTTATAAAATAATACAAAATGTTCTTTTTAGGTTTACATCGTTAACGTCTTGAACATCACCAGAAAAGCATTTTAAACTTTACATGGGATACACTTGTTACTTCTCGAATCCCAAGACCTGTTACGAGAGATTTCGCGTTTCACTTTAATCCCGGGCTTTAATACGTTTGGCAAGCGCGTTTCAATAGCTTGGCATTGAAATTGAATATTTAATCAGGTAGTGAATAACAATAGCTGGTATGTCTTGAAACGAATATTTAATCAACTTGAACGTAACCGCGAGAAGTGAACTTTTCTGCCGCATTAACAAATGTAGACTAGTGATTTACCGTTCGTTATGTTAGTGGTGTTTTCGCTTTGCTGCTTGAAATTTAGCTGTTTAGCTTTTGTAGTTTTCGGTTTTGGTCGTTCGCTTTCATTACAAACCAGCATAGAGTTTTCAAACACAGAGCTCTTATTTTTTCAAGTTCGACATTTGGCTTGTACACGTGTAAGAGCACATGTACTTTGCTCGATCACGCGAGTCCCTAAAGCCCTCTGTCCTGTAATCTTACGACTCAGCAATTCTCTGAATTCTTTTGATGAACGTTCTTTTCCGCGAACAAAGTTCAATATTTTTTGTTAAGGATGTAGTCCGGAAAAGTACTCTCCTAAATAAGGAACCCTTAACAATTAAACGCACGTGAAAGTAATACAGTCGAACCTGAATATAACGGCCACCCTCGGGACTTGAGGAAGTGGCCGCTTAATACAGAATCACTAAAAATACTCACTGGGCGTGGTTTTCAATGGCGTATCACACAAAATCATTTCATGCAAGGATACAGTAGGACAATCAACACTCTTCCAAGCGATTAATACTTTAAACAAAGTTCAGTGCCAACTTGTAACTTAACGGTATAATATACGTAACATTGTGTAAAAGTATTGTGCAATAAATTTTCCTCTACTCTTCTACGGTATACAGTGCCCTATTTCTGACTTACAGTTCACAATAAAATATCTCATTCCGTCATTTCATAGTTGTTACGTTCGAAGTGGAGTTATGAAGAACTTTATAGTTCATAGAACAACTGGCTCGAATGAATATAAACTTTTTATAAATACAACCTTCATCGACGCCATCTTCAAAATAATGCAGGGGTAATTAATAATCCCGAGGAGTATTCTTTGACAAAATAGTAAACCGAAGAGTATTAAAAAAAAAGAGACTTTTGAGCCCTCCTTCAAGTGAAGAGAGGCTTAGAAATCGTCTACTATGTCCGATTAACTTACACTCCAACAAGACAGCGCGATCAAGAAACTTTCGACTGGAGTCGTTTTATACAGCCAAAACACTCCGCATAACATGATAACCAAAGTTTGATCTTGGATCGACGTTGTCTTCTATTTGTTATGGTCCATTGAAAATCGGCCTTGTACTTAGAATTCTACTGCGCGGACTATTTCTCTAGAACGTTTCTTATTCACGAGTTGGCTCATGGGGTCTTTTGATTTTGAGTTGTCTAGATATTTCTTCATCGATTTTTGTCGAAATTGTCTCTCAGGAGCAAATTTCTAGAGTTGGTATTTGGTTCTCTCTCCATGCGATTAATATTTATTCAACTAGTGACGTACAAGAACTGAACTTTTCAGACATCAAACGAACTGTGTGGTTGTACCTGTTTTAAATACCATACTGAGTGTTACAGGACGGGTTGCTGTTAATTTCAAACAAGATATTGCAATTAATATTTCAATCATGCACTGAAGTGGTTGAAAACGTAATCTATGACACCCAATTCGGATTACTTAAGTTCGGAAGCTCTACCTGACAGAGCTAAACTGAGGAGCTTGGCCAAGCTCCCACGAGTGTCCTGTAGCTCAGTGGAAGAGCATCGGAAGGTCTTCGGTTCGACTCCTGTTGGGAGAACTTTTTTTTCCGAGTATGCCTTTGTCACTAACTGAAAAATTAATCAAGCCAATCAAGCACTTCATTTTGTACAAAAACAGAAATATACGCAGTTGATATTTAGGAATACTGCTAGGGTACAAATAACTATTTTTACTACAGAATAATAGCTTATCTACAGTGTTAAGAAAATCATCATATCTTGCAGTTACCTGCAATCGTAACGAAACTTGTTAAGAAAACTGCGAATTTTGCGCATATATTTCAATCTACTTTGTCCACGTTTTGTCCACGATTGTAGCAGCAGTCAAAATGCCTTGCGGTGATCGGGTGGCCATGGGTTAAGAGCTATAAAAAGTTCTTAACGGCAACGCAACGAAGGGGACTGCGAGAGACGACTGGGAACGAGTCTGTATATATCGTCGTATAATTTGTGTAGTGTTCTTATACCGTACCTTGGAAAAAAACATATTTCCTATAGTCTGAAAAAGGTTCTCTGTAAGATATTGTAATCTGTTTCTGTTTGAGGAAGAATCTTCAAATCCACACAAGGCTTCTCTTCACTTATCGGCTGAGGAGATGGCTGTAGGGAATGGTCGGAGTAGAAGTACTTCCAGTTACGAGGGTAGTCTCAATTATTACGGGCGTTAATAAACCATGACTGGAAGATTGCTAATAAATGTTGCTTAGGAGTAACACCTTGCAATGCGACAATAAACTAGATAGATACTTTATTAGGCAAAGAATTCGTGAAAGTTATCATCTTTACAACAAAGCTGTGCGTCTTAAGTCAATCTATGGAAATTAAAAATATCACAAATAAAAAAATTGAAATTGTAACACCTATAACAAACAGGTCGAGAGTAAATCTATAAAACTTGAACTACTAAAAGATTCGTACAATACAGAATTAACTCTAATATAATAAGCATTTCGCCACGTAGTATTTTTGAGCTCCCTCTAAATTATATGTGGAATTGCACGATTAAATATGCCACGAAGTTTATTTGTTATGGTCGTTCGCTGATAATTAGCAATTATTTCACGATGACGCATTGGATATGAGATGATAGATAGCCAACTAGGCGCGTAGCACGGAGCAGAACTGATAATAAGTGGACAATTATGGCTTAGGTATGTTTGAGTTTGTCGCACAAGCGCGAGTGGAATAATTGTTGTATTAAAAACAACTGAGAAATGTTGCTCGATCTTGCTAGTTTCGCTTTGCAAGAACAACCAGAAAACAATGTAATGGTCGCTATTTCTCGGGCATGATATAATTGCTGATATCCCACGGCCGCTAAGCCAATCAAAACTCTGGAATTGCATTGTCCATTGATCACGTTTTTAATAAAATGTACTGGTATTTTGGAAACCAGTGGATAGTGCCTTTCGTGCGCTCTGATTGGTTCCTCAGACTCAGGATAGTATTTCCTATTCACATGCTTTATTTGTTTATTTATTTATACACGAACAATTATCATTGTACAATATGAACCTTTATAAAAAATTATAGGGAATAGTAACTGGTTTACATGATTGCCGTGTGGGAATCCAAAGAACAGCAGTGCAATTTGCCTTCTTTTTGCAATTGAGTCCCACTGTCTCAGAGTTTGAACGGCACGACTATTGGAAAAACGACGTTTCATGTACTCCTTTCTAGGCTTAGGTAAGTTTCAGTTTGTTCTTCGAATTTCTCAAAGCATAATTAGTGTCGTATTCAGAAAACATGTTGCGAAGTTACACTTGCGGGTGATTATGTAGAGACTCAACATCATAATGGTTTGTGCTTTTTTCAATGATAAACTAACTTATCCTACTGAAGAGTGTTAAGAGGAAGAGAAGAACAATCTTGATAACTTGGTTTTGTTTTAACTCTAGCAGTCCGATGTTGAAGTCTTTTAAGCTTTTCGCCTAAAGGATAACTTAAACCATCACAAAAAGTGTAGCGATAATCCAAATGTGGTTGGATGAGGGCATGATAGATTTTTATAGTAGCTGTGTCTAGGGATATGAATGGCTGCTGTCTTTAAAGGGCACCTATGCCAGAGGATACTGAGAAATTTCACAAACGTGTTTTTTCCAGGTCAGCTTTTCGTCAATAAAAACGCCTAATGACCTAGTACGCTTCTTAACTTAGTTGATAATTTCCCTCTTAATTTGGATATCCATGGTCAGTTGTAACGTTAACCTTTGGTGGGAAGCTATCAACATAAATTCTGTTTGAGCGGCAGTATTCAGCCAATGAGTTTTAAAAGTTTCGTAATCCACAGTTTATCTCTTCTTAAGGGAAATTATCAAGATCAGAGACAGCAAGGGTAGTATTGGTATCATCAGCTTACATCCTAGGCACAGCCCTTCTAAAGCAGTCTGAGAAAAAGTAAGGGGCCTAGGATGGATCCCTGGTGAACTCTACAAATGATTGGTTTTGCCTGAGAAAGACCATTGACCTTACACTTTTGGGTGCAATTAGTAAATCTGACGACTTGAAACACTTCTAGGAGTTGCGATTCATCGCGCAATATAATGTTATGAGTGTAAACGGCCTTTTTTGGGTGGTCTAAGAAAATGACACTATTGAGGAGACGATTATCAATATTCCAGATATCCTGGTATGCCCTAGATTTCGCACGTGAGGTTTTCGGCAGTTTGTCACAATGAAAGTTATAGCCTCTTTCGCAGACGCTCTTTCGGTTCGTCACGCAATCTTTCGTCTGCATCAGAGGGTATGTATGCACTGTCGCGCAGTAAGAAAAGAAATCAAAAACTATCCAGTGGAAAAAGTTGAGAAGTTGTGATATTATAGAGGATGACTAAAGGAGACAATTATCCAAATTTCAGGCCTGTACGTCTCCCCAAACGTCAGATATCCGTCGAAATGTTTTGCAGAAATTTACAGAGCCCAGTATGGATCCGCCATCTTGGTGTACCTCCGTGGAACACCAATATGGCGGCCGAAAAATAGTGTTAACATCTGGAACTCACTTTGGCTATTGAGCGACTGATTAGCATTACTGAACACCAAACCACTTACATAAGCACTTTCTCTAGTGTTCTAACTTCTAAAAGGCTGAAAATAATGAGATAAGCATATATTTTGCAACAAAGTCGATCGAAGCTCTTTGTCACGCAACTCCATAACCGTGAAATTCAAACTACTCTGATTTCCAAACGAAGGACGTTATGGAGCTGTAAAATTTTAAACAGTCATAAATATACGGCGTCTTATGCCTAATGAGGATAAAACTTTCGAGGCTCTTTAGTTTTGGGTTTTAGGAAATTATGACGTCACATGAATTCGCTCTATACGACTGCTAATAAAGTTACTAGCACGTTCTGGCTCACTGGTTTGGCCGATAACTAAAAGAATTATTTCACTTTGTGTGCGTAAATAGTGGTCACCTCGTCGCGAATACCAACGGCGATCCTCTACTTTAGTAAGTAATTCATGATTAGTTTACACCAAGGGGTAAACGCTCCCTTAGCTAGTATTATTTATTAATCAGCATTAAAAGCCCCACTGCAGAAAAAACCTTGCAAAAAAAATATTTGGGGATATAATACGTCAAGAGGAAGCCTTAACCAGGCGGTGATAAGTTTGATCTTCCTGTGGCGGTGAAGAGTTTATAATCCACTTCTACACTTCTACACTTCTACAAAGGAGGCAATTTGATCAAGTTGTTTAATTTGAAGAAACGAACGTGGGAGGGGGGGGGGGGGCACTTTTGGCTCTAACCTGAGAAAAATACAACAACGCGACTTACGTAATGATTATATCAATAGCACGCATCATATTATTTGAAGAAGAATCACGAGAATTGTGGTACCGTGGAGAACAGTTTCCTGCGTGAAAAACAGTTTGTTCAATATGTTTCGACGATCTTGTAAACTCTGGGTTTCTTATTGGATCGCACAGTAAGCCCTAGAAATCGCTGTCATCCAGAATCGTAGATCGTCCTCGGTGTCTTGAAACACTCTCGTTATCTCTGCAGCACTGGGTCGATTGTCTTTGGTGTACTGTAAGGCATTGAGAGTTACGTCTTGCATAGCGTTGGATCCTCGTGCGTCGCGTGAAAATACAATGTCGATGTCTGCATCAAATTTTGCCATTGCATACCCCAGACCAATTTTGCCGGCACGAGGAACACGAACGAACGCACCGTAACATCTTTTTCCATTAATCGTGATGAAATCTCGTTCCAGGATCGCGAAAAAGAGAACACCCAAGGAAAACACGTCTGCTTTCTCTGTGTAATGCTGGTGATAGAACTCCGGAGCCATCCAGTGTATTGGGCCAGTGCCTGAGGTCATATAATGCTGAACATAGCTGGTCGTCCACAAGCCGCCTCGTCGAGTGTTGTTTCGTTTTAGTGCAATGTACTCTCGAGCCAAACCAAAGTCGGCCAGCTTTACATCCTCCTCGGCGGTCAAGAGCACGTTATCTGGCTTTAAATCGCGGTGAACCACTCCACATGAGTGAAGGTAAGCAAGGGCAGCCGCTGTTTGACGCATCCATTTGAAATTCATTAAGTCATTACTTGGTCGAGAAAGGCGCTCGTTCAAGTTTCCCCCTGCACAGTATTCGGTCAAAATCAACATGTGAAGGCCTTGATCATCACGGAACTGGTCTGCTTCTATCACAGAGATCACGTTGTCGTGACAGATTTGGTTCAGCGTTTCAACCTCGCGAATAGCATTATGAATTTCTGAAGCATTTAAACAAAGAACATCTTTTAACGCATAGACACTGGACGTTTCCTCGTCTCTAACTTTGTAAACGACACCAAAAGCCCCGTTTCCAAGCCTCTGCTGCAGAATCAGTGCGTTGTCTCCAACGTAAACCCTCTGCGGTTGACGTACAAAGGCTCTTTGCATCATGCCACTGCTCTGAACTCTCTGCATGACAATATTGATTCACAAGTGAAAACAAGATCGACAATCAGTCACTCGATCCGATCAATGCGGAAAAATGATTTCTAAGAAAACGTCTTCCTTTCTTAGAAAACAGTACGCTGTGGGGGAGGTGGTGGGGGAAAGGGGGCGGGGGTGTAAGGAGAGAGATGGGGGCCCAAGCGGAAACGTGGTGGGTGGTTAGATCCACACTTCAAACCACACGATCCTGTCTGTTGCTGCTATAAAATGTCGTATTCTCTTCTGCATTTTCTTAAGTGTACATGTCGGCATTTGAGAATTTTGGCTCTACAAGCTACGCAGTTCCTAAGCAAGGCGCTCTGAAATTATTTCTTAAAGGTCAAGCCAGGATTTTGAAAGTTAGTTAGCTAAGAATTTTGTGCAGTTTGAAGTAATCTGTCTCCTGTAGTCAATCGAATGACGCTTGTAAGAGCATTAAAATTTGAATTGGTCAGTGAATCACACCCACCTCTGTGACTTTTATTACCAAGACGAAACCCTTGTTACGAGAGTTCCTCGACTATTCTCACTTATTTTTGGTGTCCTAGGCCTTGACTTGATCCTCCTTACGGTCTGTGGTGCATAAGACTGACACCAGAGCTCTCCTCGTCCTGTGCGTGTTTGGTCATTTCGTTTCTGTGGCCATTGAATGTGGTATACTGCGATGAGGTCGCTGGCCCCACGCGCAGTTTGGCAGAGCTCTGTTAGCCGTCATGACCCATTACCGCCTCGTGCGACGTACGAGGACGTACGATTGGACTTCGGGTGACAATAACCCCCAACAGGGCCACCAACACTGAGCGTGCACCTGATCCTAAGAACGCCCGAGCAATTCCAACAACTCCCTTAGCTTTAACATGTCCTTGTGCACTGTGACAACAGCTGAGTACTACAAGTTTAGCTCGCAGTTGAACTTGTGAAATGTCATCCATTGTCAATAGGTAGTCTTTCTCGCATGGAGTCGCGTTTGTGGGGCGTTCAGGGGCAAGAGCAATTTCTCCTCTTTCGGCATGACCATGAGCAGCAAAATGAATCAGACTTACAGAGGGTATCCTCTGAAGAACTGCTTGTTTAGTTGCTCGTTCCTCTAACAAAGGCTCAGCTTCGAGTAGTTCTGCTATCATCTCTGCTTTCCGAGTTGCTGTGAACCTCATTATGAAAGCCAGGCTTAGTCCAAAAATTTTTTCATATGAAAATTAGTTTTGTTTGCATATGAATGAAAGCTAATTTTCGTAAGACAAACTTTGCACTTAGCCTCACTTTCGTAATGAGGTTCAAAGCAACTCGGAAATGGCCTATTGAACGTCTGGATAATGGAAGATATGTGCAATTTAAATTGAATCGGAACAAACAGAATCCGAGCAAACAGAGGGTGTTAGCGTTCACAAATTTGCATATAGGAAACAATATTTTAACTTTTTTGCTTTAGTGTTCTCGTTGGGTGACCCCAAAAATCGGTTGAGACTTGAACTGATTTCAGTAGTGACTTTCGCACAAAAATGCAAGTAAGCTGTGGAAATCACTTTAATCCAGAATTGTATTAAGAAACTATGTGTACGGGCCCATTTTTACAACGAATGGAAACAAACAACGTTTTTTCCAATGAATACTTCTTTTACTTTTGAAACTGATTGCCGTTGATTCTCGCCTACTTTAGCATCTAATTTAGTTCGTTCAAAGTCTCCTAGGAGGTCTAATTTCCCGCCCTGAACGCGTGATTTGCACGCGGGCTTGTACACTATACATACAATTTATTTGTACCAAGACCATGTACTGATGCTGGAAAAAACAGCTTCCTTAATAGAGGGGCGGTTCTCTGGAATAGTCTGCCTGGTAAGGTCAAAGTTAAGACGAGTTGAAATCATTTTTATTACATTTGTAATTTTTTCGAATATATTCAAGACCTTAGCCTCCTATTATACATTATAGTTCTAATTATCTCCTGTTGTATGCTTTATTATTTGTTTTCCGCATTGTACTATTTTTTAATGTTCTTTTTCTTTTATTCAAGTACCTCATGCGTAGCGTTCGCTGAGTCAGTGTTGTTGAAAATACGACCAGGTTTTGCCCGCTAATTGACAAGTTGACGTTAGTTTCTTTTCCCTCTGTCTCCTTATTGGTGTTAATTTTCGTCACATCATTGTCAAAAGCTTGTGGATCCACAACAAATTTAAATAATGTTCTGACGAAATTTATCATCTAATAGAGGACCCATGCATAAAAAACTTGAGGCAATTTGTTATTCTTATTTTTACATTATCAAATCGCAAACGAAGGAACTTCAATCGCCGGTTCATCGAGAAGAATGCAACATAAAAAGAGAGTTAGCGCGAGAAATAGTAGACAATTTCAGGCTCAGAAACTAAACTTCGAAAACAAGAACTCAACAATACACTGAAGAATGAAACTGTCGAAACTAACCCGTATTCCAGCTGAGATAATTTTCCCAGAAAAGTCCTCTTTAATTTCAGTCTCGACAGTATTAAATTCGCATTCACTGCCAATTGCAAGTCAGACCTGAACAAAGATCTTCAACTTTCCCCCCTAGAGCCTCGCTTTACTAATTTCTTGTCTTGCCTCATTCAAGAAGTCTAGGTTTGAGTCTGAGTGCTCACCAATAGATGAACGCAAAACTAAAAAGTTTTACATTTTCGCTTATAGCGTCATTTCCGACTTTTCATCCGTCTGTACTCTACTTGATGATAAAAATTAGCCAATGAGCGTACGAGAAATTTCACAGTTATTGTAAAATACTTTATATTATTGTTCTAGAACTAGCAAGCTATAAAATAATCGAAAATTTTTTATGGTTTTAGTTTTACAATATTCTTTGGAATATTAGGGAAAACGTCTCATACATAGCCAGAAAAGTATTGGAAAGTCTTAGACTACTTTCAAAAGAGGTTACTCTCCAACATACCCGGTTAACTCTGCATGGGATTTTCACTCCTCATATCCGAAGAGTAATCCCTCCTGTGGAAGAGCAGGTGACTTTGTTATTTAACCACTGTAGAAAATTTATCAATTTGTTTGAGCGAAACTTTATAAGGAAACGACTTTGGGGAAGGGGCGGCCTCACGTGGGTTAAATAACTTCTTCTGGATTTGCCTAAGCATGGCTTAAAACTCCTGCTGCTAAAAATACTAAACGCGAAATCCAGCTTAACGCCTTGCGAAAACTGTTGTGCCTTCACTATAAACGGTATAAATTAATCTGCACCGAACCCAACGAAGCTATGTGTAATTTTTAAAAATCTATCGAAGTTCTTCAAGAAAGTCTCCACGTTACATTATCGTATAAAAGGCTCAGAGAACTTCTTTCGACCAGGACTCAAGTTCCGCTTCTAACAACTGTTCGTGAACCTCGGTGGGGCTTGTTCTATCATCCCTTTCGTACTGCAAGACACAGAGAGTGATTCCAAAAATTTGGAGTTGTCTTTAGTCTTGAAGATGCTTTAATTTGATTTAAAACAGGGTAATTCCTTCAGTAATTATAAGAACAAAGTTACTGGTATCAACGGAAGCCTTCACGCCTAATTACAATGTTAACATTTTTTTAGAAATACTAAAGAGATCACACATCAGAATGATAGAAATGTAAAACTATTAAAAATCTACAAAACTACATTGAAACTGATCAAAAACCATGCCGCCATGATAGAAAAATGCCTTTCTTGTTTACTCTAATTTAACTCTCGGTAGTCGAATGTGGTTGCTCTGTCTAGAGGTCCTTTCGATGCAATCCTTATTAAGATTAAAATAATTAATAAAAACTGCAGACAAATGCTTTTCAGTACTTTCTTAACTAAGGCAAGAACATGCTTCTCTCGTGCCTCCCTGGCACTCAGCCAGGTGTCACAAATTGTATGCGTAGCTAGTCGTGGATGCTCGATTTTAATCCGTTTAAAAGACATTCCTGAAATCTCCGGCATTAAAAGAGCTCCTCTTGGTCTCGAATATTGAGAGCTTTCTTTAATTTGCTTTAGTTAGCTAACACTAATGGATTGCGTGATAAGAACAAGTCATAAAGAATTTGTGTTAAGCGTAGTAGAAGCACGCCACAGACAACACAGGCTTTACAACATGCAGGTTAAACAAATCAATGTACAAAAGTCTAGCCAATGTCACAAGTTCGGTTCCAAGACCAATTTCCATAGTTATGAGATCGGACACAACACTTTGGAAGCTTCATTCTTCGCAGCAGCTGCCCAGAATTGCATTTCTCCCGCCATGGTTTCAAATTCCTTGTGAATCGTGGCAGCACTTGGTCGCTGACGCGGGTCGTACTTCAAAGGATCAAGAGCTATTCTTTGCATTTGTTTTGATCCTTGCGCGTGCTCTGAAAATGAAACTTGACGTATGTCGCTAGACATTGCCATGGCAAGTCCAATGCCAATTTTTTTTTCACCGAATGGATATGAAAAGACACCATAAAACTTTTTTCCGTCAATAGCGAGAAAGTCCCGCTCTAGAATCGCGGAAAACATGACACCAAGCGAAAATATGTCGGCCTTTTCCGTGTAATGGCCCGCGAACACTTCTGGAGCCATCCAGTGTATCGTGCCAGCCCAAGTTCCCATGTACTTTGTAGAGCGGTAGCATCGTCGAGTGTCTGCTATGAACGCGTCATACTTTCGAGCTAATCCAAAGTCGGCCAATTTAACGTCCTCGCTTTCTGTTAAGAGCACATTTTCAGGCTTCAAATCACGATGGACGACTCCGTGTTCATGCAGGAAGGTAAGAGCTGATGCACACTGTTTCATCCATTTGAAATTCACAAACGTCTCAAGTCTCAAGTCTCACGATTTTGCCGTGACACTCACGGTTTTCAGTTCAGTCTCACGACGAGACACAAAAATTTCACGATAAACAGAGTCACAAGCTGAAAGGATACAATTTCCTTCTATAATTTCATTTTTGGCTTGCTTAGGTGACTTTCTTGTGCCAATTCTGTGCAAATCATTCTATAGTTAGTAAACAGTCCTAAGTAGCTGGACACACAGTCCATGAGCTGTTCCAAATTAGGTTTTCATTACCAGTCTCTCGCATTTTGGTCACGTTTTCAAAATGGCGGAAATTGCTGTGTTTACCTGGTTTTCTCTGCCGGTTGATCAATTTCCAGATTTTTTTTACCTCAGTCTCCAGATTTTCGGTGTTTTGAGGTCGAGAGGTCTGCCGTTTAACAGACAAACATGTTTGCCTGGTTCGCTTCCATGTGAACCGGAACAGTTCGTTAGAAAATGATCACGTGCTCTAAACGTGGAGGAGCTGAAGGGGAAAAATAGGTTGGTGTGAGGGAGCGGAGGGGGAGGAGTTTGAAGGCTTCAGTGAGTCTCTTAATTACACGAATTCTCTATCGTTTATCTTGCAGTTTCGCAGGTATGAACGGTCGGTTGAAAATGCATTCCGCTTGTTTGATTTGTTACTAGTGCAATACTCAAAAACAGCATGTGGACGCCTTCATAACTTTGAAACTGATCTGTTCCTATCGCCACAATCACATTCTCGTGATTTATTTAATTCAACGCTTCGACTTCACGAAAAGTTACGAATTTCCGCTGTATTAACGCACATGACATCTTTCAACGCGTAGTTGGCGAACGTCCTCAGGTCTTTGTAAACAACACCGAAAGTTTCTGCCGAACTGTGCGCACATCATCTCCATCTTTAAACTCTGTTCGCTCACTCGTGAAGACTTGGCTTATTTTTTACACTGCTTATCAGACAGTACTGATTGACTATTCCTGTATCAGGGAATTTAATATCACCAACCCGGGAGGCCGGTTTCTGAGAAAAGGCTCTCGGTTTTTCTGATTAAACTGGCGGGGTAGGGGTGGAGGGACTATGATGTCTAAGGGGACAGGCGAGTGGGTAATTGTAAACATTTAAAGGGGGCGTCGTGACTGCTCAGACAGTCGCTCAATCGACTATTCTCCCTCAAGAATATCAATACAGCTTTTTGGAGCCGCTCTTAGAGCTAACTAAAATCTTGTCGGATTGTGTGGGTTGATCAGCATGTCAAAATGCATGGGTTCCTGATGAAAATAGAAGGTTTCCAGGAATTCCACAATTTTTCAAGTCTCCCATTGCTATAAGAAATTTAATTATCTTGGAGACGGTTGAATTAGGTCAAGCTCAGGTTGAGTCAGTGTTGTTGGAAATACGACCAGCTATTGTCTTGTAAAACTTTCTTGATCTAGAAATATGCGGGTTATAAAATAATAAAAAACGTTCTTTTTAGTTTAACATCGTTCTTTGGAATATACAGTTTATAGATAACGTCTTGTACAATGCCAGAAAAGTATAGAACAGTCTTAGTTACTCTAACCTTCAGTGAAAAGAGGTTACCCTCCAGCATACCCGGCTAGCTCTACATTGGATGTTCACTTCTCATGGGGAAGGGGCTGCCTGATATGGGTTTAATTTTTGCTTTTGGATTTGCCTCAACGTGGCTCAAAGCTCCTACTTCAAAAATATTTAACGGGAAATGCAACTGAACGCCTTGCAAGAACTGTAGTGCCTTATCTAATTAATTTGCACCGAACCCAACGAAGCTATGTGTAATTTAAACCTATCGACCCTCGTCACGAAAACTTCTTAGTGTTATATAATGATACAATAAGGTCTTAGAGCTTCTACCAACAACGACACTTGTTTCTCCTCCAATAGCTCTTTGTGAACATCGGCGGCACTTATTCGGTCATTTCCTTCGTACTGCAAGGCGTCGAGAGTGATTCTTTGCTGATCGTTGGAACCTTGTGCTCGACTTGAAAATTTAATGCTTATGTTTGGATTATGCATCGCCATTGCATACCCAAGGCCAACCTTGCCTAAACCACGAACACGCTTGAAGGCGCCATAAAACTTTTTCCCGTTAATGTCGACAAAATCTCGCGCGAGGATAGCGAAAAATAGAACACCAAGCGAAAATACGTCAGCCTTTTCGGTGTAATGACCATCGAACACTTCAGGAGCGATCCAGTTTGGCAAGCCAACCGCAGTGTTCATGTAGTACTCTGCATAACTGCTCAGCCATGAGTAATCGTCTAGTCGAGCGTCGGTTTTTAGCGCGATAAACTCTCAAGCCAACCCAAAGTCAGCTAACTTTGCAACGTCCTCTGCTGTCAAGAGCACGTTATCAGGTTTTAAATCGCGGTGAACCACTCCACACGAGTGAAGATAAGCGAGGGCATCCGACGTTTGGAGCATCCATTGCAAATTCAGCTCTTCACTGCTTGGTCGAGTAAGGCGCTCGTTCAAGTTCCCGCCAGCACAGTACTCAGTCAAAATCAACATGTGAAGGCCTTGGGCATCAGAGAGCTTGTCCGCTCCTTTGACGGCTATCACATTCTCGTGAGAGAGTTCGTTGAGTGTCATAGCCTCCTGAATGGCATTGATAATTTCTGAAGCATCCTCGCATAATACATCTTTTAAAGCATAAACTCTGGAAGAAGATACGTCTTTTACTTTGTAGACGATGCCAAAAGCGCCATTTCCAAGTGTTCGCTGGATTCTCAGCCTTTTTGATCCAACTTGAAGCCTTGCATTTGTTGGACGTCTCACAAAAGCTTGCTGCATTGCGTCAGTGACTTGAGCTCTTTGGAAATGAATGCTTTCGGCGAGAATAAAAAATTATTCGTTGTATTAGTTGCGCGCTTATTCTACGGCGAGAAAGGATTTCTTAGAAAAGCGCCAATGTGCCTCATTAGCATATTTAACGGCTTTTCCCAGAATTCCCGATTGACCTCCCTAGCACTCAGCCAGCCGTCACAAATTATATGCGGCAGTGAATGAAAGAAAACCCAGCAGTAAAAGTAAATACAGATATCTATGTATAGGTAAACATGGATGCACGAATTAAATGCGTTTCAATGAAATTCCTGAAGTCTCCGGTAAGAGGTCCTCTTCGTCTGGAATATTGAGAACTCTTTTTCGGTTTTGTGTCTACGGCTTCTAGAGAAGCGTAGACACTATGTCATCGGGTTGAGTGAAAGAGTGTAAGAGTGTAAATGCCACAGGAATCCCAAATGGAATCCTATCGAAAGCCGACGCTACTCCTCGACTGACCGGGATCGAAGCGATTGTATTTGCGGATCAGGGCACCCCGGTACTTGGGTTAAGTTTTGCTGGGTATGTGCCGCTGGCCTCTCAGAGCCCCTGCCCCATTATAGTCTATTTTGTGGCCATCTTAGTCACTTTTTAGGAAAATGTAATTTTCTCGATCCCAACTAAGTCACTTTCTATTTATGCCTCTACTTTCAAGAACGGAATGTAATGCGAGGTGATTGTTACATTTAATAAACAACAACTTTCTGAACTTTTTAACCGAGACCATTTTGAATCCCTACTTAATAGAATTTTCTCACCCCAAAAATCCGAAAATGTGCGACCCCATTCTAGTAACTCTATAGAAAATGCGACCCCATTCTAGTCAATCCAGTCGTGAAAATGCGACCCCATCCAGCGGCACATCCCCATTAGCCTCTTATAAGGAAGTAACCCCCCTGGGATCAGGACAATGGCGACAATACGGTAAATGATGTTTTCCGATGTTGATTTGCTTTTTACAAATAGTTTAAGTGATGATTTGAACCAGAATTCTGTAACTTCTGTAATTTTCATCGCAAACGTGCCCGAATTTACTGCGGGTGATCGCTTTGAACAAACACGGAGTGTCTTTAAATTTTACATGCGTGTTTGCACGCACGCAAAAAAAAAACTGAAAGTTTTTTGCCTCTAATAGCAAATGCATCGTTTATTTCAATAAAATATTTTGTTGGAAAAGCTTTTTGTTGATTTTTGTGTCTTTGTCAATTCATATATGCGTTTGAGAAGCGACAGATGCGTAATCAAGGACAATTTGCATAAGCGGGTTGAAATTTGATATGCCAAAGGTCTTCATCAACATGCTGTGAATTTTAGCAATTTTTGCGTTCAAGTGTGTTTTTCGGCAAATGATTAATAGGAAACGATATTATTTTACGTCAGAAAACATTTGTTTAATCATTCCAGTTTAATATGCAGTTAATTTTGGAAGCCAACGATATTTATTTATCTACTGCGCATTTTAAACCGCTCTAGGAAAAAGTTAATTTATGCGAAAACTTTGGAAACAGGACAGGAATCAAAGGGTTAAAGAATGATACTTGCCATTCATAAGTTCAGTATAGATTAATTAATAGTTTCTGTTACATTTTATGCCTAGGTTTCAGATTAGAACTTTGCTTTCAGTACTTTATGTTTAGAACTTTGCTGCATTGCTTTCAGTACAAAGTTGTGGTTCACGTTGTAAGATTATATAATGTATTGTTTATGTTAGAATAAAGTTACAGTTCTCTTCTTACAAAATGTTTGTGGTAAACGATACCAGCTTAATCTCAATCTCACCAGTATTCTGTGCAACATTTTTACAACAATTTTTTTTATCTCTATCCTATTTCCACTCTTCCCTCTTCGTTTTCATTTCAGTCTTATTTCCCTTTTCTTCAATTCTTTTATATCACATTTCTATACCAGTACTGCAGTAGACACATGCAGTCTGAGACTGCCTATTTTTAATATTCTCTAATGTTGCGCGAGGACTGTGTCAAATTTTAACAAGTGTTGTCGTAGAAACAGAGAATTCAGTTGGGTCCTCATGCCGTACAGAGATTTCGAATTTTGTTTTTCGTTCATTTGATTTCTCGAGGAAAAATTTTAGCTGGCCGATAGTAGCTTAATCACTTACTGTTTGTAAAATTCACGAGTCATACTCATACAAAGTAGAATGTAAAAAGTTCAAGAAATTGTTTCATCACTTTCTTTTACACTGAAATGTTCCGACGAATAAAATGTCCGAAAATATTTTCCTCCGACCAGCAACATAGCCAGAAAATTTCGATTATGTTTAGGTAAATGTGCAAATGCGCATGCGCTAACTGTAAGCGGCGAACTGAATGGCCAACCGTATGACTCCATTCGCCATGATTACAAATTGACCAATTCAATCTGCGAGTTTTTGAAATTCGTTGGAACAACATCGGCTGTAAAACCTACAATCGTGTAGGAGTTATCTTTGATGCACTCTTCACTTTGTTGTTTTGTGTTCAGTTGTTTTTGGTCGCCATATCTCCTGTACGATTGTTGTGTTGTGAACTTCAACTGTCCAAGCGAAACTGTTTTCAATGAATTTAACATGAGTGATTTGTTGTATCCCCTCAGAGTGTTAAGTCCGAAATTTCGAGAAAAAACGTCCGAGATGTGCCAGGAAATCGTCCGAAAGTTTTTAGTCCAAAGTGTATCCAATTTTCGGACGAATATTTTTTGTTACTGAACGTTTTCCTAATGGAAGGAACGGGCAGTGCCAGCGTTTGTTGTTTGCTTCGTTGGATAAGCATGATAATGGCAGTCTCGCACCCTTGTGGGGCGGCTCACTAAGAAGATTATGATAAATTTTGGGTCCACCGGTGAGTCTGAGTCTGACCAAGTCAACATTACAAATTGACTTTAGAATTTCTGTCATAGCACATTGTAATTACATACTGCAGATACTATACTGTTGCTTATACATAAGACTTATTGGAATTCTGATTACTAGCGCTTTTACTATAGCTATATATGTTTCGATTGTTCTTGTATTTTTATTTTGTATCTGACGGAAATACAGAAACTTTTTCTTCGCGTAATCAGCTCTTTCAGCTCAAAGCCTGGAACTAAACGTATTCCTCAGAAGGTAATGCTCGAAATCCTGATAGATTTTACTACCCGATGTGATAGTCAAAATGTCTGAATTTATCTCGCTAAAGCTTGCACCACTTCTTGATAAACAATTTTTCAGCAAACTTGAGGGCTCTGGTTTATAGCTAAAGGGTGCTTTTCCGTTATATTCTTTTGGCCCTACATTATAACTTTGACTTTATCTCAGTAGTGTTTATATTGGGGTTGTACTCTATTCTGCGCATGTATTTCCTATGCGTTCTGAACAGTGTTTTCTCTTCTCGTATTTTCGCATTGTAAGCATGCGTGGCCGTGGAAATTCATTCTTTTTGTTTTTCATTCACAGATCTCTTGGCGAGTCCAGTGAAACGTAACTTCAAGAATTCCAGATTCACCACACTTTCTCCCGACTTTGAACCGGAGCAACGCTGGACGTCAAGTTTTATAGTACGGAGGAATTTTATTCCATGGAGAAAGCTCGTTACGACTTCTAAGGTACGCAAGAACTAGCTTATTATAGCTGGAGCCCGTCGGAAAGCAGAACACAGTCAAAACCTACACTAGCACAAGTTTATTATATCTCCAGAAATAATCAAGATATAACTAACTAATGTTTACAATTAATTTCCTCACGTACTACATACTGTATGGGTACGTGATACTTGATAAGAAGTAACACACACGGCAAGGCCCTGAGGCATGGGCGCATTGAGGAACCAAGCCATAGACTCCGGTGACAATGAATATCATGTTCTTTAAGCATCTCTCTTATTGAAAAATAATGCTGTAACACTTGAGCGCTACAGTTGCACCCAGATTTCTGTTCCGTGCCGGCAAATTATTAATTTATGTTAATACGGATTGACAAAAATTACATTTCCCTTTCAAATCGCAATCAGGTGGGAAAGCCTTCCAGTAGAAAACAACGAGAAGCTTAGCTTAAAATGAAAGTAGCACAACTTAGTTTGTTGTAAAATAAAAGATATGCTTTCTTTAAGCGCGATATTTTAACACAGGAGTCTTTCAGGAGATGAACATATGCAAAGAACGTTTAAGTGAAATAACGAAAGTAGTGTTGCTGCGTACATAAAGAACTGCTCAAATTTCCACTCGATACTGACTTGAATTCTGGTAGTTAAAATAGATTACAGTAAGTCCCGAAATCCTCAACAAGGAGACCACGGGTTACTCTTGAGCCCGGGATTGGATTCGACCGCCTAACAATGTAGGGCAGCTCAGATATCAACATTATCACTGGTCGAACATTCATGCAATGTTTTATTACTCTCTGTGTACTACTGTTAACATGCCGCTTGAATTGGTTATTTGCTCAATACACGACTAACCTTTAAGTGGTTCTACGTCAAGAATCAACCACCTCTACTTCGACTTTTTGAACAAATTTTGATTGATTTAATAGATCCTTGAATAAACAAAAAGGCTAGGAATCTACCTAAGTGGTATCCAAATGTGGCCAATGTTTCACAGAAAACAATAATACAGTTTAGTATGACCAAATTAACAAATTGCATTAATGAACACAATAACATGCACAAGACATTCAAGTATAAAGATGACACCTGTCCAAGCAAGTCAAAAGAAAAATGAGTGTTGTTTATAAAAATTTATACGTTGATTTAATCTACTCAAAACCAAAAGCGCCTAAATTTTCAGTCGGTGATTAAGTACGCACTTGCAAATACAAGCAAAAAGTCTTTGATAAAGGATGTCAGAGTAATGGTCAGAGGAGGAATTCAAAATATCGCAAATATTGTCTACAAACCCAATAACTTACCGATTAGTCGATTTGATGGGAGGAGAAATTAAAAGAAGCTTTGGAGGGAGATTCAAAAGACAGATCAAACCGAATTGAAAAAGTTATTCTTAAAGATTTGAAGAAAAACTGAGTGCTCGTCAAATGGAGAGGTTTTATCCAGATAAATTAAATTCGTGGGTTTCACTGAATCATTTTAAAGGATTATGAAAAACTGATTTATATAAGAGAGCGACATACCTTATTTGAACATGCCACTCTCACTCTCACAAATCTTATTAGAAAGAGTCCCACGGGTGGTACTGTTTTAAAGGAGAAATGCTCTTTGTGTTTTTTTCTTCATCCATTTCCGATGTTGACAACCATCTCCCTTCAAATGTAAATTTACGAAAGGAAATGTTATTAATAATTAACAGCTTTTTTCTCTCCCCCAAACATAATTTCGTTTACTAAAAGGGGTGTCTTCATGCAATCTTTAAAGAGATCTTAAACAAACAACGAAAAAAAATTACCGAGAAAATAGAGAATTATGTATTTGGTGCCGTGGAGGCATTGAGGCCTTCAAGGCCCTACCTCAAGTCTGGGTCTGGACTAAATCTGCTTAAAGTCTCAGTTGCTTTGAACTTAACTGATCTTCGCCTCTAGAGACAAATTGACATAATTACGAAATCGGGATTAAAACATTGGATGTCTCCTTCCTCCAGAATTGTATTTCTTCTGCTGTATTCTCTAATGTTTGGTAAACCTCTTCAGCGCTTGGTCGATCATCTTCGTTGCAGTGCAAAGCTTTTAGAGTTGCACTTTGCATTTGTTTGGACCCTTGCGCTCGACTTGAAAATTTAGTTTTGATGCTTGGTAATACTACCATTGCAAACCCAAGGGCATCTTTCCCTCCAAAATGTGAAGGAGCAAACGCACCATAATACTTTTCTTCGCCAATCGTGACAAAATCCCGCTCCAGGATCGCAAAAAAGAGCGCACCAAGGGAAAAGACATCGGCTTTTTCTGTGTAACGGCCCTTGAAAACTTCAGGTGCCATCCAGTATGGAGTACCAATTTTTGAGTTCATGTAGTATTTTGTATAGCTGCCCGGCCATGGATCCTCGCCTAGTGGAGTGTTGATTTTGAGTGCGAGGTACTCTCGAGCCAAGCCAAAGTCGGCTAATTTAACATCCTCAGCGGAGGTCAAGAGCACATTTTCAGCTTTCAAATGTCGGTGAACCACTTCTTGTGAGTGAAGGAAGGCAAGCGCTGCTGCACATTGTTTCATCCATTTGAAGTTTACTAAGTTACTACTCGGTCGAGCCAGGCGTATGTTTAAATTGCCACCAGCGCAATACTCGGTCAAAATCAGCATGTTGAGACCTTCAGAACTACGGTATTGATCTGCTCCTATCACTTCGATCAAATTCTCATGAGTGACTTGATTCAATGTTTGAACTTCGCGAATAGCATTGCAAATTCGCGATTGATTTACGCACAGGACATATTTTAACGCGAACTCTATGGACGTCCTGTCGTTTGTAACTTTGTACACGACACCGAAAGCCCCCTCGCCAAGTTTCTGCCCAACTGTGTACACTTCATCTTCAACTTCAACCTTTGTCAGCTCGCTCTGCACTACTTGCATCATTATTACTCTGTTTATCAGACAGTATTGACTCTTCTTGTACCAGGGAAGAGAATAAATGTCATCAGTCGCTTATTGGCTTCGTAAAGCGGAATTGTGGTTTCTAAGAAAACGCTCTCTGTTTTCTAAGAAAACTGGCGGGGGAGGAATAGGGGTGGGGGAGATTGTGATTTGTGCGGGGAGGGGCAGGGTGGGTAGTTGTATGGTTTTTCCGGCGAGGCCTGGACAGTCGTAGTTTTGCAGCTTCGATCAATCTGTTGGTTAGGGAATTTAATATTACCAATCGGTTATTCGTTTCGCCAATCGGGAGAGCGGTTTGTTAGTGAATAAAAAGCTCTCGTTTTATCTGGCGGGGGAAAGATGGACGTGTGGGTACTATGAGGTGTGAGGGGAGAGGTGAGTGGGTAGTTGTAAGCTTTTTAATCCGAGGTTGTGATAGTCGTAGCTTTGTAGCTTCAATCAACAGATTGGTCGTACAGTCCGTAAACTGATCGAGTAATCATCCATGAGCATATCGGTGCAGCTTTTTTCAAGCCGGTCATAGAACTAGCTAAAATCCTTTCGGACTATGTGGGTTGATCAGCTTGTCCAAAATGCATAGTTTTCTGATGAAAACAAAAGGCTCCCAGGACCTTCCAGGAAAGCCCCCCACCGCTACAAGATATTTGATTAAGGAGACGGTTGAATTAAGTCAAGCGTTTTTTGAGTTAGTGCTGTTGAAATACGACCACCTATGCCTTATACAAGTTTATTGATCTGGAAACATGCAAGTTATAAAATAATACCAAATGTTCTTTTTAGTTTTGCATCGTCAACGTCTTTTACATCGCCAGGAAAGCATTGAACATTGTTAGTAATTTCACCCAGTTAGCATTTCAATTTTAAACTTTACATGGGATACACTTGTCACTTCTCGAATCCGAAGACCCCTCCTGTGAAAGAGTAGGTGACTGTATAATCTACCCACGTGAGAAAAAATATCAATTTGTTTGAACAATATATTTTTCAGTTTTGGGGAAGGGGCTCCCGGACTTGGGTAACTGCGTTTGGATTTATCCAACTAAACGCCAAGTGAAAACTGTGGTACCTTATCTGATTAAACTGCACCGAACCCAACGAAGCTATGTGTAATTTAAATCTATCGACGTAAGGTCTGCCGAGAGCTTCTGTTAACCAGGGGCCGGTTCCTGAAAGGTGTGATAACTCTATTCCAAGGATAAGTGTGCCTTATTCCAGGAATAACTTTATCCCCGGAATAAATTCTGTTCCTGGGAGAGGGAATAGCACTTTTCAGGGAATAAATCTGGGATAAATTTATTACACCTCGCGAGGTGGCGTGATAAATCGCTATTCCAGGGATAAATCTGCAAAAACAAGATAGCCGACATGTTGTTTGGTTGTCTTGCTGATGCAAGACGAACCAGACCGCGGTGTTTAAGGCTTTTTAGTGCACATCTAGATGAATACTTAAGCGAGAAAGACATCAAGTCAAGATTCCGTTTTGGTAGAGACTCCATAAATTACCTTGCCGATTTGTTGTCCGATGATCTAGCGAGAAACACCGCTCGAAATCACGCACTTTCCCCACTCGTTCAAGTTCTTGTAGCCTTACGTTTCTTCGCACTTGGAAGTTTCCTAGAGGTAATTGGCGATACATTCGGGCTACCAAAATCCACGGTCTCGCGATGCATAACGCCAGTATCACAGGCTTTGTATTTCCCTGTATTTTTTCCCGCGAACTATTTTTAGTAGCAGCTCACGGCTGGTTCGCTATACAGACAAATGTATGGAAAGTTCAAAACACGACTGGACGCTTTCTGTCACAGCTACATCCCTCCAATTTTGTTCTTAAAATCCTTTTCCTAGTGCCAAAAGTTTCCAATTCATGAATTTTTCAGAAGTGATGTTTTATGAAAATTATTTGACATTGGATTTCCATACAAACACTCTTATTTCAAGCCTGTTTGCCTACCCGTCAAAATGGCGTCGAAAACCATGATAAGGCCTATACGTCGGCCTTTTGGGTGTAATGACCATCAAACACCTTAGGAGCCACCCAGTATGGCGAGCCAACCTCAGTGTTCATGTAGTACTTTGCCTAACTGCTCAGCCATGAGTGATTGTCTAGTTGGGAGTCGGTTTCGAGCAATGTACTCTCGTGCCAAACAAAAGTCAGTTAGCTTTACATCCTTCTCTGCTGTCAAGGGCATGTTATCAGGCTTTAAATCGTGGTGAACCACTCCACACGAGTGAAGATAAGCAAGGGCATCCGACGTTTGTAGCATCCATTGGAAATTAAGCTCTTCACTGCTTGGTCGGGTAAGGCGCTCGTTTAACAGCGCAGTGGTCAGTCAAAATCAACATGTGAAGCCCTTGGGCATCCAAGAACTGGTCTGCTCCTTCGACGGCGATCACATTCTCGTGAGAGAGTTCGTTGAGTGTCATAGCCTCCCGAATGGTATTGACAATTTCTGAAGCATCCTCGCATAGTATATCTTTTAAAGCATAAACTCTTGAAGAAGATACCTCTTTCACTTCGTAGACGACTTGAAACCATTCATTTTGTTGGACGTCTCACAAAAGCTTGCTGCATTGTGTCAGTGACTTGCGCTCTTTGGACGTGGATGTTTTCGACGAAAATATAAAAAAAAAATTGTGGTATTAGTTGCGCGCTTATTCTACGGTGAGAAAGGATTTCTTAGAAAAGCGCCAATGTACCTTATTAGCATATTTCAACCGCTTTTCCTACAATTTCCAATTGCCTACTTGCCCAGCCTCCCTGGTGCTTAGTCAGCTGTCGCAAATTGTATGCAGTAATGACAAACAGTAAAATGTAAATATTACCCATTGTTTTGGACAATTCGTTCTTGTTTTTGCTGACATTGACATTTCTATATTTCTACTCTTTATTGTTGTATTTTTACATGTTAGCCGCGCGCGCTCTTAGCCTTGCGCCGCGCGAGGACTGGACATTAGTTAATTTAAGTCGCGCGTTCCGCGCGCAAGATGGCGCGTGGAATGACGTAGACAGGTTTTGAGTTTTTTTTGCTTTTCGCCTCAAAGACAGTGTTTTCTTGTTGCTGGAAAAACAGTGTTTTGTGCTTCCAGTCTTGCCCGAAGCGATTGCCATTAAAAGCCAAGAAATCGTTAAAAACACCCATATATAGGTGGACGTGGATGTACGATTTTAATGCGTTTTAATGATTTTCCTGAAGTCTCCGGTATAACTAGTAAAAGGTCTCGTCGCGTCTGGAATATTGAGTGTTTTTTTTTAAATTCTGTAATGTTGGGTGACGACTTCATGGCTCAAATTTAAGCAAGTGTTCTCATAGAAACAAAGAATTTAGTTAGGTCCACATGGCATACAGAGATTTCGAATTTTGTTTTTGATTCATTTGCTTTCTCGATGAGAAACTGTAGTTGGCCAATCAAAGCTTCTCACTTGCGCAAAATTGTGCGGACCCAGTTCACTGTGTTCATACAAAGTGGACTATAAAAGTTTGAGAAATTGTTTCTTCGCTTTCTTTTACACAAAAAAGGGTTTCGATGAATAAAAATGTCTGAAAATATTTTCGTCCGACCAGCAACATGGCCAGAACATTTCGATTATGTTTAGGTAAATGTGCAAATGCGCATGCGGTAACTGTCAGCCGGGCTTACGAAACTGAATGCCCACTGATATGACTCCATTCGCCAGGAAAACAAGTGACCTCTTCAAACTGCGAGTTTTTTAAATTCGTTGAAGCAACATTGTTTATAATTACTACAATCGTGTAGGAGTTTTCTTTGATGCAGTCTTCACTTTGTTGTTTTGTGTCCAGTTGTTTTTGGTCGCAATATCTCCTGGCGATTGTCATGATTAGTCCGAAGTTTATCCAATCGTCGGACAAATAATTTCCGTTTCTGAACATTTTCACAATTAAAGGAACAGGCTTTTCATGCACTTAAAAAACCTAGAGTGCCAGCGCTTGTAATTGGATATGCATGGTAATAGAAATCCCGCACCCTTGTACGGCGGCTCACTAAGAAAATTATGATAAATTTTTCAGTTACGTCCACTGGTGAGCCTGAGTCTGACCAAGTCAACATATATTACAAACTGACGTTAGAATGTCTGTCATAGCACATTGTAATTACATACTGCAGATACTATACTGTTGCTTACACATAAGTGTTACTGGAATTCTAATTACTAGCGCTTATACTAATATATGTTTCGATTATTCTTGTATTTTGATTTCGTATCTGTCGGAAATACAGAAACTTATTCTTCGCGTAATCAGCTCTTTCAGCTCAAAGCCTGAAATATACGCATACCTTAGAAGGTAATGATGGAAGTCCCGATAGATTTTATTACCCGTTGTGATTGTCAAAAACTTCTGAATTTATCTCGCTAGAGCTTGCACCACTTCTTGATAAACAACTTTTCAGCAAACCTGAGGGCTCTGGTTTATAGCTAAACGGTGCTTTTCCTTTTGGCCCTACATTATAACTTTCGCTTTATCTCAGTAGTGTTCTACTTGTATTCGGGTTGTTCTCTGTTCTTCGTATGTATTTCTTATTCGTTCTGAACAGTGTTTTCTGTTCTCGTGAGTTTGCATTGTGAGCATGCGTGGCCGTGGAAATTCATTCTTTTTGTTTTTCATTCACAGATATCTTATCGAGTCCAGTAAAACGAAACTTCAAGAATAGCCTTTTTCACGGTTAACTCTGCTCATTTGAATTACAATGGAATCTAGCATGTATGTGAGGCAATTTCGGGCTATTTTGTAGTTTTAGCCCCAAATTGCCTCGCATCCACGTTGGATAACATTGTAATGCAAATGAGAAAAATCAACCGTGAAAAGAACTATTGCAGAATCACCACCTTTTCTTTTGACGTTGAGCCAGAGCAACACTGGACGTCAAGTTTTATAGTTAAGTAAGAAGGAATTTAATTCCATGGACGAAGCTTGTTCCGACTTCTAAAGTACGCGAGAACTACCTAATTATAACTGGAGTTTGTCGGAAAGCAGAACACAGTCAAAACGTACACCAGCACAAGATGTAACTAATTAGTGTTTACGAAATTAATTTCCTTAAAGGAGAAGGTCATTCCAAAATGGCACCTTTTCTCCTTTCATCAATAGAAAGGTAATGTAAACATTAGCTTTTTACCGAAGTTTCAGCTTCCGAAGTGCTTTCTATCCTTATGAAATCCTTGTTCAAAGTAGCCCAAAAATCGTGCACGGTCGCCGCTATTTTGGAATGTACTTAGCAGGGTGGCGATGCTTGCGTGACGTCATTGAGTTTAACCTGAAGTTTAGCGGGAAGCTTGAACACTCGACTCGTTCTTTTGCAGTTATGCCTTTTTGTTCAGCACCGTATTGCTCAAATAGGTCTCAAAGGGACAGCAAAAAGGTATTTCGTTCCATCGTTTACCAGTAAAAAGAAAAAACTTGGCAAAGCAGTGGGCGAGACAAAAAGTATTGCCAAAAGAAGAACACTTGTATGTTTGTTCCGATCACTTTACTGATGACTGTTTTGAAGTGGACCACCGACATAATCTCCTCGGTTGTAAAACTCGCAAAAGAAAGAAAAAACCAGACGCAGTTGCAACTATTATGTAAGGTTTCATATTCAGCAAAGAGTACACACACACACAAAAGAAATAAATAAACGAAATAGAAAACAGAGCAAGAACTCGTCGTATCCTGATACTGGTTGACAAAGTACCTTCAAGCTTGTTTTCTGACTTCGGTTCTTCAACACAACAAACGCACTCTCTTGCGGTCTTCCGCACTTCGCATCTTCCGCACAAGCACCAATTTAAGTTTAAAAGTCTTTCTGCACCCTCGTTTTCGTTATCAGAGCCATTGTTTCCTTGGTCAACGTTGCCTATGTAGAAAGAAACAGAACTTTCGCAGTTACTTGCAAACTAACCTCCAACTATTGCACACACAAAGACCAGACCAGCACACCTGGAACTCCATGCCCAACTCTTTCCGATTATTGTGTGGTTTCTTTAACGTCCCACAGGGTTATGATCATGGAAGTGTTGTGAGACGAGTCCTACGGTTTATCGTCCTTATCCGAGAAGGCTAGAAAGTCTAACCATTTGCAGATATCAGAGCACAGGCAGCACTTCCTCCTCAGTTATTTAAAGACTCTGAGTGGTGGTCCGGCCGGTGTTTGAACCCGCGACCTCCCGCACGGTAGTCCGGTGCTCTGCCAACTGAGTCAACCAGTCGCCGGTCGAGATAATTTTTAGGGGACCTTAAATCTTGATAGAGGCTACGGAAAAACAAATAAATTGCTTCAACAATAAGCTTAGGATTTTATTTTTTGAGGTGTACACTTAAGCGCGCCCTCTAGTTCTCTAGTTGCCAAGGCTGATTGCCCTACTGCCCCCTCCCCAGACATGTACTATCTGTGAAGCCCAGTTGCAGGGTCATTTGATAGTGCTAGTAACCACTTATACTAATGGGAAAATTGATCAATACGCATGAAACGTCGAACAGGAGGAACCTTTTCAATTTAGAGGACATTAATATTTGTGATCAACATCGTGATTGAAATGCTAAAACTTAGCTAACGTGAAATAACGACGGAAATGAGTCGCATTTTCTAGTCTATGTAACGCACTGTGAGTCGCTTCTTGGTGTGAATTAAGGGGTTCGTTTGAGTGTAGCGATTCGAAGTGTGACATCCAACTTTCTTCCGATATCGGGGGGTTACTACGTTCCTGAACAGAATCGTCCATCGGTTTTAAACAATTCCAAAAGCTTCGGCTGCTCGCGTATATCAACGGTATCATTGGTCGAGTATATCAACAGTATCACTGGTCGACTGCATATACACCGATTTTAAACATTCATGCAATTTTTTATTACCCTCTGTGTACTACTGTTTACCCTTTGGATCCTAACAATGCATATTTGCGTAGAAAACGCCGTTCTTGCTTCTATGAATTGCCTCTTGTTTAACTAAGCTACAACGTCATGATAATCTGGGAATCGCACCAGCTGATGTATATTGCCATCATCACACCCAGTAAACCGACTTCACCTCCTGATTTTCGCTGCATATCACCGTTCCTCTGGCAACAAAGCCCAAAATGCCAATTTTTCGGCCAAATAACAACACCAAAAATTACACTTATTTATCGTCAATTTTTAATCTATATAATTTGTTAAAAAATGAAAAGTCTACATTTACAGCAAACCTCAAGTTCAGACCTTGGTATCTGACTGGAAGTTTTCCTCTCAATGCTTTCCAAGGGCTATAATTCAGCTATTTTATCAGACCCAGTCTTGCGTACCTTATGTTCCCTCGTTCACGCCCGAAAAGAATTCTGGGTAATAAGTGTCGAGCCACCCAGTGCCACCAGCAGAATTTCGAATTCATTAAATATTTTACTTCTCCAAACTCGCCCAAATTGCCTTGGTAGGTCCCGGAATCCATCCACAAAACGGCTAGAGAGACAACTTCACTCGTGTGCCTTTATGTCTGCTACACAGCATGTTTGGCGACTCAGTCAGCATGAAACCACCTGTCACCTCTGTTTTCTTTAAGAGGCTTGCCCCTACCCACATTCCAGCTTAATGATGCCAGAATGGGGACTTCTGCAGAGGAAAATGGCTTGAAAAATACTTATAAAGCGACGATTTTACCAGATTCGTGCTCGTGCACTCGCTCGCTCGAAACAAGCAACAACTGTCACTTGCATCAAGTGACAACTAGCCTGAGCCCACAGTTTCTTAAGACTGCAGATATTTTTATTTCATTTCCATTTATGGAGAAATTGAGTGGCTCAGACTATTTATTGCCAAAAAGTCATTGAAAAAATAGCACAAACCAAGGATTCAAAGGGTTAACATGCCGCTGAATTGGTTATGACTAATCAATTAAGTGTTTTTACGTCAAGAATCAACCACCTCTACTTCCCCTATTTGAACAAATTTTGATTTATTCAATAGATTCTTGAATAAACAAAAAGGCTAGGAATCTATCCAATTGGTATCCAAATGTGGAGAATGTTTCATAGAGTTTAGTATGTTAAAATTAACAAATTGCTTAATGAACACAATGACAAAAGACATTCAAGTATAGAGATGACACCTGTCCAAGCAAGTCCGAAAGAAAAATGAGGGTGTTGTTTATAAAAATCTGTACGGCGATCTAATTTACCCAAAACCAAAAGCGCTAAATTTTCAGTCGATGATTTAGTATGTATTTCCTAATACAAGCGAAAAATCTTTGATAAAGGATGTGTGAGTAATGGTCAGGAGGAATTCAAAATATCACAAATATTGTCTACAAACCCAATAACTCACCGATTAGTCGATTTGATGGGAGAAGAAATAAAAGGACGCTTTTATGAAGAATAGATTCAAATCTATATCAATCAATATTTCGAATTTAAAAAGCGCTCTATATCAATCCATATTTCGAATTTAAAGAGCGCTCGTCAAATGGAGCAGTTATATTCAGATAAATTTAATTCGTGGGTTTCACTGAAATATTTGAAAGAACTATGAGAAACTTATTTACATAAGAGAGCGACATACCTTATTTAAATATGTCCCCCTCACTCTCACAAATCTTATAACATTCGTTTTCAGTTGAAAACAATAATTATAGAAAGAGTCCCACGCGTGGTACTTTTTTTGTAAGAGAAATGCTCTTTGTGTTTTTTTCTTCATCTATTTTCGATGTTGACAACCACCTCTTTCAATTGTAAATTCATGATAGGAAATGTTATTAATTATTAACAGCTTTTTTCTCTCCTCCAAACATAATTTCATTTACTAAAAGGAGTGTCTTCATAACTCTTCATGCAATCTTTAAAAGGATTGGTTCCGTGGAGGCATTGAGGCCTTCAAGGCCCTACCTCAAGTCTGGGTCTGTACTAAATCTGCTTAAAATCTCAGTTGCTTTGAACTTAACTGATCTTCGGCTCTGAAGACAAATTGACATAATTACGAAATCGGGCTAAAAAAATTGGATGTCTCCTTCATCCAGAATTTTATTTCTTCTGCAGTATTCTCCAATGTTTGGTGAGCCTCGTCAGCGCTTGGTCGATCATCTTCGTTGTACTGCAAAGCTTTTAGAGTTGCACTTTGCATTTGTTTGGACCCTTGCGCTCGACTTGAAAATGCAGCTTTGATGCCTGGTGATCCAACCATAGCATACCCTAGGCCAACTTTCCCTCCAAACCATGCGGGACGCACAAATGCACCATAATACTTTTCTCCTCCAATCGTGGTAAAATCCCGCTCCAGTATCGCACTGAAGAGTGTACCAAGGGAAAAGACATCGGCTTTTTCTGTGTAACGGCCCTTGAAAACTTCAGGTGCCATCCAGTATGGAGTACCAACTTTTGAGTTCAAGTAGTATTTAGTATAGTTTCCCAGCCATGATTCCTCGTCTAGTGGAGTGTTGATTTTGAGTGCGAGGTACTCTCGAGCCAAACCAAAGTCGGCTAATTTGACATCCTCAGTCGAGCTCAAGAGCACATTTTCAGGTTTCAAATCTCGGTGAACCACTCCACGTGAATGAAGGAAGGCAAGCGCTGCTGCACTTTGTCTCATCCATTTGAAGTTTACTAAGTTACTACTCGGTCGAGCCAGGCGTTTGTTTAAATTGCCGCCAGCGCAATACTCAGTTAAAATCACCATTTCGAAATCGTCATCAAAACTACAAAACCAGTCTGCTCCTATCACTTGGATCACATTCTCATGAGTGACTTGATTCAACGTTTCAACTTCGCAAATAGCATTGCGAATGGTATTGCGAATTCCCGATTGATTTACGCACAGGACATACTTTAACGCGTACTCTTTGGACGTTCGGTCGTTTGTAACTTTGTACACGACCCCAAAAGCCCCCTCGCCAAGTTTCTGCCCAACTGTGTACACTTCATCTTCAACTTCAACCTTTGTTCGCTCGCTCTGCACTACTTGCATCATTATTACTCTGTTTATCAGACAGTATTGACTCCTCTTGTACCAGGGAAGAGAATTAATGTCATCAGTCGCTTATTCGCTTCGTAAAGCAGAAGGGCGGTTTCTAAGAAAACGCTCTCTGTTTTCTTAGCAAACAGGCGGGGGAGGAATAGGAGTGCAGAAACTGAGTTGTGAGAGGAGGAGCGGGGTGGGTAGTTGTATGGTTTTTACGGCGACGCCTGGACAGTCGTAGTTTTGCAGCTTCGATCAATCTGTTGGTAATGGAATTTAATATCACTAGTCGCTTATTCGTTTCGTAAATCGGGAGTGGGGTTTGTTAGTGAAGCGGTTTATCTAATTAACCTGGCAGGGGGAAGGGTTGGGGTATGGGGACTATGAGGTGTGAGGGGAGAGGTGAGTGGGTAGTTGTAAGCTTTTTAAGCCGATGTCGTGATAGTCGTAGTTTTGTAGCTTCAATCAACAGATGGTTGGACGGTCCGTAAACCGATCGAGTATTCATCCACGACCATATCGGCGTAGCTTTATTCAAGCCGCTCCTAGAGTCAGCTAAAATCCTGTCGGATTATGTGGGTTGATCAGCTTGTCCAAAATGCATAGTTTTCTGATGAAAACAAAAGACTTCCAGGAAAGCCCCCCACTGCTACATGATATTTAATTAAGGAGACGGTTGAATTAAGCCAAGCGTAGTTTGAGTTCGTGCTGTTGAAATACGACCACGTATTGCCTTATACAGGTTTATTGATCTGGAAATATACGAGTAACAAAATAATACAAAATGTTCCTTGTGGTTTTACATAGTGAACGTCTTGTACATCGCCAGAATAGCATTGAACATTCTTAGCAATTTCATCCAGTTAGCATTTCACATACACTTGTACTTCTCGAATCCGAAGACTCCTCCTGTGAAAGAGCAGGTGACTGTGTAATCCAACCACGTGACAAAAATTATCAATTTGTTTGATCGAAAGTTCAAGTAAACAATACATTTTCAGTTTTGGAGAAGGGGCTCCCGGACTTGGGTAACTGCGTTTGGATTTGTCTCAACATGGCTTAAAGCTCCTACTTAAATATTTTACGCGAAATCCAACAAAACGCCTTAAACTCATAATTTAACCGCTTTTCCTAGAATTTCCAATTGGCTTCTTGCCCAACCTCCCTGGCACTCAGCCAGCCGTCACAAATTATATGCGGCAGTGTCTGAAAGAAAACGCAGCAGTAAAATGTAAATACTGATATCTATGTATAGCTAGACTCACGCGGATGCACGAAATAAATGCGTTTTAATGACATTCCTGAAGTCTCTTTTTTTCGCTTTTAAAATTCTCTAATGTTGCGGAGGGCTGAGTCAAATTTAAACAAGTGTTCCCGTAGAAACAGAGGATTCTGTTGGGTCTTTATGCCGTACAGAGCTTTCGAGTTTTGTTTTTCGTTCATTTGATTTTTCAAGGCAAAATTTTAGTTGGCCAATAGCTTGAAGCTTAATCACTCACTGTTTGTAAAATTCACGAGTCATACTCATACAAAGTAGACTGTAAAAAGTTGTAGAAATTGTTTCATCGCTTTCTTTTACACTCAAAATGTTCCCACGAATAAAATGTCTGAAAATATTTTTGTCCGACCAGCAACATAGCCAGAACATTTCGATTATGTTTAGGTAAATGTGCAAATGCGCATGCGCTAACTTAAAGCGGGGCTTACGAACTGAATGGCCAACGATATGACTCAATTCGCCAGGATAACAAATTGACCTCTTCTATTTGCGAGTTTTTTAAATTCGTTGGAACAACATCGACATTTAAGTCTACAATCGTGTTGGAGTTATCTTTGATGCACTCTTCACTTTGTTGTTTTGTGTTCAGTTGTTTTTTGTCGCAATATCTCCTGTACGATTGTTGTGTTGTGAACTTCAACTGTCCAAGCGGAACTGTTTTCAATGAATTTAACATGAGTGATTTGCTGTATCCCCTCAGAGTGTTAAGTCCGAAATTTCGAGAAAAAACGTCCGAGATGTGCCAAGAAATCGTGCCAGCGTTTGTCTTTTTCTCGTTGGATATGCATGGTAATGATAATTTGCGGTTACGTCCACTGGTGAGCCTGAGTCTGACCAAGTCAACATTACAAATTGACATCATCGGTTTTATTCCTTTGGCCCTATATTATTATTTTAATACATTTATTATTATAACCGTATTTTGCTCAGTAGTGTTTTTATTCGGGTTGTACTCTGTTCTGCACATGTATTTCCTATTCGTTCTGGACACTGTTCTCTGTTTTCGTGCGTTTGCATTGTGGGCATGCGTGGCCGTGGAAATTCATTTCTTTTTGGTTTTCATTGCCAGATCCCTTGGCGAGTCGCGTGGAACGTAACCTCAAGAATTCCAGAATCACCACCTTTTCTCCTGACGTAGCAACGCTGGAGGTGAAGTTTTATAGTACGGAGGAATTTTATTCCAAGGACGAAGCTCGTTACGACTTCTAAGGTACGCGAGAAATAGCTAATTATAACTAGAGCCCGTCGGAAAGCAGAACACAGTCAAAACGTACACCAGCATAAGTTTATTGTATCTCCAGAAACAATCAAGATATAACTAACTAATGTCTACAATTAATTTCCTTACGTACTACATGCTGTATGGGTACGTGATACTTCACGACATCTAAAAAAACCCAACCTGAAACATTTTCCTGACAGTCCTAGGAACGTTTGCTTCCACAACATAACAGATCTGATAAGAAATAACACACACGGCAAGGCTCTGAGGCATGGGCGCAATGTGGAACCAGGCCCAAGACTCCGGTGACAATGAATATCATGTTCTTTAAGCATCTCCCTTTAAAAATAAAGCTGTAACATTTGGGCGCTACGATTGTACCCAGATTTCTGTTCCGGCTAATTATTGGTTTATGTTAATACGGGTTGATACAAATCACATTTCCCTTTCAAATTGCAATCACGTGGAAAAACCTTTCAGAAGAAGACAGTGAGAAGGTAATAATGAAAGAAATGCAACTTAGTTCGCTATAAAGCTAAACATATGGTTTCTTTACGCGCGATATTATAACACACCAATCTATTAGGAGATGTACACATGTACAGAACACAGTCAGAACGTTTCAGTTAAAACTTAAACAAATGAAAACGAAGCCTTTGTTTGAAAGTGCGTCTACGTTTTTGTAGTATTTTTCATACAAACATGAAGTGTCCGTAAAATGTTTTTCACATTCGTTCTTCGACGTCTCGACGTCTTCATCGAGTGAAAATAGTCACGGGTAAAAGTACTTCAACTTATTTACATTAGTGTGCACTGCATTTATGACCCCAAATGAATACAAGCGAAAAGCTAAAAGATGTATATAGTAATTACGGATGACTATGTAGAGAGATAAAATGAATATGGTTAAACATGGTTTGTCCTCATTGATAAAGACGCCCTAAAACACATTTAACTATGAATAGGAAGCTTTTTTCAGTCTTCTTTATGTAGTTATCTTTTCAGTTACAGTAAATATAAAGTTGTCTCTTTACTTCTTGGTTGGTTGCCGGCACATAAGGCCTCAAAACTGTAGTGGCTCCTCTGAAGACTAAGTCCAAGAAAATGCAAATAATGTAAAGTATATGAAATAATTCATATATGAACTGCGGATATAGATGAATGTGAGAAGTGATCATCGCAGTGAATTTTCCAATTTATGCAATTGCTCCCAATGTGTGGCTTCATAGCTCAGTTGGTAGAGCATCGCACCGGTAACGCGGAGGTGACGGGTTCGAATCCCGTTGAAGCCTGGATTTTTTTCAGGCTTCTAATTTCCAATTGCATAAATTGGAAAATTCACTGCGATGATCACTTCTCACATTCAAAATGCAAATAGTTGGCAATGTCTCAGTCTTCGTAGAAATTCAACACCATATTAGTCTGTCAAAATTGTCTTGAGCGCTCAATGGGTAATGTGGGTTGTATCCTGAGGCATTTTAAGCTAAACTTTGCTTCAAGAGACTAAGGCCTTGTGCTTGACTTGAGAATGCAATAGTGGTGTTTGGACCCTGCTTGGCCATAGCATAACCAGGCCAACTCTGCCGTCAAAAATGCCTTGAGTGCTCACCCGATCATGTGGGTTGTAACTCAAGGCATTTAAAGCTAAACTTTGCATCAAGAATCTCCGGCCTTGCGCTTCACTTGAGAATTCGGTGGAGGTGTTTGCATAACCAAGGCCAACTTTGCCGACCGGATTACATCCTTGAACGCTCCGTATAATTTTTTCAGTATTCATCATTATGCAATCTCTAAATTTGTGTACTAACCGTCAAGTGGTATTGCAATACGACCAGCTTTTTCGTTGTTAGAATGCACAACTAATGAAGCAATGAAGAATGCTTAGCTATAAACCAATCTTCAGGCCAAAGTCTGACAAGGCTTCTGTTATCGTAGGTTGTTGGGATATATGCTTCGTCCATTTTAGTCTGCAGTCTCTTGTGCTTTGTCTACTATTTTGTTGTAGGGTATAACAAGCTTGAGAGGAGATAATTTTTTAAGGGCCTTAAATTTTGATTGAGGTTTCGGAAAAAAACAAAAAAATTTCTTCAACAATGGGCTTAGGAGTTTTGTTTTCAGGTGTGCACTGGAGTGCGCCCTCTGCTCCTCCAGTTCCCAAGGCTGATTGCCCCCTCCCGCTCCCCCCTCCCCAGACATGTATTATGTGTGAAGACCAGTCGCAGGGCCATTTGATAGTGCTATGTGGCCGCTTATACTTATGGGCAAATTGATCAATACACATGTTTGAACTGAAACGTCGAACAGGAGGAACCTTTTCAATTTAGAGGACATTAATGTATGTGACCAACGTCGTGATTGAAATTCTAAAACTTAGCTAACGTGAAATAACCAAAGTAGTGTTGCTGCGTACATAAAGAACTGCTCAAATTTCCACTCGATACTCATTTAAATTTTGGTAGCTAAAAAAGAGTACGGTAAGTCCAGAAATCCTCGACAAGGAGACCACGGGTTACTCTTGAGCCCGGGTTTGGATTCGACCGTCCAACAATGTAGCGTAGCCCAGATATCAACATTATCACTGATCGACTGCATATACACCGATTTCAAACATTTATGCAATTTTATATTACCCTTTGTGTACTACTGTTAACATGGCGCTTGAATTGTAATTTGCTCAATACATGACTGCTTTAGTGTGCTAATCAATTTTAAGTGGTTCTACGTCAAGAATCCACCACGTCCACTTCCCCTTTCTGGACAAATTTTGATGAATTTAATAGATTCTTTAGTAAACAAAAAGGCTAGGAATCTATCCAAGTGGTAGCCTCCCATGCAGACATCCTTAGGGGTTCGTCACGCGTTTTGACGGGTATGAAAACGCTTGACGAACCCCTAAGGACGTCTGCGTGGGAGGCTATCCCAGTGGTCGCTGAGATCTGCTCTGGTGAAGCTGAAAGTTTTGCTCAAATTTTATGAAACTTGTCGTTTGAATTACAACTTTTATATAAAGAAATACCTCTGAAAACTGAAGAGGGAATAGAAATCAATTTTTTCATCATAGTGGTAATATATATCCACCAGAGTCAAATCACAAAAACATAATATACAATAATAAACAATGATGTCGTTTTACATCAGCCTACCAAATAATGTACAAAATAAGCTTGCGCCGCATCGTCTGTTACTTTGCACACGACACCGAAAGCGTCCTCACCCAGTTTTTCCTGAAATTTTAGCAGTTTATCTTCAATTTGAATTCTTGGTGGCTGACTTACAAAGGCTTGCTGCATATCGCATTGATCACGCAACCTTGAAGAACTTTAATATTGCTTGTCGCGAATTCAGTGCAAAAGGATGATTTCCTTGAAAACGTTCCAGAGTTCTGGGGAAACACTACTGACGGGAGTGGGGGAGGGGACGAGGGAGGGGGATGGAGAGGACAGTAGGATCTGCTTTGTTGGGGAGCTTTGAGACGCTTTAGTTAACACTTTTTGGTCAGGGATGAACATCCTTTCTGGTCCAAAATTTGTAATATCATGGTTTTCTCTATTACTATACCATTACGCATAGAGCATTGGTCATTGTAACATGACGACATTAAAAAAGATGTCTTGTTGTCGTGCACTGTCCGTATGAAAAAGTCTGAAAGGCAGGCGCGGGTAGGCGACAATTTTCTCTTGTAACGGTTAGGGGTTTTAAAGTAACCTGCCTCCCTCATACCCTACCTCCCTACATCTTCTCCCTCTCACAAAAAAAAAAATCCTAACCGTACCTAATCTTTCCCGTAGAATTTATTTTATCTTTTCCTTTCTTACTGTAAAACGGTGGTGTAGTTTTTTATTGAAGGGGTTACATAAATAGTTTCCAATGAAAGTCTATGGTCTTTTCCTTTTTGAGGGAGGGGGGGGGGGTGGTCACTGAAAAACAAGTAAAATGTAAGCGGGGAGGGAAGGGGAGAAATGAGGTGTACGGACACTTGCAACGGCAGAAGCGTATCCAAGAGCTTCGTCAATCGCTTTTCTGTCTGCGTTTGATAAAAGCAGCTGGAGGAGGGCATTCCTGTTTCTTAATTACCAGTTCGCAAATACCGATGTCTCAAGCAAGAAGTTCGAGGGTACACGAATTCTAGCTGTCGAGGGAACTAGGCTTAGACACGCACAATGCCACTAAATGCTAACTGATGCAATAACTGGTAACTTGGGACTTGGATTCGGTAACCGAATCCGCTTGACTACTCGGCTTTTAATATGAAAAATTCTGAAAGGCGGGCGCGGGTGGGCCACCATTTTTTTTCTTGTAACGATTGGGGGTTTTAAACTATCGAGAATATTTTTCAAAACCCTAATTAACATCAATCAGAATAGAAAACATGTAGGCCCTCGGGCACTAGTGGGTGCTTAGCGCAAGTTTGACAGGTGTTGACATAAATGTAGATCACTTTCGCCCTTAAGTATGTCGGCACTGCTTCTGCTACACATCTTTTCACATTCAAGCTCTCGGTGCAATCCTGACCATACATATTCTTTCCCCTAGAATTTATTTTTTGTGCTTTATTTTTACTGCAAAAAGTTGGGAGTGAAGGGGAGAAATGCGGTGTAAGGACAATTGCTGGGAGCGAAGCGTATTGGAGAGCTCCGTGAATCCCGTTTCTTCCTTTTTTTGATAAGAGCACCTGGAAAAAGGGATTCCTATTTCTGATACCGATTCCTCAAAACGTTGGTTGGAAGGGGGGGGGGGGGGGGGGGCTAACACGTTTTGTTTCAGATGACGGAAGTCGGAAGTTTCAGTAATGAAAGGTTACTTTCAATAATGATCGATGGGAAGCAGGGAAAATTGCATTTGACTAGAGCAAGTCGTTGGAGTTACATGAGTTCTAGCTGTCGAGGTAACTAAGATTAGACACGCACAATGCCACTAAATGCTAACTGATAAAATAACTGGTAACCAAATCCCGTTGACTAATCGTAAATAATAATAATAATAATAATAATAATAATAATAATAATAATAATAATAATAATAATAAATGGGAATTTTCGTGGATTTCACCGGCGGGGTGGCTCCTGAGTGATTCTATCCACTGTTTCCAGGTCGAATTGGAGTTTGGAAATGTTGGTTTTTGTGGAGGGAGGAAAACCGGAGTACCCGGAGAAAAAACCCTCGGAGCAGGGACGAGAACCAACAACAAACTCAGCCCACATATGACGCCGAGACCGGGAATCGAACCCGGGTCACGTTGGTAGTATTGGTGGGAGGCGAGTGCTCTCACCACTCCGCCGTTCCTGTTCGCCCCCGTAGGCTTTGAAAGAAAGTCAGAGAATAACAACGACATTAACAATCCTTTAGCCCTGCAAAGCCGGCAAGTTTAAGTTAATCTCAGCAAGATTGTACACTAGCAAATATCACTTTATTGAAGTATTGCCATCTTTTTACGTGTTCTTTAAGATGACTATAAATTCCTATAATATTACATGTGTAATTAAAGAAGATCAATCTCCATCCTTTTGTTTTGCCAGGCATTTACAAAAAGAACTAACACATACAAAGGGGCACAAATAAAATCTCCTGTTTTTCTTGGCGTTAGTTGAAACAACAATCTCTTGCAGTGGTTATTATCTGTATATACTTTTGAATACCAAAATGTAAATAAATGCTTTCATTTTAAACTAGGAAGACACTAAAGTTACCCTTACTAAGGACAGTTACAATTTTATTTGGTGTTAAAGGTAAGTTCTTTTTCCTCGTTTGACATAGCGGAAATCTCACTCACCCTTCTTCATAGATAACCCTCTAATGAGAGCATCAAGCGGCGGCTTTGATATTAACAACACCAGCCACTCGACGCTGATGGCGGCTGCTGTCCTCCAGATAGATGGAGCCGTAAATTTTGTTGTGTGACTTTCTCGTGAATCTCTGCAGCGCTAGGACGATCATCTTTATCGTACCTCATGGCATCAAGAGCAATCCTTTGCAGAACATTGGATCCCTGTGCTCGGGGAGAGAACTGAATCCTGGTGTTTGGATCGTACATGGCCATTGCATACCCAATGCCAACTTTGCCTTCACGAGGAATGCGCGTGAACGCACCGTAGTACGCTTTTCCGTTCATCTTGATATTATCGCGCTCCAGGATTGCGTAGAAAAGCGTACCGATTGAAAACACGTCGGCTTTTTCAGTGTAATGTCGACTGAAAAATTCAGGGGCCATCCAGTGTACAGGGCCAATCCCTGAGTTCATGTAGTACTGTGTATAACTTGTCATCCAATAACCATCATCGCGCTGTGCTTCGGTTCTTTTCAGTGCGATGTACTCTCGAGCCAAGCCAAAGTCGGCCAGTTTAGCATCTTCTCTTTCAGTCAAAAGCACGTTGTCGGCCTTCAAGTCGCGGTGAACCACTCTGCGTGAGTGCAGGAAGGAAAGAGCCGCTGTCATTTGACGAATCCATTTCAAATTCTGTTTGTCACTACTCGGTCGACTAAGACGGTCGTTCAAGTTTCCACCACTGCAGTACTCAGTCAAAAGCAGCATGTGAAGGCCTTGGGAAAAATGGTGCTGGTCTGCTCCTATCATAGCGATCACGTTCTCGTGAGAGATTTGTTTCATTGTTTCCGCTTCGCGTATTGCATTACGAATGGCCGCTTGATTCAAGCAGAGGACATGCTTCAATGCATAGATTCTGGAAGATGACACGTCTTGAACCTTGTAGACGACTCCAAAAGCTCCATTGCCAAGTCTCTGTTGAATCCTCAGCGATTTTTGTCCAACTTTAACTCTTGAATTTGTCGGAAGACTCGCTAAGGTCTGCATTTTGAGTGCGTTTTGGATTCTTTCGGAACAAAATCAACATTCGCTCTTTTGTCAACTTTGAAGCGGAAGAACAATTTCTTGGAAACACGTGTTTGCTTGTTCGACACCAAAGCGCACCATAAAAGGGACTTGGCTCCTCCCCTTTCGATAAGCATGCGATCACCTGCTTTAATTCTTAATTTCCACTCGTAAACGTAGAAAATTGGTGAACAGCTAGAGACCAAAATAATCAACTTGCGAGAGAATTACAGCAATTTTTATGGCAACTTTTAGTTGTTGAACAATGAGAAGGACTCTTCTTTTCTTCCAGCCTAACTGTCAATCAACCAGCATTCCACAGTGCGTTTCCCAGAATTCTAAAAATCTATTTCCATAAATGCTTCTATGATTTTATTTTCAGCAGTTCGAGGAAACCATTCCGGATGGCATTCAGCTCGCAGAGATTCTAATTAATTGTGTTGAGCACCCGCTTGGCTTACGCTTAGAGGTACGAAGACTGAATTACATTTCGAGTTTTCTTCGTTTGACTTGATAAACTGCTAGTTACAACTGCTCTTCTACTATTGCATCACTGGCATCTCAACTAACAACAAACAACTCTTCTGACATGTACACTGAACTGACTCATTTGTACTGATAACAAACTACAAGCTCCAATGTTCGCTATTAAATAATTTGATTCTTAGACACATTTGCGTGGGATAACCAAGACCTTGAATCATAAACAAGGTCAACATGACGGTCACAAGTTCTTAAGTCATGCAACTAAAACAACTCAACTCACAAAGTTGTTTAAGTAATGAAATTCCATATCATAATAATTGACTAGTTGCCAGTTTCACTTTCTGTGCAAGGATTTCCTGTTTTCTTTTTCAGTTAGCGGCGGACTGTTCTGGTGCTGATTGTATTCCAAATCCTAAAACGTTTGATTTCAGTCAGTGAACTAGTAGAATTTAATCTTTTTTTCTTACCACAAGTGTTTGGCAGACGAAGTTTCTGGATAGTGGATAGGACTAGAGCAATGGTGGAAAATATGTACATTGTGGTACGACTTACAAAGTCGAATGTTTTTTAGCGTCATGTATGTCATTGCAGACTGTGGAACGAAATCCTTTAAACTAGTAACATAGTCATGTACGAAACGTAGTACGACTTATTTTTTCTTTTTTTTCTTTTAATAGCAAATTTATTGTTTCAACCCAAAGAACACTAATAGCAATTACTTATGTTACTGGCATTACGGTACTGAGGGAACTGACAATACGATACTTAGCCTACTTACAATACGATACTTGCACTGCACTTGGTCGAGGAAGACGGTCATTGAAAGTTACGCCATCCCAGTACTCAGTCAAAATCAACATGTGCAAACCTTGCAGGGGGGTCACGAAGACACATTCCCTTCGCAGCGATAAAATTCTCTTAATAAATTTGTTTCAATGTTTCAAGTTCGCGTTCAATTAGAATGCTTAGTGGCTGATATACAAAAAACTTGGTGCATATCGCATTTATCATACAACTTGGTAAGAACTCTAATATCGCTTTTCGCAGGTGCAGTCCAAAAAAATGATTTCCTTAAACGCTTTCAAGACTTCTAGGGAAACAATACTGAAGGAGGTTGGGGAGGGGGGGGGGGGGGGTTGGTGGGTGGAAAGGCCGGTAGGATCTGTTTTGTTGGGGAATTTTGAGGCGCTTTAGCTAACACTTTTTAGTCAGGGATGAACATCATGTCTAGTCCAAAATTTGTAAAAAAAAGTTTTTTCTTGTAACTTGATGAGGTTAAAAAAAGGCGTCTTATTGTACACTGTCCGTATGAAAAAGTCTGAAAGGCGGGCGCGGGTGGGCCACCATTTTTTTCTTGTAACGATGGGGGGTTATAAACTATCGAGAATATTTTTCAAAACCCTAATTAACGTCAATCAGAATATATAGAAAACATGTCGGCCCTCGGGCACTAGTGGGTGCTTGGCACAAGTTTGACAGGTGTGTTGACATAAGTGTAGGTCACTTTCACCCTCATGTATGTCGACACTGCTTCCGCTACACATCCTTTCACATTCAAGCTCTCGGTACAATCCTGACCATATTTATTCTTTCCCTTAGAATTTATTTTTTATGCCTTATTTCTACTGCAAAAAGTTGGAAGTGAAGGGGAGAAATGCGGTGTAAGGACAATTGTTGGGAGCGAAACGTATTGGAGAGCTTCGTGAATCCCGTTTCTTCCTTTGATTGATAAGAGCACCTAGAGGAAGGCATTCCTACTTCTGATAACCGATTCCTCAAAACGTTGGTTGGAAGAGGGCGGGGGGGGGGGGGGTGAACACGTTTTGTTTCAGATCACGGAAGTCGGAAGTTTCAGTGATGAAAGGTTACTTTCACGAATGATCGACGGGAAGCAGGGAAAATTGCATTTGACTATTAGAGCAAGTCGTTGGAGTAACACGAGTTCTAGCTGTCGAGGTAACTAAGGTTAGACACGCCAATGCCACTAAATGCTAACTGATAAAATAACTGGTAACCAAATCCCCTTGACTAATCGGCTTTAAATAATAATAATAATAATAATAATAATAATAATAATAATAATAAATGGGAATTTCCGTTGATTTCACGGGGTGGCCCCTGAGTGAGTCTATCCACTGTTTCCAGATCGAATTGGAGTTTGGAAATGTTGATTTTTGTGGAGGAAGGAAAACCGGAGTACCCGGAGAAAAACCCTCCGAGCAGGGGCGAGAACAAGAAATAAACTCAGCCCACATATGACGCCGAGACCGGGAATCGAACCCGGGTCACATTGGTAGTATTGGTGGGAGGCGAGTGTTCTCACCACTCCGCCGTTCCTGTTCGCCCCCAAAGGCTTTGAACTAATTAAGAAAGTCAGAGAATAACAACGACATTAACAATCCTTTAGCCCTGCAGAGCCGGCAAGTTTAAGTTAATGTCAGTAAGATTGTACAGTAGCAAACATCACTTTATTGAAGTATTGCCATCTTTTTAAGTGTTCTTTTAGATGATTATAAATTCCTATAATATTACATGTATAATTAAAGAAGATCAATCTCCATTCTTTTTGTTTTGCCAGGCATTTACAAAAAGAACTGACACATACAAAGGTGCACTAAATCTCCTGTTTTTCTTTGCGTTAGTGGAAACAACAATCTCTTGCAGTGGTTATTATCTGTATTTACTTTTGAGTGCCAAAATGTAACTAAATGCTTTCATTTTAAACAAGGAATACACTAAAGTTACCCTTACTGAGGACAGTTACAATTATTTTGTGTGTCAAAAGTTAGTTCTTTTTCCTCGTTTGACATAGCGGAAATCTCACTCACCCTTCTTTTTAGATAACCCTCGAATGAGAGCATCAAGCGGCGGCTTTGATATTAACAACACCAGCCACTCGACGCTGTTGGCGGCTGCTGTCCTCCAGATAGATGGAGCCGTACATTTTGTTGTGTGACTTTATCGTGAATCTCTTCAGCACTTGGACGATCATTGTTATCGTACTGCATGGCATCAAGAGCAATCCTTTGCAGAACATTGGATCCCTGTGCTCGGGATGAAAACTGAATCTTGGTATTTGAATCGTACATGGCCATTGCATACCCAATGCCAACTTTGCCTTCACGAGGAATGCGCGTGAACGCACCGTAGTACGCTTTTCTGTTTACAATGATAAAATCTCGCTCCAGTATCGCGTAGAAAAGGGTACCGATTGAAAAGACGTCGGCTTTTTCAGTGTAATGGTAAGTGTAAAATTCAGGGGCCATCCAGTGTACAGGGCCAATCCCTGAGTTCATGTAGTACTGTGTATAACCAGCCATCCAAGAACCATAATCGATCTGTGCCTCGTTTCTTTTCAGTGCGATGTACTCTCGAGCCAAGCCAAAGTCAGCCAATTGAGCATCTTCTCTTTCAGTCAAAAGCACGTTGTCGGCCTTCAAGTCGCGGTGAACCACTCTGCGTGAGTGGAGGAAGGAAAGAGCTGCTGCCGTTTGACGATTCCACTTCAAATTCAGTTCGTCACTACTCGGTCGAGTAAGGCGCTCGTTCAAGTTTCCACCACTGCAGTACTAAGTCAAAATCAACATGTGAAGGCCTTGGGAATTACGATGCTGGTCTGCTCCTATCATAGTGATCACGTTCTCGTGAGAGATTTGTTTCATTGTTTCCACTTCGCTTAATGCATAACGAATGGCCGCTGGATTCAAGCAGAGGACATCTTTCAATGCATAGATTCTGGAAGATGACACGTCTTGAACCTTGTAGACGACTCCAAAAGCTCCATTGCCAAGTCTCTGTTGAATCCTCAGCGATTTTTGTCCAACTTTAACTCTTGAATTTGTCGGAAGACTCGCTAAGGGCTGCATAATGAGTGGTTCTTTGGGAACAATATCAACGTTCCCTCTCTTGTCAACTTTGAAGCGGAAGAACAATTTCGTGGAAACAGGCGTTTGTTTATTCGACACCAAAGCGCATCACAAAATGGACTTGGCTCCTCCCCTTTCGATAAGCATGCGATGACCTGCTTTAATTCTTAATTTATACTCGTAAACATAGAAAATTTGTGAACAGCTGGAAACCAAAATGATCCACTTGCGAGAAAGTTACTGCGATTTGTATGGCAACTTGTCATGGTTGAACAATGAGAAGGACTCTTCTTTTCTTCCAGCCTTACTCTCAATCACCAACATTCCACAGTGCGTTTACCAGAATTCTAAAAATCTACTTTTATAAATGCTTAGATTTTATTTCCAGCAGTTCGAGAAAACCATTCCGGATGGCATTCAGCAAGCAGCGATTCTAATTAATGGTGTTGAGCACCCGCTTGGCTTACGCTTAGAGGTACGAAGACTGAATTATATTTTCGAGTTTTCTTCACTTGACTAGATAAACTGCAAGTTACAACTACTCTTCTACTATTGTATCACTAGCATCTGGACTAACAACCAACAACTCGTCTGACAAGATTGAATGTTCGCTATTAAATACTTCTGTGATTTGTGGACACATTTGCGAAACCTAGACCTTGAATCATAAGCAAGGTCAACATGACGGTCACAAGTTCTTAAGTCATGCAAGACAACTAAAATAACTCAACTCATAAAGTTATTAAATAATGAAAATCTACTTCATAACAATTGCGTAATTGCCACTTTCACTTTCTGTGCCAGGATTTCCTCTTTTCACATTGTCAGTTACCGGCTGACGTTGCTTGTGCTTCCTGCCTTCCAAATCCCTGCAATATTTGATGTCAGCAGGTTAACTGTTGGAATTTCATCTGTTTCTTCCCACCAATGTTTGGGAGACGCTGTTTCTTGATCGTGGCTCGTTCGCATTTTGTCTGTAATTTAACCTCATTTAGTACACTAACTCTGAGAAGCTTGACTCATATTTACTGTCTTTATCAGCTTACATTCTGATATCTTGTTAGCCCCAAAATAGAAGAGTGGTTTCTGAGAAAATGCCCACGTGCTCCTTTCTAAAAAAAATCAGTGGTGGGGGGACACTACAGGGAAGCGGTAGGATGGTGGTGTGTAGTATAGGAAGGAAGCAGGCCTTTAGTCCATTCGTCGTTGCACTGAGTTACGACTGCTTTACAGTTTATGTTGTAGCTGGACAGGGTTGAACAGTTTTGCATGTAGATTTCTCGATCTTTATTTTTTTTTTTAAATATTGTGCTCCCAAGAGTGTCAAAATCTTCCAGCACTCTAGCGCTTTGCAGGTCACTTCTGAAGTTCATTCTTAAGGAAATGGGTGACTATAGTCACCTAACAATTGTAAAAATAGTCAAGCGTATGTTACGTGATACTGAAATACGAGCAGCTACTTCTGTTCATTTTGAAAACGTTAGCTGATCGGTATACAAAATACTCATGTACATTGTGAAGAACACGTATCTTTTCCCCGGTAGCCGGAGGGAAGTGAAAAATATATGTAGGCTGGAAAGAGGGGCAATCTAATATTTTAACACATGATACTGATTTTGACCATTTTGATCTGAGATGGAGGCTGTATTTTCTGCTCTTCAGATGTGGGCTTTATATTTGTGTTTCGACAAATAAGGAGAACGTTTTGGAAGACGTAGTTAGGCTACAAAAATTTTTTATCGTCCTGAATTGGGAAAAGGGGTTGGTTTTTATCGCTGTACTCTGTGGGTCAGCCGACCCTAAATTCCGATACTACCCCAATCTCAGCCGCGCCCTGCCCACCTCCCCCCCCCCCCCTTTCCGATCTGAGGACTCAATGTAGCCTGACTGAAAGGGCAGTTAAAGGAGCACTGTTATGGGGATTTTATTGTAGTTTATTCTAAAATGCTCAATTATTGGAGAAAGAAGGAAAAAGAAAATATTAAGGTGGTTGAACACAGTTTGCGCGCGCTTTACAGATTCTCTTAGTGATGCTATTAAGCGCGCGCTAGGGTTGTGGTACGCAAATACGGCGGTCGATAAAGTGATCCCTCAATTTCACATGAAATGGATAACAAAGTTAACGTTTGATCCTAAATAACTAAGGTTTTCGTTTCTGGACTATTTTTCTTTTCTTTCCGAGCAAAAAAAAAAAACATTCACCAAGACCTTTCGCATGCTTTTCATCTTTGCCATGAAACCCAAATAAAACCACGCATGCGCATTTGACCAAAAAATTGCGACTGGTTGTTTTCGTGGAAATGAACTGTTTTCTAAGGAACCACTTATTAGAATTCCCTGAAATTTGGCATGAAAATAGTTCCCTAAAAGCGTAACTCGCCTACAAAGAGAAACCTAAATCTAACAGAGGGTATCTTCACAAAACATTAAAATGCAAAATCAATATTTGCAGGAGAAAAAATTACATAAAAATAGTGCAACTGTGTCAGTGTTTTGTGAGTTGTTCTGGATACAAAAAATGGAAAAAATCTAATGAGTACATTTTCTAAAAATAAAGGAAACCTACCACTTATGGACGTTTAATAGTTCGCTGCGTTGCCATGGAAACGGTACTTAGCTCAACAAGACGTACGAAAATACATTCTTTCTTAGTTGGTCTTACACCATACCAATTTTGAGCGTCCAGAAATACATTGTTTCCAAATAACGTCTTCTAACATCTCGGTACACTAAAAAACTATATTCGGCCACCTTAAATGACTTCTCCAAGAAAGAACAAACTATAATCGGTTTTAGTGATTTCTTCAAAATACACAGAAGTTATTTGAAAAAAACTGGCCAACTTCTTCAAATTGTAATCCATTTCTAGCATCCTGGTCATCCACAGCCGTAGATAGTTAATATTTTTAGTCGCTGTGCACTGGTAGAGTTATTATTAACGTTTCCATCGATACAAATCAGTACATGTTTTTAACTATTCATAGTGACGTTAAAAACAGGTAATTCTGCCGACATGATGTAATAAATGATTTAATTAATTGAATTGGAAGGTCAAATGGACGGAATTTCGTTCAAGTTGTTTCAGTTTGAGGGAGGTGAGGTTCATGATTAAATAAACAGACAAGTACCTCCTGTGATTAGTCATTTTTGAATCCGGTAATGGCGGAAAGCGAAATCGGCTCGAATACGAAATTCAAGGTTAAAATAATGGGACTTCCCGTAGGAATTTTGAGTTGAAACTTGGCATGGTAAGTAATAAGTACTTTTACTTTCGAAATATGAAGAGAGTAGAATAACCATATTTTTGATCATAGTGGCACTTTAAGAAGAGAAATAAACTAAGAGCGAGACTTGATGCTAGAAGCGAAATACAACCATACGCATAACAAAATTGCCGTGCAGTTAAGAATCATCCAACGGGGCTACTGAAAATTCAATTCGCCTCTCTTTTTGTAGTTAAATGATCGTACAGTAGTTTCTGACGAGCTCTGTCATCCAGAATTCTAGATCTTCCGTGACATCTTCAAACACTTCATGAATCTCGGCAGCGCTTGGGCGATTGGCGCTGTCGTACTGCAAGGCATCGAGAGTAATTCTTTGCTGCGTGTTGGAGCCTTGCGCTCGGCTGGAAAATTCGATGCTTACATCTGGATCATACTCTGCCATTGCAAAGCCAAGGCCAACTTTGCCGAAACGAGGAATACGCTTGAACGCACCGTAGTACTTCTTCCCATCAATCGTAATGAAATCTCGCTGCAGGATCGCGAAAAAGAGAACACCCAATGAAAAAACATCGGCTTTCTCTGTGTATTGCTGGAGATAGAACTCCGGAGCCATCCAGTGCATGGGGCCAGTACCTGAATTCAGGTAGTATTGAGTGTAGGTGGCCATCCACGAATCATCGTCTTGTCGAACGCCGGTTCGTTTGAGTGCGATGTATTCACGAGCCAAACCAAAGTCGGCTAACTTTACATCTTCCTCGGTGGTTAAGAGCACGTTGTCTGGCTTTAAATCTCGGTGAACCACTCTGCATGAATGAAGGTAAGCGAGAGCGTCGGACGCTTGAAGCATCCACTTGAAATTTAGCTCCTCACTACTCGGCCGATTTAGGCGTTCGTTCAAGTTTCCGCCAGCGCAGTACTCAGTTAAGATCAACATGTGCAGCCCTTGGTCATCATTAAATTGGTCTGCTCCTTCAAGGGCAATCACATTCTCATGAGAGATTTGGTACATTGTTTCAACTTCGCGACAAGCCTTGCGAATGGCCGACGCATTGAAACAAGCGACATCTTTGAGCGCATAGATTTTGGAAGATGCCACATCTCTGACTTTGTACACGACACCAAAAGCGCCATTACCGAGTGTTCGCTGGATTTGTAGCACTCGTTCTCCCACTCGAACTCTTGAATTTCTTGTAAAAGCTTGATACATTGTGCCAGACTCCTTGTACCTTAGTGTACTCTGCTAAACAAAACACTAATTGTTGATCGCGCGCTATTTTTGTGGCGGAAATTAAAAACGGTTTCAGTTTTAGAAGTACGAGCTGTGCCTCATTAGCATATTTACACCGCGCTTCCGAGAATTCCAAACAGTCTTCTTACTCGGTTTCCTGGCACTCGTCCAGTGAGTCACAGACATGATGTGCGCGTAGTGAAAGTTAATTTTTGGCGAATAATGTAAACGTTTGCCATCTGGTCTTGGATGATTAAAATTCTGAAGACTCAATGGGCAGAAGCTCTCTTGATCTCATTTGTTTAGATACAGAGTTTCATGGTGCTCGGAATACATTGACATTTAGCTATTTCTAAAGCAACAGTAATTTTCAACTTTGGGTTACAGCATGAACATACTTTTATTCTGCAATTTTCAGGGATGACTTAATTATAAAGAAACAAATTATATAAATAGAAAGAAATGAACGAATTGTGCGTTTCGTTGATGATTCCTTGGAAATGCGCACTGAATAATCGCAATCGCTGAGGGTTATTTTTGACACATCTCAAAGACCACCGATCTCAGAAAATTTAGATATATTTAGTAAATAAACCCCACTCCGGCGGTTGGTATATCGGTGGATAATACTCGAGGCTGAACGATTGTCAGGAAAATGAACAGTTGGCAGAGAAGCGAAGCTTTACTTTCCGCAGAATATCAAGTGGTAAGTGTTAAGAGAAGATACAGCAAATAACGAAGCTTGCTGTGATTTTGCTAGGGAGAAGGTACCTGAGTAACCAAACTTAATATACAAAGCTTAATGCAAATCGTCCAAACTTTTGATAACAAATTTGCTCCTCACTGAAATTAAATTGATGTAAATCGAGAAAGGTACATAGATCTTTTTCAAGTTTTCTTTCTCTGCCCATATTAAATTGGTATTTTCTCAGTCTGGTGCGGCAAGGACCATCTAATCATTCTAATTCTGTGAAATACTGTAGTTTCCTAGATTTTTGGTCAACGGCCCCGCGGTAGCCATTATCTATTTCGAAGAGACCTCATTGTGATCTCGTTTTCCTACTTACAAGTGCGGACGGATAGTTCATGGCAAGATAATATCAGAAGACTTCATTTTGAGAAACGTCTAGTCTTTCTGATAGAGAACTTAACGGAATGCCGGATTCATAGCTCGATCGTGCGTTACGCGCAATAAAACCTTTTGCAGGCACCTTTTTTTCGATTCAAGCTTATTCGATCTCAGCTGTGAGCTGGTAACATCTTACTATTATGTCACAGGGTAACCCAACCAGAAGAAAAAAATCCAGACCGGTACAATAAGGATAAGCAGATAATGAGTTATGACTAGATGTGCGACTGAACTGAGTTGGTCAACCAGTAAAATGGAACTATCATGCCGATAGCAAATCATAACTTGAAGAACTGACAGGAGTCAAATTCCCATTCAGTCATTCTCCATTTCGTGAATGCTGGGACTAAGTTTAAACAAAAACTCAAGCGACACTTCATGTTGACTCATTTTGTGGTTTATTTAGGTTTAATCAAGTAACAATTATACGCCGTTTGTCCGACCCAGATTCCGGGTTTGAGCTGAACCCAGGGATCAACTAATTCTCACGGGATCAGGGATCAAGATTTATAAAGATTTTGGAATCATGGATTAAAATTTAAAGCTAAAATGTGGGATCAGTCGGGAAAAAAATATACCTCATTACGACCTTGCTATTTTCTTTTGAGAAATCGCACGCGTTACATCTGACGTCATTTTTAACGTCTGCCGGTACTCTTATGGACAATAGCTACGAGTCAATCAGCCCGCGGGAATTTTAACAACTATAGTAAAATTAAGTGTGGACTTCAGATGTAAAGTAAGCTACTTGGTACTTTGTGAACTGATCTCGCCTGTAGTTGCTCACTTGATTGTACCTCAAGGTATTGAGAACGAACCAATAATGAGGGTCATCTTGCACAAAGCTTGACAGTTCATTGCTGATGTGTGGACTAACCATGGCCGTCGAACGCTTTCCAAACTATTTTCAGTTTTTGTAAAATCAAGAATTCTGCGAGAAAATAAGATTTAGAGCCTTTTTTGTGTAATCATTGCGCAAAAACTATATCCGGCTTGGCAAAAAAAAAAAAATCGTAACACTATTAATATGTCGCAAAAAGATCGTTAGATAGATTTCACGTTTTTGATGAAAACTAAAGACTAATGGTGAGTTGTAATTTTTTCTTATTTTTGAGGACAGCAGTTTTTTTTAACAAATTTGTTTCTATTGAAGTTGTTAACTTGCGGATAGGGAAAAACTGTAATTTTATGGTAGGAAAAGTTCTTCTCTTGATCTTTTAGCGGATGAACGAATTCATTCCTCAGAAATTAATATAACGGGTGGTCAACCAGACCCTTCCTTTGAACCATGAAAAAGGAATTGCCGTAATTTTTCATGCATCGAAACTAAGGGCCCGACTGAAATTCGTACCCCTGGTTTTGACTCCGCTAAAATCGTTAAAAGAAAAAATTGCCGTTCTGTATTTATTCAGAAACCAGTGGTCAGAAATTTTGAATCCGCTTTAAATCGTCATAATTATCGTGCAGTGTTTATTTGGAATGCAAGGGTCCGAAAATGTGGCAACTAATATTAATTTCGAAAGCAGTTTTGCTGAATTTGGATCCTCGCATGTGACTTGACTATCAATTCACCAAAAACGGGGTGCACTTCGATTAACGTTATTTGCCATGCAGAATGCCCATTGAGATTAAGGTTGCCTTGTACAATTTACTTTCATGGTTATTTTTCCTGATGAGGTGTGCGTTAGTCACGCGTAGGAGAAAAATAAAAACTCAAAAATTTCACATACCTACTGCTCACTAGTTCAACCTTTTTTTTTTCTTTAAAAAAAAAAAAATCCAAAATCTCTCTAATGTAACTCTTTTCAACGGCATGGATTGTGTTATATACATTTTCTATATTTGTTGTTAGGGCCGAGACATTACCTCCGAGCTTCGGGATTTCGTTAAACGACTCCAGAAAGAAGGTTAATGATGAAGGAAGCTCCAGACAAGGAAACGTTCACAATTTACTCTCCACCTGGAGAACTCCATTACTGTAAGAACTACCTGTTCTTCGTGAATCCATTTCAAAGTTCTCAACAAAAGAATATGACTGGGTCCGATGAGAAATTCCCGGGTGCCTTCCTGACAATTCACGAACTGCAAGCATGCAGCGATGAGGTAACTCTCCTTAAGACGTTTTTTCTTAATTTTTCCAGTTAAAAAGTTGATAGCAAACTCTCCCATCATTTCCATCAGAAGGCATGTAGACAAAGTTTCATTGTCATTTATCGTAGCTGGCATATCAAGCAAATGATCAATCTCGTGTAAGTGCTATGCATGTGCTATCGTGGTTTTCTGTTGCACGTTCTAACATATTGTACTTCTCTATTTCAGCTCGTCCTTTCTGAAACAAAGTCTGGAGTTGCCTTTGCACAAAGCATAAAGTTCAGTTTCATGACAACGTTTAATATTTGCCTGCTGTTCGATCCTATTTACCTGGGGAAAGGTATTGAGGGTGTCAGAGACACTGGTGGGTTCTACTCTTTGGGGTTCATCCATAAGAAAGGTTTCCCAGGGCTAAGAGGTGAGTGTAACTTATCCTGAGCATAGTGAACCTAGAGATCAGTTCGAATCCTTTCACAAAAATGCGCTCGCTTACCATGCCTTGCTGACCGACATCTGTTAACCACACCTTGCAAAAAAATTGAATCACTTTTCGAGTGTAAGTGTATACGAGCCATTGCTCAAAGGAAGGTAATCATTTCACTTCTACAACAAACGATGAAACTCACAATCGTATTTCTTTTAAGGAAAGGATATATCCGGTTGAAATTCCTTCCTCCGGCTAGGTGAAGACCAAATTCATCTCTAATTTGCTTGAGCATTTTACTCTTATATGTACTATGATATTTTTCATTACCATTTAATAGTGATGATGCTAATGGTCATGATAACGATGATGATGACGATGATGTTAAGTGTGATTAAACCTTCCTTTTATTCTAGATGCAGGACAGCGTATCTCGTTGGTCACTAGGAAATTTCTAGGAAACTTTTGGCGGCTGCCACAATGTTCTCCGTTGCCGTTAAAAGCACGTTTTCTAAGTCTCGATGAACAAGTCTCGATGAACAACACTACGGGAGTGGAGGAAGGCCAATGCTGCGGCAGCGTCATGCATCCATTTGAATTAAGGCATCGCTCGGTCGATTATGGTGTTCGTTCAAGTTTCTACCACCGCAGTACTCCATTGAATCAGTATGTTGGCACTGGGGAAAGAACACATCAAAAGTTAAATCTTCAAGCCAACGATCATAGAATATGTTTCATTCTATAGGGGTGGCAGCCGTCTGTTCTGGCAACCATGAATTGAATGCATGCCATAGTGAGGTAAAGAATAAGAATAATAACGACAACACCGTGAACAAAGTTGAAAGTACATAAGGCGGAAGCAGTGTCGACGCTAATGAAGGTGAAAATTGCCAAGCATCAGTTAAATTATGAACACCCTCTAGTTGATCGTACACCATAAGCACACTGAAATCATGACATGTCTTGAACTTCAGTCGAACACCGCTTTATGAGCATCCTGTTTAACACGGACAGTTGTATTTGTTCCGACGAAAAGTTCATATACCTGTTCATAAACAAAGAAACAATACAATGATTGTTTCACTCAGTCGCAGGAGGGCTCGATGCAAAAACATGCAGAGCGAAATATAAATTTAAGATAGAAAAGGTAACACAGTTACTCGAATTTCACGCACTAAGCGATCATCATATATTTTCTTCATATATTTTCTTGTGGTACTTTATTGGATACATGAAATTTGGAGTACGATTTTGCAACATGATTCTATCCCAATGGTTTAAATTTTTTGCTTTTCAGTGACGGCTAAGTAAGGTTTTGTAATAATGATTAATAAATTTGTCTTCTTTTTCGTGATGTATTTAGACTAAATGCGTTTAGTCTAATTTTTGTTATTTTCCTTTAAGCGGCCTTTGGATTGCTATTAATTGTTGCTTCAGCGTGTATTTTTGGCCACTGCGTGTGACTGGCCAGAGTGATTACTTTACTTTTGGATTCACGGCACAAATTCATAAATTGTAAATGTGTGATTTGTAGATTGCAAATAGCAAACTTGAGGGTCTATCCGCCCAATTATTTTAAAATTTGTACATTAAATAAAAGAGAGGAAAAAACCGCTTCGTGGGCTTCTTAAGTGTAGAGAATAGCAACTTCGTCATCGCCGCTTGCTTGACTCACTTGCTTGAGGCCGATTAAATGACAAAAATCAGATATGTGCTGATGTCGATTTTATTATCGATATTTTTACAGTCCATTAGTGAAGTCAATAGATGACCTTTTGATTAAACAAAAAACATTAAATTCGTTTCTGGTGGCCAATTTAACATCTTTCAGCTTTACATCGCTAGATGATTCATAGTATACCAGGTTTGAAAGTGCCATTGTAAAGGAAAAAGACGGAATCCCCATTGTTGTTAAAAAGAAAGAGAAAGAAAAAGACACCCGGAAATTTAATGTCAATGTCTGTGAAGGACTAGCCTGTTTCAGGTACGTGTTCAGATTGTGCGGAGCGCCGCGAACAAAACTGCTCTGCGATCGAATGATAATTAACAGGCGAAGAGACTTAAAGAGAAATCGATTGCTCTCCTCTTCTTCTCTTCTCGTTTTTTCGCGCACGTGATTTCCGTCGCTCCCCTGCCTATCTGGGCCCAGCTGTTCAAAGTCCGATTAAGCTAATCCCGGATTAACGCGCACTTTGATGCGAGTTTAATTAATAAATTAATTAAGATTCTCCCAAAAGATTTTTGTCCGTCAGTTTTTCCTTAGACGTTTCGTAACCTTTAGCTTGAAACTAGCCTTTTAAACCATTTTAAACAAGCGAGATGAAAACCTCGATTAACTTTTAAACGTTCGGCTTTCGAACAACCGGACCCAGAACTTCCGGGACATCCTAGAAAAAGATGTATTTCTTCAATTTTTAAATCTGGACTGCGCTTGGTTGATAGTTTTCGTTGTACTCTGCAAGGTATCGCGTGCAATTCTTTGCCGATGAGCATTAGACTCTTTTGCTCGGCTTAAGAACATCTACCAAAGACACTTCTGACACCAGCCAACCTATATAAGTACCCCTTGTTATCACATACAATCTAGCTCTTCGTTCGTATCATCCAATATTCATCATTATTCTTCGTCTCCCCGCTGTGCTAACGTTTTCAAAGCCACGCTTCTTGCTGCTTTTCGACGGTTCAACAACCTCAGTAATTTATTGCCTAGTCCCTTTTCGGCTTTCTCCTAGGCCCTCACGGTCATTTCGTTTCGGTGACGTATCCGAGGCGAGCGGCCGGGGAAAGCCTCGCTTTTTCGCTCGGACCACGTGACCCGAAACGGATTGAGATAAAAAAAAAACAGAGAGAGGCCTAGAAACTAGGCAAAGTAATTTACTAGTTATATGGGGAGGTTAAGCAACGGCGACGTCAACGGGGAAGGTGTGGGCATTGTTGAAATTGACTGGTGCATCATTGTTTCATCAGCGTAAGTTTCAAAAGTCTCCACAGCGATTTACTGAAAAGAAAACAAAGGTGAGAGTTGGGCCGGCGAACAGAGCAGCGAAGCTGCAAAAGGATTGGGCAGAGGACGAGTTGATATTTGTATTTTCTCGCGGCGGCTCGACCACCAGCCGCAGTCAGGGAAATGAGCCCACGTTCACCCCCTCGGGGAGGAAAGCCAGACACGGAGGAAGAGGCGGAAATCGATCCTTGTAGCTCTGCCTCCGCACGCGGACACTGTACTGTGGTACCGCCTGCTACACGCAAACAAACGATACTACTCGCACATATTGAAAAATGTTTGCGAAGCAAAAGAATTACTGAAATAGTTGACAAGAATAAAGATAGCTTCTTATTTCCCGCAGTTTTCCAAGATGTGCATCAGTTGAAAGAAATGTGGTGGATGCGAATGCGCCACTCATCGAGTTCTAGCCGTGAGTATGCAGGTCGAACTCGGATTCATTTTTCCGAGTAGCCTTTGCCACTGACCAAAACATTCAAAACTCTCAATTTGGTAAGCCCACAGCAATCTTCATACATATATTTTTCCATTTATATATCCAACTTGTACGTACGTTCTCGTCTTGTCGTCTATAATTTATGGTCTGAAAAATATACGTCTATCACTTATTCACCAGGCTTAAAACATAACATGACATTGTTTTTCTTTCCCACATGTTGCATGCACCTACGAGTCTCCTGTAGCTCAGTGGTAGAGCATCCGAACTTCCTAGTAATCATCTAGGTTTATACTCTATAGGTTTGTCTCCTTTTGGGAGAACTTGGATTTTTTTTTTCCGAGTATGCTGTGTCACTGACTGAAAAAAATAATAATGCATCTATCAGCTTTCCAACATGTTCATGTGATTTTCATTGTAGCGTTCACATACACCGACATGTGCATGATAAAACGAGTGCGTAAACGTGAACTACGCGTTTTACGTGTGGACTAGGTCAACTTTAATAATGAACAAAAATCTCCTTTTTCAGCTTTTTTCGCATTAAGTAGAATATATATATATGTTGTGGACGGACCGGGATATCAGCTGTTTAGCAAAGCAATCTTGATAACATCAGCATGTTTTCTCATCAATATCTCTCCGAATTAGGAGAACTTGGGAGGAGTTAATATTCATGTTTTGTTAGTCGTGAAAATTAGCATCTTTGTTTTCAAACAACCTGAAGCTTTTTTTTTTTTGTCAATTTTTTTCGCTTTGTTTTTCCTTTTTATTATTGTTATTTACACCTTTTACATTTCCAATTTCTGACTCAGTCTGCAAATAATTTATTCTTTGTACTATAGTTTTTAGTTTGTCTGAACCTTACTAAAAACAAATATCCGAACCATCAAGGTCCATGGAAGTCTGCCAAGCCCATTACGGATGAGCTGCCAAGAGCTATTGTCACATTTTCTGTGTTATCTGATATCTGCCCATTAACATTAGCCTGACAAGTATTCAGTAAGATAACATCTTCACGCTGAAAGGCAAAAATAACCCGAAAAAACAAACCTGAATGGGCCGCCTACAAGGGTGCTTATGTTCATACAAGCGTAACTAACGAGAGAGTCAAAAATACTCTACAAAAACAGAGTTTAAATTGACACGAAGGTTTTCAAATGACCTTGAACATTGAAATTGATTTCTTGGTGAAACAGCGCGCTAGAGTGAAAATAAATTTTAATAAATTGGCAAAAGTGTGTTTAATTTTGAATTGAATAATTATTTGCATAGATTGTACCAGCTGATACTCTGTTGTAAATATGTTTCACTGATTTTCATAGAATTTAAAAGAATATTAATCCGTCATAAAGTATGGCGGAAAACCAGATCAAAACTGGACTTATAGTTTCTTTTGTCGTGCGTGTTCATTTATATGTTGTGAAATTAAACATTTTTGTTTCACCAATGAACATTTGATGAATTAGATTCGTCATTAACCGAAAGAACATTAAAACAAAGTATTTCCGGCCGTCAGAATCGCCTTAAGAATAAACAGAAAAAACTCGAGATGTTTCTTTTCGCCTACAATTAAGAAAAATCTTGAAAACGAAAGCCATTGAACAGACTTTTGACCCAGGATTACGACAAATGTAAAGATCGCATTTACGCCAACAAAGCTCAGAGAAACCATTCAAACGTCACGCTGTGATTTTCACTGGCTTTTTTGTATGACCTTCTGATTTCCAACAGCGAAAAAAAAAATTGCGAATACTGTTTACAAGCGGAAATATCATTTTGTTTTGACAGCGAATAGCTAATATTTCGCTAATTGATGTAAATCTACAAAGGTAATAATTAAAATTCGACTTAATCGTTGCTGTGAACTACGAGATTCGAGCGATATTAAAAACGATCCTTGTTTTTGTTATAAATTCACTTCTTTTCCTTAAAAGAAAATTTTTTAAACTTTTCAAACTTAGAAGAAAATTACCTGCAGTGAAGGAATCGAAGATAATCGACTCAGAAAAAAAGAAAAAGGAGAGGGAACTTGAGGAGGAACGAAAATCCGAGTAATCTAGTGCTGTATGTCCAATAGTGAAGAAAATAAAAATAAAAATAAACAGTTGAGACGAAAAAGACAAAACCAGCAACGGTTCTAGAGAAGAAATGATATGTTTGGTTCGTATCATCGAGAAATCATTGTAAACTACTTGTCGAGTGATGCTAGGATTTTCGATTCATTGGTTTTTCACCGTAATCTCGCAAATTTAAAAGGCGACCAAAAGCTTCGGCCACTGTTTATATTTGTGGTATTTTGACACGGCATCACTAATCTATAGTTCGTCTGCGAAAGCAATAATGAATTTTTTCCTTTTATTTGATCGTTTGTTTTGGCTGCGGGACGAGTGATAACAATCTTTTTTTCTCTTTTTAAAAAACACTCACTTTGGCTTTAAAACGCAGCATTATTTAGTAAAACGAAAGTATAGTCTCAAGTGCAATAAAATTGATTGCTGTTGTGGGCAACATATTCGCTTTCAATTGCAAATTTTCTTATCTGTTTTTTTTTTTCCCTCTAAAATCACAGCTGCCAGTGTCGAAGATATTTTAAAACTAATGTACCTTGCCTCATGCATCTTACATCTTTTCGTATCTATCGTAAAGTTTGTCACAGCCGCGAAGGTCGACGGCTTCGAATTTAGCTACAATTTAAAAACAGCCCAGAACATTTAGACTAAATATAGTCCCTGTGTTTCAGCGATGAACTGGCAGGTGTTAAAAATGGACATTAAAGAAAAAAATATACCATGCGTGGGACGAAGGGAATTTCAGTTTATTTGAGATTTAAATAAGTCATAATTGACTCTCTTTTTCGGCTTATCCTTCGGTGAAAGGACTTTTTTTTGTCTATTCCAAGACAAAATAGCAATTCAGTTACGATTCGTGGCCACTCTTGCTCAAATAAGAATTAACAGTGTTCAAATTTCTTGCCAAACAAGACAATAAACTTGTCGGAAATGCCTTTTCAGTTTCAATTATTTATTGTAAAACAAACAATATTCTGCTTTTGACATTTGGTAGTTGTGTCGTGGGTAGAAATACAAACTGAAAAGAAAGCATTTTTGTTATAAAAATTACTGAGACGTATGGAGTTCCACGCTTAAAACAAGTGCATAAAAATTTTTAGATCCACATCACCCAAAAAATTTCATCCATTGCAGTAATATTTCCTGGTTAGCAGCGTATTTGTCTTCTATGTCCTTGGGTTGCTCGCTTTCTAATGTCTGTTCTTGAATTTCCTGGTTATTGTTGCAATCGCAGTGGTATGCAGTGTTTTCATTTTCGCTGGAAACGCAGCGGCCGGTCAAAAATCCGACGGGTTTCAAATTCAATGCGGGAAGACTGCAGTGTCGTTTGCTTTCTTTCGTACTCGGTGGGAACGATAAAGGACGGCGAAAAGACTGGTTATTCCTCGCTTTCTGGGTGTCCTGTCTAGGAGAACTAAACGGCACTGGAACCAAAGATGACTTTCGCCTTCGCGCGATTCTTGGACTATGCTCTTTAGCTGCACGCGGTTGTGGTTTCTCACCACAGGCTGATAACATTGTCACGGCTTCAGGAACCACCTTCCTACTCGATTTGCTTCGTCGCTCAATCGATATTCCCATCTTTTTTGCATGTTCCGTTATGTAGCACATAGGATCAGAATGCCTTCTAGGCGTCGCTAAATCCTGAAAACTGCTTTCACGCCGAGCGGTGTAAGGAGATTCCACGCTTTTTACCGAAGTTCGTAAGCAAGAAGTGTTTTCACTTTCATCGCTCATACTAACACTAGAGTTGTCAGTTGAACTTGAACGTTGTGACAAGCGGTGAATAATTTGCTCTGTTGCGAGACCAGCTGGCTCGGAATATCTGCGATTTTGACAAGAAATAGGCGTAATCGTGGCTCGCTGCTTTATTCTTAAATACGAACCGTCCCGATAAATTGCTGGCAAAGACATTGTTCGAGGTCGACGATAGCAAGTTGGTCCTTTGTCTGCAACGTTTTGAAACTCTTGCTCGTTGCTTGTGCCGTCGAAGGCAGCATTATCATCTACGGTTTCTGAGATCGTTTTCAAATTACTTGCTTGCACAGAAAGCCTCCTTTCAGCTAATCGAGGATGAAAAACGTTTCCCTCGTAGCAGCCTAAAGGGTATGTAGCTTTTCCACCGAAAATGCTCTCTACCATGATTCAATCGTTGCTCGATCTTCCAACTCTGATCTTGTATCTGCAAACTGTCTCACAAATCCAGCATATCAGATTTTCTTTCCATGCTAAATCTCTTTAGAATATCTAAGATCATCTAAGGTTGAAACTTGGCAGGGCTCGTAAGTAAGGCGATCGCGGGCTTTCATCTGTTTTCAAAACACACGAGTTGCAAACAAAATCAACGCCTGAAGAAGCTTCGTAGCCCCGACCGTATCAGTGCAAAGGCTTTCATGCGGTCGTTTCTCGAATCAATGTATGCTTATAAATATTAACCATGCGGTTAGGCTACACGTAAAATTAATAACAACAAGCAAAAGTGCCTTTTTTTAGAACACTTTATCGCAAACAAGCATTCAAGCGTAGCTCATATCTCAGCGCCACTCAACGGGCGAGCTCCTCTGTCGCTAATATAATGATATGTAAACACATTTGCACCAGTAATGAGCTTGTTTTCACTTTTCAGGAATGATCCTGTCACTCCAAAAATTACCGCTTTTAAAATTGCTTCACCACATAGAGGCAATTCTTCATTAAAAAGAGCTATTTTTTGCCATCGTCACACGAGAAGTATTTACTTTTCGGATCGCCAGCTGCCACAGACGACTTAATGAGCTATAAGCGAAAGCTTAATCCTTGCGAAATTTGCAAGTGCTCCCGTATTTACACTCGATCAACTTTAGGAAGACGTGCTCAAATAAATGCCGCATAGACGTTGCTATCACCGCTCGCCCAAGCGAGCAAAGCTATTTCCGCGGTTATGGGTGGTTTCCATGGTTGCAAGCGTCGACACCTTGTACAAAAGTGGGCATAAGAATGTTGCAAGCTGCTTAACTCCTGTTTTTGCCAAGCTCGAAACTAATCATTCGGTACTGCGTTGTAGTCGTAGAAAGTATCGTGGTATCATATTTGACATTTCCTCTAATCTTTCAATTGACAAAACGCCATAAACAGAATTTTCGACCAAGGATTAATTAGACATGCAGCCGACAGACCATTTCTTCCATGATTTATTAGTTCTTTATATTTTAATATCTCGGAGTTCTAAAAATATCCCCTGTAAACTGAGGCTCTTTTCGTTTAAATCCGTCGAGAAGTTAAATTATACCAGAAAGCTGCATCTATAAAAACGACATTCGTCGCTTTTATTATTTCTCTTTCTCGCGTGCTTCTCAGCATTTCCATCCAAACTTGTACAATAGACACAAGCGAAATGAAGCGAAACTTTTGATATTGTCAACAGTGGTACTTTGAAACTGCCGTTTTAATTGACCGAACCTTTGGTGACGCTCAGTTTAATTGCAAGCATTTTTTCCTTTGTGGATAATGACAAATGAAAAAGTGACCTTACTCTGTATTAAGAAGTTGACTCTTAATCGGCCGCCAAACAGCACCCGTCCGGCTTACGTCAGTCCAGCTAGTTGTAGAGATAGCCGAGTCAGCGCTGAGTAATATAAAGATCGGTACGACAGAAGTGAATGTTTGCATAAGCAATGATATTGATTCAGCGTAAGCCATGACATAAATCAATGGTTAGTTTTCACGAGCACAGGGACACAAGAGACACTGCTTTAATCAGCCTTCAACGGTTCTACTGTATACTTGATTTTTCAAGATAAGACCAGAATTTAAGTGCAACTTTATCCCGCCTAATTTACTCGAATTCCAACTAAAAAAAAAATTAGTGAACTCCCCACAATTAGAGAACGGAGTTTCCCGCATACATAACTTCCTCACAACTTTCGTCTTTCGGTAAGTAAAGCATTGCCTCTCGAGGCTTATGAAAAAAATTAAAGCTTATCAGCAAACAGTCTGAAAGATTAAAATTGTCAACTTGTATTGGTTCGCACTTCTGTTGTAGGAGAGTTATACACCCAGAATTTTTGATGGCATTTTTTTAAATTATTAGGCTTTTAGATTGTTCTGCAGCTAAGCAAAATACAATTACTTGATTATCATAATTGCTGTGACGGTCAGTTTAAAATATTGGTGTGGCGTGTGCCAAGGTCAGCTCAGTTCAAGGATTTGTGGTGCCAAGGAAAGTAGTTTGGTTTTGTTTTGCGCGATATTGCATGCAAAGTCACTAAACAGAAACTTGCAGTAAAATATAGATAATGTATAATGACATATATAACGAGATTCGCTATCACAAACAAGTCCATTGATATATTAGTCCGAGTGAAAACCGCAGAGTCATGCAGTAAGCAAGTTCTTGTAAGGCATACGACAATGGAACATGTCAGTCGGGCAGCCTGATTCCTTTGAATGTAAAATCCATGATTTATTGTAGCCATCGAGTTCTTGAACTCGAAGTCATATGCGTAAAAGGATATCAGAAATACATAGGAAGTCGGATTTAGTGGTTGAAGCTGAGCAGGGAAGGTTGTTACTTATACAACATCCCTTCTTAATCAATATATGACAGGTAGGCTTCAACCTTTTGGCCATAGCACTATACTAACCTCACTATGCTCACCAAGTTACAACCATTAACACTTTGCGCAATAAAGTGCAATTAATTAACAGTTATTCAAATAAGTAGTTCATTTCCCCCATGTTCGTCAGTAAATATTGATGGTAAAGGAGAAGCAGAGAAGACAAACCAGAAAAATACATAAGGTAATTGTAGGCGGGCTGTTCCCTTTGAAAATATACTGCAAATCATTGCTCGTCTTACTCTTATTTCAAATGGTGTGTTCATTTTCGATTTAAATGATGTTTTCAAAATGAATTTTTTTGTCTTTGTTGATTATCTAGACTTTTGTTTAGAGTCCGTAACTCTTTTTCAGATATTTTAGGATTGAGGCTCAAAGCTAGATTTAGCCATGACTCCTTTGATAGTTCTGTCATATCTTCTTGCACTTTCCTCCGCCTTTAGGGACGAGTAGCATTTTTTCTCCTTCTGGATGCGATGCTGGTCAATCGCAGTGTTTTTCACTATTTTCTTTAAAGTTTTTTCAGCAAATCACCCAGTACTCATTCATGTACTGACAAGGGACAGTTGGAGTGCTTCGTGGTCCCAGTTTCATCAAACCTAAACACTCCATTTGCATATATATGGAATTAAATTTCACTGCCAGTGTCTGAGCGAGAAGTTACGTGTAAGTGTGTCAGGTTTTCCAACCCACCCCCCCTCCCCACAAAATAATAATAATAATAATAGTAATAATAAATTGTGCTTGAAAATAGCTCTGTTGTGCTTCGAAATACTCTCTTTTTTTAATCGCAATTGAATTGTAAACAGGTTTTTAATAGTTCTTTTTTCTACTTTTAACATGTAAATATCAATTTTGCTTGGAATATTTTAATAAAGAGATCATATTATATAATAATAATAATAATAATAATAATAATAATAATAATAATAATAATAATAATAATAATAATAATAATGAGGTTAAATTGACACGCCTGGGAATTTAAGGGTTACATAGCTGGCATCAACGGCACCATCCGGTTAGCTTCCCTTACAGTTCCTACAAATAGGAGGCGTGCTGTTAATTAGCAATACATATACCCTTTTATTTATAGCGTTCATTTTTATTGTACTGCACCTTGAAACATGCGAGTTGTCTTGGGAAGGATATTACTGAGAGGAGATTACTTTCTGTAAAATGGCTTGCATGTCCGGAGCGAGATATATTCGGTGTATACTGGTCGGCTTTGGTTGCGTTTTATTCCCGACTTTACTGATTAAGATTCCAATTTGCCAAAAATAAGTTCATTATAATGCTCCTTGTCAATATAAAAGTGCGTATCGTTAATAGCGTTAATGGCCTTCTTTACATGTAATCCATCATCTCGGGTAACTCCTGTCGCTTTCTTTGTTCAAGCCTTTAAACCCCGATATCAAAATACAAATTCTCCTTTCTCGTCACCATACATTTCTTATAGCAGTAGTGGGGAGAATTCGCGTTGGCTGATCATATCTTTTATTCTCATAACCTATCTAATTGATAAGTATTGATATTACGAAGTGAAATTCAAAGTTTTAGGCTGATCACTATTGAGTCTTAGAGGGTAAAAAAAAAATTGCCAAAGAGGTGACATCATCACCGCAGCTTGGCCAAGGGAAAAACATTTCATGTTCAACAATGACCAATGACCACTTAATTGATTATAAACGCGCGCAAATCAGTGACATCATACGTATATTAAAACGGGAATAGAAGTGCCAAAATATTCGAACAAATTCCAGTCGTTTCATCAGTCGAAGTCAAATTGACGTTCGTTGAAAACATGCGCCAAGAAATTGGAAGATGTGCGCGCGGAATCTTCGAGTGAATACTCCATGTTCTGCAACGAGCGATGACCACTTAAATGACTATAAACGCGCGCCAATCTATCAAAGTGATATCAAACGTATGAAGTTCAGCGACGGGGATACAAGTGCCAAAATATTCGAACAAATTCTAGAAGTTTCGGGCTTACAGACCTTCATCAGTAGACGTCAAATTGACGTTTGTTGAAAACATGCGCCACGAGATGTGCGCGCATGAAATTGTGGCATTCGTTTTCTTCTTCTTTTCTTGTTCTTTTTCAACCAACGTCAACGTGACTTCCACAGATGGAGGGCTAAGCCCGAAACATTTAATTGGAATTTGTTCGAATATTTTTGTACCTCTATTCACATCACTAACCTAGCCTTGATTGATTTGTATCACGTTGTATGAGTACCAAGCACAGCACACGACGTTTTTCGTTTACCACGATAGTAAACGTTAACATTTTCGTTCAAGGGCCACTATATGTTTACTATAAAGTGATTTCCGACAAATGAGCAACAATGCCCGGCTAGGAAAGAGGGATTGAACGAATAATACTGGTGAATAACGACTGATTTTTTTCTTTATGAATTTTAAATTACTCTAAGACACATCGAAAGTGACTGCCAGAAACCTGTAATTATTTCTGTTTCATAAGGTATTTTTTAGATACTGACATCATAAAATATGACAAACCATCGGAATTTGGGAAAGTCTCGGATTTAAAGAAGTTTCAATTTGTCTGGGGAGATCGTGCGAGAGGTGAAGTGGTGAGTGTATTATTTTATGATGTATGTTAGTTTTATGGGGCCTGTCTAGCGGCTAGATTTAAGAGGTTAACTCAAACTACTGCCTCAACATGCTTCGCTACATGAAATTGTTGCGACATCTTTAAAATCTCATTTTAAAGTTACCTTTGCTTCTGTTTCAGAATACTTGGGTCCAAAATTTTGTAAATGAATATCAGTTGACATGTTTATCCACAAGTTTATTTCTGACATTCAGAAAAGTTTGCACTTAAAATTCTACGCCTTCACTTATCAGATGCCCCACCAAAGTTGCGCAAATTGGCTTATACATTTTGCCATTTGGAAGGAAAATATTTCGCACAATTTTATTTTCGAAAACTTCAAAAAATATTTCCTAAATATGTATTTGTCAAATAAAAAGCCATCTAAGAAGAGGCTATCTCTATATTTATGAAACTGGACATTTGTCCGATTCTGCCAGCCCAAAAGACTATGAATATATGAATTCTCTTCAGTTCGTACCTAAACTTTAGAGCGGTTGTCAATTGAGTGTCGAAAGTAGTTCGCATTTGCTTTGGTTTTGATTTACTATGTTTTGGGATTGGGTCACTTTCTGGACCAATGAGAAGCAAAACAAAACAACAAACAAACCATGACTCGACTTGCTCGCACGCGTTTTCCCGCGCTTGACGCCGTTACGTGTATTTGCTTCGAGTTGTGATTGGTTCTTTGCGATGTTTACGTTTCTTGTGATTGGCCAGAGTAATTACTTTGGTTTTGCTTTTAGCATGCACTCTTAGTTGAAAACCGCTGTAAATAACGGCTTACGCCAACGACAACTTGATCGGACCATCCGGCTCTGCTTTACAGTTCAGTTTTTAAGGCCAAGTAATGCGGGCAACATTTTCTCTGGTAACTTGTCGCGCAAAAATGTTGCATTGCAAGTTGCAAATTGTTTGTTGGCCGTATTACCACCTCCGCGCGCAACAAATTATTTTTATGTTGCAGAGAGTAGACAGAGCGTCTCAGACTTTCTGAAACTTGCGCGACAAGTTGCAAAAACAATGTTGCCCGGCCGTATTACTTGTCCTTTAATTAAAAGGCGGCTGCATGTTTACCTTAACGTTTTTGATTGCATGACCACTGATGTCTGTAATGAATGGCTTTGAGATGAGCATCGGAAAAAATCTTGTCAATTCACACGGAATCCCTGGCCTTGTACAGTGAAAAACGATTTCTAGCTAAATTAGCTCATCGTTTGAGAATCCAATTTTAAACTTTTTCCGCTTTCATACTCTGGACCTTTACTTTTAAAGGTCATAAATTTCATCTCTAGACACTCTTTCGCCCACAAGGCAAGCGCCCTCCCATCGGAAAATGCTTCGCAGCCCGGCATGGGGGAGGAGACTTGCCACTTTAAATTTGGTACTCGGAACAAGACTCCTGTTTTTTTTTTTTTTTTTAGTTTTTTTCTTCTTCTTCGACATTGGCCCTAGAAAAGACTGCATGGACACGGGATCACGGTGATAAAGCAATATAAGCTGCAGAGTAAAGTTCAATCTATTCAACACAGCACCACTGTCCTGTATGCCAGACCTGACACGATAAGCAGTCGGCAAGGCCAGAAAGTAGCCGTGGACAGCTGTTTCACACATATATAGTGCTTTTTAGTCTTAAGCACTAATCAAGTCAGGTCTGGCCCACCGTAGGTTTGTGCTAAAGAGGATGCATCTTACTTTTTTTGCAAAAGAAATCTATATCGGGGCAGTTGCTGTCTTTTCCCTTTCTCACGCCCATCGTTCCCTAATGGCATCGATTTGTGTAACATTTGTCGATTTTCCAAGAAAAATACACTTATAAAATTAAATGGCAAACAAACAAACAAATTTGGCAGATGATCAGGAACTCGTGAATGTACTCAGTAACATGAGCCGAAAAAGGTGGATTTGCGTGAAACTGGCAACTATTTTAGAACATCTACGTACAAATAAAATTCGACAGTGTAAGATCTATCTTTAGAACTCACATCCCCCGAAAACAGATCGAAAGTGACTCCAGAAACACAGAAACAAGGCTTATTGTGTCATAATTTGTTTTCAGTGTTTTCTGTGTTGAAATATGAATAATGATAATTATGCAAGCCTTTCATTTTCTTACATTTAGTTAGGTCTCTGATTTGGTGAAGTTCAATTTGTGATGGAGAGCCGTCGTGGTAAGTGTAACTTCAGTTAGGCCCGTTTAAATGGTTTCAACATTTGTTTCAACATGCGTTCAACACAGTTCAGTGTTGAAACAAATGTCGACGGCGTTTGAACAGGTCGTTCAACATTGTTGAAAGTGTGTTGAATCAAATTTAAATTGGTTTAAATCTCATTCAACATCGATTCAACATTATTTTCCTTTGTTCTTGAAAGTATTGAATGGCGTTGAAGCCGCTTGAACACTCCGTTTATTCAACATTCACCCAACTTCCGTTCAACTTTTGTTGAACGAATTTTGGGCAAATGTTGAAACCGTTTAAACGAGCCTTTATTCATCTTGTTTTTGTCTCGTACATTGCATAGACATTAGTAACTTTTATCAGTTTAGAGTAGTTGGGAATAAAATATATGAAATACATTCATTTGAACCGTGAATTCAGTTCCAATATTTGTATTTGATATGTTTTCACATCTGTCTCTTCAACTCTACGGGTATTAGTATTACACGAAATCACAATATGACCAGCCCCAGCTAACTTGTTAGCTCAGTTCAGCAATGCACCGGTATCACAGAGGTCATGGGTTCAAATCCTGCTCAAGTCTGACTTTTTTTCTTAGACTTTAGCTTTCTTTTCGCCGGCAGCTGCTTGAGAACGTAACTGCAGTCGTCTCTCATGTATTACATTTAGAGTAGTATCACTGGGATACGTTTATGTTTTGCACCTGAGTCTTTTTAATCTTGAGAGAGATGCCTCACCAAGCTAATTCCAAAATGGTCTATTTTTGCCGTTTTGGAATAATACGATATTTCGCGACATTTATTCCGCAAATTTCGTCGTTGGAAACGGGAAAATGTGATGACGTAAAAAATTACCGAATGTAATAATGCGGCAGAACGTTATATTTTAGTTTTTATGACAAAATTCGGCCTCGCGCAAACTCGACCTTGGTTAACTCGAACAAAATCCAATTTCTCCCAGATTTGAGTCATTTACTATCAGCTAATTCCAGCTCCCCGCTAACTCAAACTTATTTTACTTTCCCTTGGCTCAAGTTTACCACGATAACTTATGAAGAACTCCATTGTTTAAACGTCAATCAATCAATCAATCAATCAATCAATCAATCAATCAATCAATCAATCAATCAATCAATCAATCAATGTTTATGTGCGCCATTCTCGGTCGATAAACCTTAAAATGTCAGAACGTAGCTGATTGGCGCGTCGAAATCTTCAAGCTTTGTTGATAATGTGATTTCAATGTATGGGAATGTCCTTGATATGTTCTTATAAAATGTTGGCTAAAATTCCCAAACCAAACGTTGATATAACCACGATTCTTGAAATTCAACACTGACCCCACTAACTCGAACCCACTCGAATTTTTTTTTGTTTTCCTTGGAAGCTCGAGTTAACGGGGTTCTACTATATACAGGCGATAATGAAAAACTCTCAGGTGCTCTGTAAGTGTATTGCCTGGTTGTTTTTCATTTTCGAGGGCTGTTTGGTTTGATTCCATGAAAACACGAAAATGCCAAGAACACTGTGCAAATAGTTGCTTCATAAAATTCAGACTGACTGGGCTCACCCGACAGTTCGCTCTGGTGAAATATCTGTTCGGAAAGACATTACCCGTCTCAGAAATTTGGATTCAGTTGTGAAGAAAACCTAATGGTTTTTTTTTTGTAGTGAAAGTTTACGTCAAACTTTCGCAACACTGAAAAACTAATCTCTTTTGTTTTCGGATGGGCAAATACGTTGTTAAAAGGTCGAAACTGAAACCAGCCAAGCTATACTAACGTTTTCGGAAAGCCAAATGGTAGCTCGTAAATTCAGGGAATACGATTCCTTCCACTAAAATTTATGGCAATTAAGATTTTCAACTTAAGATGCCGAACAGATCAAACTATGTAAGCTTACACAAAATTGCTTTTGAAAAGAACATAAAATTGTGTGAGAATTCAGTAAACAACATTTAACTATTTCGTTATGTGGTCGTTGACTTGCCCCTGATTCATTGGATTTGCCACATATTCTGTACTCACCGTGAAGTCTACTGAACAGGTGAAATGTTGCCGTGTGCATCAAGGAGTATGTGGCGAGGCCAAAGAACTTCGAAGGAGGCTACATTTTTGTATGCGTCCTAATTCGAAGCCAAAATTCTTCTTCGGCACTCGATCAGGACAGCCAGCGAGAACATTTCAGCAAAAACACTTACAATGCTGTCGTCTGTGTTCCAGGTCGTTTTATGCCCTTTGAAGAACATGTTTGATCTTTTCGGATGTTAAGATGCTGAAAGCTTTGGGGAGCCGAATCTCATTCTCCGAATTTACTAGCTGTTGTTGGCTTTACGTAAACGCTAGCTGGCGTTTTTTTTTTTTTTCGCAATTTTTATTTGCCCCTCCAAAAACGAAAGGAATTCATTTCCAGTGTTACAAAATTTTGAGTTGACATTTGCCAGAGAAAGTTAATTGAAATAGGCTGTATACCCACAATACAATGGGAAATGTGTAATATACCGTACCGCGTGTAGCACGAAAATTTTGCGGAAGTTTTATTTTGCGGATTGGTGATTTTTGTGGTTTGCGGGAACAAATTTTTGCGGTTCAAGATGACTGAAACTTCTGCTTGGAGCTAATTTTTGCGATTCTCTGTTCAAGCAGCAGAACATTTAAGTGGAAGAAACCTTAATATTTTCAACTTTTATTGTACGGTTTGTTGAGTCACAGTTCACTCTACTTACATATTAGAAACAAAAAACTGTAATACCTTACTGCAACAAAACACTGTTTCATTAATAGGGTTTAGTAATACAGACTAGATACAGACTACATAAAAAATCATGTTAATGTTCTTGCTTAAGTCCAATGTATATCACCGCAGTGGTACAAGTCTATTAAAAGCGGAGTTTTTAATTTGACTGAAGGGAGTTAATTTTTGCGGCGTTTTATTTTGCGGGGTTTTTTTTTCTGCGGGGACTAATTTTTGCGGATCGAGGTAAATCTGCAAAATCCGCAAAAAATGGAACCCGCAAAATTTTCTTGCCACACGGTAGGCGTTTTGGGGATTTCCCCATTGGCAATTATTTTGTGTTGACGATCGGTTCATCAGACTTCTTTAATGTTGGGTGACCTTTACCGGTTCGTTGAGATCTTCCCTAAAGAAATTGAAAGAAATCACAAGGCCAAATGTGTATGGTATTTATACCACCTTATGGTATTACCACCCCCACCCCTCGCCTGACTCCAAAAACTCCAACAGTTCAGCTTTAGTTCAAACATGAGCACAGTACAAGCCTCGATTTTTATATATTGACTTTAAATCTCTCTTATGACCTTCTAGAGAAGACTGTCATGGACAAAGCAACCCACGTTTTGATAGATGTGTTCTTTATTAGCCTCTGTTTGGCAAAATTTCTTCTCAACACCAGTCGTATTATCGAAGCCGTCAAGTTGTGCAAGGAGTGTTTGATTCTCATCAGCAACAAAGCTTTGGAAAAAGAACAGACATTCGTGAATTTAAGTTACATAGCTGTTTATCGTACAATGATAAAGGGGTACCGCCTTAACAGCGATCATGCAAGTGCCACAGAATGCTGTAGAAATCTTCTGGAGATAGTGCGCAGATGTGGTAAAAGAGACGAGGAAGGCAGGGTAATTTATGAACTGGCGTCATTGTATCAGCGTCAATGCAATTATAAAGAAGCAAAGCACCTTTACGAGGAAGCTCTCCGTATCTTGATAGAAACTGGCGAAATTCGAGGAGAATTACTGTGTTACGGCAACCTAGGAACTGTGTTTCAATGTCTTGGTGAATATGGTAAGGCTGAAGAATATATCCAAAAAGCACTTGCGATCTGTAAAGAGCTTGGGGACAGAATAGGAGAAGCCTCATGTTACGGAAACTTAGGGACTTGTTTTCAATCTCTCAGTAACTATAGCAAGGCTGAAGAATGTATAATGCAAGCACTTGAGATCAGAAGAGAAATGGGGGATAGACAAGGCGAAGGGGAAGCCTACGGAAATTTAGGGGCTGTGTTTTATTGTCGTGGCGAATATGAAAAGGCTAAAGAGTTTTTTCAGAAGGGGCTTGCCATCAAGACAGAAATACGCGACAAACATGGAGAAGCAACATACTACGGAAATCTAGGAACTGTCTTTCAGTCTCTTGGTGAATATGCTCAGGCCCAAGAATATCTTCAGAAAGGACTTGCCATCAGCAAAGAAATAGGCGACCGCGAAGGGGAAGCAGCAAACTACGGCAACCTAGCAACCGTGTCTCAATCTCTTGGTCGATATGCTGAGGCTGAAGAATACCTTCAGAAGTCACTACCGATCAGAAAAGATATAGGCGACAGATGCGGAGAAGCAGCAGATTACGGAAACCTGGGAACGTTGTTCTATTCTCGAGGTGAATATGCGAAGGCCGAGGAGCATCTTGAGAAATCACTTGCGATCAGGGAGAAAATTGGCGACAGACATGGAGAAGCTTCGTGTTATGGAAACTTAGGACCAGTGTTTATGTCGCTTGGGGAATTTCTCAAGGCTGAAGAATATCTCCAGAAAGCACTTGCGATAAGGAAAGAAATTGGCGACAGACAAGGAGAAGCGGTAGATTATGCAAACCTCGAAGCTGTGTTACATTATATTGGTGAATACAGACAGGCTGAGGAATATCTTCAGAAATCTTTAGCTATCTTGAAAGAAATTGGTGACCGAAAAGGAGAAGCTTCGTGTTATGAAAAAACAGGACAAAAGTTTGTACGCCTTGGTGAATATGACACAGCCGAAAAATTTCTTCAGAAATCACTTGACATCCGACAGGAAATAGGCGACTTAAAAGGAGAAGGTTCGTGTCATGGAAAGCTAGGAACTGTATTTCGATGTCTTGGTGAATACAAAAAGGCTCAAGAATATCTTCAGAAAGCAGTAGCGATCGTAAAGGAAATTGGTGACAGAAATGAGGAAGCAATACACTGCAGAAACCTCGGAAACATATTTCAATCACTTGGCGACTATGGAAAGGCTGAACAATATCACATGAAAGCACTTGTAATGAGTAATGAGATTGGGGACATTGAAGCTGAGTTTAGTTGTTTCTTTGAACTTGCAGTTAACACGTTATTGGAAGGAAACATTGATGGAGCTTTATTATGTCTCTTAGCAAGTATTCAGACATGCGAGATTATGAGAACTTCTCTTAGAGACAATGACCAATTTAAGGTATCTTTTTTAGATGCCGGGTACGTGCTTCCTTACCGGATGCTCAGTAAATTGTATCGTTCTGTTGGATGCCCTACTCTAGCTCTGTGGATTGTAGAGCTTGGACGAGGCAGAGCCTTGGCAGACTTACTATCTGTTCAGTATTCCTTTCAGCAGGCACCGGTGAAAGCGAAGTCATTGCTGGCTTTTAACAAGAATTTTAAGATAAAGAGTTTATTTGCTTTTTCTTCTTGCTTGTACATTTCTTATTTTGGCGAGAATTTGTCATTGTGGATCCTTAAACCAAACAATCAGATATATTTAAGAACAATTGACGCTAATGTCTGTCTTAATAACGCGGGATCAGCCGTTAGTCGAAACGTGGACGAAATATTTGGAAACGAGAGCTTTAGAAGGTTTCATGTCAATTTTACTCAACATCACTGCGAAGATCGATCATTGTTTCCTTCAGTTACCAATCAGCTGAATCGAGAATCGTCTTTGACGGACAGTTCTGCAGTTCTTCGCCTTGTAGAAGAGGACGAAGTCGAAAACCAACAACTTGATCCGGATCTTGCAGAATGTTACAAAATGCTTATCGCTCCTATCGTTGACTTACTTGAAGAAACAACCGAACTCATCATTGTTCCAGATCGCTGCTTATACAAAGTTCCATTTGCAGCGTTAAAGTCTGACGCTGAGGATGTGAACAGGAAGTATTTATCAGACACCTTTAGGATTCGCATAATCCCCTCTTTGCTGAGCTTGGGTCTTATTCAGAACTGTCCAGTTAATTATCACAGTCAGACAGGTGCACTGATAGTGGGTGAGCCTAAAGTAGAGCAGGTGTTTTACAAGGGGCGTACTGAAAAGCTTTGTCCACTGCCATCTGCAAGGAAGGAGGCAGAGATGATTGGACGATTGCTTGGCATTCAGCCTTTGTTAGGAGAGCAAGCAACCAAGTAGACAGTACTTCAAAGCATTCATTCGGTGGCTCTAATACATTTCGCTGCTCATGGTAATGCTGAAAGAGGAGAGATCGCCCTTGCTCCACAGCATCCTGACAATGGGATTCCACAAGAAGAAGACTATTTGCTAACAATGACTGAAATTTCGCAAGTTCGACTGCGGGCTAAATTGGTTGTCCTAAGCTGTTGTCACAGTGCTCATGGACAAATTACTTCAGATGGAGTGGTTGGAATCGCCAGAGCTTTCTTAGGATCTGGTGCCCGCTCGGTGTTGGTGGCCCTGTGGGCCCTGGAGGACAAAGCAACAGAGCAGTTCATGAGTCGTTTCTACAAACACCTTGTTGAAGGGAAAAGTGCCAGTGAATCTCTTCACCAGGCCATGAAGTGGATGAGAGCTAACAGCTATTCTGACGTGGGACAGTGGGCGCCTTTTATGCTGATTGGAGATAACGTGACATTTGATTTTGGAAAGTAAAGGTTAGTTTTTTTTTAAAGAGTTTTTGAACTCTACAGATATCGAAATATTTGAAGACATTCTCAAACCTTGTCCTTTGTTACATATTCTTCTGTGACAAACATTGCATAGTTAGTGCCCACACTTTCTGCGCATCACGGGATGCCTCCTGAACAAAGGTATTTTTGCGCAGTTATCATATGGGAAACGTAAATCTTTGCAAGGGCTATTGAAATCGGAAAAGACAAGTGGGGGTAACTATGCATCCTTCAGGGATAATGAAGTTTAACTCAATCTGGAAAAATGCAATTATTGTTATGTAATTGAAAACATCTTAAAATTATCGCTGTTTTTAAATTATCTCTGGAAATGTTGGTCACCTCAAATTTTCTTTTAGGATTCTAATAGCCCCTGCTTAGACCAACTTTTACCGCAATGTCATGAACCACGCACCTTCAAGATTAACTGGCTAGTGAAGGTACCTAACTTGATAGTCCTATCTCTTGAAGCCCCTCCCGCGCAAACTTTGGTCGAGTCAGGTCTCTCGGGAAAGAGGGGCATAGGTTTGTAAGTAGTTGAATTTGAAAGAAAATCAGTGTAGGCTTATTGGCCTTTACTTTGGGGGAGGGAGGAAAGGGGGGAGGAGTCGGGGGTCGTCTTACGATCTCCGCCCTCCCCCCCCCCAACAAAGCAAAGGGTTTTTTTTAAAAAGTCTCTGAGAAGCTTGGTTAGATTCTTTATCCCCTATGCAAATAAGATGCAAAATCTCAGTAAACAGAGGTTAATCAGTTACTGTTTAATCGAGCTTTCTTTCCTGGATTAATTTAACTAATCAATTAATTTTATCATCTTAATGATCTTTTATCAGGTGTGTTTCAAAGAAAAATCCAGCTCAAGCGGTGAGACACCAGACACGCAAAAAGTTACAGAGTTACGGTCATTCAGCCAGTGGGTTGTTTCGCCTGCTTTTGTGGACTGTGAAACCAGAAATTGCTTCCTTTTTATCTAATTCCAGTACTAGGAAGAAAATGAAGTCCTGGGCCTGGTTATTCAAACCTCCATTAATTAATGCCAATAAGCTTTCCACTGTTTCTCGATTTTTTTGAGTATGTTCACGGCACTGATAATCTAAGCCACAACATGAAGGCGGTCAACTGAAAGTCAAAATAAGGAGGACACATCTTAGACTAAATGCTAATCTTTTGTTTGTTTAACCTTACTTTGAAGAACCGGATCATTGACTCACTAAAACGTTTTCATTTCGTTTTTCATACCTCATACCAGAAGATGGACAGTGGACGCCTGGACGACACGTTTTAGTGAGGAAACGGAACGGACACGATTTGGGGTGTAAAAGTCGCCTAAATTTGTCCGTCGATTTGTCTGTTATGACGATCACAATTGAGTCGAAATGAGATGACGTGTTTCGTCCGAAAGGTTGTCCATCCATTTCCTTTTCTCTAGCTTCAGTTTATAGTTTGAAAACGGCCATCGATTGATTTTATTTGGAGGCACTGTTTGCGTGTCACAAAGTGAGTTATGGGTACGTGGGGAGGGGGGGGGGGTGGGGTGGTTATTTTCAAATGGGATTTTATTCAGAGGGGATTTACTTTATTTTTATTTCTATGGTATTTCCAGTTTCAAAAAAAATATAAGCCTCAGGGTAATTTTACACTCCTTTCATTCCATTTTGTCTTTTAACGTTTTAAAGGAATACTTAGTTCAGATGCAATATAGCTCCTATCAATTAATAATAAATTTTTCAGTCAGGAGCCAAGTTTGACCCATACGACCAATCTGTAGAATTTCTCAGGTTGGCCAGTAGTTCTGTAAATTAAGGCCGTGTATTGTATTTTCACTTATTTTACTTGAATAATAAAGAATATTTGATTGCTTGACTTTCAGTATAGTACAGATGTAGAATTCTTCCTTCACCTCGATTACCGTATTTACTCCAATAAGCGCCGCCTCCGAATAAGCGCCGCCCTCGATTAAGCGCCGCACATGGAACGGAATGGTTAATAAGCGCCGCCCTCGAATAAGCGCCGCAGCTCCGGTGCGGCGCTTATTTGAGTATTTCCATAAGATGATGAAAATACACAGTAATCGCTGCAATGTGGTTGTAAGCCAGCAATGAGAATTTATTTTCATCAATAGTGATGTTTTTCAGTTCGAAGTGAGTATATCTCAATATGCTCTTTCATTCAGTTCTCTCTTCAAAATGTTCGCGTTCTTCAGTTCTTGCGTGAAGGCTGTAAACTTCGCCGGTACGACAAGCCCAACCTCCCTCTTTCTCTTCCCTGTAACTGTTGCAGTAAGGAGATTGTCAGCGTTTGCTTGTACAATCAAAATGTTTTGGCTTTGTGGTATGAGCCTTTTAATAAGCGCCGCCCTCAAATAAGCGCCGCCCTCGAATAAGCGCCGCACAAGAGACACGAAAAATTAAATAAGCGCCGCGGCGCTTATTCGAGTAAATACGGTAGTTTACTACCTGGGGGTGGAAGTATATTTGCATTAATTTACCTGCTTTATAAAATAATAAAGTTTTGTTGTTGTTGTTCATGTTATGTGCTTTACTTTGTGGATGAGGGTCGAGGTTCCTTTCGGTCGGATATTATATAAGTCATATAACAAATCGATGGAAACCAAGAAACTGAAAGCGAACTTTCTCATTGATGTAGCCGACCAATTGAAAAAAGAAATTCGGTAAAAAAATGGGTAATTCCTAGCTGACTGGATTTTTGAGGTCCGCAATTGCCCTTGCGTGCGCTCCCAAAGTAGTGTATCGAAACTTTGATTAGATGCCTTTGCGTGGTCAATCAGATGGCGAGTTTACCTAATAGTCGGTCACTGCACAAAGTATGAATGAATGAATGAATGAATGAATGAATGAATGAATGAATGAATGAATGACTTTATTTCCAATATCGAAATAATACAGCAAGTCAGTATTATGTTGTTACAATCTACACTTGGGAGGAAGATTAAGGAAACTCTCGCAAGCTTTTACAAAGTAGTCTCCCTTTAAAAAAAAAAACTCTATCTAAATTTATTCAGATGGTATCAGAGACTGGAATTATATACAAAAATTAATAACCAGTGCAAATAATGTTATGCTAAGTTAACTAATCAATTTACAAAAATAAGATCTATGTCAGTATCACTTTTGCAATATAAATTGCTTGATTTTCGTTTTAAAGATTTTTGAAGATGCAGAGCATTTGATAGTATTTGGTATTTCATTCCAGATTTTAATTATCTTTTCCCTAGTAGAGTATTTTCCATAATTTGTTCTGTTAAATGTTTTGTGAATATGCTAATGCGGACTAGGCAGTGATCCCGTTCAGTTTATAACATTTCTCTTCCTTTCCTTCAGTTTCCATGTTGGTCACGCTTTAACATTGTAACTCGTTGACGAGCGTTACGATCGTCTCTTCACAGTTCCGACGACGTACTCTTTAAAGTTCAGAACGACTTTAGGCCGCGTGCCACCCCAAACCAGTATAAAACGGCAAAATAATTGAAGAGGTGAAGAGATGATTCATATTGAGAGTGATCTAGTATTATCGGTATGTCTTGAACAATGCATTAAAGACTATCCAAGAAAGGGCTTGAACATCCCCCTCCCCAACCCACCTCTTCTTCCACGGAGGGTATGAAATTACTTGTCCTTCAGAGCCGGGCTCGGGTTGTTCGAAAGCCGTGCAACATATATATCTGATTAAAAATTAACCTAGGTTTTTAATCTCGTGCGACTAATGGTAAAGAAAAGTCTAAGCCAAACTGAGGGACAAAAATCTTTAGGAAGAATCTTTACTGATTAGCAATTCTACTCAAATCAAAGTAGTTCATGAAATTAACCAGGGTAAAATCGGGCTTTGAACAACTGGGCCATTTTTTGCGCTTAATGTACGTTAAAGGGGCATGATTGCAGTTAATCCTATTGTAAATTATATTGTAAAAGTTGCTATGGAAATGATCACGCCATCCAGCATGACTCCCCCTCCCCCCCGCCAGTCAACGTTTTGTCACGCCCCGTGCGAACAGCAGACGTATTTCCGGTCGTACCTCGGAAATACGTCTGCTGTTCGCAGGCTACGTTCTATCTGGCCAGCGGAGCTTTGTTCGAGAATTGAGTACATGTAATATGACACAATCTTTAGTCACGCGACCGGTACCATTGCAGAATCCATAGTGCTATTTAGTTTTCCTCCCTTTTTGTCCTGCTCTACTCTTCTTAAATCTCCGTTGAATGTGTTGAATGATGAAATCGCTGCGTGTATGTGTGATAGGAGCAGGGGCTTCGGGACTGACGGCCGCGAGACATCTTGCAAGTCAGCCGAATGTGTTCGATGTTTCTGTGTTCGAACAAGCTTCTCGTGTTGGTGGAACATGGGTGTACAACGAAAACACGGGCACAGATGAACGTGGCTTTCCAATTCACTCCAGTATTTACAGAAACCTCAGGTGAGACTAGAAACATCATTTGGTTTCAGGCTGTTTCAGTTCACAAGAAAAAAATTCGGAGAGCCAGAGTTAAATTATGTAATACACCCTCTGTTTGTGTGGTGTAATTAATATTGCTGGTTAAAATTCATGCGACACAATCGGTTGAAATTTTAGTGGAGATATTAAAGTCGCCTTTTACTTTATGTTGAAATAAAGTTTCAAGGAAATGTTGCTTGAGTCACGCGTGGTGTTTTTTTGCCACTCTGAGCCATAGAAACCTTCTGTTACCGGTCAACTCGCCAGCGCAAGGTTTCTATGGCTCGGAATGGGAAAAAATACCACACGTGACTCAATCAAAATTTCAACAGATCGTGTCGCGTGAATATTAAGTCTCAAGTTCCAAACAGCAATAATAAAATTTATTTGTTGATTTATGCGGGCCATCCGTAACTTACAGTATGGACCGAGAAAACAAGGTTTATATTTATTATATCTCTGAGGTTAATTGGGCTCGCGGGAAAGGAAACTAGTTGAAATTAAGTGACAACAATTAACCTACTTTATACTTATAAAGGAATACCGCATCTTTTCTTGGGAGGGAGGGGGGCTGTTTTCATAAAGATGGACCTATATGCAGAAGTAGGTACTTATAACTGGGGTGGGGGGAGGGGGGGGGGGGGTTATACCAGAATAAAATTTTTGTTTCCATGTAGATGGGCCTATAATTGAGGGGGCTTTTATTTTAAGCTGGGTTGGGAGGGGGGGAGGGTGCTTATAACTGGGTTTTTATGGTATCTGAAATGATTACCTAGTAAAATAGCCGCTCACATGAAAGTTTTGAAAACTTGCATAATTTAGCAAGTTAGGCCTCGTTCAGACTAGGTGCCCGTTCCCGGTTCTCGGGCACGGGCACTAGTCTGAACAGAGCTTTTTGTCGGTGCCCAAGCAAAAATCTGGGCATCGTGCCCGGGCACGGGCACTACCTTCAAAGGTAGCACTCGGGCACCGTTCCTGGGCACGGGCACTGGTGTGAACAGGATTTTGTCAGTTGCCACGTTTTTTCCTCATGCCTCCTTACGATAAAGCAAACAAAATGGCGGGCGCTAAATTGACGAAGGAGAACACGATTGCTCCTTGGGCACCAAGGAGTCTGAACAACGTCCTTTTTAGTGCCCGGGCACAGAGCTCTGGCACGGGCACCTAGTCTGAACAGGGCCTTAGGCTCCCTTCAGACAAGTTGCCTGTGCCCAGTTCTCAGGAACAGGCAATAGTCTAAACATAGCTTTTTGTCTGTGCCTAAGCAAAAATCTGGGCACCGTGTTCATGCACACTACCTCTTAGTACATGTAATTGTACACCGTTCTTGGGCAAAGACACTGGTCTGAACAGAATATTTTCTTCAGACACGATGCAAAGCATCACTGGCATGCTTATACAGGTTTGTTTGAATTAATTTGCTATCTCAGTTTTCTGTGCAATCCAATGACGCAAGCCATGTAATGCGCCAATCAATTTGAAACTTCAACAACCCCTACCCCTTGGCATTTGAACTTTTGAAAATTGGCCAAAAAACTGTTAAATGCCCTAACTTAGTGCAGAATTTGACAGTCAAATATCCCTCCCCACCTTCCCCCCTCCCCCCCCCCCCAAAAAAAAAAATGTTTGTTGGAAACTGGTTCATTTACAGGTACATAATTTGTACGGTCATTCAAATTGTTAAAAATTAATTTTCTGTTTCCAACAGACTTGCAAAAATGAGCCCAGATTAGTGTTAAAAACATAATAAAGTAAACACCAGCAATGTTTGCTTGGGTAATTGACTCCAAAGTCAGTCCATTTGCTTTTCCCCAGAGATACATGTATCTTTAGTCATCAGAAATGCATAAAAATATGTATTTTTATAGTGGAAATGCACTTAGCTACCCAAAGCTAGTTTACAGGCATTCCACTCAGAAATAACGAGAAACAAATAATAATCAAATTAAACATGACAGGTTAAAAATTCCATTAAATGGCAGGAGGCAAACCAGCTGGCTATATACAAGCGTGGCAGAGGACGTGGCTTGAATCTGGGACCTCCGGATTTCAAGTCCAGAGCCCCGGCCTAAACTGCTGTACCATGCCACCTCTTGTGCGAAAATAATTATTTTAATGGTGTAGACATTTGAAAATTGAGCCACGTCATATCACTGGGACAATAAAACAGAGGCTTCCAAAAACGTTTACTTCACTGAAATCTCAACTTCAGGTTCAAATTCCCCACCCAACCCAGGGAAAGTTCAAATCCCCCACCCTCTAGAAGGTCTTTTTCATCAGATGCCCTACTCCCTGGGCATGAAAAATAGTGAAATACCCAGGTGATGTTGAAGGTTCAAATTGATTGGTGCATACGTAAGAGGGGGGGGGGGGGGGTACTCCATATTGGCTCTGCCCAAAAGGGCATCTTTTTCACCTTATTGGTATGCAGAAGGATTCCAGAGTTTACAGTTTTAGTATTTTGAGGGTCTCAAAGATGAATTGTGAACCAAAAGGATAGCAATTGTAAGTAGCAGAAATAATAACAACACAAAGACAACGCTTCTGCCAGGAAGCAATTACAGGGTATGAGGCTTTGGCTTATAATATGTGAAATGTGAGAAAGGGTTACAATTGTTTGATTTAAACGTTTAAAAGAGGTGCTGCAACTGTATTTTTAATAATTGCAAAAGTTGGTTTGTGGAAAGGTACATTGTTACAGCGTGGACCTCTGGGTAGAGCTTCACCAATATGAATCTATATTAGTACTTTCCCTGGGGATACAAGCATAAAAATAAGCACAATAAATGGAACGAGATGCTTTTTTTGTGCTTGGATGTGAGATAATCTGCTTTAGAAAAGACACGCTGCTGCTAACTTGTAACTTAAGTGTTGGTAAAATACAATCAATTCCTGCCTTGCAGACACCTCACTTCTATGGACACCCTAGTAATACGGACAGCAGCTAAATCCTCAGCAAAAATAAATTACAGGTGTTTGACTGAAATAAATTCCTGCTATTGCAGACTCTTGCTATTAAGGACACTAACTCGCGGTCCCAAGAGTGTCCACAATAAAGGGAGTTGACTGTATAGTTGCAAATTTACACAATGTTTGGAAACGCATTGTAGATTGGAATAGTAGAAATCCTATTGTATGCGTGCTGTACATTGTAAGTTGAACCAAGAGTTTCTTTCTTTTTTTTCTCTTTACATGTATAAAGTGACGATAAGTTAACATAATTTTTCGAACTAAAAATTAATTTTATGGTTTATTGTTATTTCTATTTTTTTTCAGAACCAACCTTCCCAAAGAGATAATGGCATTTCCTGATTTTCCGTTTCCTTCAGAATGGACATCTTTCTTGAGTCATCAGCAAGTTCTCAAATACCTTGAAAATTATGCCACCCATTTTGACCTGTACAAATGCATTCAGTTTAACTCTGCTGTCAATAGTGTCCGTCCATTGATTAGTGTGGATAAGCGCATGCCACAGTGGGAAGTTGTGGTAACAGATCTTGATACCCAGGAATCTCAGGTTCTCCAGTTCGAGGCTGTTATTGTGTGCAATGGGTGAGTTTCTTTTTATTGAAGTGTTTGGTGGAAAAAGGCCCTAACTGACTCTTGATCTTATGTTAAATTCTCCCCCTTTTTACAAGGAAACACAAGGTAATTTGGAAGGAGACTACTGTATATCAGTTTATCAGAAGTCACTTTGGGTTATTTTCCAGGCACCCCTTCAATTGTTTACTGCAAGTTTAACTTTATTGTTTTAAACTGAAAGCTTATAATTCGTACACTGTAAGGTACATCTACGTATTACGCTATGTTAAGGAAATCTGTCACATTTGTGCCATAGGCCAACAACATGATAACCCAGTTTCTGTAACAGGTAAGGTGCTCACTGAGGGACATTTTCCCTTGTGTGACATCCCAGTTTTATGAAAACATTTCTGTTGCACTTGGACAAAAATTGACCCTGCTACTTGTACATGTTACATATAGGAGGGACTAAGTGGCCTAAATGTTGCATTGTGTGTACTGCAGTTGCAAACTGTTCCTGCTACAAAATATACGGTAAATGAACCAAAAAATACATTATTCTTCTGTCTTTGTAACATGCCTCCTATGCAGTCCCCTAATCCCATAGTCCAGACCTGGATGTGAAGCTAGTCCCAATCATTCTGTTAGGCTCCCATATACACAGTAGTTTATCAATCACTATTTATACTGTTGGGTAGAGAGAGAAACCAGCAGGGACTTTACTTTCTTGGCCAAGACTTGGGTCAAAAGTCTCATTTCTTTGTTTCCCAGAAACAGTGCAAAAACCTCTTATTTATTGACTGTACATATTTTTGGCTGTAAAACCTATCAAAACGCTCGAGTTAATTAATTGTCTAACTCATGTTTTGGTTTCAACAAATTAATAAAAACCAAGAGGTGCATTTTCACACATCATCATCATCATCATCATCATCATTATCATCATCATCATCGTCATCTACCCTTTATTAGTCACAAGAGTTGGTTAACACTTTTCACACTTGTTTGTAAACACTACATCAGCGCAAGGTTCTTTCCTTGAACTCTTCTGTGGTCAGTTTTTTGATTTATGTTCATGAGAGATCTTTATCATTCACAAGCTTTAACTCTGGATTGCGTCATCAACTCATGGGTGGTTTGGTGTAAGTTATATTTACCTGGTGTATCATGTTTTTGATCTGTATAAAATTGGAACATGATGCATTTTTATGACAAACTCGAACCATTGTTTGAGAGGCAAACGATGGTACTGTAGCTTGGAGTTAATTTTGTTCAGTCTTTGAGGGTTAAGGCTCAGCAAGAGTACGCATTTTATGCAAAATTATGGAGAAATAAATTGGTGCAATGTAAAATGGTTATGATTTCCGTGACTAAATTGCACCACCAACGTTAAATCGAGGGTTCGTTATATCGAAAACCTCGATATAACGGACTTGAGGGGAAACGACCAAAATGTTCGCTATATCGAGGACATACAGTGTAGTTAATGATTGATTTTCAACGCAGGTGACTTCTGTCACGCAATTCAATGCAATTTTCGTCACCCAGAAGTGCCGCGTTTTGAGATGCAATTCATTAAGCATGGTGGCTTTCAGTAGCAATTATTTTCACTTTTGAGCAGACGCGCAGCTTTTGTTTACAAAAAAAAACCCAACACTTTCAGAGTGTTGATCTGTTCAGCGTTTATCTTCTGTCACGTGTTGACATTGTAATTCGTTGTATCGAGGTAGATTTTACGTTTGGGCTTCCAGATTATGTTCGTTATATCGAGGTTCTATTCCATACATTTTACTGTAACTTTGGCCGGGACATAGAATATCGTTTGTTATATCGAGGACTTCGTTAAATAGAGGTTCGTTAATTCGAGGTTCCACTGTATAGTGTTGTACAAAAATGAAAGAATTGAGGTGAAATAGGTAGGCTGTACAATGTATTGAATTCTGAGAGAAAGTTACTAAATTTTGACTTTTGTTTTGACTTTTGTATGCATTTAATTTATGTCCAATTTTTCAGAGATAATGTTGTTCAGTATTTTTGTATTTGCTATGGCATGCTGCTGTCAATATAAATAATATGTAGCGAAGCTGTGTTTGAATAGTTTTAATGGTATTTCCGAAATCTGGACCTTACGTGAGAGGTTTTGTTGGGATTGAAATCCCAAAGCACTTACTGAACAGCCACTGTATAACCACAAGATACCGCGCCGTCCATGGCATGTTTGTTGACTGTGGTGAAAACCTCACTCCGAGCTATACATGTAAATGAAGTGGGGGAGTAGTTGCAACTCCCATAAAATACCTCTGTGATCCTCCTGCATGCACATGCAGAAGGGGTGTCATTTGAGTGGTATGTACATGTACATGTAGTCTAGCGTCATGTTAACAATCTTGAGGTCACCTGAAGATGGGATCTATGATCATCAGTGACACACCGTAACTATTCTCTTTGCAGACACTATTTCATTCCTCTTGTACCAGTAATTCCTGGCCTGGATTCTTTTCCTGGGCTTGTCATGCACAGTCATAATTATCGGCAGCCTGACATCTTTCAAGGAAGGCGACTGGTTATTCTTGGTGCGGCATCGTCTGGACAAGACATTTGCCTTGAAGTAGCAAAGTGTGCAGACGTGGTTTACCTCAGCCACAGAAGGACTCTCTCTTGTAAGCTTCCAGAAAATGTGAAGCAGCAGAGTCCAATAGATTCTGTATCCGGAGATGGGACAGTTCGGTTTGAAGATGGACAGGAGAAGAAAGTCGATGCCATCCTACTCTGCACCGGATATGAGTACTTGTTTCCATTCCTACATGATGATTGTAACATCCAGGTCAAGAACAACCGAGTAACTCACCTTTACAAACATCTTTTTAACACGAAGTACCCCACACTGTCATTCATTGGCCTTGGGCTTAGGATTTGTCCATTTCCACAGTTCAGTCTTCAGGCTCAGTACATTGCAGCAGTATTAAGTGGACAGAAGAAATTGCCATCCGAGGAAGAAATGAAGGCTGATGAAGACAAGGAGTTCCTTGAGAAACTTTCCAGTGGTCTACGGGAAAAGCATGCTCACGTTTTAGGAAACAGTCAGTGGGAATATGACAACACCATTGCCCAGTTGGCTGGAGTAGACACGCTGAATCCAATGTATGAGGATCTTTACAAACATGTGCATTACAGGAGGACTAATTTCCTGATGGATTACAAGACGGACGAGTTTAAGCTAACTTCGGATGACATGTGGACAACAGTAGAATAACATCTCCTGGTGTATTGAACCTTGTGACTGTCTACTGGCCTACATCAAAATCTGATTGGCTATCCAGGACAAGTTAATTTTCCATAGACCATACCAGGGGCGTGCACATAAAATGCAGAAAGTACGAAGCTGTCATCTATCCATCCTTCCATCCATCGGTGAAAAAATGAAATAGTTAGCGTTGTAAAATGTTGACCCCAAAATTATTTTTATGGGGATAATGTATAATAGAATTTATTTAAAAACTTATGTTTTTATTGTCGATTGATATCTGTTATGGTGTATTGTGAGTCCGCAAAAGTAAATAAAATTTACCGAATCCATTTCAGTGACCGATTTTATCAGATGTTTTACTCCAAAGACAAACATGTGGATTAGGGAAACGATCTCTCCGACTTGCCATGGATGGAATTGGCTAAGACTCCGATTGGGAAAGTTGCGAGTGCTCGTCGTTCTGAAGTCTCGCTTAATTCCCCTTTTAGACTTGGTTTCCACGGTAGGGCAGCCTGTCATTATATCTACAATCTAGCTGAGCTCGAAAGTCCCTTTCCCTTGAACTGAAGACAAGGGGCAAGGCATGTATGTCAGCATGATTTTATTTTACCCTGGATATGTCGAACCTTCCACCTCTTCAAAACGTTAAGTCAAACCACATTTCCCAACCTCCGAAAGGGTTTTCCGTCAGTTTTATCCTTGGTCTATTGAACTTGCATTGAAATGGCAAGACCAGGTTTCCGAGTCAAAGATGCGGTGCATTTTCAAACGTGAAAATATCAATTACATTGCGCGCGGGGTAAACATGTAAGGTTATCACATACATAAACTGTTAAGTGTTTGCTCCGTTGTACAATACCAAGTACGCAATGATAATAGACTGCAAAACAGTCGCTTTTTCTGTAGCATTTTAAATGGAGACAGGATTGCCGGAATGCAATCTCGAAAGGTATTAAGTGTTGAAAGTGTGATACACTTTTTGTGTGCCCGTCCACTACCAAATATTTGCACATAGACTGCTTGCTTGTAACGTGGACTGTTATGCAGTTAAAGGCATTGATGGCCATGGGTGTATGCTTGCGTCTTGTCTCTAAAGCAATATAAGAAAAAAAACTGAAGTCAATTGAACAATTGGAATTTTTGTTAAAGTAGAATAATATTTCCCAGGTTTCTGTTACTAAATATAGTACGCTTTGTCTTCCGTGTGCCTCACCCTGTAATATTCCTTCTTCTTCTTTTTCTGGCTATTCTGGGCAGCCAAGTATCACATTAAGCAGCCGCAGAAACAAGTGTAGTACAAATAGAAGTTGTTTTTGTGTTCATATTCTGAACTGACAAGCTCTGTTAGTTGTCAATAGAACTTTGCTTCTGCCTGAACAATTATTATTTCTTGTTTCTCTTGTGCCAAACATTCCTGATCGGGAGCAGGTTGTTTATTTTACATGCCGTTTTTTTCCAGGCATTATTCTGTTCCACGTGTGCCAGCAATTCCTGGTCTGGAGTCCTTTCCTGGAGTTGTTGTACATAGCCATGAATATCGGTACCCTGAGGTCTACCAGGGAATGCGCGTGGTTATTCTTGGTGCTGGATCTTCTGGAGAAGACATTTGTCTTCAAGTAGCAAAGTGCGCAGAAATGGTCTACCTCAGCCATAAAAAAACTCTCTCTTGTAAGCTTCCAGACAATGTGAAGCAGCACAGTCCAATAGAGTCTGTATCCAGCGATGGTACAGTTCGGTTTGATGACGGACAGGAGAAGAAAGTCGATGCTATCCTTCTCTGCACTGGTTACGAAATCTCGTTTCCATTCCTGCATGATGATTGCAACGTTCAGGTCAGGAACAACCGAGTAACTCACCTTTACAAACACATTTTTAACACGAAGCACCCCACACTGTCATTCATTGGCCTGTGTTTCAAGTTTTGCGTATTCCCACATTTCAGTCTCCAAGCTCAGTACATAGCAGCAGTGTTAAGTCGACGTAAGAACTTACCATCTGAAGAAGAAATGAATGCGGATGAAGAAAAAGATTTCCAAGAAAGACTTTCTCGCGGTCTGCGTGAGAATCACGCTCATTATTTAGGTGATTCAGGGGGAAAGTGGGATTATGATAGTACCATTGCACAGTTGGCTGGAGTGGACGAACTGAGGCCAGTTTACAACGATCTTGTTAAGCACGTGCTTCACAGGAGGAGAAATTTTCTAATGGATTACAAAAAGGATGAGTTTAAGCTAACCTCCGATGGAATGTGGACTACAGTAGAATGAATGTCTCCATACACATGAATGTACAGGTGTTACCACCACAAGAACAGTGATTTCTACTGGGTTTGCCCTTTTTGATATTTTTTATAGATATGAGACGGTTTTGGACGAGGTATTTTACTAAAAACATATCTCATGGAAAAGTTATTGGTAGACATCAGTTTGCAATGTAAAAGAGAAAAAGTGAATTGATTTTTGTCAATAATATGACGAGAACTTGAAAATAGGAATACGTTTTTGATGTGTATTTTCTTAATTTCAGATTCTATCGTGTTTTTTTATATATATATATACTGGCTGATTCATTTTTGCAGGGTAAATAAAGTTTTTACTTTACTTTACTTAACTTACCCTGAAAGTGTACAAAGAAATTGGAAATAAAAGTTAAGATTAAACAACAAACGAAATAACCTTTTTATTGCACGTCAATAAACTGCACTAAATTTTATTTGTCTTCTTAGGACTTGACACGGTCGAGAGCGAAAGCTCGTGTGGTCGTTTTTTTTTTGGCAGGGTGTAAAATAAAAACGCGTGCGAGCATTGTTGTCAATGTACTCGTCTCCTTCAAGATGTTAGTTCAAACTGACAACAGAGCATGAAATACTACAAGTACCGTGGTATATAAACATAGTTCCTCTGGTGTAGCACTCGACACTAGGCGTAAGCTAGGTTACCAACTTTGAGCAGGGCTTTGGAATAGACTGGATTAGTGATTTGGATGAAACGAAAACACCGGACAGGAAGTCCCACCGCGAATAATTTACCTTATTATTTATTTGTTTAATGTAGTTCATCTTTCCTATTCAATGTAACATTCGTATCGTCGCCAATGGTTTCATTCCGCAAAGGTAACTGAACATTGACCTCGTACAGTTGAGTCTGAATTACGAATCGAAGATGTGAAGATGTGTCCTCCTATGTGCTTACGGCTTCGGTTCCTTACGATGTCTTGTGCATCTATTTGAAAGCGTTATTCTAACCGTACCCCACATCCCTCCAATCGTCGAGCAAATCTGTGTTCCTCTGATGTTATGTAAATGAGATATACTGGCGACTATGTAGCGGTTAAAGTTGGGCTGACTATGGCAGTAAGTCCCGGATATCCTCTCCTATCCGCATTCTTTTGTCGAGCTCGAGCAGTAAAGCGACGCTGTTGATTACTTGTTGGACAATTTCAACCTGCAAAATAATTACAGCAAAACAAAGAATATCAAGACAGAAAGACAGAAATTTCCCGTTATATTTTCCACACCTTTAATCCCAGTCGGAAACAGTTGTTTTACTCCAGACTACGTAATAACTGGCCGTGAGACATCCACTTTTAGTTATCAGAGAATTAATCCTAGTCCATTACAACTTGCCAATAATCACTTTGACCACTGGGATCGTGATGGGATGTAACTAAACGTTCAAAGAATAGAATGAATGTCAAGGTCAAAGGATTTCTTGGGCAACAATTCTCATGTAATTCTAACTAACCTCAGTAAACTGCAATTTGTGCTTGTTGCTGATGCATATCACGTCATTTGTTTGTGAGTAATCTGAGCAAACCAAATAAATAAATAAATAAATGCAAATGAAAGTTAAGGACGGCGACTCCTATTAAAGAAAAAGCAGGTCTTAGCAAGGGCTATTGAAATCTTAAAAACAAAATTGGGGGTAGCCATGCATTTTTCAAAGGTAATAAGCAACAATAATTCTAAAAAAAAACTTTAAAAAAACATCATTGTAGGGAAAGCCCTGAAATTGAAGCTTAGTTATTACTTTAAAATACGTGGTTACACCCAATGTTCTTTTTTGGATTCCAATAGCCTTTGCGAAGATCTTCTTTTCCCTCATAGTTATAAGCCGCGCACGGATACCTTTCAATTAGTATGCACCGTCCTGAAGAACGAATCGGAACTTACGCACCACCTCTAGATACACAGAACGCATGCGCAGTACCAAAAGGAGGCACCGTCTAAGAAAAGCGGAAATTGGGTGGGCTAATCACGTGAATACATGAAAATGAAAACGAGTTTGTTTCCTTCCTGTATAGAAGGTAGGTACGTAAGTAGGCAGCTTAATATAATCTCGGGTGGATGAGGTTGATTAAGACCTCTAACGTGCCATGAATTACGATAATGTTATTGTCAAACAACGTCTGGTGAGGTCAGTGATCAAAGGTTGTCTGGCAAGGAGTTCCACACTTTGGCGCCGCTATAGCACCGAGCAGTTGATTTTGACCATAGAGTCGGCATTCGAGCATAAGGCTGGAAAATCCGGCAGGCTGGATAGTGCCATCCATTGTCAATTTGTTATACAAACCTTCATCTTTATTAATTCTCCCACCTTTATGTTCGGCCTTCACCGGTAACACATCTATAATGCGATGAAACCTCGGATCCTTGCAGTGAAGAGAAGAATAAATCAGTCCCCATCCGTTTATGAAAACTTGCAATACATTGTGTGTGCTAAGAGATTATCCCCTAAAGTTTATCAAGACTCACTTTAATTGAATAACTTCTTACCCTAATCAGCCTGGGCAGTCGAACCCTGACCTGCACTTCAAGCCCTGTACCAATATTGTTCGGAGAACTCGTCAAAAATCCATATTTGGAACTCCACATGAAACTCTTTCCATTTCTTTTTAAGCCTTCCTCCACACTCGACAGTAACTCGCAGTATTTCCTAAAGGCGTTTTGTATATCACCGCCTGGCAGATTGATGTAACATTTTATATGATCCAGGAAATTAACAAAGATGCGACATTGTCTGTCTTCCGTAAACCAAACGAATCGTCCTTTAGGCCAGTCACGTGACAGTTGTGGTGGCTGTGGTGGTAAGCAGTCTGGATCCAAACCATATTTACCAGAAAGCTTACTTTGTTGCCATGGTAACGAAAGATGGCAGCCTTCGAACTTCTCTGTGAACAAAGGAAAACATAGTGTGATAATGACGTCAAAGTTACCTTTTCTCCAGAATTTTCTATAAAGAAAATCTAAAGCAGCATATTTATTTCTCGTCACAAAGACGATGTCGCATTGCAAATGCCTTCTACATGTTCTTGGCGCCTATAACTTATCTAAAAGCTCAGCTATTGAGTCAATACACTCATTTTTCAGTTATCTGACCACAGATGTTCAGCAGTCTTCAAGCAATCTGGCAAAGAGTGACATGTACATGTACAGTCCAATTTTGTCATTGTTTGCACGTATATGATATGCAAGTCTTTTGCGATTAATATGATTTGGTGATGCTGGCCTACTAGTCACAAAATGAAATTTGTTTCCTTGATTGCCTTTGAAGAAAGTTAGAAAATGGAGCTTTCATAGTTTTCCTGGAGGCCTAGTATTACGAGGGAACACACTTTCAGTAAAGTTGTATCAGCCAGTGACTCCATTCAGTCTGTGTACAATTGAATGACTAACGACACTTTTGTTTTAGTTCGCATGTTTAGCACCCTAAATGTCCAGGCTGAGTCTGTTTTATTTGTTATTTATTAAAAAAATGCATATATTAACATGCACACTGATGATATGCATTAATAGTTGGCAGGGTGACCACAGTAGCGTGCAGCCCTGCGGTCCCATTGTTTCAGTTTGTTCTGGTCTGTGTCGCTTATGTAAGGCCGGATTAATCAGAGAAAAAGGTACAAGCAAGGTATCGGAAGTTGTTGTTCCTTTGCTAATGTTATTCATTATAACAAAAATTGATGGCGATACTACAAGAGCTGAAATAAAATTTCACATATAATATCTTTCAAGGCTGTCACCTTACCTTTAACTGACTTTATAGTCTTTACTATCACTTGACCAACATTCAACAGCTCTGCTGGTGAACATCCGGGAATCATAGCGTATCCTTGAATATTTCTACTTGTACTCATTCTGCAGGAAAGGACGTTTGCTTCGTGAAAATTCCCTCCCTTGATATCCTCCCATTTCAAGTTTACTTCTGACCTTAGATTATTCAAATGGTTAATTTGATGAACTTCGCTAATAACTGGGTCGATCAGCTCGCTGAATATATCATAGCATTCATCGTCACCTGCAAGCAACCCCGTTGAAGTTTTCAACAAGCTGTCGCCTGAAGACAGTTTAAGGTTGTTCGCTGTTTTGTCATGAAGACCCGACTTGATAAGTTTGTCAGTATGATATCCCCTAGACGTACGCTTGTCTTTCACTTTAGAGAACATTTCCGGTGTGAGAAGTCTCGCCATGATAGTTTTGTTGTCTGTAAGATTTGGATAGCTGCACATGGAACGCTTTTTCCAGTAGTATTTTGAGCTATACTGAAGCGTGAATAAAGTTGTAGCTCCAATTACCGCGCCACATCCTAGTAAAACGTAACGATAAGTTCCTGCGAAATCTGTAAAGCTTTGAAGTGATAAAGCCATTTCGATTCTTCCAGCTTCTCTAGTGCAATTTTGACGTCATAATATAAAAGGAGAAAAATTCCATTTCACCTCACTGAATGGTTCAAAGTTTCCTGTCTGGCAACCATGCAGCCGGTTTGAATTTGGAAAATACAAAGGAAACATTGTCGATGTTTTGGTTTTAAAACTCCTTTTTGTCTTAACCCGCACGTGCTTCTAAATTTTCTGAGTTTGGCGCGCTTTTCCTTAGCGCGCGCGACCGCGCGCTCTATAGACGCTGACCGTTAGGGGACTGGGACTTGAAGTTCGCTTCTCTCGCTTACTTCGACAGTGCTTTCTGTGGGTACAAAGGAAAGGGAATTTGAAAGAAAGGCCAGGGATTATGAAAGAAGCGTTAGGATACAAGGAAGGTGAGTGACTCGGTTTTTCAATATTAATACAATTGGCAATCGCGGCGTGCAGGTCGAGGGGTCATATAATTTTGTGACCTTGAGGAGTTTCGGACTCACTCTGTGGTATGAAAAAGCTCCGGCAAGATTTCTGCTAAGCCCCATGCATCAATTTTGAATGCATTTTGCGCCTTACTAAGGTAAGCGTGTTTATTTCTTTTTGGAAAATCATTCAAAGCTATTGGTTTACTCTACTTCGCATGATTTTGGTTTATGCTCGAGTTATATATAGTCACGTGTTCAGCTCTTTGATGCTTCAGAGCGGAAAAACGCAAAAAGCATGCGCGAACTCTGCGTGAGCGCTGGGCACCAAAAGTATAAAAAATGGCGGCAATTTTAATTTTCTTATTTTCAACAATTTACTATGCTACCGCAAATATCTCGGTAAGTAGCGATAATTATCCCACACAAGAAGATAGCTGCAGATGTAACCTTGCTACGGTTCGATTTTCTTAGGGCTTCTTAGACTTCCAGAGAGATTTGTTCCCGCGGCGTGTAAACAAATCGCCTCTACGGGTCTGTTATTGTCATGGACCTTTTTACAAAAAGCGACTATGTAAGCAAACCCCTGAATATTTAAGGTCGAGAGCTCAACCCTGGGTATAAAAAGAGTTAATCGTTAATTACTGAGTTTGCCAAAGTATATAATTGTTTGCCAGAGTGGATTTTTAATTTTTTTCGCAAGGATCTAATCATCGGTGTCGAGGGAGCAATTTTATGCGATGCGTTACTTTCGATCTCTTAGTATATTGTACTGCTTTATTTCTTTTAGTTTAGTTTATGTCTCTTCAATATAATCTATATTTCTTTTTGTCTTTCACTGCCCGCCTCGATTAACTTTCGCTACTTGCGGTCCAGTATAATTAGCTAAAAGTTGATCATGATAAACACAATAAAAAAGTTTGTTTTTGACACGGGTGTGTGTGCATCCATCTAGTAGGCTCAGGTCAATTACACAACTGTTGTTGTAACAATATTTATCTGCACAGGTCAACTGCAGGCAGGAAAAATATCTTTAATTACGGAAACTTCCCAAATAATCCCTTTTGTCATTGTACTTAGCCGTGGAGATTTTGAATTTGTTACACAAAGCCTTCCGTGGTCGCAGTCTTGCCATCATTCACTCGTCGCGCAATTTTGTTTTAGAAACGAAAAAATAAATAAATAAATGCATCCAGTGAGCGGAGGTTGACCAGCTGCAACTTTTTAAATAGAATTTTATTTCAATTTCAGTTGTGCTGACGCCAAATATGAATTGTCTTGTAATGAGAAACATGGAGAATTAAATAGAGATGAAGCTCATGTAGCATAGTTACAAAAGAAGTGTCCCTTTGCTGTGTTTGTAGTCATGTACCGGAACCTGTACCGCAAATCCAGTTTTCGTTCTTGTCCTTACACTGTGTTGGTAAAATGCCCGGTCCGCTGTAATTGGACAAAGCGTAGATTGTAAAATGTATTTTTACCACAAAAGCCACTGCTCAACAATACAGAATCGAAACGAACAGCAGCGTTTTCAATTCACTTGCGCCCGCGAACGGATATGCGCAGAAAAATTGCGCAGAACGTTTTTCCGCTCTGAACTTTGATGCCGGCCAGAGCCTGACTCGTCCCCAGTCGTCTCTCATGATCAAGAGGAGAAGCGCGAGAGAGATGCGAGCGGGGGAAGAAAGGAATTCCCCTTCGTTGCATTGCCGTCCTAGTCTCCTCTCGACTGTACGATATCATAAGAGATGACTGGGGACCTAGTCAGGGCCAGAGCGGGAGGTGAGTGGAGGCTGGGAGAATAGGCCTTATCACAGTTTTAGACGCCATTATGACGAGTAGGCAAACAGGCTTGAAATAACAGTGTTTGTATGGAAATCTGATGTCAAATAACTTTCATAAAACATCGCTTCTGAAAAATTCATGAATTGGAAACTTTTGGCATCAAGAAAAGGATTTTAAGAAAAAAATTGGAGGGATATGTAGCAGTGCCTGAAAGCGTCCAGTCGTGTTTTGAACTTTCCATACATTTCCCTGCATTTTTTTCCCATGAACTATTTTTAGTAGCAGTTCACGGCTGGCTCACTTTACAGACAAATGTATGGAAAGTTCAAAACACGACTGGACGCTTCCTGGCACAGCTGCATCCCTCCAATTTGTTTTCTCCAATTCATTTTTCAGAAGCGATGTTTTATGAAAATTATTTAACATCGGATTTCCATACAAACACTGTTATTTCAAGCATGTTTGCCTACTCGTCAAAATGGCGTTGAAAACCGTGATAAGGCCTATAGGATGGGAGGGGCAGGAGACTGAGGCAGGAAAGGAAATGGTGGGTAGCGAGAGTTGTACTGAAGAGGGTGGGAAGTTGGAGGGAATGCAAAACACTAACTTTTTACATTAATTTATTAAATAAATGCATTAGAATATTATAATATTGAGAATTAAAACTCAACAATCCCTACTTTTTTTAGCATACCCCAAAAAATCCCTCAGTGTTTTTGCATTGGCAAATTTCATTATTTATCTTCTGGAAAGCTAAAACATGCGAACTTCAACTTTGGTTTTGGTCAAAAACAAAACTATACAAAAACAAATACAAAAAGCTCGCATGACTGTTATAGTGTCTCTTCATCCTATCTTCTGCCAGTAATTACTTTTCAAATAGATTACAATCTCAGAAATATCCCATAATACCACACAAGCAGTAAATTGCGCTCATGTTATTGTTAATTTGAGCTGATGAAAAATACAATACCCAAAAAATCCCTGTTGTTTTCGCGACCCAAAAAAATCCCGGCGTCTTTCATAGACCCAAAAAATTCCCTTTTGACCACAATGTCAGACCGAAAAAAATCCTTCAGACCCCCCCGTCATTAAAATATGTGAGTGGGGTCCCTGGGGGACATACCCAGCCCCCACAACCCCTACAGGAAAATATCTACTATCCCAAATATATTATTTCCTTTTATAAATCTTACAAGGGACCCTGAAAGTGTACATGACAGTACTTTCAGATCCAAAAGTACAGTGTATAAGCTAAGTTAAATCTCCCTTAAGTGACACAACAGTTCCACTGGCAATAAAGATGTTTAGCGCCACATCCATAGCTTTCATGCACTTGCATGAAGCTGCAGTCTGATGTGTAGCATTTACTGGCCGAGGTATGACGTACCCCACTTGACTGTATGTTAGCAAACTGTTGTTATTTCGTGTAACAGTGACTCCCATATAATTTGTGTATTTATTTGCCCCTTCACTTGCTTCACCAAATTTAAATGCAAAGTGAAAAATTTAGGCTAAAAAACCTTCACACTTATTCATTATGAAAATGCTTATTCAGTGACAACTGCAAAGAAGAAAGCAGAGCCTTAAAGTCATTTGAGCTCCAGCATTTGCTGTTTGATGTTCTCACTGAAGAGCAGACATTCCACCCTCCTGGTTTCATTGGAAGTCTCCTGACTGATTTCAGTTCTTTATACCTCCTGCTCCAGAACTTGAAGGAAAAATCACTTCGCTTTTTGTAACAAGGAATGGAAAACCCATTTGTAAAAGCATAGTTAATTGAGGGACTGGTTATGAAACCTTGGCATGAAAACAATGGTGCTGCAATTTATGTTGGAAGGGCCGCGAGCCTGCACAATCCTTTATTTTAACGTTTACACCGCAGTTGAATATATCTTAACAAAAACGTTTCGATTGCATGGTCAGTTGCTCCAACACATTCCAAATTCTATTGTTGTTTGTGGAGGATCAAGGGCAAAAAAGCAAGCAAAAACATAAAACAAAGAAGTTTGTCAGGTTTCATAACCATTGCCTTCAATTAACTCTGGTAAAAGTAGTTCAAAAAGCACCATATCTATCTCACCGTGTAGAGTAATCAATAATTATTTCTCAGCTGCTAGGGCAGAATAACTTGAACTTCAAATTCATCATGCTCATTGGCCTAGTGTCAGTACCACCAGTACCACTAGCACCTGATTGAGCCCCTGGACTGAGAATTGGATTTTTACCCTCCTGCCAAATTATGCCTTAGGCAAAAAGGTCTTCCTATTTTTAGCCCTTTGGGGTTGGAAATTCTAGAAGAGGCTGCTGTGCTAAATGTCTCTACTGTCTGTTTGCTTACTTGTAAAACATCAGGCCCGTAGCAGGGGGAGGGACCCCAGAATTTTTGGAGGTTAAAAAGCAATATGTCAAAATATATATTAATTAAAACAAATTAATGTCCATTAATCAGTCTTGAATTCTGATGCTACAAGTGCCTTTTCACAACCTTTAATAATCTGTTTACTACCTTTCAGTTTTCTTTGCTAACAGTTTGCTTTTATACAGCAACAAAGGCACTCCTACCTTGTGAATCAGAAATAAGAACCAAACTGGATCAAAATCAATGCTTATCAGTTTCTTTCAGTTTGTTTACTTGAATAATAATAACAAACTAATGAGTAATGATGTAGAATATTTCTAATGCGCAAATTAACATAAAATGTTCATGACTGAAGGACAGTACCTATATATGAAACTACCTACATGTACTAATACAGTGTTTTCATGACGGCCACGTTGGAGGAGCCAAGCAATAAAATATATTTCAATTAAAATAAAATTAAATTTATTTTCCAAAGGAAAATCTTTCTATTGTTCAGTTCCCTCCTCCAATATGGCTGCCATGAACACACTCTACATGACTTGCCAACTATAAATCTCAATATAAAACCGTATAAAATAACAGTTGATCACTAAGTTACAAGAATTGAAGGCATCCCTAAAAAAGATAACCTCTTAGAAGTTTTCCTTACTGCAAATGCTTACAGGTGGCAAATGTTTCATAAACTTATAGCTAATATAGGTGCAGCTGCAAAAAAGGCATGATCACCAAGTGTCTTTTAAGTGATTGCATTTGTTGGCTGAAGAAGAAGCTCATTCCTGAACCTCAAACTATAGCATGGCTGATTTTTATAGAATGACTAACTCGGATATATATTTTGCTGTGAAACCCAAAATTGCATTAAAAGTGATGAATAACCACCCAAAGATAATTTTTAAATCTATATGGAAGCCAGTGTAGTTCTGTTAAGCTGCTGAAGCCTATCAAGATGGACAACTTATAAGCCAATATAACATACAGCTCACTAGGCTGTTGCAGTACTGAGTCAATTAGACTCATAATGAGTCAGTTTGACTTACTGAGAGCATGAATCACCTGTTCTCTTGGGATTCATAAATCATGGCCTAAGGATGGGTGGATCACATGTATCTTGCTGGGCCATCTACTGTATTCATGAATTGCTGAAAGTTTGAGCTGTTTTTGTGTGTCAAGCTTACTTTTCCTGAAATCCGGCATCTCACTTTAACATCTTTAATCACCAGTTTTTGTTAATATATGTGTCTTTCATACAATCTTCTCAAACTCATTAACCTTTTCACTCCCAGCATTGTTCAATACATAATGTCTCCTTACATTATCAATACATTATCAACCAGACAGGTAAATATGAGAATTAAGAAAACCATCAACTAGGTGATATTTTTCAATGATGTAGACCAAATTATGTGCACTTAAATTTAAAAAGAAATGTATGTCAGTCGATCAGGAGAATTAACATTCAGATCATGAGAGTGAAAGGGTCAATAAACCATGAAGACAAAACAAAGGAAATCACCGACCACTGGAAGGAGGTTTGGAAATGTGATCTTAATTTTCATAAAATTTGGTGAACTTAATAAAATTAAATGCTTTGAATTCCTTGTGTTTGAGATAATAATTATTATTACTTATATATTAAGTATGATGGAAACATAATTGTTATACAAACATGTAATTTACATTCTTCTTCCCTTTCTTAAAGTTTAGTAACAGTAATTAATGGATTTAAAACCACATCATCAAATGTCTCTGAGAATGATTGTATGTACATCTCAAGATCTAATTATTAGATCTTTATTTCTAAGTATAACTGCAACTGTTGACTACTTGTGTGATCAGAAAAGCTTCCTTTAACCTACATGAACCTGGTTACTACTAAATATAAAAATAAACTGACTAGTAGCTATATACATGTGTAAGGTTACCACAGTTGGGCATTTAATCATAAGGTGAATCTATCAGCTATTAAGATAAATTAAGCACTGCACTTAAAAACATCTCACATAGAATTTTACAGTCATGCAGCTTTTTTCAAAAGTTGTGCTAATGTATTGAAGAAACTAAAAAGGTGGTGAATGACAACCAGGACTGAAATGTAACTTTGGTGTTTTGTACAGATTGAAAAGTAATTTACAGATTCTAGCACAAATTTAGATAAAAAAATACATGATCAACAATTAACAAAAATTAAATGATTGTTCAGTTGTTACCTAATATACAAATGTTGTGATAATTTACTAAATACTTACATGTATACAGAAATCAAAATGAATGTGGATGTGAATAGTAATTATTCATGTTTGTCTTCACTGAATTATATCCTAGCTGTTGCTTATAGCTACAGATAGCTCAGTTCCTAGTTGCCCACATAAGTATTGCTTTGTAACCTTTTTCATGTATACCTGTAGAATAAAGCAAATTATGTAAAAGTAAGAATACAAGTGCATGTGCTTTTTGTTTGTTTAATTTAGCTGGGATACCTTCTTGTCTTTACAATTAATTTTAGTTATAAATATTTCTTGAAGACCTTTTAATATTAATTCATCGAAGAGTTCAATGTTTATTTATGTGAAACTACATGTATGACTATAAGTAATAATCAAAGATTAGGGAGTGCATTTGGTGATCTTGATAGACATCTTGAGCTTGTAATTCAGTATAATTATGTAAAAAAAAAAAAAATCAGTTAATCCTCATGGAGGTGAATAGTGGGAAACCAAAGTAATAAAAAAAAGTCATGTATTCACTTCAAACCCCCTGACATCCCTCGGGATTTTATGTGTAAGTGGTGAGCTAAAAGAGGTAACCTCTATTATTATTATTATTATTATTATTATTATTATTATTATTATTATTATTATTATTATTATTATCATATATTATTATTATTATTATTATTATTATTATTATTATTATCATGAGACAGGTTTCAAAATATTAATGAAGGAAGAGTACTTTCAGCTGGAGACTTTGTCTTCATAGTTAACTGTCAGTGGTAGAAAGTTATAAGCAGACTTATAAGTAACTTGCAACATGTATGATACAATAACTATAATAACTTACCCTATTGTCTACGGCACCCATTGATCTATCTCATCTGCAAAACTGTGGTTTCCACAATACAGAAAGGCAATTCTGTCTCGCTGGCGTCCAGGCATAACATTGTACACATGTCGTCTGGTGCTCTGGGCCATTTCAGGTGGGGGTGGCATCAAGTAGTCATCTTGGTGACCAGGGCATGCACGTGAAGGACAGCCTGGGCCACAGTGAAACTTGACAAAAGGGAAATCTCTTTTACAGATTCCATCAACCATGGAAAATACTTGACACAAGATGTCTGATGGTTTCATTCCATGATTTCTGCTAAAAAATGACATGCACATCCATATTTTGTTTAGCTTTAAACTAATAAAGCAGTAAATTTACCACATGACCGTAAAATGTTAATATTTTCATTCCAAATCCCTTTTTGATATAAGGTGACTTATTTTTTATTCAGTCTGGTCCTCACAACTAAGCATTTTACATGTTAGTTTTCACCTTTAATACTCTAAAGTAGTAAACCTGTGATTTCACATTTTTAAGTATCACAATAAATTAAAAATATTAACCACGGAATATATTGTCAAGTAGACTGCTGACAATGGTAAAGACAGTCATAAATAAACGTATCTACTTTTGAAACCAAATTACAACAGCTTTGGTATTAGGTAAAATGCTACTGAATCGCCCTAAGTGACCTACATATCTTGTAAGCAAGTTACCTTTTGGAATCACGTTTTATCTCCTCTTAATACTAGATTTTTTCTTTATTTATAAGCAGTTATAACTAGACCTCTTGCAAACAATCACCCTTCCTCTAGCATTTCATCTTGTTACATATGAGGATTTTAAAACGTACTTCACAATCATCTCCAGTTTTTACTCATTTAATGTGAGGCATATATATATAGAAATGTAGGAATCTTAGTAATTAAGTCCTTGATAGAATGTTACTGTATAATAGACAAGTCTATCTTCGTAAGAGGTATTGTGAAATGAAAAAGAGCACTTGAGCTAGTTGGCCATGTTTTATGACCATTTAAGTGGCTTCATGGCAATGCTACAGTTATTAGATGACAAATGTCCAGCAACCTGTAAGAGCCAGGTGTATCATGAACAAATCTGGTGTACATAATGTTTTATTCATTAGAAAATATAAATATGAGCCCAACCCCTTTATTCGTCAGTTTTGCTTTTACATTTTTTGTGCTAAAGTAGTTATTAAACCCAATAGGATTTGTTGTTGCTCACCAGTTGTATTACAAGTCAGATATTTCGTAGCATCTATATGAACCATAAATAAGTAAGAGTGTGTCTGTTTGATAGATCAATTGGCCAGTCATCATTTTGCCCTTATTCTCGGTTTTCACTGTCACGCCATTGAAAAAAAACATCGAAACCATTCCATGAATGAAGTCAAGAAATTGACATGGTATAGAGGATAAGTAAATGAGGCATCTGTCCAAGTGTCAGGTCTGTGCGGCATTCCGTAATCGAGTTATTTGACAAAATGTTCCACATAAATTTATAGAGCTTAGTATGGAGACGCCATGTTTGTGTCCCTCTGAGGGGCACAAACATGGCGGCCGGAAATAAGAAAAAACATCTGGAGTTCACTTTTGCCAGAAAAGATGCTTGTTTGCCCTTGTGAATTTTCGGATGTTTAGATTAATATTTCTTCTCAAACTTAAATTGTTTAGAATGCTGAAAATCACCCGAAGAGTCATTTTTAAGAGACAGAAAAGCTCTGTCACGGCCGTCCCCCTGATGTCACGCACGATGGAAACTCGGAAATTGAAACTGTTCTATTTTCAAAAGGAAGCACGACATCGAGCTAAGAAATTGTGAACAGACATATTTTTAGGTAATCTTTCCTTGAATGAAGGTAAAAATTTTGTAGGCCTCCCAGTTTTGAATTTTAGAATTTGGTGACGTCACGTGAAAACCAAGAATACTGACGCAAGAACATACATAATAAAGAATTGCAATTTTTTTGCATTACCTGCAGCTGAATGTCACTTCAATCATTTTCTTTTCCTTCAACAGTTTGAGCATGTAGGGTTGCCAAGGGCTCATCCAGAACTTGCCAGCATCTCTATACACAACAGTCTGGCCATTTAGAAACTCCACCTTACTGTTCTTGTGGGCACGAGACAGCAGTCGATGAAACAAGGGCTCTGGAAGGAACCTAGCAAAGAACACATAGAACATCTTATCTGTAACATCCACATCCCATACTAGTTTGACCCCATCTGAAGACATTGGCAGCAGAGAGGGAACAAAGTGTGTTGGCTGCTCTTCATTTTCTTCGTGCAGGTTACACATTTCCACTTTCTTGTTTATCAAGGGGCAGATCAAATCATATTCCTCAAGGAATGCAGTCATGGCTCCCTCATTTTCTTTGACTTTAGATATTATGCTTCTCAGAAGTAATTTAGTCAGCATCCCTTTCTTCTGGAGAAGATTCCAGTCACGCCTCAAGCCTCTTTGTTGAGTATTCTCTGGGGGTGGTGTGACAAGTTGGATAATAATATCCACCAGTATTTCAGGCTTAAGAAGAACCCAGTTTGACAGATCCACATCTTGATTTTTGTCCAGGTAAATCACCAGCCCTTTCTCGTGGAAGTATTTTAGGGTGTCCTTTGAACAGCTGTTGCAAACAAAGTCGTCAAATGCCCTTGGAAACTCTGCAAATGTAACACAGAACTTGGCTTCTTTTTTTTCTTGGAGGCTGATGATTGCATCTTGCACTCTAACCCATGTCAGAGGAACTTCACGACCGATAGTTTTCTTGCATTGTTCAGCATTAGACATAATCTCCTTTCGAAGACACTGAACTCCAATGTCATTATGTCCACTAGAATTCTCGACAGGAAAAAAGATCAAGTCTTCGTCTTTATTCACAACCAGCTCATCACAGTAGAGATTCCAAAGGCTTTGTCGTAAGTGTCCATTTAAAATTTTCATGGAGTTCTTGTCCATGGTTCCTCTGTGGGTCCCAACCAGAAATATTGGAGATTTTCTTGAAACATGGCTACAGACAGATTCAAACCAGAACTGAAGTCCTTGAACTTTTGCAGTTATATCCCTGAGAATGTCCTCTGCAAACTCAGCCATGTTGAATACGATAATGTAAATGGCGTCACTCCTAAGAAACATGTGATGGTAAGCATAATATTCTTTGTCTCCAGCAAAATCGAGGATCTTCAATTTTATCGAGGAAAATTTTGTGTCCAAAGCACCTTTCAACATTTTATGATTCATTTGTGCATTCCCTATTACTAGTGTAATCAACTTGTTGGGACATTCAGAATTGCCAGGGACTGTTGAATGGAAACAAAACAATTCCAAGTAGAAGGTGTAGCAGACAAATAAAGGGAAAATTATCGCAAAATAGAAATTGCATGAATACCATGCTAATTTACAGTGGTAAAAGATTAGAACAATGATCAGTGCATATGGTCCCCAAGACCCGTCGAGTATCGTTGAAAACATCCTGAACGTGATTCTAGGCTCGAAACATGCAAATGGCAATTGCCATACAATAAAATAAACGAAAATGTCAACTTCCCTTCCACCAAAGGGGCGAATAAATGCTTCCCAATTTAGCGTGTACTGCATGGCGAATTCCTTTATTAAAGATTTTAAAGAAATTCTTACAAGCGATGCCGCTACAAAGCCAGAAATTAACCCAATACAGATTGATAATAGCAACCGGCAAAGGCAGAGAATTACCACATGCACAGTCAATCGATTCTGAATTAGGTGGACCGTATAGCTATGATGATCATTAACAAACGGTATTGATATCGGCCCTATTAAGACAAATAAAGCCGTCGATGCGATTCCAGCTAACAATGTCAACAAGAGTATCGCACGAATACTGGCGAACTCAACACATTTAGTTACATCCCAATAACATACAACCAAAACTAGATATACACCTATCAAGTATCCCCGACGCCTGAGGATGAAACTGAACGTAGCTAGCGAAAATCGCAGTTGATTGCGGGCAAAGTGGAAAGCGCAAAACGGACCAATCTCTGGAAGAAAACTCGCGAACTGAAATAATAACGAACCCACGGGAAGATATTCATCGTAAATCACTGATACAATCAACAGGGTTATAGCCATAACACCCAATAAAAGTAAATTGAACTGAAAAGCTCTTTTCCATAGCAAAAAATCCTCAACAATGACGTTACTGGTTGTTTCACCGGTTCCAATCAAAAGCACTTGCAAATGACCAAAGGAAAAGAACCTCCAGAGGTCTCCGAAGATAAGTTCCTTCATGTTGAGGCTTTTCCACTTCTCGTCTACAAGGCATTCGTCTATTCCCTTTGTTTTGGCCTGTTTTGGATTAAATGACTCTCCAGTGAGTGACTTTACAAGACTTGTTTTACCAACCCCAGTATTGCCAAGAACCATACACTGTCCTTGGAACACAAACTGGTTGTCGCCGTGGTCTGTCGTTTCCCGCAGTTCTAGCTTTTCGTAAAAGAGCTTCTCCTGAGTCCGTTGGGAGAAATGTAACGGTAAACGGTGGGAGATTCTATTAAAGAAATCCATTGACCAGTTGGCAGCATTAGTATTTGGAATGCTTTTACAGTGATTGTTGTGAGTTGCGGTAATCAGCCGAAGTGTGAACGAGCAGGAAAGACTACAGGGGACGGAACGTTTGCTCCTCGTTTAAAGGGCGCGTCATGTGACTTATACCGTAACACCAAGTTGTAACTCAACACTGCCTTCGACTGGGTCTATAAATTCTCTCACCAGGGGCGTGCCAGCATGCACGAAAGTAATTAAACTTAATTTTCTAATATTTTGGGGAAGGCGCTAGATGTGTTTCTGTCTGTAGAGACAACGAATACTTTGCTTTGTATTTTTTTGGCAGTTTGAAAAACTGGCTGGCTGTCAAAATATGAGAACGTGCATAGCTATTGTAGCTCTAAAGCCGGCGTTTTCCGGATGAACATTTTAGGTTTTTTAGGTAAAAAGTGTTCCATTCCATTTGGAAAGGAGTCATGGAATTTCTTTACAAACTCAGTAATTAAGAAAGTTCAACAGCAAATCTGCCGTCAAGATGAGTTGAAGCTGTAAAAAATGGAACCGATCCTGGCACAAAAGGAAACATATAACTAAGGAACCAGTTAGAGGTCAAAGATGATAATGAACAACGGAAACTGTCAGTGATAAGGATATCCTGGATGTCTAGACTCGTATCCTGATCTATCCTGCATAAAAAGTTATTTTGTCACGTTAATTGCAAAGAATTATATCGTGGTCGTAGAGCTTGGTAGAATCTTGCACGTAGCTGGTCTTATGGACGGTGACGTCATCGTTAGTCCTCAAGATCCGTTACACCCTTCTCTCTCCCGGTGCGGCTTGCAAATTTGGGAATGTGTCCCTCCTCGTGATCAGTGTCCCTCCGTTCTCCTTTACTTGAGTGTTTTGCACACCAACAAAAACCTTCAGTCACACACAAAACCACACAAAGTTTATTTTTCAAGATCGATGCCAAAAGATATGAAAATTCAATTGAATATTTGAGAGGAGAAGAATATATAGCTAAATAGTTAATTCAGACGTTGATCACCGGTGAAGCCAATAGAGTGCTCTACAGGAAAGGAGCGATTATAGAAGTAGCTGGACTACTCAATTTGAGCACATATGGATTTTAATACAGTTCTGTTTCGTACATCAACGCGAGGTTGATCCATTAATCAGTTAATCTCCATACACTGAGGAGTGGATCAACCTCGCGTTGATCTACGAAGCAGAACTGTATTAAAATCCATATGTGCTCAAATTGAGTAGTCCAGCTACTTCTAGCTAAATAGTTAGATATTTTTCATTCTCGTTGAGGCTGAAAGGCCCTTTTTAGGGGCCCTCAAAAAATGTGTGTATGTGGCGGTATTTAAGTGCATGTGAGTGTATGAAAGTCAACAATATAATATATATCCCTTTTGAAAAGGGAACAACGTTTGGCTATTTTACCTTTTGACAATCTCAAACTACTTTAAGGACGGTGCCTACTATTGTTATTGCGCAAACGTTCTGCGTGGTGGTGCCTACTAATACAGGGATATTTTTGCGCGGTTTAAAACTATGCGGAGAAAGCAGAACTTAGCAAGTGTTCTTGGTAACCAAAAAGAAAATTGGGGGTAACCACGCATTTTTCAGAGATAATAAGCTTCAATTTGGGAAAAAATGCCATACATTGCTTTGTATTTTACTGTTTTTTAGAATAATTGTTGCTTAATTATCTCTAAAAAATGCGTGGTTACCCCCATTTTTCTTTTTGGATTCCAATAACCCTTGCTAAGACCTGCTTTTCCCGCACAGTCATTAACCACGCAAAAATACTTCGGTATGAGTAGGCACCGTCCTTATGCTTAATTGTTAAAAAGTGCGCCAAAATTTAGCGCGCTCTTTCGTTGCGCGCTCCGCATCGCTAACCGACAGGGGACTGGGACTTGAGATGAGAAGTCCGCCATCTTTTGATCTTTCATTTAAAGTGTTTCTGTTGTTTCTTAATGCAATCGATTAAAGGAGGGGAGGAAGTGTTTCTTTTGGTAAAAAGAAGTAAGAGACGTTTGCAACACGGAAAGTGTGCAGCAGCAGTGCTACGATGCGAAGGCGAGTGAGTGGCTTGGCTTTTGAATGCTTATTTTGCATAGGTCGGGAGGTCATGCCTTTGTGACCTTGAGGTGATTTATTTACTCTGTTTGGAATATTTTTGAAAAGTTGTGTTGGAAAGCTCCATAGTTTTTTTAGGCTCTTAAATAACTGTCCAGTCAGTACTTGCACAATAAGTCCACTTTGTTTCAGTTACATGATGTTAGCTTATGTATTAAGCTTAATATGCTTACGTGGCATGCTCTTTGATATCAGTGCACTCAGTTGCTCACTGCGGACTTTTGCACACGCGTCAAAGACGGTAAAAAGTGGGATGGTGGGTTGATGGGAACCAGGATTTGCTTGCATTTGCATTAACCTTTAAGATTTAGGCATCGAGCTAGGACTTTGGCATGCATGGTTATTATGCGCCGATCAACTTGAAACTTCAACATCCCCCCCCCCCTTCCCCGGGAAAACCCCGGACATTTGAACTTTTGAAGATTGGATCGTTCAAATTCCCACCCCCTCGGGCCAAAATGGTGTTCAAATGCCCTACCTTATCGTAGGATTTGTCTGTCAAATGCCCCTCCTGAAGAACAATCGTAGTTGGCTCCTATCATGAGTTACTATTAAAATTGAAACTATTAAAAAATGATTAGAAATTGAATTTATTAAGTCGGACAATGCCAATCAGCAAGTGTAAGCTGCTCTAACTCCGAAACACGGCAAAAGTGACATTTAAAATTGTACGTCGTGGCATGGTATTCTGCAGTTTACAGACAACGCGGCGGTTTTTCATTTGATAGTGTTTTTTTTCTTTCACTGTTCACTGCTGCTTTATGGCTACAGTCGAACCTGTATATAATGGCCACCCTCGGGATTTGAGGAACGGGCCGCTTAATACAGGTGGCCGCTTAATACAGGATCACCGAAAATACTCACTGGGGGTGATCTAATGTCAATTTTAATGGTGTACAGTATCATACAAAAACATTTCATGCAAGGGCAGGCGCGGATCCAGGGGAGGTGAAATGGGTGAATTTTCACCCCCCCTTTTTCTTAGCGCCCCTTCTTTTCTTTTTTTTTTTTTTTCCTTATCCCTCAAATATTGAAATAATGTTTGATTTCTCTGATTTCTCTGATTGAGGTGGGGAATGTGCATAAGCGATCACTGGTTCTACCAATCAATTTATTCATTTTGAGCCTGTTTAAATGGGATTGACAGGCCTGCACGACTCCCGCTGTGTGCCCATTGTGTTGATAAAAGGCTTTATAGTTTTGCTTTACAAGCATGTCTTTAAGCGATTTCCCTTTTCTATAAGAGATCAAGGGAGGTTCCTTGTATATCTCTCTTAGTAGCGGCTGGTTTTGTATTAAATGCCATTTGTCCATTAGAATATTTTTGAAACATGGCAGTGATGGTTGAAATTGTGTCACGAAGGGTAGAATTTTCTTGTGCACTTTCTGTTTTTGTGTAAGAGCGTTCCTCCTATCTGCGAAGTTAACTTCGGAGAGGATTTTGTCCACCAGGTTACTAGGATAACCTCTCGATACCAGGCGTGTTTTAAAGTTTTCAATGTTTTC